>NC_042529.1:16771053-17971808 GCF_900963305.1 Echeneis naucrates | reverse complement strand
CCTCCTCCTGCCAGTGGAGGACTCTGAGCCCAACCAGGTGAGCTATACTCCAACCACAACCACACACCATTACCACCTTCTTCTTCTTTTTTCTTTTCTTCTCTGCCAAAACAACCAATCAGATCCTATACTCACTTTCCCTCCAAAAAAGGACCCACCTGACCCCCCTTACCAATCAACACATGACACACCGTCTTGGGGGAGGGACTTACCACCCTCCCCCAACACTACATATACACAGCAGGAGCCATTACTGAGTATCCCCTGAGGAAGCAACACAGTTGCGAAACGTCGGGACCCCGCTCCTCTGCGTAAGATTTCTCTCCTTTTTATTGACAACACCTTTATTGGTTTTTAAATTGTTTTATTTGACTCCCTTTTTTTTAATCATTAAAGTTAATTTTAAATTTTAATCATTGTGGAGGGTTCTGCCCAGCTTGAACAAGCTGAAGACCCCAATTTTCCACTTTTATTTTGTCCACTTTTTACTTACCTGGAACCATACCCGGACAAACATCAACCAATTCTTTCAAGCACTGGAGTTTGTTGCAAACCTCAAACAGGGACACAAATGGACTTAAAATAACCAGTGGCACTACAGCCACTGGCTACCAGAACTGCTCTTCTTTTCCTGTGGTTTTTTTTCTCTCTCCTTCCAAGTTTCAGGTGGAACCTCCACAAAGCCATATTGGACTCCACCTGTAAAAAAACAAGGACAACAGCTTCAACAAGGTAAGAACTCTCCACATTTATGTTTAATCTTTTTAGAGGGAATCCCACACATAGGAGCGGAGCTCAAAATGGCTCCTCCACACACCAACCACGTACACACAACACACACTTCACCCCATACTCAACCATCCACCAGACCCAGAAACAAGGCAAATTAGCAAACAATATTTTAAGTTAATACAAGCTGTACACCACAAAGCTATAATGGACACAGCTGAACAAACCGGCACATTCCCACCCGGAATGCTACGCCAGATCACCCGTTTAACAGATTTTATCAAACCATCTACACCCACACCAGAAACACGATTGAAAGTACTCAATAATACTACTCAGTGGATGCAGAATATCATCTCCATCCTACAACAGCACTATCTCTACATAATAATCAACACACACATAACCCACTACAACTCCATAGCGTGGCAAATAGCCACTGGTTGGGCCAGAAAACGTTATGGCTCCAGGCTCACTATAGACACCCTGAGGATTGCAGAATCATACCTACAAGCATCCCAGAAGACTACCACCATCACCACCCCTCGGCCTGATGACCAGAGGAAACCTTCTACAGCCATAGAAGAACAGTTTCCACCTCTGCCCGCGGCTCACCAACCTATGGACCAAAACAGCACACCACTGACCTCAGCTACCTCCACTCCAATGCAGAAGACCCGCAGAATCACCTGGGACCCCTTAACAACTGAGGAAGGAACTCACCCTACTACCCTTCGTACCCTAACTTCTCCCCACCATATCACCTGTTATCACTCCCCCTCTATCTCAAACCATGAAAACCAGAAGAATCATAGAAACTGTAGCCCAGATTCACCACCCTACCACTCAACACCCCAGTTCATGGATATCGCAACCTGCCAATCCCACCACCCACTCTAACGTTTCAATACAAATATCTGACAATATCTCTCCCATTCCCACACAGGTTGATGTTGCTGGTGCCGAGGAGGACCAGGCAAGGCAGTGGACCCCCCACGATTCAATGGCACTCATGATGAAAGGGTCAAATAAGTCAACCATGACATAACCCTAACCCAATCTGAGCCATCGCCAGGACCAGCCAGTCGCCACCAGGGGGCCTCACTGCTAAGCCCAAGCCTCCAAAGCACCGGCACATCTTTAGTTACAACCCACCAACAAACTCCCTGTAACCATTTCTCCTTTCCCCATATTCTCCACACACCCCCAACGAGATATCCAGGACTCACCTCTCTCCACTGAGGGACATCCTGCTGCAACCTTAACCCTGGACCCGGATCAACCTACCCAACTAGACTCCTCTTCTCCCCAAGAAACCCACAATCCATCACCATTCACCACCACCAGCCCTTCAGCCTCAGCCCCCATTATTTTTCCTCCCACTTACAAACCAGTACATCACATCGCTCGTCCCAGTAGAAAAATCCAAGACTGGCAATTTAGATGCAAAAAACCAATAGCCATCTTGGGAGACTCCAACATAAACCGCATCCCTGGACACAACAACCCCATGCTACAAATGGACAGCTACCCCGGAGCCAATGCCTACCATTTTTGGAAAATCTGTGAGAAGACTATCCCTCAACCTACGGTAAAAACTCTCATTTTTTCCATTGGTATTAACAATAGGGATCAGGACCCCAGACAGACCACCCTTAAGCAGTTGAAGGCCCTCTTCCGACAAGCTAAGTCGACCTTCCCCAACGCTGACATTTACTTCCCACTACTGAACTACTCACCCCAGCTCACCCCGACTCAACAAAACAACCTCAAATTAATTAACAATACCATGGCTACTTACTTTCCATTTCTTACAGAGATTCCCCACGACACTTTTAAGACTGAAAAGGACAACATACATTGGACAACAGACACGGCTAGGGCTATCTTTACCAACTGGTGCCAGCTACTAAATTTACAATAAACAACACAAACAACCTGGACGACTTACTAGCACAACCAACCTGTACCTTTCTATGTATTTCTAACTCCTATCCTTTTTTTTCTTTTCAAAAAAACAAAAAAAACCCCCCTCCCCTTTCCTCACCTTAACCTCACCCCTTCCTTCCAATCCTAACCTTAACCCCCTCCCTTCTCCCAATCCTAACCCTAACCCCTCCCTTCTCCCTAATCCTAACCTTAACCCTTCTCCCAATCCTAACCCTAACCTTTCCCTTTTCCCTAATCCTAACCTTAACCCCCCTCCCTTCTCCCAATCCTAACCCTAACCTTTCCCTTTTCCCTAATTCTAACCTTAACCCCCCCCCCCCTTATTTATTCTATCCTCTTCTCTTTCTCCAAAAACAAAAACCAAAAAACCCCCCCCCTTTTTTTTCTCAGGACTTTGGAGCAGAGCAGGAGAGTGAAGACATTGATTCCACAGGCCTGGGCCCACCGTGCCGGGAGACCCTTTAAGATAACTCTATCCCCTCCTCCCTACACGGTCTTCTCAGGCTTGTGCCTGTACTTTTCCCATCGCACGGATCCCCCACAAAACCTCGAACCCACTAATAGCTCACCAGCTAAAACCCATGCTCTGCCCCTGGCAGACCAGGGTTCGATTCCTCATGAGGACAAATAAATTCTTATGAACTCACAGGAGACTCATTTCATTTTTTACTAATCTCTTGCATGTTCGTTAATTTTTTTATATATTATAGCACTTATTTGCATGTTTTTTATATATTTTATATCATTTTATATCTTTTATGATTGTTGGGAACTCCCTGTTTTATGGCACTTAATTTTATGGGTTGTTTGTTTGTATTTTTAAGCACTTATATTTTAGCACTTTACTAACAATTTTAGCACTTACACCCAATAGTTTATTTTACATCTCCTGTCTTAAGTTAAAATAGAATATTATCCAAATATAATCTTAATCTCCTCACTAGGATCCGTGCGATGAAGACTGGGATGTTATCCACCTACCTTAACTTCACTCAGGACTCATCCCAGTAACTTGTTAAACTTCTCCTGACAGGTTCCTCTTCTTACTCTGCTGACTTGCTCTGTCTGGGGTTCGAACCCGGGTCTCTTGAGTGGAGGTCAGCTCCCCTTCCCGCTCCACCACCTTCCCGCAGGTCAGTAGGCCAGTGCACCTTAAGTTTAACCCAAACACTTAACCCTAACCCAACCCCAACCCTAACCCAGCCAGTGCCACTGACCTGCACCTTTCCTCAATACTTTACCTGGACCACCAGCACAAGCCTCCAACTCGTTTTACTTATCCTGTCATCCTATCCGTCCCCTTCAAGTACCAAAACAAAAAAATTTTTCTGTTCTTCTAAATCATCATGAACTCTGGTACAATCTCAACACAAAAGGTTACCCTCCTCTGCAACTGCCACCGCCGGGACTTGAACCTCCTCCTGCCAGTGGAGGACTCTGAGCCCAACCAGGTGAGCTATACTCCAACCACAACCACACACCATTACCACCTTCTTCTTCTTTTTTCTTTTCTTCTCTGCCAAAACAACCAATCAGATCCTATACTCACTTTCCCTCCAAAAAAGGACCCACCTGACCCCCCTTACCAATCAACACATGACACACCGTCTTGGGGGAGGGACTTACCACCCTCCCCCAACACTACATATACACAGCAGGAGCCATTACTGAGTATCCCCTGAGGAAGCAACACAGTTGCGAAACGTCGGGACCCCGCTCCTCTGCGTAAGATTTCTCTCCTTTTTATTGACAACACCTTTATTGGTTTTTAAATTGTTTTATTTGACTCCCTTTTTTTTAATCATTAAAGTTAATTTTAAATTTTAATCATTGTGGAGGGTTCTGCCCAGCTTGAACAAGCTGAAGACCCCAATTTTCCACTTTTATTTTGTCCACTTTTTACTTACCTGGAACCATACCCGGACAAACATCAACCAATTCTTTCAAGCACTGGAGTTTGTTGCAAACCTCAAACAGGGACACAAATGGACTTAAAATAACCAGTGGCACTACAGCCACTGGCTACCAGAACTGCTCTTCTTTTCCTGTGGTTTTTTTTCTCTCTCCTTCCAAGTTTCAGGTGGAACCTCCACAAAGCCATATTGGACTCCACCTGTAAAAAAACAAGGACAACAGCTTCAACAAGGTAAGAACTCTCCACATTTATGTTTAATCTTTTTAGAGGGAATCCCACACATAGGAGCGGAGCTCAAAATGGCTCCTCCACACACCAACCACGTACACACAACACACACTTCACCCCCATACTCAACCATCCACCAGACCCAGAAACAAGGCAAATTAGCAAACAATATTTTAAGTTAATACAAGCTGTACACCACAAAGCTATAATGGACACAGCTGAACAAACCGGCACATTCCCACCCGGAATGCTACGCCAGATCACCCGTTTAACAGATTTTATCAAACCATCTACACCCACACCAGAAACACGATTGAAAGTACTCAATAATACTACTCAGTGGATGCAGAATATCATCTCCATCCTACAACAGCACTATCTCTACATAATAATCAACACACACATAACCCACTACAACTCCATAGCGTGGCAAATAGCCACTGGTTGGGCCAGAAAACGTTATGGCTCCAGGCTCACTATAGACACCCTGAGGATTGCAGAATCATACCTACAAGCATCCCAGAAGACTACCACCATCACCACCCCTCGGCCTGATGACCAGAGGAAACCTTCTACAGCCATAGAAGAACAGTTTCCACCTCTGCCCGCGGCTCACCAACCTATGGACCAAAACAGCACACCACTGACCTCAGCTACCTCCACTCCAATGCAGAAGACCCGCAGAATCACCTGGGACCCCTTAACAACTGAGGAAGGAACTCACCCTACTACCCTTCGTACCCTAACTTCTCCCACCATATCACCTGTTATCACTCCCCCTCTATCTCAAACCATGAAAACCAGAAGAATCATAGAAACTGTAGCCCAGATTCACCACCCTACCACTCAACACCCCAGTTCATGGATATCGCAACCTGCCAATCCCACCACCCACTCTAACGTTTCAATACAAATATCTGACAATATCTCTCCCATTCCCACACAGGTTGATGTTGCTGGTGCCGAGGAGGACCAGGCAAGGCAGTGGACCCCCCACGATTCAATGGCACTCATGATGAAAGGGTCAAATAAAGTCAACCATGACATAACCCTAACCCAATCTGAGCCATCGCCAGGACCAGCCAGTCGCCACCAGGGGGCCTCACTGCTAAGCCCAAGCCTCCAAAGCACCGGCACATCTTTAGTTACAACCCACCAACAACTCCCTGTAACCATTTCTCCTTTCCCCATATTCTCCACACACCCCCAACGAGATATCCAGGACTCACCTCTCTCCACTGAGGGACATCCTGCTGCAACCTTAACCCTGGACCCGGATCAACCTACCCAACTAGACTCCTCTTCTCCCCAAGAAACCCACAATCCATCACCATTCACCACCACCAGCCCTTCAGCCTCAGCCCCCATTATTTTTCCTCCCACTTACAAACCAGTACATCACATCGCTCGTCCCAGTAGAAAAATCCAAGACTGGCAATTTAGATGCAAAAAACCAATAGCCATCTTGGGAGACTCCAACATAAACCGCATCCCTGGACACAACAACCCCATGCTACAAATGGACAGCTACCCCGGAGCCAATGCCTACCATTTTTGGAAAATCTGTGAGAAGACTATCCCTCAACCTACGGTAAAAACTCTCATTTTTTCCATTGGTATTAACAATAGGGATCAGGACCCCAGACAGACCACCCTTAAGCAGTTGAAGGCCCTCTTCCGACAAGCTAAGTCGACCTTCCCCAACGCTGACATTTACTTCCCACTACTGAACTACTCACCCCAGCTCACCCCGACTCAACAAAACAACCTCAAATTAATTAACAATACCATGGCTACTTACTTTCCATTTCTTACAGAGATTCCCCACGACACTTTTAAGACTGAAAAGGACAACATACATTGGACAACAGACACGGCTAGGGCTATCTTTACCAACTGGTGCCAGCTACTAAATTTACAATAAACAACACAAACAACCTGGACGACTTACTAGCACAACCAACCTGTACCTTTCTATGTATTTCTAACTCCTATCCTTTTTTTTCTTTTCAAAAAAACAAAAAAAACCCCCCTCCCCTTTCCTCACCTTAACCTCACCCCTTCCTTCCAATCCTAACCTTAACCCCCTCCCTTCTCCCAATCCTAACCCTAACCCCTCCCTTCTCCCTAATCCTAACCTTAACCCTTCTCCCAATCCTAACCCTAACCTTTCCCTTTTCCCTAATCCTAACCTTAACCCCCCTCCCTTCTCCCAATCCTAACCCTAACCTTTCCCTTTTCCCTAATTCTAACCTTAACCCCCCCCCCCCCTTATTTATTCTATCCTCTTCTCTTTCTCCAAAAACAAAAACCAAAAAACCCCCCCCTTTTTTTTCTCAGGACTTTGGAGCAGAGCAGGAGAGTGAAGACATTGATTCCACAGGCCTGGGCCCACCGTGCCGGGAGACCCTTTAAGATAACTCTATCCCCTCCTCCCTACACGGTCTTCTCAGGCTTGTGCCTGTACTTTTCCCATCGCACGGATCCCCCACAAAACCTCGAACCCACTAATAGCTCACCAGCTAAAACCCATGCTCTGCCCCTGGCAGACCAGGGTTCGATTCCTCATGAGGACAAATAAATTCTTATGAACTCACAGGAGACTCATTTCATTTTTTACTAATCTCTTGCATGTTCGTTAATTTTTTTATATATTATAGCACTTATTTGCATGTTTTTTATATATTTTATATCATTTTATATCTTTTATGATTGTTGGGAACTCCCTGTTTTATGGCACTTAATTTTATGGTTTGTTTGTTTGTATTTTTAAGCACTTATATTTTAGCACTTTACTAACAATTTTAGCACTTACACCCAATAGTTTATTTTACATCTCCTGTCTTAAGTTAAAATAGAATATTATCCAAATATAATCTTAATCTCCTCACTAGGATCCGTGCGATGAAGACTGGGATGTTATCCACCTACCTTAACTTCACTCAGGACTCATCCCAGTAACTTGTTAAACTTCTCCTGACAGGTTCCTCTTCTTACTCTGCTGACTTGCTCTGTCTGGGGTTCGAACCCGGGTCTCTTGAGTGGAGGTCAGCTCCCCTTCCCGCTCCACCACCTTCCCGCAGGTCAGTAGGCCAGTGCACCTTAAGTTTAACCCAAACACTTAACCCTAACCCAACCCCAACCCTAACCCTAACCCTAACCCTAACCCTAACCCTAACCCTAACCCTAACCCTAACCCTAACCCTAACCATATTTGGATGTCCGCTTGCTAGTAACCCCAACGACGATTATTATGCTCCGGGATGTGGTGTACCCCGTGAAAGCTCAATTCATATTCATATTCATATTTCATATGGGACTAGACAAGTGCCGAGACTAAGAAGAGGTAGGATAGTGGTTAAAGGCGAAAAGCGAGGGGGGTGAGAAGGAGAAAAACAAGGAAGGAAGGAAGTTAAAGAAAGATGGAGGAGAGGAAAAGGAAGGAGCGGGAAAGGATAAAAAGAGGAGGAACTATGTACAGTAATTGGAATATAAATTATTATCAATAAATAAATAATGACACGGACACAAATTTGAAAAAAGAATTTATTCATGAAAATCATCTATAAAAATATACTTACCTGCAAAAACAAAAAAGGAAAATACTTACCTGAAAAAACAAAAAAGGAAATACTTACCTGAAAAAACAAAAAAAGTTAATACTTACCTTTATTAAAAAACAATACTTACCTATGGAGAATGTACCTACCTGTGGAAGTAAAAAAACAAAGAGAAAAATTAAGAACTTATCTGGAAGAATTTGAAAAAATGGGGTCTAAAATTAAAAATTATTAATAAATTAAGGGTCTTAAAAATCATAATTGGAAATTCATATATCTTAAAAATGCATTAAAAAACCATTAAAACATTGAAATCTATTGAAAATTCATTAAAAAACCATTCAAACCCTAAAAAAACATCATAATTTGCATATAAGACTTCTAAGTTAAAACGAAAACCTAAAATTCTAAAAACAAGTGAAAACTCAAGTGGGTGGAGTTAACGGAGAGTATAAAAAGCCACAGCAAGAGCAGCTCTCTCATTTTCTTTTCTTTTCTGTTGGGGGGATGTAGCGTGCCATAGCCTGACGAAGACCCAATACCGTCGAAACGTTGCAGCGGTGCGCTACTTAAAGGCCTATTTTGAGGGGTTTATTTTATTTTAATTATGATTATTTTATTCATTATTATGATTTAAAAATTAAAAAAATAAAAAAACAAAAAAATGTATATAAAATAAAAAACAATTCTTATTAGCTGGGAAGGGGACTGGGGGGCCCCCCGGGTAGTGCGAGTGCCTCAGGGCCATCCCCTCACAGGGATGACCCTTGCCCTTTCCAAACCTAACCCTGCCAGAGCCTGTCGGGTGGGCCCCTCGGCCCCCGACCCAGCAACATAACCCTAAACCTAAATTAAGCCCAAATTAATCAAAATTTTAATTAGAAAATAATCTAAATTGCCCCCAGTTAAACTCAATTTCATACCCACTACTAATTCGAACTATTGACCCTAACCCTAATTAGGATATAATAATAAAAATTTAAAACAAAACAATTGACCTATTGACCCTAAATTTGGAACCTAACCCTAATTATGATTGGCTTTATTAAATTCTTAACCCTAACCCTAACCCTAGACCCTAACCCTAACCCTAACCCTAATTTGGAACCTAACCCTAATTACGACTATGTATCTCTAATATTTGACTTTTCACAATTCTAAATTTATTCTCTTTACCTAAATTCTTAACCCTAACCCTAACCCTAGTTGTATCCAACCCTAACCCTAACCCTAGTAGCACGCAACCCTAACCCTAACCATATTTGGATGTCCGCTTGCTAGCAACCCCAACGACGATTATTATGCTCCGGGATGTGGTGTACCCCGTGAAAGCTCAATTCATATTCATATTCATATTTCATATGGGACTAGACAAGTGCCGAGACTAAGAAGAGGTAGGATAGTGGTTAAAGGCGAAAAGCGAGGGGGGTGAGAAGGAGAAGAACAAAGGAAGGAAGGAAGTTAAAGAAAGATGGAGGAGAGGAAAAGGAAGGAGCGGGAAAGGATAAAAAGAGGAGGAACTATGTACAGTAATTGGAATATAAATTATTATCAATAAATAAATAATGACACGGACACAAATTTGAAAAAAGAATTTATTCATGAAAATCATCTATAAAAATATACTTACCTGCAAAAACAAAAAAGGAAAATACTTACCTGAAAAAAACAAAAAAGGAAATACTTACCTGAAAAAACAAAAAAAGTTAATACTTACCTTTATTAAAAAACAATACTTACCTATGGAGAATGTACCTACCTGTGGAAGTAAAAAACAAAGAGAAAAATTAAGAACTTATCTGGAAGAATTTGAAAAAATGGGGTCTAAAATTAAAAATTATTAATAAATTAAGGGTCTTAAAAATCATAATTGGAAATTCATATATCTTAAAAATGCATTAAAAAACCATTAAAAACATTGAAATCTATTGAAAATTCATTAAAAAACCATTCAAACCCTAAAAAAACATCATAATTTGCATATAAGACTTCTAAGTTAAAACGAAAACCTAAAATTCTAAAAACAAGTGAAAACTCAAGTGGGTGGAGTTAACGGAGAGTATAAAAAGCCACAGCAAGAGCAGCTCTCTCATTTTCTTTTCTTTTCTGTTGGGGGGATGTAGCGTGCCATAGCCTGACGAAGACCCAATACCGTCGAAACGTTGCAGCGGTGCGCTACTTAAAGGCCTATTTTGAGGGGTTTATTTTATTTTAATTATGATTATTTTATTCATTATTATGATTTAAAATTAAAAAAATAAAAATACAAAAAAATGTATATAAATAAAAAACAATTCTTATTAGCTGGGGAGGGGACTGGGGGGCCCCCCGGGTAGTGCGAGTGCCTCAGGGCCATCCCCTCACAGGGATGACCCTTGCCCTTTCCAAACCTAACCCTGCCAGAGCCTGTCGGGTGGGCCCCTCGGCCCCCGACCCAGCAACATAACCCTAAACCTAAATTAAGCCCAAATTAATCAAAATTTTAATTAGAAAATAATCTAAATTGCCCCCAGTTAAACTCAATTTCATACCCACTACTAATTCGAACTATTGACCCTAACCCTAATTAGGATATAATAATAAAAATTTAAAACAAAACAATTGACCTATTGACCCTAAATTTGGAACCTAACCCTAATTATGATTGGCTTTATTAAATTCTTAACCCTAACCCTAACCCTAGACCCTAACCCTAACCCTAATTTGGAACCTAACCCTAATTACGACTATGTATCTCTAATATTTGACTTTTCACAATTCTAAATTTATTCTCTTTACCTAAATTCTTAACCCTAACCCTAACCCTAGTTGTATCCAACCCTAACCCTAACCCTAGTAGCACGCAACCCTAACCCTAACCATATTTGGATGTCCGCTTGCTAGCAACCCCAACGACGATTATTATGCTCCGGGATGTGGTGTACCCCGTGAAAGCTCAATTCATATTCATATTTCATATGGGACTAGACAAGTGCCGAGACTAAGAAGAGGTAGGATAGTGGTTAAAGGCGAAAAGCGAGGGGGGTGAGAAGGAGAAAAACAAAGGAAGGAAGGAAGTTAAAGAAAGATGGAGGAGAGGAAAAGGAAGGAGCGGGAAAGGATAAAAAGAGGAGGAACTATGTACAGTAATTGGAATATAAATTATTATCAATAAATAAATAATGACACGGACACAAATTTGAAAAAAGAATTTATTCATGAAAATCATCTATAAAAATATACTTACCTGCAAAAACAAAAAAGGAAAATACTTACCTGAAAAAACAAAAAAGGAAATACTTACCTGAAAAAACAAAAAAAGTTAATACTTACCTTTATTAAAAAACAATACTTACCTATGGAGAATGTACCTACCTGTGGAAGTAAAAAAACAAAGAGAAAAATTAAGAACTTATCTGGAAGAATTTGAAAAAATGGGGTCTAAAATTAAAAATTATTAATAAATTAAGGGTCTTAAAAATCATAATTGGAAATTCATATATCTTAAAAATGCATTAAAAAACCATTAAAAACATTGAAATCTATTGAAAATTCATTAAAAAACCATTCAAACCCTAAAAAAACATCATAATTTGCATATAAGACTTCTAAGTTAAAACGAAAACCTAAAATTCTAAAAACAAGTGAAAACTCAAGTGGGTGGAGTTAACGGAGAGTATAAAAAGCCACAGCAAGAGCAGCTCTCTCATTTTCTTTTCTTTTCTGTTGGGGGGATGTAGCGTGCCATAGCCTGACGAAGACCCAATACCGTCGAAACGTTGCAGCGGTGCGCTACTTAAAGGCCTATTTTGAGGGGTTTATTTTATTTTAATTATGATTATTTTATTCATTATTATGATTTAAAAATTAAAAAAATAAAAAAACAAAAAAATGTATATAAAATAAAAAACAATTCTTACTAGCTGGGAAGGGGACTGGGGGGCCCCCCGGGTAGTGCGAGTGCCTCAGGGCCATCCCCTCACAGGGATGACCCTTGCCCTTTCCAAACCTAACCCTGCCAGAGCCTGTCGGGTGGGCCCCTCGGCCCCCGACCCAGCAACACAACCCTAAACCTAAATTAAGCCCAAATTAATCAAAATTTTAATTAGAAAATAATCTAAATTGCCCCCAGTTAAACTCAATTCCATACCCACTATTAATTCGAACTATTGACCCTAACCCTAATTGGAGATAATAATAAAAATTTAAAACAAAACCAATTGACCTATTGACCCTAAATTTGGAACCTAACCCTAATTATGATTGGCTTTATTAAATTCTTAACCCTAACCCTAACCCTAGACCCTAACCCTAACCCTAACCCTAATTTGGAACCTAACCCTAATTACGACTATGTATCTCTAATATTTGACTTTTCACAATTCTAAATTTATTCTCTTTACCTAAATTCTTAACCCTAACCCTAACCCTAGTTGTATCCAACCCTAACCCTAACCCTAGTAGCACGCAACCCTAACCCTAACCATATTTGGATGTCCGCTTGCTAGCAACCCCAACGACGATTATTATGCTCCGGGATGTGGTGTACCCCGTGAAAGCTCAATTCATATTCATATTTCATATGGGACTAGACAAGTGCCGAGACTAAGAAGAGGTAGGATAGTGGTTAAAGGCGAAAAGCGAGGGGGGTGAGAAGGAGAAAAACAAAGGAAGGAAGGAAGTTAAAGAAAGATGGAGGAGAGGAAAAGGAAGGAGCGGGAAAGGATAAAAAGAGGAGGAACTATGTACAGTAATTGGAATATAAATTATTATCAATAAATAAATAATGACACGGACACAAATTTGAAAAAAGAATTTATTCATGAAAATCATCTATAAAAATATACTTACCTGCAAAAACAAAAAAGGAAAATACTTACCTGAAAAAACAAAAAAGGAAATACTTACCTGAAAAAACAAAAAAAGTTAATACTTACCTTTATTAAAAAACAATACTTACCTATGGAGAATGTACCTACCTGTGGAAGTAAAAAAACAAAGAGAAAAATTAAGAACTTATCTGGAAGAATTTGAAAAAATGGGGTCTAAAATTAAAAATTATTAATAAATTAAGGGTCTTAAAAATCATAATTGGAAATTCATATATCTTAAAAATGCATTAAAAAACCATTAAAAACATTGAAATCTATTGAAAATTCATTAAAAAACCATTCAAACCCTAAAAAAACATCATAATTTGCATATAAGACTTCTAAGTTAAAACGAAAACCTAAAATTCTAAAAACAAGTGAAAACTCAAGTGGGTGGAGTTAACGGAGAGTATAAAAAGCCACAGCAAGAGCAGCTCTCTCATTTTCTTTTCTTTTCTGTTGGGGGGATGTAGCGTGCCATAGCCTGACGAAGACCCAATACCGTCGAAACGTTGCAGCGGTGCGCTACTTAAAGGCCTATTTTGAGGGGTTTATTTTATTTTAATTATGATTATTTTATTCATTATTATGATTTAAAAATTAAAAAATAAAAAAACAAAAAAATGTATATAAAATAAAAAACAATTCTTACTAGCTGGGAAGGGGACTGGGGGGCCCCCCGGGTAGTGCGAGTGCCTCAGGGCCATCCCCTCACAGGGATGACCCTTGCCCTTTCCAAACCTAACCCCTAACCCTAACCCTAACCCTAACCCTAACCCTAACCATATTTGGATGTCCGCTTGCTAGTAACCCCAACGACGATTATTATGCTCCGGGATGTGGTGTACCCCGTGAAAGCTCAATTCATATTCATATTCATATTTCATATGGGACTAGACAAGTGCCGAGACTAAGAAGAGGTAGGATAGTGGTTAAAGGCGAAAAGCGAGGGGGGTGAGAAGGAGAAAAACAAAGGAAGGAAGGAAGTTAAAGAAAGATGGAGGAGAGGAAAAGGAAGGAGCGGGAAAGGATAAAAAGAGGAGGAACTATGTACAGTAATTGGAATATAAATTATTATCAATAAATAAATAATGACACGGACACAAATTTGAAAAAAGAATTTATTCATGAAAATCATCTATAAAAATATACTTACCTGCAAAAACAAAAAAGGAAAATACTTACCTGAAAAAACAAAAAAGGAAATACTTACCTGAAAAAACAAAAAAAGTTAATACTTACCTTTATTAAAAAACAATACTTACCTATGGAGAATGTACCTACCTGTGGAAGTAAAAAAACAAAGAGAAAAATTAAGAACTTATCTGGAAGAATTTGAAAAAATGGGGTCTAAAATTAAAAATTATTAATAAATTAAGGGTCTTAAAAATCATAATTGGAAATTCATATATCTTAAAAATGCATTAAAAAACCATTAAAAACATTGAAATCTATTGAAAATTCATTAAAAAACCATTCAAACCCTAAAAAAACATCATAATTTGCATATAAGACTTCTAAGTTAAAACGAAAACCTAAAATTCTAAAAACAAGTGAAAACTCAAGTGGGTGGAGTTAACGGAGAGTATAAAAAGCCACAGCAAGAGCAGCTCTCTCATTTTCTTTTCTTTTCTGTTGGGGGGATGTAGCGTGCCATAGCCTGACGAAGACCCAATACCGTCGAAACGTTGCAGCGGTGCGCTACTTAAAGGCCTATTTTGAGGGGTTTATTTTATTTTAATTATGATTATTTTATTCATTATTATGATTTAAAAATTAAAAAAATAAAAAAACAAAAAAATGTATATAAAATAAAAAACAATTCTTATTAGCTGGGGAGGGGACTGGGGGGCCCCCCGGGTAGTGCGAGTGCCTCAGGGCCATCCCCTCACAGGGATGACCCTTGCCCTTTCCAAACCTAACCCTGCCAGAGCCTGTCGGGTGGGCCCCTCGGCCCCCGACCCAGCAACATAACCCTAAACCTAAATTAAGCCCAAATTAATCAAAATTTTAATTAGAAAATAATCTAAATTGCCCCCAGTTAAACTCAATTTCATACCCACTACTAATTCGAACTATTGACCCTAACCCTAATTAGGATATAATAATAAAAATTTAAAACAAAACAATTGACCTATTGACCCTAAATTTGGAACCTAACCCTAATTATGATTGGCTTTATTAAATTCTTAACCCTAACCCTAACCCTAGACCCTAACCCTAACCCTAACCCTAATTTGGAACCTAACCCTAATTACGACTATGTATCTCTAATATTTGACTTTTCACAATTCTAAATTTATTCTCTTTACCTAAATTCTTAACCCTAACCCTAACCCTAGTTGTATCCAACCCTAACCCTAACCCTAGTAGCACGCAACCCTAACCCTAACCATATTTGGATGTCCGCTTGCTAGTAACCCCAACGACGATTATTATGCTCCGGGATGTGGTGTACCCCGTGAAAGCTCAATTCATATTCATATTCATATTTCATATGGGACTAGACAAGTGCCGAGACTAAGAAGAGGTAGGATAGTGGTTAAAGGCGAAAAGCGAGGGGGGTGAGAAGGAGAAAAACAAAGGAAGGAAGGAAGTTAAAGAAAGATGGAGGAGAGGAAAAGGAAGGAGCGGGAAAGGATAAAAAGAGGAGGAACTATGTACAGTAATTGGAATATAAATTATTATCAATAAATAAATAATGACACGGACACAAATTTGAAAAAAGAATTTATTCATGAAAATCATCTATAAAAATATACTTACCTGCAAAAACAAAAAAGGAAAATACTTACCTGAAAAAACAAAAAAGGAAATACTTACCTGAAAAAACAAAAAAAGTTAATACTTACCTTTATTAAAAAACAATACTTACCTATGGAGAATGTACCTACCTGTGGAAGTAAAAAAACAAAGAGAAAAATTAAGAACTTATCTGGAAGAATTTGAAAAAATGGGGTCTAAAATTAAAAATTATTAATAAATTAAGGGTCTTAAAAATCATAATTGGAAATTCATATATCTTAAAAATGCATTAAAAAACCATTAAAAACATTGAAATCTATTGAAAATTCATTAAAAAACCATTCAAACCCTAAAAAAACATCATAATTTGCATATAAGACTTCTAAGTTAAAACGAAAACCTAAAATTCTAAAAACAAGTGAAAACTCAAGTGGGTGGAGTTAACGGAGAGTATAAAAAGCCACAGCAAGAGCAGCTCTCTCATTTTCTTTTCTTTTCTGTTGGGGGGATGTAGCGTGCCATAGCCTGACGAAGACCCAATACCGTCGAAACGTTGCAGCGGTGCGCTACTTAAAGGCCTATTTTGAGGGGTTTATTTTATTTTAATTATGATTATTTTATTCATTATTATGATTTAAAAATTAAAAAAATAAAAAAACAAAAAAATGTATATAAAATAAAAAACAATTCTTACTAGCTGGGAAGGGGACTGGGGGGCCCCCCGGGTAGTGCGAGTGCCTCAGGGCCATCCCCTCACAGGGATGACCCTTGCCCTTTCCAAACCTAACCCTAACCCAACAGACCTGGGTTCGATTCCCTGGACGGACAACACTCCCACCATATCATAGGAGGTTTGTTTGTTTTAAACTTTCTTATTAAGCCTTTTGGATTATTATTTTTTTTTTTTTTTTTTTTTTTTTTTTTTTTTTCCTTTTTATGTTGCATATATTCTTTTTATTTAATAAGCACTTATTGTAAGTCAGACCCAGATATAGCTCACAACCTAAGAACATGACTTACCACCCAACAGACCCGGGTTCGATTCCCTGGACGGACAACACTCCTATCACATCATTTTTTTATATTATATTTATATTATTAACCCTCTTGGGTATGTTGGTTTCTTCTTATTATTAGTTTTATATGTTGCATGTGTTTTTTTTGATTTTAATAAGCACTTACTACCTCTTGCACGTTTTTTTATAAAAAATTATTTGTAGCACTTATTATCTCATGCATGTTTTATTGGAAATAATAATTTATAGCACTTATTACCTCTTGCATGTTTCTTTTGAAAACAATCATTATAGCCCTTATTATGTTTTGTATGTATATATATAATTATTGATTTTCTTATAGCACTTATTCATGAATTTTACCAACCCTCGTCCTATTTATAATTTCCTTCCAGGTTTTGTTTTAATATTTATAACGATTCTCTTAAAATAAAATAAAATTTTAAAAAAAATATATATATAATTTTTTTTTTTTTTTTTTTCTTCTCCTCCTCTCCCCAAAACTGTCTTCTCCACTAGGAATCCGTACAATGAAGACTGGGACAGAACTTACCTTACTGCTCCTGAGACCCCCGTCCCAGTATATTTGTTTAATTTTTCTTGACAGGTCTCTCTCTTCACTCTGCCTGGGTGCTCTGCTTGGGGTTTGAACCCTGCTCTCCAGAGTGAAGGACAGCCTCTCTTTCCATTACACTATCCTTCTGCAGTTCAGCTGGCCAGTGCACCTTAACCTAACCTGAACCTATAATCCTAACCCAACCCCAACCCTAACCCCTAACCCTAACCGGGACTTGAACCCTGCCCGACAGAGCCCCGGTCTGCTGCTTTGCAGGTTGACTATAGGAGACTGAGAGAACGAAGGGGGATGCTACGTTTTACTCCAAAAAAGAAAAAGAAATAATCAAAAAAAAGAAAAAAACTCTTTGATACATCCCAACCCTCACCCTCTGACAGTTAGGCCAGTGCACTGAATTTCAGCAGAAATATGATCTACACTAACCCTAACCCAACCCTAACCCTAACCCTAACCCTAACCCCTAACCCCTAACCCTAACCCTAACCCTAACCCACTAACCCTAACCCTAACCCTAACCCTAACCCTAATTGGACTCTAACCCTAACCCTAACCCTAGGTGTTATCTAACCCTAACCCTAATTGGATGCTAACCCTAACCTTAACCCTAATTGTATTTCTAAAAATAAAAGAAATAATTCAAATTATAATAATAAATCTCTAAATTTTGAACCAACCCTAATTGACCTGCCTAGCTCCACCCAGATTCCAGACTCGAAACCTAACTAAATTTGAATCGGACACTAAACCCTAACCCTAATAGCTCGCAAACCTGTCATATCAACCCAATTTGGATGCCCGCTGCCTAGTCATATTGCTCCTGGGAAGAGGACTGCCCCAGTGAAGCCCAAATTGTATTGCCCACGGGAAGAAGCATACCCCGCATGAGGCCAAGAATCGGACTATGGTAGTGCCGAGGCTAAGGAAAGAGGAGATTGCAGGATAGTGAAGTGAAAAGCGAGGGGGGAGGAAGAAGAGAAGAATAAGGAAAGGAAGAAAGAAAAGAAGATGCAGTGGGATGGAAAGGAAAAAGCAGGAAGGAGAGAAAAGAGGGGAAATATGATTATAAGATGAATAATAAAAAATATGATTAAAAATTGGATATATATAAAAAATTAAATAGTAACTTGGTGATAAATACTCACCCGGGGACTAACCTAAAAGAAGAAAGAAAAAACAGAAAATTAATATACTTACCTGGAAACCTGTGAAAGAAAAATTAAAAAAGAAAAAATTATACTCACCTTAATTAATTACCTGGATACTTACCTGAAAATTTACCTGCAAAAGAATAAAAACAAGTTAAAAACAGTAATAATTGGAATAAAAATACAAGTAAAACTAAGTATAAATATAAAATGGACTAAAAATTGGGTTAAAAAACTATGTATAAAAAATTATTGATATAAATATGAAATTTGATATTAAAATAAGGCCTAAAAATAATTAAAACTACAAATAGTATCATCCACAATGGATTTACATTAAAATTCTATAAAAAAAATCTAGTAAAACCATTGGAAAACTAAGAAAAAAAGAAAAAAACTAAAAAACCGCAAATTTGAAACCTAACATTCGGTAAAAACAAAACTTAAGAACAGCCAAAGTGGGAGGAGTCAGGGAGCATATATAAGGAGAAGCGGCTCCAGCTCCTTCATTTCTTTTTTGTTTTCGGGGGGAGCACACACCAGTAGCCTGAAGAAGACCTAAATCAGGTCGAAACGTCGCGGCGGTGTGTGTTGGGAATGGCCTTTTTTATGGGATTTATTTCTTTTAATTATTTTATTCGTTTTTTATTATAATTTAATTTAAGTTTAAATAAAATAATAAAAAAACAAAAACAAAAACACGACTCAGTAAGGGGGACCAGGGGGTCCCTGGGAAGTGCGCGTGCACTAAGGGACCATCCCCCAGGGGATGGCGCCCTTCTCTTTTCCCAAAACCTAACCCCTAACCCTAACCCATAACCCTAACCCAACCCCAATCCTAACCCTAACCCAGAAATATAATCTACACTAACCCTAACCCAACCCTAACCCTAACCCTAAACCCTAACCCTAACCCCTCTTCACCTTCATGTTGACCCTTCCATGTCTGGAGATGGCCTCCACCAGTCCTGTTTACGCACACACACAACCAATCACTCTCCTCCTTCATCTCCTCATCTTATCCCCTTCGTTTCCACCTTTTCACATAGAATCATAGATTCTATGTGAAAAGGTGGAAATCTAATCATAGATACATAGGTGAAACCAAACATTCTATTCACGCTCCCACACTTCCCAACACCTGTACAACATTGGGGAGGGCTGACTGGCCACGCCCTTGGTTCAACATTTTCAAATACACCCCTCAACCCACCTTATCATTTCCGGTTTGGAAAACAACGACTGTTGGACCATTGGGCAGAGGAAGAGGGGGGAATGGATTTGGATCCACAGGCTCGGGACCACCGTGCCAGGAGGCCTCAATTCTGACTGAAGCCTACCTGGCCCCCAGGCTCCTGGTGCGGTCGTCCCGGGCCTGGCCCCTATTTTTGGCCACAAGGTCCCCTGTTCTCATTCCCCATTTCAGCTCATCAGCCCTGATACCACTCACCTTTCACCCAGGAGGACCATCAACAACCTTATTTCATTTGAACTAAAAACTATTTATTTAATTCATTTTTAATTTATTTCATTTTTGTTGCCTTTGATCATTTTAAATAAATACAATTTTAATACATGTCTCTTTTAATAAATAATATTTTCAAACAAAAAATTATTAAAATAGAATAACAAAGACGACATTACAGAGACACACATAAAAAACAAAAAGGAGAAAATTAAAAGACTCAATATGGGTCATGATGACGAAGGCTGCACAGTGGTGCAGTAAGGTAGGGGGCGCCACCATCAGCCATTTCGGGACCTGGGTGGCGGAGGGACGTAGGGGAAGAACCGTGCCCCTTCTGTCCTCAATCGAGGACAGGCTCAGTTCCACCGCCCTAACCCAAAACACCCTACGCCTAACCCTAATATAAAGACAAGATGAACATTTCCAAGATATTGAAGGAGGCTTATTTTGTTATTCATTTTATTCAACCAAGAAAAAAAGAACCCCAGCTCATAAAATGAAAGCTGTACTCTATGCAGCTATGTCTGGTGCCTATTATTTAGCATCTGGCCATATAAACAACACAGAAAATCCATTGGTTTTACAGCAGATGGATTTATTTTGTCAATAAAATTGCGTAATCCACTTATTTGACTATACAGGTTATTTCTCCAGTGAGCAGAGGATGGCATTTTGAGGTGTGTTGTGTTGGTCAGCATGCCAGAAATCCTCCATCCACAGGCAATGTGACTCCATTAGTCATGCTGCTCTTATCGCTCAGGAGGAATAAAATACTGTTGACCACATCTTCCACTTCTGCATATAAACACACAAAAAGCGTTGTTTAAGATAGTTTAACATAGACTTTAATAATTAATTATAATGAATGCATGTGCACTGTTTGGTTTTATGCCCAGTGGCCTCCCTAACGCTTGAATAGATTTGTGAAACACTGAGGACACTTCTTTGAGCTGTCTAACCAAACTGAACAGCTGGAAAAGAAAGGCCTAGTTAGTGTCTTTTCTGGAGGAAAGCATCACCTCACCTGTCCTAAATCTGATCCAGGGGACTCATGATCTCGGAGTCAACCATAAATAATTTTTATAGGATAATGGCTAGGGCTGGGCAATATGGAACAAAATCCTATCACAATATTTCATATCAGTTGTTATAAATCAAATTCTGTTTCTGTCAAGTTGAAAGGTCCACTTTTACTCCTGTGAAATGTGAAGATACCACATTAATGGTTTAAATTTTGTTTTCTGTCAGAAGTTAAACAATGTACTACAGACCACGTAGAACTGTATTTCAAATAAATAAAATGATTATATAATAAACTAAAATCTTAATTCTGATCAGTCAGAAGCTTCAAGTGTTACAGGAGAACACAAACAAATCAACAACTTAATTATTTACAAAACAATTACAAAAAAAACAAACAAAATTGGTAATACAAAATAGAAAAGTCTCAATTCTGACCAGTGAAAAGCTTGACACAATTTGCAGTGCACACTACTCTGTTTCTAGTCAGACTTTAAATGGCCAAAATATCCCCACATTATCAAATTCCTCAGACCTTTCTTCTCAAAAATGTCCTCGTCCTTTGAGCCTTGGGCTGTGTCCATTGAAGTGTCTTCTTCGGAGACGCTGTCGCTCGTGTTAATTTTTTCTGCCATTTTCACATATTTCAATCCTACTCCCAACATACTGGTGGCCAAAACACAAGAATGTGTGCTTACTTTTAGCGCCAATCATCCCCATTCAACAAAAGAATGACAGAAGATCCTAAAATCCAAGAGCCACATCATACCTAAGACGACACAAGGCTGATATTGCTTTAAATAAGGAGTGAGTAAAGAGTCTCAGTGGCTTTGGCTGTGTGGCTCATCAGTTTCTCCAGTTTAATACATTAGTAAAATTTTAGGGGATATTGTACAGGTTTTTGATGTAAATCGATAAGGGTAAAAATGAATTGATTTCATATTTCTTGTCAAACCTTACTGAACAGCTTACCAGGGATAACAAAATTGGACAATTTGTCACAGTCTCCTGAATCTGACCTGCAAAGTGGCCAAGGGGGATACGGGACTTCATGATCTTGGCTTTTTCAGGATCACTCCAGCCCAGGCGACCCATCTCGGTCATCACCACAGTTGGGTTCACACTGTTCACACGGATCTGAGGACAACACATTTCATATTGTTAAAGTAAGTTAAGGAGAACTCCGTGAAGACTCATTCTTTGTTTTTAAGCATAATGCTAAAGAAACTATCTCTTCTTTTATGGCAGGAGACAAAAAAACAAAAAAAAAAAGGTCGGGGCTCAAGGGGCTTCAACAACCTTAGTATTCTTCAAGGGCACAGGTTCCAGCCTGTACTAAAATATCCTCCCACTGAGTTTCTTTACAGAATGTGAATGCGTTTACACTTCAAATGTAAACCCCAAGCATTTTGGTTAAAGAAAGCGCCCTTTGCCTGATGAGTGCCGAGTGGCGTTCCTTAGGTTTTCTAACTTTTCCCTGCTGAAGCTCAGTTCTGAAGGGCCACCATCCAATCAAGGGTACTTCAAAAAAGGAGTAGGGTCAAGGGCAATCAGGGCACTGATTTAATGAGTGTTAAATGAGGTCAGAGGTAAAGTAAATTTCAGGTAGAGAGGGAAGTGAGATGTTGCTGTTTAACATTTTCTATCATTAGAGAGTAAACATTTTACTGAATATGATATCCTGTTTGAATAGAGTACCTATGGAAAAAGACCAGTATGAGTGGCATTTGTCAGTGTGCTGCTGAGATACAAATCCAGCAGAACAGCAACTTAGTGTTGCATTGTTATACTACAGTGTAGTCTGCACTCTTGCATAATCTATTTACAGGCTAAAATGTAGAATTCTTTGAAAGTATGTTGTTGTTTTACCCTCTTCAGTTCAGAGGAAAGTCCTTGCCTCAAGTCCAGGAGTTTAAGTATCTTAGGGTCTTGTTCAAAAGTGAGAGAAAGATGGTGCATGATATTGTGATCCGGTTGATGTATCAGTCTGTCGTGGTGAAGAAGGAGTTGAGCCGAATGTTGAAGCTATCAATTTACCAGGCGATCTACGTTCCAACCTTCACCTATTCTCATGAATTTGGGCTGAAATGAGTTTCCTTCGCAGGGCAGCAGGGCACTCCCTTAGAGATAGGGTGAGGAGTTGTGTCACCTGTTAGGAACTCAGAGCAGAGCTGCTGCTCCTCCAAATGGAAAGGAACATCTATATCAGAGCATCTATATCAGATGCCTCCTGGACACCTCCCTGGGGGGGGGGGGGGGGGGGGGGGTGTTTCGGGCATGTCCCACTGGGAGGAGGCCCTGTGGAAGACCCAGGACACGCTGGATAGACTATGTCTCTTGGTTGGCCTGGGAACGCCTGGAAGAGCTGGAGGAGGTCTTCAGGGAAAAGGAAGTCTGGGAAGTCTGCTTAGACTGCTACTCCCACGACCCGGTCCCAAATAAAGCGGTAGATGGATGGTATGTTGGAATTTCATAAAATGAAAGCCAAAAGCTTTGTGCTAATTGCTAGCATGTTAGAAAATTGCTCTGTGTACCACTAGCTTTAAATTGGTAGGGTAATAAAGAGAAAAATGTGCAAAATCACAAAATTGGGTGATTGGGTGGGACTTTGGATCAAAAAGCATTTTCACAATGCTGGTACCTGGTGGGGGCCAAGCTCCAGAGCCATCACTTTAGTCAGCATATCCACAGCTGCTTTAGTGGTGCCTGAACAGATACACGGACACAGACCGAAAAAACAAAAAAAAACAAACAAAAAAAAAAACAGTCAATAGACTACGTCCTACTTTCATTTAGGCATCAAAAACCATAAACTTCTCTCATTGAGGTCTATTCAAGGACAGGTAATGTTACAGAGCCTGGCTCATGGTTGTTCCTCTCTTACTCACAGTAGACAGCATGGTCTTTCAGAGCACACTGTGAAGCCTGGCTTGACACATTGACAATGGAGCCTCCTGATCCTCTGTCTTTCATACAACGAGCCACAATCTACTCACAGAGACAGAAATGTATTTTGATTAAGCTGAAAGAATTTTGACGAGGCAGACATTTGCATTCAAACTAACACTAATATTTATAAGAATCTGAATAAAAATTTCCTCCACATAACCCAATGTTGTTAGAGATGTGCAGACACTGCATAACAGCCAGTTAAAGCTATGTGCCACACATACAATGTATTTGTTGAAGAAGTCCTTCTTAGTTATATGTTTAGCACAAAGATCTGGTGGATAGTTTCTAATATAAAATTTTATCAAATAAAGTCAAATAGTTATCAATTGGCAATAAACCAATTAAAGTACAGTTTTTATTTATTTATATAGTGCCAAATCATGACAAAGTTACATCAAGGCACATTGCATATAGAGCAGGTCTAGAAGAAGCTCTAACCCTAACCCTAACCCTAACCAACAAAAGGGAGCCAAAAATGCAAATAGTTGTTTGTTTTTTTTTTTTTAAAGCACTGTTACTTTACCTGGGAAACTTGCAGCACAGCTTTCACATTCACACTGAATGACCTAGAGATAAGAGAAGCCTTGGATAGTAAATATTACAGCCTTTCACATGATGAAAATGTAAATCTTGGCTCATATTTCCATGGGAAGAACTCATGTCAGTATTTTCCACTTTGCATGGGTCCGTTTACAGTTATGTATATATGTTATACATTGTCCTTTTTAATTTGGGATCATAAAAATTTCTCATATTTGTCTCACTGGTCAAACTGGTCAGGTGTGACATCCAGAAATGGCTGAAGGTTGGCACAGGCTGCATTATTCACCAACAGATCAATTGAGCCAATGTCTTGCAGGGCTACTTCCGTGGTCACCCAATCAGCCAGGTCTACACACACTGGGGTGATGGATGCACACTGGGAGAGAAAAGCAAAGGCAGACACACAGGATAAGAGAAATTTATGAAGAAGGAAAAGGGAAAAACACAAATTTGCACATGCAATTAAATTCTATATATATTAACCGTTGATAGACAATGAGTACTGAAGCATTTTACAGTCAATACAGTATAATGCAGCACATTTGTTATTTTCTTGATTACCTAAATATGGACTTCAAAAGTACTACTCATGAAGAAACTCTTCTATGAAAATTTGTATGAACCACAAGCTGGGTGTTGAGAGTGGGGCATACCTCTTGCTTTAGACTGTCCAGGTCAGCCTGTGTGCGTGAGACTGCCGTGACCTCTGCCCCACAGTGTGCCAGGGCCAGAGCTGTGGCTCTGCCAATCCCTGAGACAACAGATCCATAAAAACACAGACTCCTTACAGTGTGGAGTTCTTGCTTTCAGAGCTGACCCACACACATATTATACACATCTCCGGCTTTGGAAAAAATGTTCTTACTGTTGGTGTCAACATGACGTATTGAGGGTATGATCAAATGCATTAATTGTGCGGAACAGTATTATGCAACTTTAGCACAGAGTTCATCATTAGGGAGGACCAAAAGGGACAGAATTAAATATATAAATAAATACTTAAATGTGTCATTCATTAATTAAAATATTGGTTCACGCAATGTCAAAATATATATATAATATATATAAGCCTTCATGAATTTAATCTGTCAAAAAGACTTCCAGGCTTCGATTAGACTCAATTTGTGTTAGCCCCGCCCACTGACTTTGATGGATGAGTTTGGCAGATAAAATTAATTCATGAAACGCTGCAACACTGGACCATGAGATAATTAAATACATAGTGAAATAATTATATATATTTTTACATTTCATAAACTGGTATTTTAATTGATTAATGACTCATTTAAGTATGGTCACAGTCCTCCATACATTATTGTCATCACCTTAGCTTTTATCAGCAGTATAAGAATATTTAATAAATTGTGCATAGTCTGTAGAAGTATTGTACTGTATAGTATCTGTGTACAGGTGTTGAGGAGAGGGAAGGTCTAGCATAGTGGTCCCCAAACTACAGCCCGCCTAATCAACTGGGGTGGCCCACTTAATGATCCCAAACAATCCCTCTAAACATGACCTATATTTTTAACGGCGCCAGGATTTTTTTTTCTCCCAGTGCTAAGGGCGAGCTTGACCAATACGTGGGGATGCTAAGAAAATAATTAATTTTCATGACTTCAGTTCTCACTTTTTTGACAGAGTTCTTTTTCAATAAAAGTAACTATGAGACACAGCATGAGCAACAGGCGACAAGCGACCACAAGGCAATGGCAAAAATGTTTTACGTGCAAAGGTGACAGTGCCCACGCGCCATCCCAATAACAAAAGAATACATTTAAAATGCGACAAGAAGTGTATTTATTCTGTATGCATAATTAATGAAAAAAAAAATCAATTGCAATATTGTTTCGGATCACAAACATCATAACTTAAGAAATTAAATTAATAGTGAAATTAATAACAGGTTACAAAGTACAGCCACAACGAGAAGTGCAAACACCCCGCAAACCACCACTGTTAACTGGGCACACACTTAAAGAGCTGGCTCATCACAATCTTGGGGATTATATTTCAATTGCAAACAAAAATACATGCCAAGTCCTTCTGTGCATTCGTTCCAGTAACAGATTCAACATTGCATCAAATGTATTACAACCAGTCTATTATCGCAACGTCAGGAATAAACTCACCCATTATTTTATAGGATGACGATGCGTCTGGTTTTGTGGTTAAGTGCACGAGTCTATAATCTTTTTTTTTCTTGATCACAAAATGATCCAATGCAACAGACTGTAGGCTAGCTAGCCTTAGCCTAATGTGCAAGTATAAACAACATGCCCCCCTCCCGCCTGCCCCTCCTCCTCACACATGTTATAGGGTAGGCTGCACCATGGCATTACAGGTGCAGCAACACGCAAGCAGGGATTGGATTGGAACAGAGTGGCATGTTAATGTTTTTAACTTAAAAAACAATATAGAATAAAATGTGTCTGTGTCTCAACAGCTTGTTTTTATTTTTTATAAAATAAAAGGAGTATCTGTGGCACTTCAATAAACATGTGAAGACTTTCTATTACTTTTTTTGCAAACCAACAGATGGTACCAAGGCCAAGCAAAGGGCAGCTGCAATAAATTATCATTATAATCTCTACAATAATAATAGCAGACAACCACAGGCAGAGGGGCAGGGAGAGGACAAGGAGGAGAGCTGCTTTCTTGGCCAACCCTTTCAAGCTGACAAAGGATCTCCTAGGCTAGCAGAGGACTGGCTGTGTGACCTGCTTGATGCAATCAATGACCACCTTAAGAGCACCTACAGAAGGGGTGTTTATTCCGAAAGGAGAAATCCGAGAAGATCGACCAATTTCCATTCATCTCCCTTATCAGTGTGGAGAGCAAGATCTTCTTTAGCATTGTGACCAAAAGACACACCAGCTTCCTGCTGAACAACTGCATTGACACTTTCGTACAGAAAAGAGGTATACCATGTGTCCCAGGTGGACTAGTGCACCCGGGTGTGGTGACCCAGCTCATAAAGGAGGCGAGAGAGGGCAGAGGGGAGTTAGTTGTACTGTGGCTGGATCTCACCAACTCCTATGGCTCAGTCTCCCATAACCTCTTGGAGGTGGCACTGGAGAAACACCACATTCCCCAGAAGTTGAAACATCTCCTCATGGACTACTGCAGCAAGTTCAGCCTGAGGATCGCTTTTGGTTTCACAACATCTGACTGGCACCAGCAAATTGGGGACCATCACTGGTTGCACCATCTCAATGAGCCTGTTTGCAATGGCAATGAACATGATGATCAAGTCAGCTGAACCGGAGTGGTCAAGCTGATGTCCTGGGCCCACATGAGCTGAGACCAGACATCATCTTTGTCTCAAATGCCACAAGACACCTGATCCTTCTGGAGCTGACTGTGCCCTGAGAGAAGAGGATGGAGGAGGCAAACTGTAGGAGAGGAAAAGGGTAAAATACCAGGAGCTGGTGGAGCTGCCACAGGAACAGGTGGAGGAAGTGGGATGGGGGTGGCCTATTGCATGCCATTCCCTCAGCAAGGCCTATGGGATCCTGGGAATCATGGATCAAAGCAAGAGAAGGACCACCAGTAACAGCGTGGAGGCAGCAGAGAAAGGATCTGAGGTGCCTCTGGCTCAAAAGTGGGGACAAGTGGGGAGCGTAATATGCCACTTTACCAAAGACTCAGCCATTCCAGCATGGATACAGTGCAGCAGTAATTAGAAACAATTAAAATATTCTAAAAGGCAAAATTAAATAAAAAAATGTAAGCCAGCTATAAGAGGTAGTGTTAAATATTAATAAAGACATTGTGCTATTCAGCAGATTAACTCTAAGAGAACGTTGCAGACCTGGCCATCAAGCTGCGATACCTTCTCCCTGAGGGCAAGAGGGAGAACAGGCTATGGCTGGGGTAAGAGGAGTCCTTGATTATGTTTTTTTTGCCCTCGACAAACAGCAGTTTTTTTGCTAGGTCCTCAATAGTTGGCAATATGACCTCAATAGTCCTTTCAGTCGCACTCACCACTCTCCTCAGAGCCTTTTTCTCAGAGATATTGCTGCACTCAGGCCAGAGGAAGATGGTTCTTATCAATACACTCTAAATGGTGCCTTTATAAAGGTTGGTGAGGTTTGATAGACTGAAGTGTGCCCTTTTAATAGTTATGTTTTTTTTCTTTTTTTTCCTTTATGGGGAGAGAGAAAGAAAGAGAAAAAAAAGGTGGGGGAGAAGGGTTAGGGTTAGGATTGAGGGCTGGGGACAAGGTTAAGATTAGGATAGGGAGGAGGGGAAGGGGTTAAGGTTCAGATTAAGAGGGAAAAAAGGGTTAAGGTTAGGATAGGTTAGGGGACAAGAGGCTCATTGTTTTTTTTCTGAGCAGCTCTGGCACAGGTGGCGTATTCACTTAAAAAATTGTTTTTTTCATTTTTATCCTTTTTTATGGGGGAAGGAGGAAGGGGATAGGATAGGGTAAGGAAAGGGTTAAGGTTAGGATAGGGGACGGACAGGGTAATGGTTAGGATATGGGGGGTGGGGTTAAGGTACGGATTGAGGGGGAGGGAAAGGGTTGAGGTTAGGATGTTGGGGGGGGGTTGTTTAAGGTTAGGGTTGGGGTGGAGGAGACAAAAGGGAAAAGGGGGGAAGAATACAAGGGATAAGTAAAAGGGGATAAAATACGGTAAAAAAAAAAAAAAAAAAAAGTAGTAAAATAAAATTATTAAAATGTATAAAAATAAACCCGTGTGTATATAAGTGTTTACATATGTACAATAAAATAAAATACCTTTCCCCACTGTTGAGTATGGAAGGCAGTACCATATAGTTAGAATTCTTGTAGGTACTATCCAAGATATAAATAGATAAAAGAAACAGGAAGGAGGTTAACAAAAAAATAAACAAATAAATAGAAATAAAAGATAAAAAATAATAAATAAATACATAAATGAATAGGGTTAGGGTTAGGGTTAAAAGAACTATCTCAAGCAGCACCACTGTCAACTACTCTAACCTCTCACCAACTGCACCAGTGAAAGCGGGGTGGGGATACAGACCCTGGTTCGAGTAGGGGGGAGAAATAGAAGAGGTGGGAAGAAGTCTAAACTTATCAACTCCCACCTTTTCTCCCATCACCCTGTTATGCTCTAATATGTTTATGACGCCACCTTAAACATACTACCATTACTAGTATTACTATCAATAATAATAATAATGAACATGATTATATATGAAATATACACCTATGTATGATATCTACATTTATAGAAAAGGCATGACAAAAGGAACTGCCAATACAAAACACAGCTTAGTCAGAAAAAGACAATAATGAAGAGAAATAAATAATCATCAACTATATCTTGTGAATACCTAGTGACTGTTGCACACCTACTTCATGTAAACCATGAAAACATATTCTTGATATTTCGCTTTAAACCATTTTATGCTTGGACATTGTTTTAATTCTTCATCCATACCATTCCACAGTCTTACCCCACAGAATGAAATGAAGTATCTTTTTTTATTTGCTCAAATTTTGTTCAGTTTAAAATCATATTTCTCTCTTAATTGATAGCCCCCTTCTTGATCCCTGGACAATCTTTGTATATTTTGTGTAAATAGTTTATTATTAGTTTTATACATGATTTTAGCAGTTTGGAATTTTACTATATATATAAATTTTAATATTTTGACTGCAGGAAGGGTGAGTGACTGTGACCCAGATAACCAACATTATTAATGACCCATATTACCCATTTTTGTAAAATGATTAGTGAATTGACTGAACTCACTGGGTTATTTCACCAGATCTCTATACAGTTATTGATATATGGCAAGACAATGGAACAGTATAAAATGTGAAGTGATTTGTGATCCAGAACCACTTTGCTTTATTTAAAACTGAAATTCTTCTTGACAGTTTAGTATGTATATGTTTGAAGTGTGATTTCCAACTGATTTTGTCATCTATTATAACCCCAAAGAATTTATTTTGGTGAACCCTTTCTATCTGCACCCCTTCTATCAGTATCTATCAGTATTTGTTCTTTTATGTTAGTATTGCAATTTCCAAACAGTATTATTTTGGATTTATTTAAGTTTAATTATAATTTTTTTCTATCAAATCCCTTACCCATTTCTTTAGTTAATTCTTCCAGTAATTCTTTTAAATTCTCCCCTGAACAGAAAATATTTGTGTCGTCCACAAACAACACCAACTTTAACACCTGTGACATCCTACAAATATTATTAATGTATAATATTAAGCGTTTAGGGCCCAACACTGACCCCTGGGGGACCCCACAAACAATGTACAAACATGAGGAACAAGCATTACCCAGCTTAACAAACTGCTGTCTCTTCTGTAAATAGCTCTTTATCCACTCTAACACAATACCTCGAATGCTGTATAATGCTGCTCTCCAGATAATCAAGCCGCTTGTCTTTTTTTGGCATTCAGGGTGCCAAGCGTTTTCACCTCCTTGACCAGCTCAAGAATACCTTTCTGCTGCAACCTGACAGCAAAGATTTCCTTTGTAAGAAAGTCGAGTGACTTTTTAAATTACATCAACTTCCTCTGCTGACGGGCTCTTCTTCGGACAGCTGGTGGAATAACAACAACCGACTACATCAGTTGTTGTTATTCCACCAGCTGTCTCAATAACTGCAGTTGTGTATATGTATGCAGGAGTGTGATCAAGCATTCATGCCAAAAATATAATGTAGCTTCAGGAGCTGCGTGCATCTGTGTCCCATGATGCATTCCAGCCCGACTGCTCCGCTGGCTGACGGTGGAACTGCAGTGACATCTGAATCTTAACAAAGTGATTTTGTGTGATAATGTAATTGTGACACAGTCATGTGTCATTAAGGTGTATAATAGAGGGCTCAAAACACATCCCTGAGGAGACTGAGGCCTGTCTGTCAGAATGTCAATGTCAATAATCCAGTTTTGAGGGGGGAATCTTTATGACCAGTGGGCCCATTTTATTTGCCAGATGCTGGGGTATGATGATGTTAAATGCTGAACTGAAACTGGCAAACAGCATTCGGATCCATGTATTCTTTTTCTCCAGGTATTCCAAGCTCAGGTGCAGTGCAGTGGATATGGCATCTTCAGTGGAGAGTTTTGAAATCACAACTGAAAACCCAACGCAATGTTTTCCTTTGGTTTTGTTTTTTCATCAACATGAATATTCAACATGAAGACAGAGATGTTCCTCTCAAATTCTGAGCAAATATTATTGAACTCACTTTACCTGGCATCGTTGAAAGCTGACAACCCAAAATAAAACAGTGTAGGTGTTAAAGTGAGTTTGTAATGATGAACTTGAAGACCCTGTACGTCTGTGAATCTAGAGTTTGAAAACCTACAAAGAGTAGAGCCGGCTCGTTTAATTCAAGTCATTCTGAGCAGAGACCGGTTGTGATTCTTAAAGCAGCCTGTCGGTGTCAGTGCTAGTACTGGAAACGTGTGGTTTGTCGATGCATGTACATAATTTGTTTTACCTTTCCCTGCTCCGGTAACCATAGCCCGTTTGCCCACAAATGTAATTTCCATGGTCGATATTCCTTGTAGAACCTGCAACGGGACACATAACAGTGAGCCACGAAGACAGTTTTCGGGGGCTGATCGGATGCCACTTCCGGATTCTGATAATTATTTCAAACATTTAGTTTAATTTAGATTGAGGCTTCATATTCATACTGTGCTTGTGTTTGATAAAGTATCATTGCTTACCAGAAGCAGCAGAAACAGCAGATCGGCGGCAGTAAGAAAGTGACGGTTCCGTTTCGCTGACGATAAAGAAGAAACTTCCAGTGGGTTAATGGTCAAACCATGTTTTTCTTCCAGGTCAGTCCACTCACAGTGAACGCCCACAAACCATCACTTTCATTAAAGTTTAAATCCCCGGTTTGTTTATTTATCAGCTCTTTATCTCGCTCTCAATAAGAGTGGAGGCTAATGAAAACTTTCCCTCTGAGAATTTGAGATATAATTTTTTCTCTCTCATTTCTACTGCTTATTCGTCAGGGAGTGATGGAGCCAATCCGAGAGAGGGGTAGAACCCTGGACTGTTCCTCGGTTCATCGCAGGGCCGACACACAGAGACAAACAAAAACAAACAACCACTCAGACCTGCTTGGAGATACATTTCTCTCCTCAATAAACATCCCTGGTTCATTTTACATCAGCCACAACAAAACTCATTGTATACAAAGTCACGATCGTCCTGAACGATATTACCGTATTTGCGGTCCATAAGGCGCAATATCAATGAACCGGTCTATTTTCATACACAAGGCGCACCAGGTTATGCGGCGCATGATAAAACATATATAAAGCCAGACACAGTACGGTACCGGTATTACAACAAGTGGCGGCGGTAAGCATACTGCGTACTGTTCTCTGATTGGTTTATCGTTTGCCAGCTATAGCAAACCCCTGAAGTTAGTGTGAAGTTGGACCACGTTGTAAAACATTTGATAATAAATGGTAGTGATAGGGATTTGAAAATTGGGTTTACATTAAAAGCCTAACGTTGGCTTGACGTCTAATTATAGTAAGGGAACACTGACTAAATGCTGGATGATGGTTGGTTCCCAGCATTACATAATTAGTTATCTAACGTTGTCTGACGTTGCAACCCATTCCCAACCAAGGACCAACGTTCAAACAACTCCCTGCGTCAGCTTGCAACGCTCCGACAATCCATCAAGTGGTGCGGCTTCGTCGCTTACCAAAGTCGCACTAAAAGAAATTGACTGATTTTTGAGAGCAGTGTACAGCATAAAAGGAGGTTAGTAAGCACAAGAATTCAAACATAAGGCGCACTGCCGATTTTTGAGAAAATTGAAGGATTTTAAATGCGCCTTATAGTCCGAAAATACGGTACTTAATTTGAAATTTCATCATGACACCGTGTCACATTTTTTTTAAACAGTCTCAGACATCATGTGTCTGTTCGATTATCCCAAATACCGCCTCTGACGGCCCCCAGCATTCCAAGACCCGTACTAACAAGTAACTTTGGTTTTCACTGCAGTCAGCGCCGCTACCATGTGTTTCCCGATAGACGCGGAACTGCTACTGGATTCACCGCAATATCACGAACGACGGCCCTCTTGACTGCAGCCAGGTACTATTGAACACCACAAAGGAATTCATTCAACTGGGAGGTAAAACCAGACCAGAACACTAGACTAGACGCAGACGGACTTCTTCACTATGCTTCTCTTATATGTAGACCTATATAAAAAATTCCTAATTTAAATGCTTGTAGGAGCAATTAAGTTAGGGTTAGCAGGCGCAAATTACATTATTTTGCTTGGAGTTTCAGACTATTATTTTGGACAGAGTGGATGCACAAGGTATACGTTTGATATGGGTGGCAGGAAGAAGCGTGTACAAGTTTTCCCCAGACCAGTAGAAAGGGGGAAGACACCAAAGGGAATGCTTACATGTTTATCTTTGCCAGACTTGTATCAATAAAACAGCCAACTCTAACTAGTATTGACTGGAACATCTGATATTAGTTATTGTAATCTCACTCCAGTTCCTTCTGTGTAGTGATGGCAAGCATCGAAAAGGAATGGAAATTGGACAAATTGCCAGAGTTTTTTAATTATTTTAATTATTAACAGTAATTATTTTACAAAAGAGTGGTGATAACATATTGTTACAAAAGCGGGTCATATGAACGACTGAAAATTATCGTAACAAATCCTCGTAAATGTTTTTCTTGTGCAGATTTTTTGGAACAAAAACGATACAATTTTGCTACAAATGTGAATTGTTGTCACTTGTGTCAATCCCATTTTTCAACCTATTCGTTCAGTCTTTTATTTTGAAAGTATTCACCGACCGGAATGGAATTGTTAGTGTTATGATTTACCTCTGCTCTTCGGGCTGAGTTCAGCGCCATGTCGAATATTTCGTTCACTTTCGCCGGTCGAGCGGATAGTGGCAATGGGGATAGGATTAGGCCTGTGCTTGCACTTTTGTTTGTTTGAATAACCTCCTATACACGAGCATTGGCCCGATCGGCGTGGACAGGAGAGGAGCCACCAGGACTGATGAGAATTTAAAGTAACGTCGGGATCAAAATGAAGACAACGACCCCAGCTACGGTTCGGTGGCATTTATCATTCAATACTGTCCCAACCGAAGTTTTCCACTGAACTAGTTCTGTCTCACCAAAAGTTGTATCTCAGCTGACCTGAAGGCGTAATTTTGGAATGATTGAGCCAGCCATTTTCTCTGATATTTTATGATTAGTTGCTGCAGACAAGCCCCAACGTCTGTATCGACAGTTGTCTGACCACACCAGTTTCTAGTAGACATCTTTTCATATATCGACAGACTGTTTTCCTGTGTCGTAAAATCAGGACACCATTTGGACAAAAAAAGATACGGAATAATGTTCACGTTGTCTAGGTATAGCCTTTCAAAAGGCGTATGCCAGCATTAAATTTCCGTAATAAGCTCATGTTATTTTTACGACTCATACTCCTGGACTGCACACAAATAGTCCTCCCCGGCTAAACGCTGTTAGCAACAAACGTTAAGCAGATGGAAAGTTATCAGTGTAGAATGGCTCGCTAAATTAGTCAGTGGTCAAACACATTGCTAACACCACACATACACACACCTTTCGTGTATTTCTTAGCAACATAAAGTGTCAAATCATAACAATGTTACATCAAGGTAATTTACATATAGAGCAGGTTTAGACCAAACTCTTTAGAGTTGTTAAAGAGACCCAACATATACCTCCAAGAACAAGCACTTTGCAGCAGTGGCAAATGGCAAAGCTTTCTGATTGTTAAAATACCAGAGAATTTAAATGTTACCATTTCATATTTTAAGGCAGCCCCATCACATGGCATATTTTTAAGACCTTACTTTAACAAGATTTGTCCAACAAAGTAACATTCAAAACTGAGCCTCCAAGTGTGTAAACTTTGAAAATTGGTAAAAACTACCTTTCAAAATGTTTAAGTAGTAAAGGATGATCTCAAATATATTTTTCCATAGCCAGAGTCTTTGTGAAACATTAGTTCTTGTGAGAATGTGAAAAACTGATTTTACTGCCTTTAATATTGCCACAAAGACACATTCTTTTGCAACTACAAATTCATGAAAGAAATCTTTCTCAATTATGTTTTTGATTTAAATAAACTTCTCTCTCTCACTTCTAAATGAAATGTATTTTTATCTTTACAATTATCAACATTTTAGATACCATATAATTCTTCTCGCTTATCAGTCGATTAACCTCTGCCGTCACTCAGATGAAAGTAAAGCTTCCATTCTTTCCTTTTTCTGCCAGTGTCCTTCAATACATGACAAAATTACAGTAATATTCAGAGTTTATAGTAAAATTGAGGCTTTTCTGTGAGAATATATTCGAGAGTTATTTTTTATTTCTTTATTTTTTTATCTGAATTTGATTGAATGTTGCGTAGATATCGAAAACATCACCTTTTCTTTCATAATTGTTATATACCCCTCTTTTTTTTTTTTTTTGCTATTATCACATTATTTTTCTGTTAACAGATGGATTTTTCAGGTGGAGCTGTGTTACATTCCTGCTAATGACCAAAGAATTATTGTCTCCCTGACATGACATGACAGAGGTGTTTTCCTGTGTTAATTTGATCTCCAGTTGGCTTTCATGTCCTCTGAAGTAAAAGATCAATTTTGTCCAATTTTGACAATGTGGATATGCAGACGTGACCACAGTTTGTCAGCTCTCTCGTGTAAATAATGTCCATATAGTTATCTGATTTCTTTAAGTACTTTAAAATAGCTTCTGCTACTGTACTGAACAAAAATCATTCCACCTAACCCTTTCACTTCTTCTATTTTGAAATGAGTACAATTAATTTTAAGTAGCCATTTCATAATTAAAGTCTGTCAGTACAGTATATACACATGGTTTTAACTATTTGGGGGGGCATTGTTTTGAAGGAGCAACTGGACAAAAAGGAATGGAAAAACACAAGTTATTCAGCTTAAGAGTTACAGGTTAAAACACTTTAGTTTGCTATGCTGCACTTTGGAAAATTCTAACTAATAATAACTAGGCACTTCTGTAACTATCAAAAAGCTGTGGCATGAAACCCTGTGATTTCTTTGTACGGTTTACATTTTTAAAAGACATTTACTTGTGTCTGCACACTGCTTGATGTGTAGAATGACCCTGTCATGCAAGAACTGTTGAATCTTTTCCTTTCTGTCCAGGTTTTCATGTGATGGTGTTAGAATGGGACAAGGTGGTGCTGTAAGTGACTGCGGCCCTGGAGGCTGATGTACCTGTTCCATTGACCAGACAGGATGCACATAGCTCCAGTGGGTCTCAGTAAGTTCTGCTTCCTGTTTTCTCTCACATTCTGTGGCCTTCTGCTTCTGCTCCTCCCAACCCTGAAGCCGCCAGCTCACCAGTTGGACCTGCCTCAGCCACGACCCCAAATCAGAGTTGCACAAAAGGATCTGTCACACCACACCAGGCCTCCACTACTGTCTGTCCATGCTGGGGAAACTGTTTTGGCCAAAGAACTTAGTAGGAGTTCAGCTGACAAGGAGGAATATACCAACACTGCAGTTATCAGGAATGATGAGAGGGAAGGGGACTCTAACCAACAAAACACAGAACCTCTCATTGGAGTGAAGGTTGGTGATGGTCTTTCAGGGTCTAAGTCCCATGACCTACTAGAGTTGAAGGACATTTTTATTGCTGTCAAGACTACCAGGAAATACCACAAGTCTAGACTGGAGCTGTTGATTCAGACCTGGGTTTCCAAAGCTAAAGAACAGGTGAGGAGAGCTTGTTGTTAATTGTTTACAACACCTGAGTTAATTGTTGTTGTTAATATGTTTTCTTCACTTCAAAAAAAACAGATGATGATTATTAATTTGAGTGACCCATTTGACCCTGTGGACAATTAGATAGTACTGAATAGTTACAGCCTGTTTTCGATATAAAGCCTTTGTCTTCCCTTGCAGGAAATTTCTCTGACTTAGCAGCTAAAAGCAGCTCTGCAGTAAAAGCAAGGGGCTTGGTTATTGAGAGGGTTAGGCGTGTTATTACGGTTTCCTATAGAACCTGAAATGGAATCTATGTAGTGCAGTTTGAGTAATGGCTAAACGACTTGGAATGCTTGTCCAGAGCCAAAACAGGTTTATATGACCATGGTCCTGTATCACAAAGCTGGATTAACATACTATCCTTTGATCTCCTTTCATTACCTGGCTTCACTTACCCAGACATCCGTAGTCCCAATAAACCCAGGGCTTTCCGCATATGACCAATGGGACATAAGAATAAGAAAATATAAAGACTATAAATCAATAATTCAAACAAATGGTAATATTTGATGCCGCCAGAAGCAGCAAAGAATGCTGGGAAAAACAGCTAATTCTATCAATGCGTGAATTACTGGGATTATAATATTAAAACTCGATCTCATCAGCAGAATTTATTGTGTGCATTCCATAAATTTATGTTTCTGTTTTGTTTTTTTGTTGTTGATGTTTTGTTTTTTTTTTTTTTGTTTTTTTTTTTACTTTTGTTTTACAATTTTAGTTTAGTTTTAGTTTTAGCCTCATTATTTCAGTTCCAACCTCAGTGGAGCAAAGAGGAGTGTAGACCAAGTCTGTTTACCTGGTCCAGAAAATCAAACAGGTTAAATTAGTCACAAACTCTTTTCTCCTCAATCAATGGACTAGTCCAGGAATGGGCAGGCCTTTTTCCAGAGAGAATTGATTGGTCCCTAGGCGGTCTTATAAACCTGCTGAGCTCTTATTCTGAACTTAACCTGCAAGTCCCGAAGGTTAGTGCAAGTTACCATGACAATGTATCCCAATAGAAAGTAAACCAGCTTTGTGGGACTGAAAACCCAGATTTACCCTTAAGTTATCTTGCTACATGAAATCTAGGTTTGTGATACAGGCCTCAAGTGAAAATATATAGAGTCCCCTTGTGTTTGTGAAGTAGGTGAGCCATTAGCTGTAAATTAATTAATTACCTCAGTACAGAGGTGGGTAAAATTCTATTGTCAAGTAAGACTAAAAAGTATTCTGTGAAAAGACTACGCAAGTACTGGGTAACTGTTTGATGTCTAATTTATGTTTTTAGAAATTACAAAAATGTAAAATAATATCCAAATTCTGGTATTTTCAAATAATATACTAAAAATAGGGTTAAATAACAAATTCAAGCATAAGAAACCCAAATTTCTGAATCTCACTTTTTCATAACATACAGCTGTTGAAACAGTGCAAACTACTTTCACTGATTAGATCTACTGTATACTGTATATGCATTTGCCCTCCAAATGTCACAGCAGGCTCAGCAGATAGAAAATAACACCAGAACAAAGCAGCTTGTGTACATAAGATGTCTCTCTTTATCATAAAGTGTGTGTGTGTGTGTGTGTGTGTCTTGCTGTCTTGCTGTCTTGCTGTCTCTCTGTCTTGTACATGAGGCCTGGGGTTAGGGTTAGAGACTGACTGAGACTGAGATCTTTTTGGGTGCAGGGGGCACTCCTGAAGACCTTTTATGACACTTTGGTGGCATCAGCCATCTTTTATGGAGTGGTCTGCTGGGGGAGGAGCATCTCGACAGCTGACAGAAAGAGACTTGACAAACTGTTCAAGAAGGCCTGCTCTGTCCTGGGATGCCCCTCCTGACCCAATGGGGGTGGTAGGAGAGAGGAGAATGATGGCTAAACTTTCATCCATGTTGGAGAACAACTACCCCCACCCCCACAGGACTTCTTAACAATACTGGAGCTCCTTCAGCAACGGACTGCTTCACCCAAAGTGTGTCAAGGAACGATATAGCTGGTCCTTCCTTTCTGCAGCTGTCAGACTTCACAACCAGCAGACCACACACAAAACTTTTTAAACTGACTGTGCTGTACATATTTTTTCTATAATACTAATGTACATACTTTTTTATATTACTTGTTTCTATACTGTACATTGTATTTATTATATCTAATTCTATTTGTTCAATGAGGCCCTTTTTTGCGGCTGTCATACTGTAAAAATTCCCACTGTGGGGTGAATAAAGGAATATCTTATCTTATCCTATGCTTCTAATAATAGTAAAACTACTATCTATGGTGTTTACTGTGTCCATCAACCATTTATTTTAGCCATGTCTGTTGAGTCTGTATCTTGTATGCTTGTCTTTTTTTTTTTTTTTTTTTCTTATATATCCTTGCATCTGCACGCATCCTCATCAACAAGAACAAGCAAACAGAGGAAACCATCACTGTTTCTTTGTAGGCAACCATGGATATCTGAATATGTGTCCTTACACTTTAAGTGTATCTCTTTCAGACTTATATGTTCACTGATGGTGAGGACAAGGACCTTGAGAAAAGAACAGGTAAACGAAAAATGTGTCAAGCTGTTTTTATTGTTTGTAAATAAAACTGGAAGGGACATTTTTAATGCTTAATATCATTAGCATTAATGAAAATACACAAGTGGAGGTGCAGTGTGGAACTGAACTGTCCTTTGTTGTCTCTCTCAAAGGAGCTAACATCATCAATACCAACTGTTCAGCAGCTCACACCAGACAGGCTCTGTGCTGCAAGATGTCTGTGGAGTATGATAAATTCATCGAGTCACAGAAAAAGTGAGTGCACCTGATATTACAGGAACTGACACAATGAACACAGATATATTTGCAAATTATTGTACAATGCTGACTGAAAATGTTTGTATGTGTCTGTGTTTATTACAGGTGGTTCTGTCATGTGGATGATGACAATTATGTAATTCTGCCCAGCTTGCTACTGTTACTATCCCCTTACCATCACAGCCAAGATGTTTACCTGGGTCGGCCCAGTCTGGATCACCCTATTGAAGCTGCTGAGAAAGTCAAGAGTGACGGCTCAGTCAGTAAAGTTAACATTTATCAAGAGTTTCTAGCACAAGTCACTGACATGTAGCAGTAAACACCAATTCTTTTTTTTTTTCACACACAACACCCAACAGCTGGCTGATCTGACCGTTTTTATCTAATTCCAGGTATCTGTCAAGTTCTGGTTTGCCACAGGAGGAGCAGGTTTCTGTATCAGCAGAGGTCTGGCTTTGAAAATGAGCCCATGGGCCAGGTAGGACATGAATTATCTTGTCCTTGTTGAGCTTAACTAACCTATGAAGCTTGGATGGTTGCTTTTCAGTAATTTTCATCAAAATCATTGTTGAAGTGATCTTCTCAGCAGATATTTCCTTTCCCTATTCTGTTATTTTTCCGTCCTGCACAGTCCAAAATTAAATCAATGACCACACATTAGGCTCTGTGCTTTTGTATAATGTAAAAAATATAAGAGCGGCAAGGGCCAGCTACAATTTAAGTAGGTTTGCATTATTATTGAGAAAACTATGTTTCTGATATAATCCTTTTGACACAGTTCTTCTTATTCACTGATTGCCTGTTGTTATGCCTTTACTGTGGATGAAGTGTCAACATTTTAAAATTTGTAGCTTCTTTGCAATGTCCATATATGAAGCATTGTCTGCTGTGATGACTACAGATGTTAGCTGAATCCAAGTGAGGCAGAGGCATATGCAACAGATATGTTTTAGTCCTAATTTTAGAATGTACCTGGCTTTTGATTTTGATTTTAAAAACACAAAAAAACCCACTATTAATATTTTAGCTTTTTTGTTAAACTATTTGTTTGGTTTTTTTTTCCCATATGAACTGCAAAATACTGACTGAAAATTAACCCTAATCCGTGCTATGTTCATAATCAAATGATGCCACATTTAGCCCCCTTTCCATTTGGATCAGCTTTCAGCACTATTCATTTCTGACATGGTTGGACAATACATAAACTTTTCCGGCATCACCCAGCTCCCTTTTGAAAATGCACGTTGATAGATTTGTTGGCTGAAACTCTCACTTGTGTTCACAGTTTGGGGAATTTCATCAGCACAGCAGAGAAGATTCGACTCCCAGATGACTGCACCATCGGCTATATCATTGAAGCGCTGCTGGAGGTCACCCTAACACACACACCCCTCTTCCATTCTCACCTCGAAAACCTTCAGAAGCTGCCTACTGATTCTGTTTTGGAGCAGGTATGTGTTTGTCCATGTATGTTTATTGCAGAATGAGAATAAGTTGAACATGCAAGTCTCCTGCATGTCCTAAATTAAGTAAAATAAGGCAGGTTTTATGCAATTCTGATGACTAACAGTTTGCACATTTAAATTAGTGAACACAGTATTCATGAATTTCTGATTTAGACTTTATTGTCCCTCGAGGGGAAAGAAGACGATATAATGTTCCAGATAATGGGACAATCATGCACAAAAACAACCATAATATTTAAGAAATGTTAGTAGGCAATTGATTCTGCTGCAGTTGCAGTAAAAAACAACAAAATATCATTGTCATGGGTGTAAAAAGCATTTAAGATGTAGGTTGAATAATCTGTATTGGGTGGAATTCTGCCTGAAAACAGTTGTTTTGACCATTTGATCTAATTGTACTGTGAGGAAAAGTTATGGTTCCACTGTAATTATAGAAATAGATTTAATTATGAGCAGCACAGTGGTACCTCCGACCAGCATAGTGGTCGGAGGTGCGACCTCACAGCCAGAGGGCCTTGGGTTCAATTCCTTGGCCTGGGGTCTTTCTGTGTGGAATGATCCCCATGGCCGCATGGGTTTCCTCCCACAGTCCAGAGACAAGGATTTCTTGGTTGATTGGTGACTCTAATTGGTGCCCCCAGGTCTGAGTGTGAGTGGGTGTTCGTCTGTAAGAAAAAAAACAGATCTGTAAACTATAAAAGCTGTCTCATGAAAACTTTGGTTAAGTAGCATTAGCACTTTTTGACACTTTAAGCCTTGGAACTTAATCATTTGTCTACTAGAACTGCCTTGAGTGGCCATTTTGATTTTCTGTGTTATTTTGTCATGACACCGTTTGACCCTTAATTCAGCTACCCGGTGTGTGTCTTTGTCCAGAACAAGCATTAGCAGCACAATGTCTAGGCGTGTGCTCTTCTCTGTCAGAGACATTTGCATTTTAATTCTAACTTAACTATAATTTCTATTATAAGTCAACTAAATATAACACTGGGGATACTTACACTTAGTACTTACTACTTATGAGTCCTTAAGTCTCACATTGGCACCAAAAATACTAATATTTTTTGTGCCGCAGGTGACTCTCAGCTATGGAGGCTTTGAAAACAGAAGAAATGTCATCAGCATCGTTGGAGGGTTCTCCCTGGCTGAAGACCCCACAAGGTAAGCTTTTTTTTTTTTATGTTAATTTGTAATGTGTGTAACTCTAACCTCTCGTCCGCACACTATACAATTGCATAGCTCTTTTCAGCAATTATCGTCGATAGTTTTGCACTGTCGTCAAACAGTAAATCAAAAATCAAATTTTATTCATGCAGATGTTATTTTTACCCATACCAGCTATGTAAATATTTTTGCAAACCATGTGCGCTCCTTCATGGAAATGCTATTCCAAATGGCAGTGGCCCCTTTTGGTATGATGCTCCCTGCCACACTGCAGAATTGGTTCAGGAATGGTTTTAGGAACACAACAACCAGTTCAATGTGTTGACTATTCATCATCGGTTCGGCATCTATATGATGTGGACTATGGAGGCTCCACCTTGCAATTTACAGCACATTTACTGAACGCACACTATTGAGGCTTTTCCCATGGAAAACACTGAACACAAAGCTAATCTTGAGTCTTATTCTTGTCTCTTTTCATCCAACAGGTTTAAGACAGTCCACTGCCTCCTGTACCCAAATACTGACTGGTGTCCAAAGCTCAAAGATCATCACAAAAACTGAAAGCCACCGTGTTTTTCTCTTTCAGCACTGACCTTGAACCTTGATCCCGCTGCATCACTGAATCAAGCTCCACGCAGTGCATATCTTTATTCAAAGGAGCCTTTTCTTGTGCTTAATGACTGCACAGTTTTTTTTCACCTCTCAGATGGACCTAATCTAATTCATTTTATGAACCCCTAATAGTTGGGCAATTTTGAGAAAAGTTACATGTACCCCCTGAGTAAACATGACTGTTCCTTAGTTTGGTGTCTGATATTGCATTAACTGTCTCTGAGCAGCCATTGCTTAGAAGACACTGTCCTGCCCTGTGAAATGCCAAAATATATTACTCCAAACTTTTGCCTGGTAAGAAACGAGTCATATCAGCCTGAATTAATTTGATTGAATCATTATATTAAATTAGCGTTGCTATGACTGCAAAACCAGTAGCTGTTGTATAATAAAGGGAGATGTTTCTGTTTGTTTTGACAGTGTGTCAAGGGCAGCACTAGATAGGTTCACTCCATAATGCACCATTTAACTTGTACTTAAAAATTATAATGCACCACTGATTCCACTATTAACGTTTTAGACGCATACAGTATGTTGAGAAAAGTTATTAGAATTGTAATTTTGGTTAATATATAGTACTTAGGAACATTTTCTTTGTCAACAGTGGATGCAAGTATCAGATTAAGTGATCAACATGAATAGGAAACACACAAGCCAACATTCAGACTATATGTGTACAGTTAATAAGAGTGACCCGAAGGTTATCCTCCTTATGGTTCACCGTAATCATCCCTCCTCCCCATGTTGGCCTTGATGCAATACTTTAACAGTGCAAGTTAACACAAACTTTGAGAATGTTACGTGAGACATGTCACTTGTCACGTCTTTGCTCTAGCAGTCAGTTGTAGGTGCTTTGCTAAAAGTGACATTGAATCAAACAGACATGGCTTTGTCATGAAAAATGCCTCTGCAATGGCTCAGCAGAAGACACCATGTAGAAAGGAAGATATAAATACATCACAAAAAATGACCCAAATTAATTTTTGCACTGGTAAGGGCTGTGCCACAGCCATATTGCTAAAGGAAGTCTGACCAGCAGAGTAGCAGAAGCAAATTGTACAGGGTTATGACCAAGGCTATAGACATTACTGTAAAAACATTGATGCTATGGAATATGGATGATGAATGCAGTAGTAACTGAATTTAAATTTCCTGCATTTCCATGTGGCCTGAAGTGTGATCCTTACATTTACATGATCTCAGACAAAGAGAAAATAGGTTTAAAACTCCATGCTCCTTAAAATCGAAGTACCACAGCGCAGGTAATATGCATGCTGTGTTAGTGTAGCATCCCAGGTTTGGTTCTTGCCTGGGACCTATGCTATAAGGTCATTCCCCTCTCTCTTTCTCTGTCCCTTTTTCTTGTCAGCCTCACCGCCACTTACGAGTAAATATAAAACAATAAAAAGGCCAAAAAATAAAACTTTAAAAATGAGAGAACCATTCTGGTCAAGGCTACATTATTCAAAGGAGCCACAGTATAAATATTTCATCTTTATTTTCTGCTACTGTCCGCCTAAGAACCCAAAGTCAATGTAAAATAATTCATAAATAATTTAATTATTTCTTTTGAATGGAACATTGGTGAGGGACATTTAGAGTGGAGCAAGATGTATTTTTTTTTTTTTCCTGGCCCCATGAACTTAAGTGAGCAATCGGAAATGGGATTATGTCTGTACAGTTTCCAAAACCTCTGTGCAAATTTTGTATGCTCTGTCAGGTTTTTGATGCCCTCAGAGCTTCTGCCAAATAGTTTCTGCTTTTATTAGGGTTTTTTTGTTTGATGGCTGATGTTAATGGTCTTGCACTACTTTGCCACTTCATGTTGGTTGCTGACTGCAGTCACATGTTACAGTGTTAGCATATTCTGTTTTTCCAATAAGCTGTAGATGTTGCTCTGCTTCTTGAAGGCAACACCAAAAAACAAGAACATAAACAACAACTTCACTTGATTGCACCTTCATTTCAGAGAGTAGAGCCAAAAGGAAGTCTCGATTGCCATGACATTTTGTATACAGGGTACTTAGAGGATGTTTTCTAATCAAAACTGAACTTTTGTGTACCACTACGTGGATACCCTTGTCTGTATGACAAGTGGCAGCAGTTTTAGTTTGCCTCACCATTATAAGAAAATGTACATTTGGACTTCAAGTTATTATTACTGTTTATCTTTTCTCTCTCTCTCGCTCCCCTTTTCTGTCTAAGAATAAGAGTGTCCATCAATCAATGAACCATTTTTGTCCAAACTGAATTATCAAACAGATAGCCACCAAATTTAGGGCATTCATATTCCAATAAGGTTGAATCCTAACACATTTCTTAACTATTACTACATCTAACACCATCATCATGTGAAATTATACATGGCCAATACCTTAGTTAATGACTGAATACCTGCAACACCAAAAACATGCCAACTAATCTGAGATATACTTTTATGCTACTAGCAATTTGCAGGTTTGTCGGTTGTTAATATAATAAACCAAGAAGGTCAGTTTGGCAATGTTACATCTTTTCAAATCAAAGTTCATAATTGAGAGTGCTGACTTGTTCTGATTCTAACAAATATCAAAACATTGTAAAAGCTAGCCATACTTAAGTTTTATAGTTAAATCAGCTGTTCTGCTGACTCCATTGGTTCCATATCTGGCTGATTGGCTCCCTCTACTTGACAGCAGTATTTCTGACTGCAAATAGTCCATATCCTCTGTAAGATGTAGTAAACTGTGCCTCCATCTGCCTTTTCACATAGCTGACTATAATCCAAAGTCTAGAAACTATGTTTCACTGCAGGTCAGTGGGCAAGACTGAAGGACAGAAGTGCATCTGTGTAAACTGGCATTTTTGAGCTGTGTTGTGTCAGCAATACAACTATCCTTATTTTCAATTGTTTGTTTAATTCAGCAGTTGCCATTCAAGTGACCAAGCATTGTTAGAATAAACATGTTAATTATTCAAATAGACTCTTTCTGCAGAATTGATGGTGTACAAGGCTCATTACCAATTTTATCTATGGTGCTTTGGACACATATTGCATATGGGCATTGTAAAATGTGGTAATTAAGACACATGTTTCACAGAAATACCTGCAAAGAATTACAGGAAACTATTTATTTCATACCCCACTCCTCATATAATTTTATTTTTCTTCATAGTCTGTTGGGTGTCAAAAGGGTGCAACAGAAGACACTACAACTTCCCTTTTTAATCCCACTATTCTTTGAGCCCAGCAAGTACTGGGAAAGGTAAATGTGGAGATATTAGACTTCTATTTTATGTAAGGCAATACATAAACTCTCCAATAAATGTGGATTAAAAAGTTTAATCATTTGACATCCTTTATTGTTTGACATATATATAAAATTGTCCCACGTGTCATGGGATTTGTAAGGTTTCAATTTAAATTATACTATGACACATGGCTTCTATGACATACTGTGTCTTAAAAGGAAGGACCCCACATGGACCACCGATTGAACCCTGAGACAAACCAGTTGACAGATTTGGTAAACCCTGTTATGAGCATCCTGTACTCGGCCTGGAAGCAACTGGGCAGTAGTCATTTAATACGGCTGTTTTTGACTTTTTGGGAACAGGTACCAGGCAAGATATGTTCCACACCACTGGTGCCTTGTCCTGTTTAAGGCTCAGGTTGAAAAGCTGCTGGAGAATCTCAACCAGCTGACTGGTTCAGGATCTTAAGAGCCTGGGGATGACACCATCTGGGCCTGCAGCCTTTCTCTCCGTCGGTCTTTGCAGCTGTCTCTTAACTTGGCTGGTGGTCACAGAGGGTGTGGGTAGAGTGGGAAGGGCACTCTGGATGTGTGTCAGTGTGTCCAGCTGCCAAGCAGGGAAGGAGGTAGAAAGGGGGAGGGGCAAGGGCAGCAAAGGAGAGGAGCCATGATGAAGGGAGGTGTTGCGTGTAACATCAGGTGGTGTGGAGGTCTGTCACCTAAACCTATTGAAAAACTGGTTCAACTCATTCACCCTCTCTACTTTGCCCCCAAACTGGTTCTCTCACATTCAGACCCGTGATCACCCTCGTATCATTCCACACCTCACTCACATTGTTATGCTGAAGCTTGGACTCCAGCTTCTTCCTGTAGGCATCTTTACACTGCCTCAGTCTGTCCTTTAGGTTGTGCTGCGTTCTCCTCATCTCTTCATTGTCCCCCTGCTTAAAGGCATCATTCTTCCTGTTTAGCAGGGCCTTCAGGTTGCTTGTGATTCACGGTTTTTTTAGGTCGCAGGGAGAGCTCAGTGTTCCTGCAACTGAGTGATTTTAATTTTGAATTTCTACTTAACCTGGAAAGAAATTAAAAAAACACATGAAGAAGTGCTTTGCAATGCAAGAAGCTACTACTATTCAGCACAGAGCAAAACAGGAGCAATCTCAGGTTTCTTTTCAGTACTGTTGCCAGGCTCACAGAGAGTTATAGCTCAATTGAACCATTGATTCCTTTAGCTGTCAGAAGACAATAATTTTATGGGCTGTTTCACAAACAAAATCAGCAATCAGAGCGCAAATTGGCTAACTCTTACCTACAATTGGCAGTAGTCCACCATAAATTGCAGCAGCTTCTGAAACAATTGTAACGAATGCCTTGTATTTGGAATCTTTTACACCTTTAAATCTCTCCAAGTTAGTTTCTATAGTCTCATCATCTAAACCATCAACTTGTCCGACCAACCTACCTGGTTAGTTAAAAGTGTTTTCCCACTAATTAAGAAGTACAGTCTTGATCTGATTACTGTGAGTTTATCTCTTGGTTATGTACTGCAGCCGTTCAAGACTGTAGTGATTAAACCTCTCCTCTAAACACCTAATCTTTAACCCAGTTGTTTGGGTTAATTTTACACCCATATTATAATTATAATAATTTCTAAATTTCTTGAAATAGCATTTGCAAGCCAATTATGTGAACATCTGCATAAGCCATGTTTTAGAGTAAATCATCGCACACACGCAGCACTCCATACTTACGCTGTTAGACCTTAATGCACATTTCACACAACTGACCATAGTATGTTATTACAAAGAAAAATTTGGACCAAAAGAGCTACGCTATGCAGCACAGCGTTCAGTTCCTGGGCCTGCCCAAACTGCACTAAGATGATTTAAATCAAATTTATCAGACAGATATCAATTGTTTAATATCAACAATGGCTCATGCACTTTGGTTAATTGTGGAGTTCCACAGGATTCTCTGCTTGGACCTGACTTTTTTACCCTATGTATGCATCATTCATTCATCCTCAACCACTGATCTGTTTCCTTGGGGTGCTGGAGCCAATCCCAACTCACACTGGGTGAGAGCGGGATACACCCTGGACAGGTTGGACAAGCCACCTAAATTACTTAATAATTACTTAATAAAAAGTAAACCAGTTTTGTGACACTGAAAACCCAGGGTTAACCTGGAAGTTACCCCGCTAAACTGAAATCTAGCTTTGTAATACGGGCCTCTTGTGGGGAAATCCTCCTTTAGCCACTGCTGACAAAAGAAAGGTTTACTTTTAAAATATCTATAACATTTCAACTTAAACTGGGCATATGTTGTGATTTTAGCAGGTAGACACTAAAACTCAGGTAAAGCCATTTCTTCATATTTTATTAATATAGTTTGTTAGTCCAGCTTAAAATGTCTTTGATATAGCAGTCATTATTCCTGCAATGAATACAATTTACTCTGAAAGGCAATTTTGTGTGTGTGTGTGTATGAAAAGGTACTTACCACTTCTCACTTGTACCTCTCAACACAGCAACATAGAAATGATACTTACTGAATTCATGGTCACATGAAAAAACCTATGCAAAGTTGCCTAGATACAGTACATGGATAAACATACCCACTGGTTAATCCTATCCCACTCTCCACTTCTAGATCTTTAAAGTTGAACCCACTCCAGGCTCAACTTATAGATCCAGAATTACACAGGTGTTTTAAGTCCACTGCTTTTATTTACATCCATCACAATAGAGTGGTTGGAGAAACTAATTCATGGTTACAGGAAGCAATTGATTTCAGTTATGCATTCTATGGCATGTGCTACCAAATATGAATTAACTGTCATAATGATTTATTGTAATTCTGATTATATTGCTTATTATTATAATTATATTATTATTATTATTGCTGTTATTTTTTGCATAAAATGAATATCATCCTAATTATAATAATAGTAATAATATACATTTTACTTAAAAAGTGCCTCTAAAATTGCTCAAATACACTTTATAGGAAGATAGTCAATTCAAAACAATAAAATACATAAATTAACAGTCAATTTCTGGAAAAGTTGGTATCGATGATTTTATTTTCCCCATCTCCCTTTTTATGTTAGTTAATTTAAAACCAAAGAAATAAACGTGAATACCAAAGCATTTGGAATTGCAATTATTTTGGATACTCTCAAAGTCCCTCAAGAGAGGCAGAGCTCATATAATGAGCAGGGGGAACAGGCAATGGCGTCACCTATAGAGTAGAAGTAAAGTATTCTCTGACAATGTAAGGGTGCCAAAAACTTGAACCCATGTATGTATTTCAAAAGAATATTTAAATGATTGCAATCAAAAATTTAATCTTGTCAAAAATGGAATTAATGAAAAATAAAAAAGTTGCTGTATGATAAATTAGGCGTGCTGTATTTAAATTGTATTTATTTAGAGCTTTGATAACTCCTTATTTTCACTTTCTAAACATATTACATTTTAATTTCATGTATAACTATAGATGACAAATGCATCAGCGCTTTCTTTTTATGTGCTGTACTGTCACTGTTCACTACCATGTGGCCACAAGGAGGCACAACTTGACAAATTCTGGTTTTGATAACCTTTTTGGATTTGCTTCCCACATAATGCATGGCACATTCATTCACTAAGCAAATGTCTGTAAGGGAGACCAGGTAGAGTTGTAACACGGGACTTTTGTAACACATTGATTTCTCCAGTCAGAAAAAAAAAAAAAGCAAAAGCGACAACACTCTAATAAAAAAAGAGCCACATTTGAAACTACCAAGAGAAAGTTATCACCAAAAGTACTTTTTGGAGGTCAGATATATTTTTTGGATCCTCTCCTGAGAACAAATGTCTAGAGATCCCAAAAAATATTATCAGTAGGTTAAAAATAGAAAAGATTTAAGACGTGTCAAGCTATCAGTCAAGCTACTTCCAATCAGTTGAAAACATAAACTGGCCATGTTACAGCTGTCCTTGAACCAATTAATTTTTCTCTTATTCTTTCATTTTAAAAACATACATCACATAAATCATTCTTTTTTCATGCATTTTCTTCTTCTTTTCTTGCATTGCTTGATCACCAAATGAACAAGAAAGACAGTGACTGACTGAGATAAATGTTAAAATGTTTAGCACAGTTCTCTCTCAGGTCAGTTTTTTTCATTCTTATAAAAAATGTAAAAAATGTATAAAGGTAATGTTAGGTAAATTAAACAATTTGCATTAAGTGTATGCATTAGGCCTACACAAACTAGGTTATGTTTTAAATGAAAGCTAACTTGTTGCATGCTAATAGACAGAACTGTTTGTTTTTTGTTTGCTTGTTTACTGCATATCAGAAAGAGGGAGACAGACAGGGGAGTAACACTTCCTTTGCTGGAGAGGGCTTCAAATCCAATAAAAAGGAGCAAATCAGTTAGGGGAGTGGCCAGATCATCCCACAACAGTCACAATAATATGAATGAAAAATGCATTTCTTATATGGAGCATTTGATTCATTAATGATGTGTATTTCAGATATCTTACAACATCCCTGTGCACTGGGACAGACGTAACACTGGAGTGACTATTTTTAACCCAATATTTCATCCTTCACATATTTCAGAAAAAGCACCTAAATAATTGTTTCAGTAGCTGATACATTGGAATAATCAATTCACTATATTACAAACTTAAGTGAAAATGATTTTTGATTTATTGGAGAAATGACAAAAAGTGTTACAGCTGTCGCTGGTATCCCCAACATTTGTTTTAAGTCCTACCAATACAAGAACTTCCCTCATCCTTCCTGCAGTTCCCAACCTGTGGGCCAGAAATGTTTTTGTTGAAAAGATGAAATCCTTTTTTTTTTTTTTTTTTTTTTAAAAGAAAGAAAGAAAACTTAAAAAAAAAGGAAAAGAAAATGTTATTTAAAATTTTAAATTGTTTAATAAATCATTAAAATCATTAAAAGTGGGGAGCAAAGGTATTTTGTACTTGATTTATTTTGTTGTTACTTGTATGTTCAAGGCCTTTCATTGTAAAAAGCCAATGAACACTTATACTAGCCCATTAAATTTTACTGATCCATGGCAAGAAAGAGAGTAAGGAAGATACTTTGTAACAAAAGGAATAATTACAGTTGAACTTCTTTCACCAAACCTGTCACTCCTGAATCAAACCTCACCTCTAAACAGTCCGAACCAGGCTCAGAAACAGTGTTTCCCAAAATCGTACTCTCAGTTCAGTGGCGGGATCACAGACCTGCTGGGTAAGTTTTTTTAGGTTTCCTGCTGCCTTCAGTCCTGGGAAAACCGCATCACCTCCTACACATATTCCTGTTACAGGTATCTTAGCTTTTCCAGCTCAGTCTGCAGCTGTTAAGAATGTGACATCTTACTTTCATTCCTCTTAACTTGCATATAATACAGAGGAATTTGAGCGTAGGAGGGGACCTATTCTGCACACTGACACATACTCTTTGCATCTCGGTCAACATCGCACTTTCTCTGTCACACAAACTTTTCTTCCTTTCTTCACACTCTCACTCTCACACAGCTTTTGTTCTCCTGCTGTCTTCTTCTTGTCCTCTTCTTCTATGGTTTCTGCATTGCTGGCTGTTTTGCTGACAGTCTGCAGCTGGATGTCAGAACCGGGATAGAGGCAGGATTCTGAGTGTGTAGGCTGGTCTTTAGAGCTCCTCTGTATGGGGAGAACCCACACAGCACTCCCACACACATTACCAATATATCCAGGAAGAATTCCATTCCCCACAGAGGGCCAGTCTTTGACGTTTGATGCCTTCATTAGTTGGGTTTTTACATGTGTTTACATTTTACATGCTTCCTTTTTAACTGGGAAGTGGGGTAAAAAAAAAAAAAAGTAATATCAGTGACATTTGAATTAGTGTTAGTAATAGGATATACATGATATACTAAGGACACAAAGTGCCACAACAGGAGTTTTCAGATCCTGTAATTCTTCATCAGGACTCTATTCATGGGAACAGCTAGAAGACAGTGGTTGGACCTTCATGTTGCAAATTAACGTCACAATGCTTCACTGGCGTTACAGGCCTTTGATTTGCTGGTGATTTTCTTGGGGTCTATCACAAAGAACAATGTGATTATAGGGAAAAAAGATTATGAAGGTGTTTGTGGTGGCTGGATGTACGTTAAATGAACGCTGCCTATAGTGCAGAGGTATGTTGTTTTTTTTTGTTATTCTTTCTTCTTTTAAAAATATTTTTACAGATGAGATGCTTGTGCCCACAGAGCATTATATTTTTTATGTCATGACTTTTTGGTTTCCATCTCCATATCACCACTGTTGCGACAGTAGTGGTCTGACAGGCAGACATAAAGTGCCACAGTTATGTCAATCTTGTCATGTCCTGTCGCTGAGACAAAGACAACCTGAGATGGGCAATGTAATACTGTACGATTACCTTTTTCAAAATCATCTGACAGCTCCAACCCAAAACATGATAGGATAGGATTTTAAGTAACCCTTGATTTAGGCTTTGGTCAGGGTGACCAATTAATTTATGGCAACTCTACCAAGTTGGCTAAACTCAAAAACGATGCAGAAATGTCAACGTAAACTATCATGTGCATACTGACTTTTACTTTCCTTTTCTTTTTTACACATTTTTGGAACCAACAAACCAACTAATTAAGTGATTGTGCAAATTCTGGTAACAGCAGGTGTAGGAGGTTAAGAGAGAAGAAACAGCAGGGGTCAGACACAATGCACATACAAACTCACACAAGTAAATGAATCAATATTTAAAAAAAAGAAAAACACACAAAAAAACAACAAGCCTCTTTAGAAGACTACATAATTTTTCATGATGTCAGTATTTTTGAATTGTTTGGAAAATTGAGTGATGATAACGAAAATAATAATAATAGTTGTACCAAAACTGCTTGCTTGTGTATTAGTCCTGAAACTTGACAAGCAAAATACCTCTTGTTTGCCTCTACCCTCAAATAGGACTGTAATGCTGTGCAAGTAGTACTGGTGAGTACTGGTCTTTGGCCATTGTACCAATAATAACTACAATAAGAGAACACAAGCTGAAGAAATGTTTTAGGCCCTTTGGAATTAAAGACATCATCCTCTGCAGACCATCACATTTTAATCCAGATTCCAACATTGACTTAATGGTGGAACTACAGAGAATGTAATTAAAAGATTTGTTTTCACATTTATTTACCTAAAAATATTTTCCATCCAGTAGCTTATGTGGCTACCTTGTTCCGAACCTGCTCATAGATCAGCAAGATCTATTCTCAGGCTGGCTATCAGAGAGGCGAGGAAGCAGTGGGGGCAAACAGGACATGGGGAGCTGCAAGTTGGGGGAAGCATGGGGCAGCAGTACCGACTGTCACATCATAGACAAATCCCTGTCTTTGGTTTACAGTCAGATGCCGACATGATTGCGATAAGGTCAGTACAGTGTGCTGTTGAAAGGGCAGAATAGTGTATAAGATTTATTACACATAAAAAAAAAATTTAAAGAAAGAGAACATTTTATCAATGGATATTAATACTTCCTTTTCTGTTTTAGCCAAGGAAAAAACAGATGATGAATAGACATGAATGGATGAAATGGGGGTGTGTATTGCTTCTTGGCAGAAGCACTATATCAGTTCCTGTCTGTGGTTGAACATTAACAGGCTTTCCATCACAGGCTGCCATTGTGAATGGGAGTGATTTTAGCCCCAACACTCTGCTGCATCCTGAGGCCCTGCTGAGGCTGACAGGAGACCCCCAGTGCCTCATCGTCAAAGCTTCAACGGGATCCTCTGTCTTTGTTTGTCTTGCTAAGACAAGACAGGAATGACAACACATCAACCATAACGGCCTCATCTGTAGTTTTCTGATACAGCAGGAGGAAATGCAGAAGTGCACACAAACACACACACATCACACACCTCACACAACATATCAATCACATTTACACACAAAGATCACAGACCACCATCTGTCTCAAGGTCTCCTATTTGATTAGATTTTTTTTTTGTTTTTTTTAAATATTATATCACAAAAAGTATTCTAAACGCATGACCAGAATCAGAGGTGAAAATTCATCAAAGGTGAAAAGGGACAACCAACCACCAATTTTTACCTCCGCAAACTTAATCGTTGTATTTCAGTTAGCTTACAGAGAGCAAAAAAAAATTTTTTGATTGCAAAAACTTGGTATGAATAAAAAAATTACGTGCTGATGATGGTCTTGTAGTTTGTGTGTCATCACAGTCATTCTGACGTCATCAATCTCTGGGTGTCTTTGTTCTCTGAAGAGCCTTCAGCCAACACTTAAGCCCAAATGGCCCTGTCTGTAGTTTTTTACCCCACAGAGGAAAGAAAGTGGAGGGAAGAAACCAAGTACTGAGGTGTAAGAAAAGGTATTTTATCTTAGTTTATCTTAGTTGTTATCTTATATAAATTAACTTGTAAGAGACAATACTCATGAATCACCAGAAAAGAGAGAAACTGCAAATTAACTAGTTTTACCCTGGTCCCCTGATCAGGTGCTAAAAATGTTCTACATCTGTCTCATGGCTATCAGGTGAGTACAGCTCTGGATTCAGGACATGGTTAGCCCTGTTAAGCAAAATGACTGGAAGCCTGACTGTAAAGCATTAGATGACTCTTATGCTTTGAACTTTGGTAATGTCCACATGTCAGAACCAGTCAGGCCAGTGAAGTTATGGTTTTATTTTCTGGTTCCAGTTACAGTATATTTTTCCCTTCCTGTTGTCTCATTATAGGTCCAGTCACTTCCCTCCCTCCTGTGTTCTGTGCCTGTGCAATAACCTGCTCCTCCCCTAATGTGTCTCACCTGTGTCCAACTTTCTCCCTCCCCTGTAGTATCGAGTCTCTGCTGGCACTTATTTAGGGCCACATTGTATATGTAACTAGCATTTTCCTGATTTTTTTTTGTTTTTTGCATTTTTGTACTTCGTTTTGACTGACTGCCCATATACTGAAACTTGCTTCATTTCAAAGCCTTTTGAGCTTATTGCATGTTTCTTATTACCTTGTGGATACCTGTGTGATAACACAATATTTTTCTCAAAACAAGTGAAATAATCAGTTAACACAATGAATGTTTCCACTGTGAGCTACAGTGAACTACCGACAGGTAGTTGTTTCAGACAATTCATCCATGGGTGAAGCTAAAAAATTGTTAGGACAGAGAGCTAGAGTTAGCATCAGCCCAACTACAACATATAGAAAGAGACACAGATGAACAGCACTGACAATCACACTCATACCTACGGACAGTTTAGAGCCAACAATTAACCTAAACATCCATGTCTTTGGACTGTGGGAGGAAACCAGAGTACCCAAAATAAACCCACGCAAACACAGGGAGACCATGTAAACTACACATAGAACTCCACAAAAACCCATAACCTTCTTGCTGTGAGGCTATAGTACTTACCACTATGCCGCTGTGCTGCCGGTACTACATGAACAATAGATGCTAGTTTCACTAACTATTCAGATCTTTCTGCTCGTCTCTGATTCTAGTCTCAACAGACGGCTGTTTCTCACTCTGAATTCTCTGTGCTTGTGATTTTATGAAACGTTTTCAGCCTCAGTTATCCTCTAATTCAGAACCTGCAGCTACTCTAGAACAGATCAAGTACCTCAACAATTTTGTTCCACCAAAATCACCAAAGATGTATTAGGATGTGATGTGTGAATTTGTCAAAGCTAAGTATTCCAGAATGCATTGTACACCAAAAAGCAGATGGTAGAATTCCTTAACCAGGCTTGAAGTTAAATGAAAATTTTAAGCCAGGACTTCAGTAAAATAAATATGTACTGACGCAGCACAGTTTGTATCGCATTTAATTTGATTTTAAAAGTTTTTTACATGCCAGATATGGACGATGCTGAGGGCCCCTAAACATTATATACATTATATACCTGGCATGTTCCACCAGCTTTTAGAAAGGAAACCTTTCAAATGCGAGGTAGGACGTCTTAGCCCAGTTTAAGCTCTGAGATTTTAATGTCAGTAACTGATTATAGATCAGAGTGATGTCGAAAAACAAGGATCCCACCCAGGGTGAAATAAACCTGAGCAAATACAATAAATCCCTGTGATATTGATCACTGAAAAGTTATGACCATTGTGTATCGATTCAGCAGGACATGTGTCCACAGCAGTTACACAAAGACACACCTCAACCCTGAGCATGAATACATCAGAACAGAACAAAGAAACAACAATGGTCTTTATTTGTTTTCCTGTCCTAAAATTGCTTATCATTCAAAGTCTTAGATTCTCAGTCTCAGGTCAGAAACATTTCCGGGTAAGTTACGAGGCATAAACATCCAACATTTTCTTTATAATGCACGATCCTTGTAGCAATAAGTTGAGGGAAGCAGGTATTGATCTGCCCTATTTAATGACCACAGGACATTAAGAGAATGCCACGCTATCAATCTGCATGTGACAATACACAAACAGAGGAAATGTATTCATAGGCCTCATGTAACTGGGACTGGAGGCAATCCATTCTGAACTGCATAGCTATTTTTGAATGTTTCAGAGATGTGTTGCCAGGTTCACAGGACAGGACATCTTGCCTTTGTGCATCATTAGAACAGTCATTCAATGAATGCATAAAAAATGTACTGTCTATCAGAGCCCCACAAACAAATTTGAGAACAGCACATTCAGACAAATTTAATACATATCTTTGGCAGCCTCAAGATTATCATGAGGGGAAAGTATATTGTTACCCTGGCTGGATGTGTCAAAGAAACAGTGAAGAATGGCAGAACTGGCATCTGAAATAGCAAATGGTTGAGGAGATGTGATGTAGACATCCCTTTGTTGCCATGCCCATCCTCCAGTGATTGTCATTATATACAAACCAGGAATCATTGTCATATCTTATGTGTACACATATCACATCATAAGTCATTATCCATTATCATGTGTGCACTGTGTTGTTACTGCACATGTGTGGAAGTTCAAAAAGCAGAACCTGATCTTCGTTGATTCAAATCCCACAACAGCATGCAGATGCAGATTCTTGCTTTAAAGATATTTTACACTTGCAGATTAAACTCCCCCCCGAAAAATGTTGGGTTACCTGAGGGTAGAGTCTTCCAGGGATTTTATTTCTGCATCACTTAGAGTGAAGTTTCTCTCTTACCCTTTTAGAGAAATTACAGCATGAATGTTTCTTTCGATAAAAAACTGAATTTGTGAAAAAAGGATGGAGATTGGATGTCTGCAATATTAATAAGGGAAATTGTTCTTGGACATTCTGTACATTCCATTGCTTTGAAGGGAGAAAGATGTTTGTCTATTTTTGGAGCCCATCAGCTTCAGATCACATCATCTGCACAATTTGATAAAAGAGTAAACACATCAGCATCAGCTCCGAGGCCTCTCTACAGCAGAAACACACGCACACAAAGACTATCAACAGAGACAGAGGAATTCTTGATGATTTTCTAATAGGGTTTATTCCACTTTCCTGTCATTAGTCAAACAGTGACAAATCCATTTGATCTCCGCTGTGTGATGTTATATGAACTTCACTAGGGAAACTCTCTCCTCTTTTACCCAGATGAGCCTGAAATCTGAACCCTCACTCTCCTTTTTTTTACCTAATTGAGGAATTGAGAGGCAAATTGAACAATAGCCTGGTGTAATTAAATCTTAGCAATACCCTGTTGTGCAAGTTTAAGCCTGTAATGATGTTTTTGCCACGCGCCTCTCTCCTGTTCCCGACCAATTAAAACCTGCTAAAGAGCATAAAGACAGCTGGATCGATTTCTGCTTTATGCCAGTGTTGTGGTTTTCTAGCTGTCCTCCAGTGGCACTGATATCAAATAAATGGTATAATCTTGGTTCCATAATGACAAAACGCAGGTGCAGGGTGATTTGTTTTGCTTGATTTGGCATGCAGGATAAAATTTACACAAGACAAAAAGTTCATGTTGCCTAAGATGATGTTTGAAATTATGGGAGATGCTTCGTTGCTCTGACAAAGAAAGTTCAAGACATTTTAATGAATGTGGGGGAGAAAAAAGGGGATGATTATGGTATGATTGAAATTGGTGATGTGGATCTGTCTGGATTGATGTGGTGGATGCTGGCAGGCACCTGGCAACAGACCTGAGAAGAGGCAGAAGGTAAAGAAGGGTGGCAGGTAAGCCAAGCCTGAAACAGACAGAGACTGGACATGGCGGGAAACATGTTCAGGCAGAAGAGGATGAACCTGGGGCACAGGAAATAAGTCTGTAAGCTGAAAGGGAAAATACTGAGCAAGGCATAAAGATCTCAAATCGGGACAAGATTGTTTCAGTAAGGAGCAAAACCACAAACAGACTGGAAAACTGGGAGGAACGGAGATCGGACAGAACAGGGTGTCTTGTTGCCACCAATGGTAATCAAAGGTCATTACTGCTGACAGACAAAGTGGGGACAAACACTTAACACAAGGGAAAGAGAAACAGCATTCAACCATGAGACAAAAAATAATAAAACTGCATTCACATACGCTTGCTCATCATGTTCACAGTTTGAAAAAGAAACTTGTTTATTTCAAAAAGTTGTTTTTCTCAGCCTCACCTCTCTTCTCTCTCCTCTCGTCTCTTCTCCTCCTCTTCTCACCTCTTTTTTTTTCAGTGCAGCTTGTTTAACTAGTGTCTCTATGACTGAATGACATTCAATTATGAGTGTTATTACCAGACCTGAGGTTAGGGCCCTGTCTAATTCACTCCTACTCTGTTGTCTCAACATTAAGACCCCCCCACCACCCACCCCAATCTGCTCCTCTTCTGTTATCTAAACTACACACATTGGCCATCTGATAATAATACCTGATAATTATGCCCACCCAGCCCCCTCCTTTCTACAACTCCTCCCCAGCTAAATGAAAGAAGGGACTGAATGAGCTCCTCCTACGCTTCTTTAACAGCATTAAAGCTTTGGGGCAGGTACAGTTTCCTATCAGTCTTATCCAGGAGGAAACACGAGTCTCACCAGCATCATTAGTGAGCACATATAATGTAATCACTCATGAACAAGGTGTTTGTGTATGTGTGTGTGTTCTTGGCAGGGGTAGGTAGACCTATATTACATTCAGCAGCAATAGCAGTTATTAAAAGTGAACTTTTCTGAATTTTTCTGTGTGTGTGTGTGTGTGTGTGTATACCGGTAATTAGAAGTGAACTTGTTTTAAGATGTGAGCACCAAGAGTTTTAGAGGTCAGAGGACACACATTTATCACAGCTAGGTGTCAGATGCATCCCGTTGATGGGATGCAGTGGGTGCATTTGTATGTCTTTTTGTGCGTGCATGCTTGTGTGTGTGTGTATAGTTGCTGAAGGAAATGAGTTAAACACACTAAAGTGTGTAGGAGGAGAGGAGAGGAGAGGAAGAAAAGAAGGATAGGGAAGAAGAGGAAAGGTTGAAAAAAGAGAAAGCACAGGAAAGTAGAGGACATATAAAAGGATGATTGAAGATAAATGAAAGGGTCAAAGAGTACAAAAGTACAAAGGCCATGAAGGCCATATGAGGTGGAAAGGAAAGAAACCGTATAAGAGAGAAAAGGAGAGGAGAAAAAGGTGAGAGTTGAACAATAGGTGAAGGAAGAGGAAAGCAGCAAAGATGAGCTGAAGAGGGAGATATTTGAAAGAGGAAGACAGCAAGAAAATTGTATAAAAAAATGGAGAAGAGTAAAGGCGAAAATAAGAGAAGCAAATAGGAGAGCAGTCAGAAAATGACACACAAAAAAAATATATCAGGAAGGACATGGAAACAATAGAGGAGGCAAAAAGGGGATGAGGAAGAGAGATTAGGATATGAAAGATGGAAAGAAGTGGTGAAAGAAAGAGAGGGGGAAGAAATGATGAAATGAGAAGAGGGGTGAAGAGGAAAGGAAAAGAGGGAAACAGAGAGGAAGTGGGCTGGGAAGTGGAGAGCCTCTTTATCTGTGACGCATTAGATCATAATACATAAAGCCCTTCCAGTGCCCATTATACTTCACAACACTACTATTGTGTGTGTGTGTGTGTGCCCTGAAGAGGGCTGCTGTTTGCAATTCATGGAGCAATTTTGTTCTTTGGCTTTTTTCCCCTATGGTTGTGCGTCACTGATAACCTCCATTAACTCATCATTGTTTATTTGCACTGAATAGAAAATCAAGGAAGGTTTCATGTGTAAGGCTGTATGAAGTTGGCAAAATTTTTGATACACAACTTTGGGTGTTAGTGTAGTCCAGTCCAGTCCCTGTCCCAGAGACCTCCAGCACTCTGCTGTACTGCTATGGTCTTAAAAGGGCTTTTGCCCTCCAGCCATTAAAATACATGCACCAGCATGTTGGTTTTTGGCGATGACAAATTCATGTAAAGTCCTCCATTAATTTTTAATGCTGCCTAACGCACTTTAAATTTCTATTTTGTTCTAAATAGGTAATACAGTCACTACTCTACTTACGAATATTCATTTTACGAACAGAGATACGAACAGACACAGCTGCAAGTTAAATTGTGCTTGGAATGCTCTCCTTGCCGACAGTGAGCTCAGATTTTGTTCTGCTTGCCTCTTCTGCCTAGTATGAATTTCACTGCTACCCACGCCATGCAGCACCGTAGCCTAAGCAACCCCAGGATCACAGTTCTTTATATTTTAGTTAGTGCTAAAACATGCTCTGTTACGAATTCACATTTGCAAGGAATTCAGAATATGAACAGCCATTCAGAACGTAACTCGTTTGTAAAGTGGGGAGTGTCTGTATAAATATTTTAGAATTCATTTAATAAAAGAAACATTTCAGGTGAAATTTTTACATCATTAAAAAATAAGTAACAACATGTTTATGGATTATTTTATTTTACATACTTTATGGAAAAAAGATAATATAATTAAGATGAAAGTTTTGTATATCTTGTGATCTTCATAAGTGTTTACAAAGTATACCTTTATTTCTATTACACTTGACAACCACAAGCTTCAAAGTGCTGTTACAAGAAATAAAAAGAAATGAGGACAAGGATTAAAAAAGTCAATATGACAAAGATGCATGAAATTAGGATTAAAATAAAGGAAAGTAAAAATTGTAGACGGACAAAGGTTTTAGACAGAGACAGACAGTGAAAACAGAGAAAGCATTTAAATGTCAGCGCTGAATCAATAAAGAGAAAATAATGGACTACACGGTGCAACAGCTGCTTTAAATGTTGCATGTGTCACAGAGTTAGTAATGAAAGATCAATGTGAGAGAAACATACTGATCTTAGAGCTGCCCTGCATGGCTTGTCTAGCCTTTAACTATTCTGATGAAGTTACAGAGTTTGCCCTCATCCATATGGTGTCTTTTTGTAGCAAATCAGACAACATGACTGAGTGTTACCTCCATAAGCAACAGTGAACCATCGACAGCCTGGTAAAATCAGGTTGGGATAGTCCGGGATTCGTATGTCACAAACTTCCTATAATGTCAACCCATGTGGATGGAGGGTTAAATAAACCTAGTTAGTGCAGGGAGCAAGTAGCAAGAATTAACATTTGCTCAGTGTTAATTAACACTGTGTCAGTCACTACTAGTTACAAACAGAAAAACACCATAAAGAAAAGAAAGAGGTTTACTATGCAAACAGTTCTGATCTGTTAGCTGGGCTCTGATTCCAGGTCTGACTGAGGCTCAAACATGAGCAACTTTTTTCTATCCTTGGAAGTGTAAGACTAAATAAAAATTATACATCAGTCATCAGTCACCAGCAGCTTTCCACTGAGAGGTGGTAAGGACATATAAATACACAAAGGAAAAAAATAAAAAAAAATAGTTCATCAAACAATGACCACATACAGCAGCTTTATGCTGTTTTGTAATGTAGCTGAATGGTTGAGATGTTTATTATATTGTAATACAATAAGTATTGCAATGACAATTAGGAATAGTTTTTTATTTTTGTCTCTGATATTAGGATGATTTTCCATTCTTGCAGTTACTCGGTGGTGTAGTTACATTTAAATACCCCGACTTAACATACTGACATTTTGTTAAAACTCTTGTCATGCTGATGAAGACAGTAGTTTTTCATAGCAGGAGTTAGTGAATACAGATAGGGGATTTCTTTTTACACCCACCACTCTTTCTGTCTGTGAGTGTGTATGCAACAATAAGCATCTATGCATTTCTCTTGATATTGACATTCAGTTTGTGTGTGGGCCTCGAGTGAGTGAGCAAATTCAATGTAAACTGGGGGTGGAAAATAAATGTGCATGTTTTCGAATCTTTATTTGTCTCATAAGTGAATGTACTGCTGAACTGAAGACACAGAAGCTGACCTGTAACACACAAATAGCACCCGCAGGTGCTCAGAATAAAATTTTAGCCTGGTGCAGCTTAAGACAAAACTCTCTACTTGTAAATCCAAATCTGCCAAATATATTATATAATACTCAATAACGTATCCATCATCTTCCCTTTAAAAGGTACTTTTGTTTGAAAGTTGTGTCTCTTGTCAACTTCACCCTCTCCCCCAGACTTTGAAACAGTGTTAATCAACTTTGTGCTGGGAAATGTCCTTGAATAGTTCTGTGAATACATTTTATTTAATTTTTATATCAGGTCAAGACGTTTCCTGGGGAAAAAATTATTATGGTCTGTACAAGTTTGAATGATGCCTAAACATGTCTTAAAAGACAAAAAAGACAGTCAACTCAACTCAACTCAATGGCCTAAAAGGTAACTTTTACATTACCATACCATGCTTCTAAGTATATCATATAAGATATTTATTCTGAGCCAAAGAGCAAAGAAAGATGTCAGCCCCAATTTCTGTTAAAACATGTTTCTACAGGGCAAGAAATTTTCAGATAAGAGAAGATAAACCAGCTGTCAATGAATGGGACTCAACCTACTGTAAGTGGTTCACTGAAGGCAGGTGAATCATGATCCCAAAGGATCATGCAGGGGAGCAATTCCACTGGGACATTTAAGATATTGTGTTTGGGTAGGGAACCCAAACCTGAAGGAGTAAGTAATCAGAATAATTAAAGATGGGCTAAATCCAAAAAACCTAGTGAAAAGATTTGCAATATGTTGCTCCCTGACCAGTCTGCCATTAATGTTGTCTGGCGAAATAGGAGCATTTTCAACAGTCAACATCAACAGCCACTTGGGGGGCCGTCTCATTTCACAGGCATAGCCTTGGTCTCCCAGCAGCACACCAGAGAATTCACCTGATTGTACAAGATATAATTTATAAAACTACACAGCAGAGGTAAACACTCATAATGTCCAAGATACTTACGAATAAAATGTGTGGCTTAACTTGTAAGGGTCTCTCGTAAACTGGACTAGCCTGGAAGACTCTGGGGTCATGGACTGAGCCAGGCCACTTTGCCTCTCAGATCACAGATCATCTGAATGGATAAGATGGAACCTGTTAAGGTCATTTAATGCACAGAATTAATTTATCCAGGTCACAGTAACCAAAAAATCACTCTTACCTGAACATTGATGCTGTGGAAGGATTTCCTGTTGATGTAATCTCCTTTGTGTTCCCCCGAAGGGTGTTTGATTCTGATATGGGCGCACTCCACCTCACCAATGATTTTAGGGAAGCTGTAACAAAAAAAATAGTGGTTATCCAACTCTGAAAAATTTGAAACTAATGGTTACAAGTTGAAATTGATGTTACCTGCAATCCTATAAAACCCTTTGATGTAGAGGGGTCTTCTGTGGCCATTATCATTAGCATAGCAATATAACACGAGGCCTGACAGTGATAACACCACATGAATGAACATAAAAAGACTGTTGCAATTACAGTTAACACACTTCAATCAAATGACAAATGACAAATATCTGTAATATTTTAATGCAGGATAATTGAAATGATGCAACGTATTTAGAAAGACCATGGAAATGCTGTAAAACACATTCATTCATTCATTCACAAGATTGACAGCAGAACTACCATATGTATCTCCAGGATTAATCTTAGCCTGGTCTGTAGCAGGCTAGCTGCAGAGAATAAATCACCATAGTAATTTGACCAGGATAAATGTAATCTACTTTCATGCAACCGACTTGAGGCTAAATTCAGCCAGGATAACCAACATATTCTGTCTTAAACCTTGATACCTACTTTTGTGCAATACCCCCCAAGGGGATCCAGCTCTTTTGAGGTCTCGGCTGTGTTCAGACCAGTGTTTTGTTGAAGCCAAAGTTTACTTTTTGTTTAGGGGGTAGGACGAAAGAAAGCATTCAGTGGACTTTGCTGTTGAATGTCCATTGCTCCACACACACACACACACACACACACAAGACAAGTTATGTACAGAGGTTGGGCATTTGTCATCATATCAAAAATGATTGTATAACATTAAAGCACTTTCACTGAGTGCTTTAATGAGTTTCACAGAGTCAACTTGTGCTCTTGGATGGAGCAGTATTTTTTAGAGACCAGTGAGAGAAATTGTGCTCCAGGATTTGTTTCTGTTAGTAATGGCCTGAGGACTCAACCAGTTCCACTCACTCACTCACTCATTTCCTACAACTTACTAATTTCTGGGTCATGGTGGGTGCTGGAGCCCATCCCAGCCATATTGCAAGCGAGGGCAGGGTACACCCCGGACAGGTTGCCAGTCTCTTGTAGAGCCAGCACATAGAGACGGACAGTGACAAGCAACCACCTACACTCATACTCAGACCTATGGACAATTTTGAGTCATCAATCAGCCAGCATGTCTTTGGACTATGGGAGGAAACCCAAATGGGCACGGGGAGAGCGTGCTAACTCCACACAGAAAGGCCCCAGGCCCAGCAACCAAATATTAAACCTTCTTATTGTGGGGCAAAAGCACAAACCACTATGCTGCTGTGCTGCCCCTATCCAGCTCCAGCGATTCCTTAAACACATTAGTCATTACTCTGGGCATCTTGCATACTTGCACAATGAATGTTTAAATAAAGTTTTCAATATACACAACAGCAATACAAATATAATCTATATTGTAACTTATATGATGATCACATAACATAAAAAAACTTGCTCATTTATTAATGTTTTTTTTTTTATGAAGATAATTCCATACTAATTTTACACTTCAAAGCTACTTGTTTCTTCAAGTGATTATGAAACATGTTCATCTTATTAAAGAGTTATTGATTTGGACTGTGAATGATGTGTGTGGCTATATGTGGAATGTTGCTCCAATTTTTATTAGCAATTGTTGGACTCACAAACTTATTCAAATTCTTGCATCCTCATTTTCATCTTCTTTTACATGTATCATTGGTGTTTCTATTGGAGCAGAAGATCTTTGATAAAACTCAATGCAAACTGTTTTCAGGACAGATGTGCTATCATCCACATTTTAGTTTAATATATTTACAGTCACATTTCTAAACATTCATCTTGATTGAGTTTATGCAGAGAATCCTAAGATACGGATTCAATATTTTCTCTGGCAGAGTACCGCCCTTCTTCACTCTGTCACTGTCTTATGCTGTTTCTGTCCGTCTCTGCACTTCCTCACTAATGTGATTTATTCTAAAAATTAGCATACAATCACCCTTCATAACATTATCTTTATATCTTTCATTCATATCTTTTAACTGCACAATGAGCCTGTGAATTTGATTTGTCATCTTATCAACTGAAACTAATCAATTTATGTTGAATCCCCTGATGGTTGAAAAAGTAGCCATGTTATGATATTGACAGATGGCCCATTTGGGGATTTGAGTGTCCATTCACTGAAGAATTTTAAGATAGGATACAGTCAGGGTTCAAGCCAATTTTGACAAAAAAAAAAAAAAAAAAAAAAATTGGGATTCTGTCTGTATCTTCAAACCCCTTGAACAGCTTTCACACAAAGACAAAACTGAAGAAAGATAGTTATTGCTGTGGATGTCACACAAAAAAATGCACTTAATACACTGTAATGTGATCAAAAAATATGTGCATCAGGCAATCAGGCAGAGGCAAAATAAAACAGTTTCAAATAACCTTGGGCTAAATGTACAAGGCCTCTGTCTTACTACGCTTCCCCACTTACAGTAGAGGGAGAAAATATTGTGAGTGTTATGATGTCAGCAATGAGTTGTGATGCCATGTTATTGTCAGACATAAAAGAAAGCTTATGTACAATTCTTTAAAAACCCTGAGTTATGACAACATGGTGGCTACACTCCAACAAAATTGCATTGATTATCTGTGGATATGTGAATCATTCATGAATTTTATGTACCTCATATCCTTACCTGGGGCTGGAGCCGTTCCCAGCTGACACCAGGTGTACCAAAGTCCCTAATCATGCACAGTCAGGGCAGCCTATAGAGTTGTGGTGTCCTAGCTGGGTCCTTGTTATAGTTACATGTGCTAGCCTCACTCTAAATTGAGATACAATGCGTGAGACACGCATAGAAGGTTGAATGGGAATGGTGTGCTGTTCATATTTTTTTAGATTTTAAAAATGTTAAAAGGAAGTAGAAAGAGAGAGGCAGAAGGCTGTGTGAGACACACCACTGACCAGTGTTGGAGATGTAATTTTAAAAAGGTAGTTGGTTATAGTTGATAGTTACTCCTTTCAAAAAGTAACCAAGTTAGTAATTGAGTTACAGCATTATAAGGGTAACTAGTTTCCAGGGAAAGTAACTACTACATTGCATTTTTTTATGTACCATTACTGTAGAAAGTGTGGATTTTTTTCCTTTAATGGAACTTTAAATTCAGCTGTTACTGAAAACATAATATTAGATATGTGAAATGTCTTGGTCATTTGTGGGTTTGGGTTTGTGGTCTGTGTGTGAACAACTCTGCCTCTAGTTGGCTTACCATGAAATTTAACTCCACCTTAGACAATTATCATCATTTAGCATGCATGGCATTGTAATGATGGAAAGGGTAATTAGTTAGATTACGTGTTACTGAGAAAGGTATGCTGTTAGTAATGTTGTTTATTTTGACCATCACTGACAATGACAGCCTCAACTTAGTAAGTAAGATGAGGTGTAAAGTAAGAGGAAGAATCTAGCATTGGCATCTGGCATTTTTTTTAAAGGACAGTTAAAAGCATTTCACAGTTTTCATGAGGAATTAATTTGTGTACCCTCCAGGACCACACACAAGAAAAACACACTGTAGCCCTTACTGTAGGCTTTTCAAGATATAAAGTAGCCTATCTGCATTTCTTTACACATTCAAATAGACCCATCTCTCCCAGATGCCCTTAACACACTCTGCCTACTTTGAAGCCTCTGACTCCCCCACCAGCTCACTGCTCACTGTTCCGCAGTGATGACCCCCTCAGGGTCTTTTGTCTCTGTTAGTTTATTTCTGGTATTAGTTTTTTTACTTCCTGTTTTATTTTGAAGTCCTGAGTTTGCCCGTGTCTCCCTGTCAAGCTTCCGTCTTGTGTGATTACCTGACCGCACCCTAATGTGCTTCATTTGTGTCTTAATAACTCCCTCTCTCCCCATTACATTTAAGCTGTTTTCTCCTTCTCTTCTCTGCCAGATTGTCTCATTCATGGTGTTAGTTGTTCCCAGCCATCTTTTCCTCGTGTGCTTTTATGACACTCAGATTAATGCCTTTCCTCAGGAAAAGGGTCCTGGACTTTCTGATGCACTGGCAACAAACTATCAAAATTAATGGCATCCTGTCCTCCCCCTGAGCGCCCTTCTATACATGCTATGTTCATACAACTACTCAGCCAAACACCCAGGCAGCCATATCGTAAACTTTGCAGACAACACAGCAGTAGTGTGTTGTGTGAATGCGCCCGTATTATTTACCAAGGGAGTTCATGTACACCATTGTTATCACTGTTTACATCCCCCCGTCAGCTGATGCAGCGGTAGCCTGTGAAGTCATCAGCTCCACCGCTGCCAAACTACTGACTGAACACCCAGATGCATTCATGTTATATATTTTATTCCCTATGTGTAATGCTGCTGTTACACTGCAATTTCCCAGTCTGGGATAAATAAAGTATCTATCTATCTATCTATCTATCTATCTATCTATCTATCTATCTAGTGGGGCTGATGTCCCACAATGACAGTTTGTCTTACCAACAGGAGGTGAAAGGTCTGGTGGACTGGTGTGTGATGAGAAGACAGCCCAAATGGTCACCTGCAGTGGGTTGTATCATGCGGGACCTTACCAACCCTGCGCAATGAAGGTTTGACTCCCCCCAACATCAGGCAGGAGGCTGCAGAGCAAACAACTAGGCTCAAACGTGCCTTCTACCCAGAGGCTATTAGACTGGGGAACTCCATGCCTCATTGAATGAGCTTTCACTTTAGTTTAGGACTAATTATTATAGATTGTTTTATAGGTTATTTTTTGTCTCAAGCATGCAAATCACAGTAGGTCAACCTTGCAGCTTGAACAACAAAATGATCTTGGAAAATAATCCTGAATTGTTCTAGATCTAATCTTAAAGAAACTGCATTTCAAATATGATTTATTTTGTGTTTTTATGTTATATTATTTTAATCTTTAATTAGTATGAACCAGGAGCTCATGGCAATTACCCACTTGTGTGAATGTGTCAGGAAGACAAGTGAAGTTCAGATGTGACTGGGCTGGATATGCTAATGATCGGAGTCCAGGCTGCCTGCATGACACTAAGGTCATTTGTCTTACCAACACCTTCCCACACACACAGAGGATAAGGAGGATGTCACATTGAAGCGGCAATTTTAACAAAGTGTGAAATTGTGATCTTAAAGTTAATGAGGATGATCAGAACAGTGTCAGCAATGTGAAGATGCAGGATGCCACATCTAATCAATGCCCTCTATTTACCAGCTCATTAATTGTTATGACTCTTTAACTTGTGGAAAATCACTTGTGTGTGATTGAATTTGAAATTGATGACGTTTCTTTTCAGGATCCTTCTCACCAAGGGTGTTACAGGTGGAACAAAATGGAACCACCAGTATGTCCTCTTAATTAATCAAATGTTATGAACTTAATCCTTTTTGTATGTGTGTACTATCTTATTTATTTCAGTAACCAATCATAAATCAATTAAGTAATTCAGGAAATTCAAGATAAAAGTGTCTACTACGTCTGATGTAATTAGATTGTTAGATGTAATAATCTATGCTGTTCAATGTTTCTATATCTAGTTTAGTTCTAAATTTCGAAGATGATGCCTTTGAGCCTTTGCTTGACGTGCATTTCTGCATATAATGAAACATCAAAATTTCATGCAGTCCTGACATGCTTTCAGAATTTCATGAGTTTTAGAGGTCTGTTGATGTCCCCAAAAAGTCTAATCTAATAATCTAATAATAACAACACTAAGGGATGCATAGGGCTCTCGCATTGTCAAGTGCTGAGGCCCTACATACAGGTGACTGAAGCTTCGTATGTGCATTAATAAATATTAGCATTAATTTAGCCTAAATCTTAAAATTTGGTTCTTTGCAGAAAAAGTAACAATGGCACAGGACAAATGTGACTTTTTCTAGTTTCTGTTAATACTCATGCAACAGTAGGTAATGATAATGAATTACAGAAGTCCAATCTAGAGGTAACGAATGCATAAGCTAGTTTTTCTGAATCCTGCATTCTGATTTTTGCAGTGGTACATAGATGAAAGAGCACCTTCGTGGAGATGTCTTTTGTGTGAGGGACAAAGGACAGGTCCTGGTCAAAAATTACTCCAAGATTCCTAACATTTTAGCTGAGGCCAAATTAATGCAGTCCTGGGTGGTTAAAACCAAAAAACTTAAGGCCAAGTACAATAATTTCAGTTTTACTGAGTTTAAAAGTTAAATGTTCCAGGTCATCCAAGCCTTTATGTCTGTAACACATGCTTGAAGTCTGACTAGTTTCGTTCAGCTTCATGTATAACTGAGTATCGTCTGCATAGCAGTTGAAATTGATGCTAGAAATAACACTCTATGCAATTTGGCTCCCTTTTGACGTTCTTTTGGAGAAGGAATCATGAAGCAAAGCAAAATCTGTCAAAAAATTTGATCCACTTTGGCCAATTCACAGCTTTGACCACAAACTTCTCCTTTTTGTGTGGAGTTTGCATGTTCTCTCCATGCCCGTGTGGGTTTCCTCCAGGTACTCTGGTTTCCTCCCACTGTTTAAAGACATCATGTTTGGGTTAACTGGTGACTCTAAATCAAAGGTCAGCAACCTTTGGCATGCCGTAGCATGCACACTGGCACCTCAGTGTTATGATGAGCCTCATTTTATGTGTGTCCTGATATTTGGATTTAAGTGACAGCTCCCACCCACAATGCCCGCCATGCACTTTAAGTTGTGTTTTTAACATATGGAAAGTGCTATATAAATAAAGTTTGATTTTACTTGTAGCTGCGGTCCAATAACACTTTCACCTACATTTCAAAAAACTAGGGAATTTGTGTCTTTGTGGAAACTAGATTTTAGCTTTGTAATTTTGAAGGACTGTGCTGGGTGCACTTTCTGTTGTGAAAATGTTGTTTTCCGAAAGTCAAGTGTTAAGCGGCACTTTGACATAAGGGTTAACCCACACCCTAAAAATATGATTGGATATGTTTTATATGGAGGGTTTGGGTTTAAAATTCCAGGTATGTTGGACGTGTTTTTGTATTTTGTGTCATAATTTAACTTTGCATTCATTATTGTTGATAATTGTACACTTGTTGAGAAGAAAAGTTCAAACTGGCATTCCATGTCAAAGGTTGCTGACCACTGCTCTAAATTGTCCGTAGGTCTGAGTTTGAGTGTGAGTGGTTGTTCGTCTCTGTGTGTTGGGCCTGTGATGGACTGACAACCTGTCCAGGGTGTACCCGGCCCCTCACCCAATGTGAGCTGGGACTTGCTCCAGCACCACCATGACACAGAAATGGAAAAGTGGTAGAAGATCTGTTTGTAGAATCCCATGTCATACTAGAAGTAAGTGGTGTTGAGTTAGACTCCTGAATGACCTCAACAAATAATAAGCACTGGGACAAGTTCTCACCTGTGCTTACAACAAAAGGGCTAGAGGGCTATGTCTCAAGAAACTATAGAAAGGTGGAATCATAGAATGGTAATAATATCTAAGACTGGGAAAGCCCTCCAATGTATGCATGTCTTCCTCAAGATTCAGAAACAGAAAGCCCCTCTCAGGCCACAATCAGCCGCATCAATTAAGTGACTATAGCAAACTTACTTGCTACTGTGGTTTCCTCAACATAACACAGCATCACACAGCTGCTTCCAATAACCATCACTTTATTTACAGCATACCCACAGATCACAGAGTTGTACATGTACGTTGTCGTTCCAGATGTTCTATGGCACAGGCAGATCAGATATTTTGGGATCCTCTTTCATGTAAAGAGTCCAAGTCTGGCTTCTTGTCTGAAGCCAGAATCTCTTCTCCAGTCTCAGCCTAATCTCCCAGGCCTACTGTAAAAAGAACAAGTTGCTGCCCCTCAGCTGTTGCTATCAATCTGCCTACTGCTACTCTTCTGTGCCATCTCTATCTCCTGCAGTTACACACTAACCATGCCAACCTCCGCAGTGATCTACAATATTACCCTATTATACAGCTACTATCTGAGCTCCACTAGTTGGCAATTATTCTCACCATATTCACAACTCAATGGAACAAGATGCAAAGACTCTCCCAAAAATAGAAAAAGGAATGTTAGATTCTACTGAAGACCACGAGGGTCCTCCTTGTTGAACATTCCCCTTATTTTGGGGGCAGGATCAAACATACCTTAAAGTGCTCAGAGACTGAACAAAAGGAACCAGATGCATCTATTCATGGTGCAGACCAACTACTTAACCCCATGTGTGCAAATCTGTTGTTACTGGAGGCCAGGCTTGTATCTAATAGAAAAACACACACGTATCTGTCTGACCTATTTTAGAAACCATCAGTTTTAACACAAAAACCCGATTGTTGATTTAAGCCCTGAATTGTTTGGGTTCATTATCACTGATGTGAGACATTGCTGCTACACTGGTTAATTACTGTGATGGACAGCAACAGACAATCTCCACAAATGATTAATGTACTAACAGACTAATGGATAAACTCACACAGACACACACGTACACACAAACGTTAGCAATCCAGCCTCAGTGTGACTGCTTGTAGTAATTTAAAGAGCAATTAGCTGAAGTCGTTTGTTAGCCTGTTTGACACCTGACCAGGTCCTGGGAGGTGGTGAAGATGAATGGTGTGCTCCACAAGTATGAAGTCAATCGGTGAAGATTAACTGACTTTAACGATGCCATTTGCCTAATGTGTTTGCCATTTGGCCTTCTGTCTGTCTCTGCTTCTGTTCAATGGTTAAAAATACGAAGTCAGGAGCCACTATGATCATATTGACCAGCCACATTTAGAAAGCCCATGAAAATCTAATACATTATTTATATTGTGATATGCCGTTCTCTTTTCAGGCTCATACTGGTTTGTGTGAACTTCCATGGTGTTGCTTAACTGATCCTAGAAATGTGAATGTCAAAAAGGTAAACTAAGTCCCAAATTCAAGTCATCTGTGATACACCCTAAACCTTGTGATACCGGGAGGCCATATGCTCACACTAATTTTAGCAAATGAAAAGAATTTGTAAGCACTTTTATATGCTTGTTAATTGTTATTTGTTATTATCATATTATGATCTCAGGGATTCTCCATCCAGTATTCAAGTAAACAGCCTGAGAGCATAGCATTTATGATGACGTCAGGAAGGATAAACCCAAACACAACCATTAAGAACCAATGGCAAATAGGCAATTAAATTAGTGGTCATAATAATTTCAAGCTTTTTTTCCACTGCAATGAAAAGGATTAATGACTATGTGGTCCTGTATATTATGGATTTTGTGCCTTTTTTGTATTCTTTGACTTTTTATCTTCACAAAACATTAACTACCATTTCTACCATGACATATTTGTAGACAAATGACATGCAAAGACAAGTCATAAAAAACTATAAAAGGGTAGAACTAAGTGTGATAAAAAGGTGATGCTGCTCAGAACTTCAGCATGGAACATCCCTCATACAATCTAATGATGAGTGTGGCCTTAGTGCCTATAAAAAGATTTTAAAAAGATTCGAATTCTATTAAGGTTTTAGTGAAAATGTTCGTGCTTCTCTTTTGATTTATTAGCTCAATAAATGTTTTCCTTAATAGTTTATGGTGTCAGTATTTAGTTTCAGGTCTTCCTCAATACAAGGTGATGTTCATTTTCTATATGGTGTTCCCATTTGGAGGACAACATACCATAAAGCAGGCAATGCATTAGGTTGTATGCCTACCATGTGATTGACAGACTGATAAAATGAATACCATTTCAGAACCATCCATCACTCCTACCTACCCCTAACCCAAATTACAAACTCTAGGCTTCAAAATCACAGCCAATGGGTGGGTTCACAAAGGGTGGACACTATCTGTAATCAAGATCTATAAACAGCCAAGTAAATGCTTGACCAGCCAGGATACTGACAGCAGTACAGTCATCATATTATATTATTATACCTCTGCAGTTACATTTTGACAATGCAAAATAATCTTGGCACTGCATTGCCAAAGGTGGGTCAGTGAACATGATCAGGCATTTCTAATTTGTCTGTACCTTTGTCTGCTTGCATATTTATCCTCCTTCTCATTCTTCTGATGTTGGTGAAGTGAAAACACATAACATAGCTGTGAAATGGCCATGAACTCATTGATCTGTGAGACAGTTTCTCTGTAGTTGGAGGTATCAGTCAGTTCACACCAGCCCCATAATTTCCAGTCACAGCTCTCACTCTCACACTGAGATGATGAATATAGATATGGCTGTAGGAATAATGATGTGCAAACATGCACGTAGGTACATACAATAGATGGTACCGCACTTGCATACATTACATACATGTGTAAATAATAGCTGTTTCTCCACCTCTTTCTAATGATGCTGCTATGAAGGAGATTTTTTTTACTCTTTATTGCAGTTACAAGACATTAGCATTAATGTTTTCTGATGATGCTATGGAGTCAAATGTCAATGGTGGAGCCTGGCTCAGTCTAATGACTGAGACAGGGGATCACTTTAATGAGCAGAAACCAATTAACTCTGACCTGCTGGTCCTTGGCCACTCCCATGCGATCCTCCACACAGGCTGTGGAAGACAAATGGGAATAAGATTCACACCACAATCACTTGTTCTGAATCAAAGCCATTTCTTCATCCTCTATAAAATGTGGAAATATTTTTGAGGACACTACCTAACCCAGAATTATTCAGTCTCATGTGTTTTGTGAGGATGATTAACCCTGACAAAATAAAATAATAAATAATATTTCAGCATTAGCTGGTGGCAGTTTACTTCACAAATTTGCTGCATTTGTTTAGTTTATTCGAGAGATGGATTTCCTGATTTACCCATAATTGTCTCCTGTCTGGCAGCACGGTGCAGAGTGGTTAGCACTGTTGCCCCACAATAAGAAGGTCGTGTGTTCGATTCCCGGCCTGGGGCCTTTCTGTGTTTGCATGTTCTCCCTGTGTCTGTGTGGAATTCCTTCGGGTACTCCGGTTTCCACCCACCATCCAAAGACATGCATGTCTAGGCTAACTGGTGACTCTAAATTGTCCCGATTAGCTCCAGCACCCCCTTCGAACTGGGAATGGAAAAGCAGTAGAAGATGGATGGATGGATGTCTCCTGTCTTTCTCCAGACAGGGCTGGGCCACTGTCATAAACTATTTTAATTTACTATGTTCTGGACTCTCCACATGCACTCCAGTTGTGCACTTGGGCTTTTGCACTGAACTGGTGTCACTGTGGACAGCTCTAAGATGGGTGCCTTGCATCCCACATGGAAAGAAGGCAAACCCACTTCTTGTAAAACCTGTAATTAATAACTTTTTAATAAGTCATCCGCCATTAGTCAGGATTTTAGATAGTACGTCTAAGTACGACTGTTTTAATCTGGGACAGTAAAATGCTAACACACCTTGCTTCATGTCTTTGCACACACACACACACACACACACACACAATGATACAGGGGCAGGGGCATCACTAAAACGGTATATTAAAGTCTTTGTTTCAGATCTTCAATATTTGTTGCAGCTCCCCAGAAGAAAACCCATTCACATACCTGTATGAACACACACATACTTAAACAAGCACTCCCTGCTGCATCCCACACACTACTCTTTCTGTCTTTCGAAAGCCAGAGATTCTTGTTCTCAGATCACAGATAGATGAGGTATAGTTGCATCAGTGAGAAATAAAGATACAGACAGCTCAGTCTCCAGCCTCTGATGGGGAGGGGGACATGGACAGAAATCAGACACCAGAAACACATAGTGAGACAGATTTCATGATTGACTCTGGTTCCATGAGCCAGTCATTTTCCTTGTTCTGTCTCCTTGCCCAGCTAATTATGCTATGTTTAATCTTGCAGCTTCACAATTATTATGTTGGTGTTAGTATCTTCACTGTAATTTAACAGTGAGCAATCAGTGGACTTACTTTACACAAATAACTGTTAAAAACAGCTGAAAATGTCAAAAGAAAAAGAAAAGGGAGCAAGACCCTTGAACAAGCAACCTTCTTGCTGTGAGATAACAGCACTTACCATTATGCCACCATGCTGCCTCCTGTCTAACCTATAGTTGTAAAACCACAAGCAATTAAATATATATATGAAAAAAAATCATCATCATAAAATCTGTAACCACTTTTATGTGATTAATCCTTTGATGGAATACAATTGTAATCCATTTCAAGTGTCTTTCTGTTTAAACCTGTATATTGTTTTTATCATTACATTTCTGTTCCTACCTGTTTGTGACACAGGTTACAGTGGGGCCTCCAGCTGAGAGGGGGCCAAGCTAAAAACAATCTGCAACAGTTTTTTGTTTTTTTTTGTCTGTCCATGCCTCATACAACCACATTGGTTCAGACAATGAGTAGCTATTGCAGGTACACGTTCTTCCACTTGAGCCAGAATAAATCTGTTTCAAGTAATGTGAAATGTCACTTACTTAATGCACAGGTTTCTTCATTGATATGAATCATAGTTTGACATCTTTTGCTTTCTTCTTGTGACTATCTGCGTTTTTGTCCATTTCATAGTTGAACTTCTTTCTCGACTGCTGTAGATGTCATGATGTGATACAGGCTTCAGAGCAGATGGAAATGCTCACTTTGCAACAGTGAGTGGCTAATTTCATCGAGTGCATTGTACAGGAGTATAAGGGACCTTTTTCCTCTTTTTCCTAAATAACATACACACACATTTTATGTGTTGGTTTCAAGTGTTATACCATTGGTTGTTTTATTTTAGGGAACATTATTCACAGACAGTCTGAGTAATCAAATTAACACAACGTCACCACATGAGCTGCTTTTCCCATTCTCCTGCCAAAAGTCTCCTTTGTCTGCTTTTGTGTCTTGAGATGGAGAAAAATGATCAGATATGTCTTGTGGACCGATCCACTTAAATTCAATTAATTGAATTTGCGAATGCATTGAATTTCTGGGACATGTGGGAGATGCACTATCTGATATGAGTTTAAGGGTACCACTATTATTGGTCACGACACACACACACACACACATACACATATATATTAAGGCAGTCAAATGATTACAATTTTTAATCTGATCTATCACAGCATAGCTGTGAATTAATCATAATTTATTACCGTTGCAATGTATATTGCTGGGAAATAAATTCAGTTACAGGAAGTGCATATACAGTTGTGGTCAAAAGTTTACATGCACTCATCATGCGCCTGAATTTCATATTAATTTTGGACTTTTAATGATTAATTCGAACAGTTCTTTTTCCAGGATGGAATGATATACAATATCTACATACAATGTACATCTTAAGAACTTTTAGACTTATTTCAAATCAAAAGATGTGTAATAGGCCTGAAGTAATATAATGTCTCCTTCAGAAATATAGCTTGCATTAAATATGAACTAAAAAATCTTTTCTTCTAGTCCATTTTGCTCAATTTGCTAATTACTTAGGACTTGTCTCATAAGGCATTCAGTTTTTTTTTCTCTCTGTCAGTAGAGAGAACCATCAGAATCAAATTCAAATACATGACATATGTATCACCAGGAAGCAGGAAGCTGCTAACTTTGAACAGCTGAGTTAAGGCTGAGGCAAAGGAACAAACTGGAGAAAATATATATATATATATATATATGTGCGTGCGTGTGTCCCCACAACTCGGAAATGGATAAGCAGTTAAAGATGAATAAATTAATGTGTGTGTGTGTGTGTGTGTGTGTGTGTGTGTGTATATGCATTTATATGTACATATGTATGTATACACATATATATTTTAATATTTGATATACTATGCATCCATCATTTGATTATCAGTTTATTCAGCAGATTTTCAGCAGTGATCCAAGCAGTGCTTCAAGTGGTTCGCTTTCTCTCTGCCATGTTTGGTCTCTATGCCCTCGTCCTTTGATTTCTGTGATATTCAGTCTCAGTCTCAAAGGAGAAAAACAGGAACCTCCCACAGCCAAAGGTGACGGAAGAGAATCTGCTGGCCTAACAAGCAGCCATCTCCCATATGGTCAGCTCCCCATTCCAAGTGTGTGTGTGCGTTGGGTGGTGTCATGGCAATGTGGGTTGAGAGGGGGAATCTGAGGTTGTGGGTGGACAGTGATGGGCCCTAAGAAGACAAGGTGGTAGAAAGACAATGAAAGAAACTGAGGAGCAGAAAGAGCTTGTGTGACAATGCACTTAAATTCACAACACTTCCTGCAGGTATAACTCTTAAGAACAACTAATTCATCAGTTTATTAAAAATGACCATTTTTAATTAGATGAGACATTCTTCTTCCATAAAAGTTATGGTTTACTGGGAAATGCTGTTTAATGAAAATGTAAATGTTAAAATCCCTTGTCAATATATTTCTTTAAAGAGCTGGACAGCAAGTGGATGAGTTAGCACTGTAATACACGCACACACACATAAATACATATATATATATGTATATTAGGACTGTCAACATTAATGTGTCAATCACAATCAAGCAAAAGGCCGTGATTAATGCATTATTTTTTTAATCAAAATAATCAAATTCTACTATTTTGTCAATCACAAAAAAATAGCAGCTCAAACACAAATCAAATGTACTGATTGTGATTGACCGTAGGATTGATTGCTTTAATGTTGACACCCCATATATATATATATATACACACACTTTCTCATTCAAAGGAAACATTTGATTGGTAGTGTATATATTATTATCAAATTAATGAAATAAAAAATTCTTCATCAACTTGCATTTTTGATTTTTTTCTAATCCAAAATATAACTTTCCCTAAACTTTCCATAAACAGAAAAGAAATGCCAAAACCACAATGGTATCTTCATGTAGAGCGCAGCTTCTATGAAAGGGTGTACATGGTGTCAGGGACTGTCATTTGTCTGTCTTATTTTGTTAATCTCTTTTGTGTACACTTTCAGTTTCCTGTTTTATTTTCTTAAGTCTCTGTGTTTAAGTCCTGCCCCAGGTAATCACCAGTCCCCTCCTTGATGTGTTTCACCTGTGTCTTGTTATAACCCTTCCCTCCTGTGTGTATATAACCTGTGCTCTCCTGTGTACTATTGCTCGATTGTCTTGTCACCTGGAGCAGCAGCCAGCTGTTGTCCAGGTATTGGTTTTTATGTATGCCCCATGTCTGACCAGTTTATTTGATCCTGAGTCTCTGCCTTTGAATTTTGTACCTTTGCCTGTTTTTTTTTTTTGTTTTTTTTTTGACTGCCTGGCTAGTTTTTGGTCTCACGCCCTTTGCCTGCTGATTTTGTACCTCTGACTGCTGTACTGGTTTTAACCCTAACCCTCGTACTGAATTAAATACACTGAGAACTGAATCCCGCCTATCTGCATTTGTGTCGGTCAGTTTCACTGTTCTGACACATTGAATGCAACAATGCTTAGGTAGGTAGTATGTATCAAAGTAACATCCACATGGATGCCAGGACTCAAGGTTTCCAGTCAAACATTGCCCAACCATTACACTGCCTTCACCGGTTTGTCGTCTTCTCACAGTGCATCCTGGTGCCATGTGTCCCAGGTAAGCAACTCACACTCACCTAGTCATCGATATGATGTAAAGAAAACGTGATTCGTCAGAACAAGCCTTCTTCCATAGATTTGTGGTCCACATCTGATGCTCAAGAGTTTATTGTGTATTTTATTCGTCTGATTTAATCAACTATAAATATGTCAAAATTTATTATAGTCTAATAAATGTCACATGACCTGATCTGTGTGAAATAAGTTTGTTTCCTCAGAAGTTGTGATTCAACTTGTATTCTTTAGCTGCTTATCAGCAGCAGTGAATTTACCCCCAAGTTTCCCATTAAATAAAAAACAGAACAGCTTTTAATTTCTCTGGACATGAATGTTTCTCAGTACAGCAACACACAGGAAATAGATGAAACAACTGAAATCTCAAATTAATGTCATGAAGTAGGGGCCAGATTTCCAAACTAATTTCAGACTGTATTTTGACACAAAGGGATTATTTAAATCAGTGCAGTGACGGCAACAGCAGATAGCTGTTGACTGATCCTATGATGGGGGAGCTGGAAGGCCCCAGGACACAGAGTCCAGCTGATTATGGAGCCAATGCTGAAATGAAAGACTGGTAATCGAGTATCTGGTGTGGCGTGGGCGTGCAGAGTGTCTGGCCACAGCACCCAAGGGCCTCATCAGAAACCCCTCCTTCAATTCTCCTTTCTCTCCCCTTTCCTTCTTGTGCTTCTTCACTTCATTCTTTTCACTTCTCCCATTTGATTCTCTTTCCCTCTAGTCTTTGCTCCGCACTTCATTTCCCTCTCTCCTTTGATACCTTTACTATGCGTATCCTTTCCTCCTTCATCTTTCCGTTCTTTCTCTCCTTCACCTTATCTTTTACTTACCAGCTGTGCTTAGTGGTTTTATCATCCTTTCCATTCTTCCAATTCTTGCTCTCTCTGTCATGTTACATTCTTCATTTCCTACATCCTTCTTTTACTCCTGCTCTTACTTTTGTTATTGCCTCTGTCTCTTCTTCCATTTTTCATCTTCTCATATCACTGCCACTCTTTATCCCCACAGTATGGTTCATCTGTCCTACATCCCGATTCTTTCCTTTCTTGCTCCCACTCACACTTGACACTCCTCTCTGCCTGTTCTTTCCTTCCTTTCTAGCTTCCTTTCATCCATTACTTCTCATCTTAGTTTTCTCTCCTAATTTCTCTTTCTATTCCTTTTCCACCCCTCCTCCCCTCTGTCTTTTCTCTTCTCCACTCTTCTTCCCCCCTCTCCTCTTATTTTATCTGGCAGAGCTTTCACTCCTCTCTCAGTTCTGTCACAATGTGCAAACATTTTTGTGTCCGTGGGCGAGACAAGAGAAAAACAGGCCACATTATCTGAGGACGTCCCCACAGCCAAACCATTTCCTCGTCTGAGTTTGTGGAGGCGGACGAGAAACATTCCTGAAAATGTGAAACATTCAGCTGAAGCTTATCAAGGCTGTGGCTCAAACATGTTCAGTGTTCTGCAGAAACTTTTGTGGTGACTCAACTATTGACTGGAGCGCGCACAGTTGGAGCAAACTCACTGAAGGCCACTGTTGTCATTGACCTGCTGTATCAATGGAGGGTTATGTAGCTGCTCATGCACTTTAGATGGTAGCTTTAGCTTTAATCATACTTGATAAATAAGGTTTGATCAAATGAAATACTCCAGAAAAAGAAGTTCAGCAATTGTGCATATGACAACCCTCAGCTGACAATGTATAAGAACCTGAACAGAAGCTGGTGATGCTTTTGACATTTCAACACATCTAGTTTGACATCTAGTCAATGTATGTCATTTTTATTAAAAATAATTCTTGAGCAGAGGAGTATTTTTAGGCTGTGGAAGGCAAACTGATGCAGATTTATCCACATTCGCTGCCTACACAAACCCATTTTGTGCATAAAAAAACAAACAAAAAAACTAGCATTGATGCCATGAGCAGATTAATTTGCAAATTTTGAAAAGCCTGGAGGAGCCAGATTTTGGTGGTCTGAGGAGTGAAAGCAGATGATTTAGTGTTAATGTTTCAGCCCCCTGTGCTTGGTGCTAGGTTCATACAACCATGACATCCAGGTGAGGTAACCATAGTCAGCCTGCGTGTCAGTGATGAACCTTTAAGTGTGTGAATTAGGATGACAACAGAGAGTTAATTTCCTGTCAGCAATCAAGTCCAGGATCCAGCTGAGGCACAAGATCTACACTGAATGGCAGGGGACACAATAAACACTGCCTGCAAAATGGGGGATGGCCTCATTAATCACAGCTTTCATTATAGGATGACAGTGTGTGTGTGTGTCGATGTGCTAATGTGCCGTCTCTTCATCATTCACATTATTGGATTACTATTGTGTGTGTATGTACATATGTATTAAAAGTGTGTGTATGAATTTGTGTAAGTGTGTGCCCCATTATTATTCGCAATCAGACACTGGGAGAATGTTTAAAGGATTTTTCCATTGACACCAGACTATCAGGAGCTGTAGTTACTCTGTCAACTCATCTGTCACATTAATATGTGTGTGTGTTTAATGTCTCCTTCAAACACGGCTGTCATTTATTAGTCAGTGATCACACATTAGTAAGGAGGTTTCCTTTCTCATTGTCACTTGATGTGCATGTGTGTGGCATCACAACTTTTTTTTATATATTTTATGCTTAGTAGTTTTAACTTTCATGCCCAGTTTGGAAAACTGTGGTGTGGGTAAATTCACACCCCTCTGCACATTTTATAAAGCACCCAGTTAGCATTCCCTGCTAACTACCACTTCAATCAGATTTCATGAGTGAACAACAAAGATGCATGAGCAAAAGGGATGAAAGTGTGTCTGGTTTTTGTTCCCCACTGTGATGTCATCATATCTGAAGGAGGTGGGGCCATGTGGGAAATCCCAGAGACTCTAGAGTTGTGATGCTGGGGATTAAGGAAAGAAGAGAATGATGAGGAGTGAGTAATTAGACTATCCTTAACTAAGAGAAAATTTGAATGATTGACAGCTGCAATATGATGGCTGATAAAGGCCATGAATTAAAAAAAAAAAAACACCAGTCAGGTGGTTAGATAAAGAGAGAAGCAGAAGAAGAAGAGTCCTGACCGTATAGCCAAAGGATAGGAGGGAAAAGACAGCTATAGGACAAGCAAGAATAGAACAAAGCAGAACATGAAAGGACGGGAATGGACAGAACAGGACAGGTCAGCTACAGTACAGAATAACACACAGGACAGTGCAACCACAGTGCCAGATAGGATCGGACAATCGTAGGACAGGAGAGAGGGAACAGAACATCACAGGACAGAACTAGACACAGGACATGACAGCAAGAGTGAAGCTACAAGACAGTATAGCTATAGGACAGCTACAAGACAGTACAGCAATAGGACAATTCAGGACGATAGACACAGCATATTACAGGACAGGACAGGGCAGCCACAGGACAAAAGATCTACAGCAAAGGAGAAGACTGAACAGAACAGGACATACTGCCCTACAGAATATCCACAGGGCAGGGCAGCTACAGGACAGGAAAGGTATAGGACAGAATAGGAAGGTGACAAGACAGGACACGCTGTAAAAAAAAAAAAAAAAAAAAAAAAAGAGGTAAAAGTGCTGGAAGCAAAGTTTCCAAACAGATACCATAAAATTACAGTAAATGACTGTTTCACAGATCTACATACAATAACTGTAAAAACAGTAACTTGTTGTAAGTAAGTCCCCCTGTAATACCCCAATGAATACCTGTAAAAACTATATCCTATATCCTACAAACTATATCCTTGGATTTTACAGCATTTAACTGTTATTTTACAGTAAAATCCTGCAATCAAAAACACCTGTTGTATCACAACAATGTCTGTAACATCACAGCAACACAGTAAAAAGATGCAAGGATTTCACAGCATTCAACAGTTTTGAGTGAAATATTGTATTTGAAATACAACATCAAATATATCCTGGCACATCACATGATGTACCCTAACTAACCCTTTTCCTTTTCTCTTCTGGGCTGAATGGAGAAGGTGAGTTACCTGCGTAACGTCTGTTTGCAATATACACGTTATTTTAAATTATATTAATATTTACTTTCAAATGAACGTTTATCACATGGCACAGTTCATATTTTGTTAGCAAGTGCCTGGAACTTTCAAACGTTCTCTCACAGTATTTGCTAATAGTGATAGCTGTCTTTTTCAGCTATTCAGTCAGCTACTTTAGCTAGCTGGTTAGGGTACTAGAGATGCGACAAGGCCTCAAGTAATGTATGTAGGAGTAATTGGTGAACGGTAGCTACCTAGCGATAGACAGCAAATATGTACAGATGTCATGTTTTTTTACAACATGCTCATAATCATAATCTGCATCCGTGATGTTCTGGCCTGCTATGATACAGACTCTGACAAGGCTCCTTGCATCCTGCTGCTCCTAATGTTGTACATCAAAGAGCCAAAGGAGACTTTGATGCTTGGAGTTTTGAAGTTTTTATTAAAATATTTAAATTGCAAAATGAGTGATTACATTAGATGCCATTCATTACCTTGATACCTGATTTACCTCTGACCAATGAATGATATTTATCCTTTAACATTAAATCTATGCTATTGTGTGTTACTATGTTTGAGCCATGTGCCACTGCTGTGGATGGGTTAGGGTTAATACTGCAGAACTCCCAGAATCCCGTTTGAGCATTCAAGTTAATGTTACTTGAATCTTGTATCACCATTTCTGTATTTTGTTTTGATTCTAGGAATCTACATGACCGCAGTAAATAATTATAATAATAATCACATTTATATGGCACTTTACATCAAAAATGGATGTCAAAGTGCTCATAACACATGATGTGATATCTGTTCATTTCAGGTAACATGATGAAGCCCTCTGGGTGGCTTATATCCATTGAGGGACATGTCGTAATGGGCCCACACCCTTTGTTTTTACACTGAGTAGTTGCTTTCTTCAGCAGCTATTACATCTTCAACTTTGAGTATCATGCAGCTGGAGTTCATTCAAAGGTATTGTACAAAGATCACATTTAATCTTGTAATTTGCATGTAGTATAGGCTTCCAACTCAAGGATTGTCTTGAAATCTAAAATGCTGGCAAAGACAATACCTGAGGCTAGCCCTGTGAGACCATCCTGATTTGCAAAATCATTCAGTTTCACTCTGCAGTTTGGGTTTTCTGCATGTTACACTGACTGTGGTCCAACAATTACCTACCAGTCCAATCACAGCTGTTTATTTTGTTTTGGGGCAGGCTATGTGATTTTGAAACATCTTGTGAAATGCAAATGCATTTTCTTTGAAAGCAAAAAAACAAACAAAAAAACAGCTCTCAGACCGTTTATTGAAAAGGACATGTTCATCATACTTCCAACAGGGTTAGGTTTAATTTACCAACTGGCCAACTGTGTGAAGACACATTTGAAGGAGATCCTAAATAAATTGAAATTGAAATAAAGTGGCTGCGCACGTTGATACAGCCCCTCATAGTAGAAAATCAATTAACGATATCCACTTTGCTGAGGCAAACCTAACCTGAGGCTCGCTGGCTATGAATTGCTAAAAATAATTTTATGGTGAGAGGAAGATCCAACAAGTTTGAATTCTAAGTCTATTGGGGTGTGATATAGGAAAAAGCACAGGTGAACACCTTGATAAATGCTGCCTGCAATACATAAGTCTATTTAAAAATGAAACTATCTTTGCTTATTAACAGGTGCTTCTTGGGCATCAATTCCGACAGAGGCAGAAAGTCCAAGAAGAGGACAACAACGAATCCTCGTGTATGCACTCTTCTGAGGAAATTAATTGATTTTGAGTGGGCATCATCATTTTCGCTGCAGCAGTTGTCAGGTTCAGTTTTCTTTTTTTACTTTTTTTTAAGACAACTTTGCACTACTAAATTTGTGGCTTTTACAATGTTTGAGACTGAGAGCAGCTCCTGGCCCCTTGACGACATCCCTTTATTGCTCTCTCCCTTCCTCTCTTACCTTGCTATATAGGCCTCATCCTCTTACTGTTATTATGACACAGCTGAGTAGTTTGCAAGTTTCTGCACAATCTTTCAGCATTTTAAGTCGTTTTTGAAAATTCTATGAGTAGGAAGTTGGATTCTAAAATTTCTTGTGTGTATGTGGTGTAAATTTCAGACGAAGGTCTGTTCGTGTTGAATTCTGAACGAGAAAGAACGCACGCGGTTTGGCTTGACTCGACTTGGCTTGGCCCGATTGCTCTCTCGGCTTGACTCAGCTTGACGCGGGCCGTTCAAAAGCTGAAATTCAGTCGAAAGTGAAGGCAAATTTTTCTAGAAAATTTTGGTTGAGGGCTGAGGCGTTCAAAAGCTGAGGCACCACTGTATATACCTTTCTGCTGTTAGGGGAGCATAAATTACATGTTATGCATTTAAGAAGTTAAGTGTTTCTATGTATTTACCTAGATTTGCACAGGCTAGTGTTGGCTTTATTCCCCTTACTTTCAGTCCCTGCTATGAGCTACAACATCAGTGTTACTGCAGCTTCTTACTAGCATGCATTTAATACAAATATATGCAGATTAATGCTCTCATGTTGCTGTGAAAACGTGTTAAGACACGTTATTCCGACAATGGTAACCAATTGACAATTAGTGTGCAGATGTTGCAGCTTTCTGGGACAGATACACCAGTTTTGAGGGAGTTAGTGTCAGTGCCTGATTTCAGCTCAGCCTCTAACTGATCTCAGAACTCACCAGGAATTCATCTGCTGTTCTGTCTGAACACAACTATAAGAAGAATTTTCTTTAAACTATATCTGTCAAATCTCTTGAGTAATGTTACAAACTCAGGATTACATAGAACAGTGACAGTCACAACATGGCCAACCCCCAAGCTGTTCAGGTCATCACAGACAAGAAATGTCTATACAACAGCTTTCGGAATCTTTTATCATTTCTCGGGCTTTTCCCCTTTTATTTTCATCTCCTGTATCTTGGACCTATATCAGAGTGTTTCTACCCACTTTCATGTTTCACACTGTGGCTGTGAAAGCTGTCAGTCTCTGATGTAACAAAGGTAACAGTCATGGTGGCAGTTGAGCTGCTTTAAAGGAGGAATGATGGATTTTGGAGCAGTGACTTTCAGAATTAGGGGTACTGATCTTCCACCTTGTGATAAATGGGATTAGTGTGTGTTCCAGTGGGCACTGGTATGGGGCAAAACGGACTGTCCTTTTGAAGTTTATTTGAGCAGGACACTGAGGGATTTAAGACTCAGTTGAAAAGAAATTCTGGGTCAAAGCATCATTTCTCATTTTCAGAAATAAATGCTTCTGCTTCAGATTTTATCTTAGAATCTTAAAACTAGAGGATAATCTACATAATAAGAAATACAAAGAATCACAGAATCACTCATGGTACATTTTGCCTGGAACTGTAGGTTTTATGTAATTCTGTTTACATTTTCAATAAGTAATTTTTATGTTTTACGTTCTTCTTTCTGAGAGTTAAGTCGGCTTCTGTTTAGATAATATCAGCGTGGTAACAGCCAGACCACCAGACACAAATTGTAGGCACCCAAAATAAGCATCAGGCACAACAGCTAATATCTAACTGCTTCATACTTGCATAGCCTTAAATTTTATTTATACACCACCACATCCAAATATAATAATAACACACTTTACAACCTAAGACCTTCATGTCTTAAATATTTATTTATGTGTATGAAGTGAACTAGCTGTGCCATGTTGAGCAGTGAGATTCAGAGGTGTTAGCTGTTTCATCTGAAAGGGTAAACATTATTATTTCCTAAAAGATCAAACTCTTTACTTCTACAACCATCAAGCCAATTCTGTAACAGGCCAACATACATTTTTTCCTTTCCATTGCTACAAACCAGATGTCAAAACAATATATAAATACCTAATTTTATTGCATGTTGCATTCATAAAATATGGAATTCATACATGTACAAATGTATGACCATTTTGATTCTAAAACATGAAAGCTGTGCATTGAAAGTCATAATTTAAAAATCTAAATCTACATGGGAATCCTTCACAAAGGATTTCTAAAAATACAGACTTTTTTTAATCCTCAGAAAGGATAAAAATGTATGCCCCAAGAAGATTATATTGTTTCACTTGGGATTAATGTTGGCTATTGTTGTACATTAGGTTGTTTGAGGAATTAGTTTCCAGGTTAAGGGTTGTTTTTCTGTTCTGTCCTGACATGACTGAAAAGATGTCAGTTTGGTAGGAAGGACTGGATGAGTGGGTGAGTGAGGTATTATTCCAAAACATACAATGAAAACAAAAAACAAATATGTAAATAAATAAATAAAGATACAATAAAAATGGTTGAATAGTCAAAAACTGTGTTAGGCTAACCCTCTGAGGAGTGCAGTGCTTGGGTTGGATGTGGGGCATCCATGAGGGTTCTGCAGGTCAGTGAATGTAGTGAAACCGTGGATAGTAATATAACAGACCACAACATCTGTAATTGCACAGATATGGACACTGACTGTGTCTCTGTTGCAGATGAAACAGTTGTGGTGTTTGCAAATTTCAATAGTTTCACTTAAGTGTTCCCTGAGTTGCAAGCAATAGTGTAGAGGGAGAAGAGCAATGGTGAGAGAAAACACACATACTTGTGAGGCCCCAATGCCTGTTGGCTGGATGCTGGATGTCACGATCCCCAGATATTCAAAAATTAAAGCACTCAAGGTTGGCTGAGCTGTTTACCACTAAGGGATCAATGACCAACTGGCAAAGAGTGGAGGGTGAGATTAGGGTTTAAGTATTGCTGACTGAGGGAATGAGCAGGTGGGTAGGTCACCAGGTCCTGCAATCCAGAAGCAGCAGCCCAGCAGACAGAGCCCGTGACAGACAGGGAATACAAACACAAGGGCAGGGGAAAACTAGGGACAGACACAGGGAGAAACTCTTTGACTCCTAACATCTCCAGAGAGACACAGTTCACACTGCAAGCTCTTTTGCTTTTGCTTTTTCTTTCTTGAGCCACTTTTTTAAGAGAGTTGTTTTCCTCATCAAGAGGAAGCCCTAACCCTAACCCTAACCCTGGGTTAGGGTAATAGTTTTTGAGTCATAGTTCTTACCTTTTTAAACCCTGTGTAACCCGCTACCTTGTCTCCCTGCCTTTTGGGTCCACCCTGCACACAAGTCGTCACAGAATCATCTGGCAGATGGACCAGGCAGAGATAGACAACCTCAAGTGATCGCTTGCTACGCAGGGCGCCCTGGTAAGCAAGGATGAATCCACCCTCTGGCAAGTCGTGGATAACCTGCAACAGTTGGCCACAGGCATTGCAGAGCTTGGAGGGAGGATGGACATCATCACGGGTCAACTCAACACTCTCACTCACGCAGCCCCTCCTGCTCCTCCGCCCGCTCCAGTAACAGAACACCCCGTGGCACCAATGCTTATGCCCCAAGAACCCCACATCCCCACACCCACCAGGTATTCAAGTCACCTAGGGACATGTTCTCAGTGTCTGCATCAGTGTTCGATAGTTTTTCACCAAAAACCAGGCACCTAAGCTACAAATCAGACAAAGATAGCATTTATCAAGAGCTTCCTGTCTTGGCTTGGACCCTAGCCATCTCTACTCATTCCCCAGAACTCACCCAGGACTATGACAGATTAACCCAGGAAATGAGAAAGGTTTTCGACCATCCTGTTAAAGGGAAGGAAGCAGTTGTCCAAATGCTTAGGTTGAGACAGGGCACCTAGTCGGCTTCACCTTAAGCACTTGAGTTCCGCATTTTAGCTGCTGAGAGTGGGTGGAATAACACCACCCTGCAGGGGATTTTTCTCTAGGGGGGTCTGAGGAGTTAAAAGATGAGCTGGCCACTAGAGATGAGCCTGATATCTTGGAGGCTTTGATAACTTTGCCATCAGATTAGACAACAGGATAAGGGAGAGACGCAGGGAAAGATCCACAGGACAGAGGTCTCGTTCCCTCACCTCTGCTCCAACCAACCAAGCAGCCTCCCCTTCCACCATTTTCTCACCATCCAGCAGCCCCACAGCAGACACCGGCCCTTATGGTCAAACAGCGGGGAGCCCATGGAGTTGGGACGGGCTAGGTTGTCTCCAGATGAGAGACAGCATTGCTTCATGAATCAGCTTTGTATCTACTGCGGCGGGAAGGGGCATTACCAAGCAAAGTGTCCTGAAGTGCCAAAATGACAGGTTCATCAGCAGGAAGAAGGACGCTGGTGATACACTGGAAAGAGAAAACTCTCCTGGTTGACATTTTCATTGAGTCTGGGGCGGATGACAATTTCATAGACATTGACTTTGTACGGAAACATAATCTCCCAGATTATCCCCTAGACCATCCTAAAATACTGGCAGTTGACAGCTAACCCATTGACAGTGACACACAAAACCCAGCCAATTGAACTAACCTTGTCAAGTAACCATCATGAGCTTGTGGAGCTGTTTGGTATATCCTTCCCTTTAACCTCCATTGTTCTTGGTCTGCCCTGGCTACAAATCCACAACCCACACATAGATTGGGTCACACCCTCCATTCGCAATTGGAGTGATCACTGCACTGCCACCAACACATCCCCCAATACTCTGAAACCTTGCCTGAAAAACTTGAAGACGTAGACTTGTCTCATGTTCCTTGTGAATATCATGAGATGAAGGATGCATTCAGTTAAGATCGAGCCCTCACCATTCCACCACACCGGCCATACAAATGTGCTATTGATCTGCTCCCTGGCCCACACAAAGACTATACAACCTCTCCGAACCAGAAAAGGAAACCATGGAATAAAACATAAATGACTTACTAGCAGCAGGTCTCATTTGTCTCTCCTCTTCTCTTTTTTGTAGGGAAAAAGGACAAAATTCTAGATTACACTGGTTTAAATGCTATCACTTTCAAAAACAAATACGCTCTTCCGCTGCTAGATTTGGCCTTCACACCACTTCACGACTCAGTCATGTCTACCCTCTGATCAGAATTGAAGAGGGGGATGAATGGAAAACTGCATTCAACACACACTTGAGGGCGTTCTCTCCCAACGCTTGCCTGCGGACCAAAAGCTTAACCCGTATGCCTTATTCTCCAGACGTCTTACTCCAGCTGAGAGAAACTACGATGTGGGGAACTGGGAGCTGCTTGCTGTAGTCCTAGCCCTTCAGGAGTGGCGGTACTGGTAGGAGGAGGCGGCCCAGCTGTTCATCGTCTGGATAGACCATAAAAACTTGGCCTACCTCTGTTCTGCTCGTCGACTAACTCGTGTCAAGCCATGTAGGCCATCTTCTTAGGAAGGTTTGACTTCACTCTCTCCCACTGCCCCGGCACCTAACGCCCTCTCCAGGCAGTTCCCGCCAGGATAAGAGGAGGCTTTGGAGCAAACTATCCTACCATCTTCCTGTGTGGTCAAAGCAGCCAGGTCGGAAATCGAACAGAGTGTCCAAGAGGCTCAACATCAGGAAATGGGTCCAGCTGGATGTCCCTATGTCAATGACTGCATCATTAACCCCAGTGCCATCTGGCTAAGACTCCGTGCAACACTCAAAGTACATCCCATTTTTCATGTGTCCCTGTTATCGACAGTCCCCTGCAACCCCTGTCCGACCCAACCCCTGTCTCATCGATGGCCACCCAGTGTTCATGGTCAACCACATCCTGAATGTTTGCAGACAGGGCCGTGGCTTTTAGTATCTAGTGGATTGGGAGCGCTCTTGGGTTTCACACTCCCTGATTCTGGACCCCGGCCTGTTGCCTGATTTTTATGCCAGGTTCCTGACAAGCCTGGTAGGACGCCAGGTGAGGTCCCTTAATGGGGGCGTACTGTTGTGGACTGAGTCTTTTGTCTCATTTTTGTGTGGTTTGTTGCTGTGTTTGGTTTTTCGTTGTTTCCCCTTTTCTTGTGTCTCCAGCAGAGCAGGTGGTAGCTTGGGGGTGTAGCTGACCTACTTTTTCAGAGGAGCACAATAGAGCACACCTGGGACCAATCCAGCAATCACCACTCCAGAAAAGCCTGGTTCATCTCCATGCCACTGCCACATGATTCAGTCACCAAGCCACGGTAGAGCTGACAGACCAGCAGACGCTATCTCCTGTGCTACCCTGATTGTCTCCTGTCCTACCTCCTCTTTGTTCACAGTCTCCCCTAGCCTGTATCCTCACTGTCAGCCAGCCTCCAGCCACCACTGCCTGCACTGCTGCCTGAGTGTCCTTTTTGAGTTGTTTTCCACCTCGAGAGGAAGCCCAGCCTGACCCTGGTACCACTACTCCCAGCGATCTTTTTGAGTTATAGTTCGTACCTAATAAATACCAGTGCTAACCGCCACCTCGTCTCCCTGCCTTTTGGGTCCACCCTGCAAACAAGCCGTCACAAAAAATGCAAAAAAAAAAAAAATAAATAAATACAAATGTAGTTCTGGTGAGCTACATTCACATAGGCCCTATCACATGAACATCCTTAGTTTCTGTGAGCTGGGGTCCAGTGAGATTTGTAACTCTAACTGCCATGCCATTGCTCTGACATGTGAACTGAATGACACTTTCAAGTGTTAGATCTCTCTCGAATTGTAGCTTTTGTGAGACCTGGTTGTCAATTGTTCCCATGACAATCTGGTGGCAATCGGGTCAAGCAATCAAGCAGAAAAGTCTCTGCCTCCATATTGGCCACTACCCAGCCAGTGGCAGATATGAAAGTTTGGATTGACCAAACTTAGCCATCTCGTCTTCAGTATCTGTGTGGAGTCTTTAATTCTGACACCATGTCACGATATAAAGGAAGACAAATTTGTAATCCTCACAACTTACATTTATTTTACTCATATTATCATCTTATCATGCCAAGTGGCTCATGGCTAATAACACAAAATGACTGACCACTCCTTTTAGTAACTTCATTAGCTAAGACCAATGCCAGCTACAGTGCTCTCAAACGGACAATAGGTTAGATCTCATGATACACATGAACATACATCTGAGGACGAGCACACAGACAACATTCTCAACAGCCCAACACAAAAACACCCTGACCTATGCAGAGAATAAGCAGCAACAGGTTATGGATCAGTGCAATGTGTCTTTGACTGATTGTTGAATTTTGAATGAACCAAGATCATATGAGAAAAGAGAGGAGGATTTCATCTTGTCTGTCTGAATTGTTCCCAATCAGTAAGGGTAAGTATCAGTAAAATAGCTCCCATTAAAAATGATCAGGGAAACAGAGTTTCCTCTCACAAACTCATTAGAAGCTGTGCTATGGTGTTTTGAATCCACATAGTCAGGACCAGGCTTCTGCCTCCATTGTTCAGTTATGGTTTTAGGTGCATTACTTCTCCTCCTTGGATTTTTTTGATGACATCAGACTGACCCATTCACATCTCCAAGTGTGCTACTGTGCTGGCTGCCACCCTCCATCTCCATCCTCTTCATTTCCCACGCCAGATACCACTCACAATAATAGTGCTGGGGTCGAGAAGGCGAAAATGGACAAACAGTGAGCAACAGGCAAAAAGGAAGAAGGGCTGTGCAGATAAATGTATTCATGCTGAACCACCAACATTGCAAAAGTTAGATACATGTTTGCTAAACAGCCTCAACATCAGCAGCACATGGAAGGATGAGAGGAGGCAAAGGCGGAGGGAGAGATGCATGCTGTGACAGAGAGGATGAGGAGCAGAGTCTTTCCCACAATAAGAAGGTCATGGGTTCCCCCTAGGGTTGGGGCCTTTTTGTGCGGAGTTTGCATGTTCTCCACATGCTTGCGTGGGTTTCCTCTGGGTACTCTGTTTTCCTCCCACCATCCAAAGACATGCATGTCTAGGTGAACTGGTGATTCTAAATTGTCCGTATGTTTGTCTTTGTGTGTTGGCCATGTGATGTTCTGGTGACCTGTCCAGGGTGTACCCCACCCTCACCCAGAACGTTGGCTGGGACTGGCTCCAGCACTCTGTGACCCGGAAACGGAAAAGCAGTAGAAGATGGATGGATGGCTGGATGTTGCAGGTGCAGTAATGCACTTTGATGGTTTAATTGACAGTTTCATTTACATTGGATTTAGCATTACTGGTGTTCAGTCACTTGGTGAAAAAACCTTTGAATGGCTCGAAACATAGAAACACAGAATTAATTTTCATTTGTAAAATATTTAATTGAAGAAAATAATGAAGCACCTGATGAAAACTGTGCAGGGTCCACCAAGATTTTCAATCTTACTTCAAATGAGGGTAGCTGAAAGTGAGTTATGAACCTCTCAGTTGTCCCTATCCAGACAGTGAAAGCAACAATGTGTGTGCGTATGTCTATGTTTGTTGAAGAATCACTCAAAGATAGGTCATATTTAAACCATATGAGTGTTCTCATTTTGACTGTTGCACAGTCATCATCTCTCCAGCTCACTCACACATACAAGCACACACACATTTGCATGCACACACACTGTTTTCTACAAACCCACACAGAGAAAGTGTGTGGGACACTCATGCTTAAAGAAAACAGGCTACAATGTGGTTCAGTCTCAATGTTTGTGACACTTCAGTTATTGTATATTCTCTCGCATTGGACCCGGGGCAATGGAAGAACCTGAGTAGGAACATTTGAAAGTTAAGCTAATTTCCTAAAGAAGAAAATATGACAATGTTAAATGGTCCACATCTTCAAACCCTTGCCAGGGATCCTCCCACTGTGTTTATCTCTGTGGCAGCTCAGAGAAGAGAGAATACCCATTCATCTAAACAACAAAATTTAACCCTCTTTCCAGAACTAAGTGAAATAACCAAACCTAATGCATCTTTAGAAAAAATATAACACCACGTGATAGCTTGCAACTCTTTTAATTCCTCTCTTTAAAATCCCTCTTCTCTCTGTGTCAGTCTGTTGTGTGTTGTGCTAAATCATAGAGCTAGTTTAATAATAAAAGCGACAGCAACAGACCTCTGAAGATATGAAGTAACTCAGTTGCAGATCTAAACCCAGATGAGTTTAAATTTTGTGAATAAAGTGCATCTTATATAGTATCAAGTTGATAATTTTTAATTTGGCAATTGGTTCTTAGAGAAAAAAGTTTTTAGACAAAGTTAGATCTGGGTCAACTGGACTTGGTTGTAGATAATTGAAGTTAACGAGGGTCAACAGGACTATTATTAGACCTCCCCATGTCTATATATCATAATCTTTCTAATGACAAAGGCATCCCTTACTGTGGTAATATTATAAGAATAAGGATACCAGTGCTTTTATTGATCACCCACAGATAACCACAGGCACTTTTAGTCACGTTGTAGTAGGTATGTTTTAGGGACGGTCATGGGATTTTCCCCAGCTGCTGCGTGTAGGCTACAATAGGGGGAATATTGATTGAGCCAATAAAACTACAAATCAAATCAAATCAAATCAGATTTATTTGTATAGCGCCAAATCATAACAAAGTTACATCAAGGCACTTTACATATAGAGCAGGTCTAGACCAAACTCTTTATAAATTATTTAAAGAGACCCAACAGATCCCGTGATGAGCAAGCACTTGGCGACAGTGGCAAGGAAAAACTTCCTTTAAGAGGCAAAAACCTTGGGCAGAACCAGGCTCAGGGGGGGTGGCCATCTGCCTCGACCGGTTGGGTTGAGAGTGGGAGAGAGAGAGAGTGAGAGAGAGAGAGAGAGCTAGGCATTGGGGGGGGGGTGTAGGCAGGAACATGTTGCTGCATGAAGTTCATAGAGTTGAGCTGTAGTCCAGAATTCATGAAATATGGGACCAGCAGGTGTTGCAGGAAGTCTACAAAGCTCTACAAAGACCTTTTAGATGTTGGAACACCAGTGAGCACATCATTTATATCAAGACTGACATTTCTCCACTCCAACTGCCACATGCTCCTGACCACCAGCAACTGTAACAGGTCAAATGTGATAATTAGCAAAAAAAAATTCTTGTTGAACTTACTATACAATACAGTGACATTGTACACAGTGCATCACTCTGTTAGCATACATTCAGTACATACATATCAGATACCAAAAGTATAGATTATAGTGTTTGAGGGTGCAACGCTTTGCCTTTACTAGTCAGAGGTAGGCTGTGTGGAATTCTGTGTCACTTGGCACTGCGTTGATGCAGTGGCTTTGTTTGTTTTTTCCTTGACAAATACAAGGAAACTTACAAAAGATTATGTAAAATGAAACAAAAAACATCTGAGAATATTACCTCTGTGTTCTCAAAGGTAGATATGGCCCTGCTCTGACATAAACCCTGGTGATGTGAAGCTCATGGTGGAGGATGTGTGTACGGCAGAGATAACCTTTTTTCTGGTCACCAGGGCTCAAGTCTCCTCATACTCAGAAGTTGACATCCACCATTTCATTATTACAATACATAAATAATCTGAACACAATGATGTCAGGACGTTTCCAGTCTCTCCAAACATAATCAGAATCTGAATCAGAAAACCTTCTTAATTCATGGAGGGAGTTTCCGCTGTTTAGTATTTTATCTTCTAATAGTTAAAGAAATGTAAAATCTGATGGCAGGCTGGATTAATGATTTCTGTATTTGTATGTATCTGTACAGATCCACAAGGATGCTATGAAGTGGATGGTCTGAGTATTTTAAAATGGGTTATTCCTTCTTCTGTTTGAATTGCTCACCACAGCCCTCAGTTCTCTAATCTGGTTCCAATATAATCTGTTTTATGCTGCCTCCCCAGCAGACTGCAGAGTAGAACAAGATAGTTACCGTAACAGACTGCTAAACAGCATCTTTCTACAGAAGTCTAAGGATCTGAGCCTCCCCTCTTTAGAGTGCATTTACACTGATCAGGCATAACATTACTTCACTGACAGGTGAAGTGAATGACACTGATTATATTTCCATCATGGGTCTATTAGTGGGTCGGATATTTTAGACAGCAAGTGAAGATTCTGTCCTCGAAGTTGATGTGTTAGAAGAAAGAAAAGTGGGCAGGTGTTTGACAAGTGAGTTTGTAATGGCTAGAGGGCTGGGTCGGAGCATCCCCAAGACTGCAGCTCTTGTGGGTTGTTTGCAGTGGTCAGCATCTATCAAAAGTGGTCTAAAGAAGGAACAGTGGTGAACAACAGAGTGACAGGCGACAGGGACATGGCCAACCAAGCCTTAGTGATGCACGTGGGGAATGAGGGCTGGCTCGTGCGAGCCAGTTGGTTGCTAAAATTGCTGAAGAATTTCCTGCTGGATCTGAGGTGTGCCAATTGCTGCAGACCAGTCGGGATGCCCATGCCGACCCTGTGCACAACAAAACCACTAACAATGGGCATGTGAGCATCAGATCTGAGCCACAGAGCAATGGAGGAAGGTGGCCTGGTCAGATGAAAGAAGTTTTCTTTTAAATCACGTAGATAGATAGCACCAACTCAATATCCACTACTCAAAAATTTGTGCTGAAGAGGGAGCTTGGACTTTTGGATATCCACTATAATTTCCTTTGTCTTTGAGGTGTTCAGTAGGAAGCAATATTTGTAACTCCAGTCACTGACTCTTCTATGGTTCGCATGTATTCAGATTCCTCTCTGTCCCTAATACACAATAGCAGTATCATCCAAGGGTTTCTGGATGTGGTAAGAGTCAAGGTTGTAACTGAAATCTGCTGTATACAGTGTGAACAGGAATGGAGCCAGAACAGTCCTTTTTGCATCGCATTACCATCCGAGTTTGTTCCCCAAACTCAAACTGAGGTCTTGCTGTCAGGTAATTTGTGATAGAATATTGGAAGGAAGGAATTTGGGGGTAGTTTTGAGTCAGTGCTTTAAAAGTTGGGGGTAGTTTGTCTCAAATCCATACCAGATATGTATTAGATAAAAATAGCTTTTACCAATAAATGTGTTACATTACTCTAAACTCTCTCTGTTAATCAGTTCTGTCATCACTCGATAATCACTGGACAAACTGTAGCTACAGGCTTTAGAAGCAGCCCTGGTAACGCAGAGGGGTTACTATTTTTATTATAAATAACAAAGCTGCTAACAGAAGTGAGGTAACATCATATAGCAGAGAGCTGGTGATCACTGACTGAAACACACATCAGATTGTTTGTACATGGTCCTAAGGAATGGGCCGCAGTTAACATGTCAGTTCTCCACATGAACACCTGAATTTTCTAAATTCAAATTGGAAAATAAAAATAAAAAATGTTGCTTTTTATGAGATGGTTGGTAGTTATTCATAGTTAAACAGAATTATGATGTTCAGTTTTTTGTTGTGAATACCACTCCTTTCCATGAAGGTATAACAATGCCCACATTATCAGTTTTTTAGACAGCTGCGCTTCCACAATGAAAAATATCTCTATACATTATCATGTGGCTTCAGTCTTAGAATAACTTGACTGTGTTTGCTGAGATAATATCACAGCAATGAATTATCTCATATATGAGGCTGCTCACTCATCTGTTTAATATTTACCTAATTTAGATTCAGCCACTGTCACAATGTTACACTAAAAATTTTACTAGTCTTAGATTCACCCATCTTATAGGGCTACATATAGGGTCCGTTAGATTGTGTTATAAATAAAGCTATGATTGAATTACAGTTTGACTGTGGTTAGCTGTGCAACACACATTCACTCAGTGGAAACTAAATTCCACCCAAGATGCCCAATATTTTCTGTTTTCTGTCTGTCAGCTTTTGTACTTTTGTCCACCCACGGTGGGACTTTACAAGATCAAACCAGAAGAGCGAGTCCATGAACTGTGTGTGTGTGTCTGTGTGTGTGTGTGTGTGTGTGTGTGTGCGCGCGAGAGAGAGAGAGAGCGAGAGAGGGAACTTCTCAAGGAGACCACAGGAGGGCATATCTTAGACACTACACTAAGCCTGGCTATATTTAACTCGTCATATATTCTATTCTTTCCTAGAGCATAGTCAAATCAGACTGACACAAGTTTCCGCGCCCATACCCCCACCCCCACCCAGAGAAGTAAATTCCGCTCGTCCGTCCGTAATGTTGAATTGTGGTTGTTCCAACTTTCTCTTTCTCGCTGAGTTCGGTAACACTCGTCACTTTCCGATTACCTTGTTCCGGAATCGAAACCAAATATGGGATATGGGGCTGTTCCTCCAGTTACCGGATTCAACCTTTTATGGGTTCCAAAGCTCGACCGGAATTCCTCTTTTGATTTGTGAGTGTGGTTAAAGAGAGGAAAGATGAGAACATCGGGAGTGAAAGACCGTGGTGGTGTTAGTCTTGGTTGAAGAGGGCGAGTGTCTCTGTCCGCGCAGGGGTTTCAGGTCTTTTGCGACAGTTTTAGGTACGGTGGAAAAGTCCGACTGGTGGCTTCAGACAGCGGCTACTCCATTCACAAGTGATTCCCTCTGAAATCGTCATGGGGCCTCTCAGCGAATCAGCATCAACAGCGTATTTGTCCCGACCGCCTTCAAAACCACTCCCACTCCATATTTGGGTAATGACGTATGGCTGCATTCAAAAGGTTCCCCATATATACATACTAGTACCATGGCCCGAGTCCCTACAACAGTAAAGTTTCTCCGCGGGGCTCATCCTCTCAGCAGGGGACATAGATATGCTGTGGTGACCCCGGGCTGCTCACGCTTCTTCTCGCTTTATTATCAGCTTAAAGAAAAAGAAAATAAAGAAGAAGAACACATCCTTTCACTCTGACCATGACTACCAAAACACTGGAGAAGGTGCCTGTGAATCTCGGGGGGTTCGTGCACCCTGACAGCGTGTACTCGGTGGATGACATCTCCACTAGCCTGCCGACCTCTGTGACTATCTTCCCCAACACAGACTTAGGGACACATTACGACCAAATTAACGTGACAGCAGGTAAGATTAAACATATTTGATACCCTGCAGCGTGTACAGAGAAATGTTTATTATCCAGATATGAGAGAGTATCAGCACAACAACGTCCTGCCTGACGTGTGAGAAGAAAGTTCATACTTTCTTAACCCTTTAATGTCCTCTCCACGAAAAATGCAATGGGCAAATATTTCTTTGCATTTTTTATGTCATTGGAGCAATATTAAAACTTTTTTTTTTTTTTTTAGTTTTTAAAATATAGGCCAAACGGTTGAGCAGGACATTAAATGAATAAAGTGAAATGGGGGCGCAGGGACGCAGTTTCTACAGTACTTGCTGTCTACTTCTCTGTCTCCTTTGAGCAGATTAATTTGTGCTGCTGGTGCTGTCTCAGTAATGAGCTCGTTTGATTTCATCTGCAGATGGTTTGATGACCGCGGACATGAGCTCAGAGAAGCGCTCCCTGGATCTCTCCTCCTACTCCAGTGGCTTCTCTCAGCCCGCGTCCCATCGCAACCAGACTTTCACCTACATGGGAAAGTTCTCAATTGACTCCCAGTATCCAGGTAACTGGAACCCCGAGGGAGTGATCAACATTGTCTCGGGCATCTTCAACGTGGCCCAGCCACCCCCTCCTCATCCTCCTCCCTCCTCTTCAGCATCGTCCTCCCCGGCTTCTTCAGGATCTCCTAGTCACTTCTCCAGCGGAAATTTGAGCTGCACCATGGCGGCTCAGAACCAGGCAGAGATAGATCATCATCACCACCTGTACTCTCCCCCGCCCCCTTACTCCTCTTCTGGCTGCGGGGAGATGTACCAGGACCCCTCTGCCTTTTTGTCAACTTCCACATGTCCAATTGCCTCTTACCCGCCACCCTCGTATTCCTCGCCCAAGCAGCCCGGCAGCTCAGAAGCACCCGGGCTGTTCCCCATCATTCCCGACTATTCCGGCTTCTTCCAGCCGGCCTGCCAGCGGGACATGCACACAGCAAGTATACAGGATCGGAAACCGTTCGGTCCATGTCCACTCGATACATTCCGTGTCCCTCCACCCCTGACCCCTCTGAACACTATCAGGAACTTCACGCTAGGGGGCCCAGGTGGTGGTGGTTCGGAGGGAGGACCGGCGAGGCTCCCCTCTGCCTACAGCCCACAGAACTTGCCCCTCAGGCCGATCCTGCGTCCAAGAAAATACCCGAATAGACCCAGCAAGACGCCCATTCACGAGCGGCCGTACCCGTGTCCTGCGGAAGGCTGCGACCGGCGGTTTTCTCGCTCTGACGAGCTGACCAGACACATCCGCATCCACACTGGACACAAACCGTTCCAGTGTCGGATCTGTATGCGCAACTTCAGCCGCAGTGACCACCTCACCACGCACATCCGGACGCACACTGGGGAAAAACCATTCGCTTGCGACTACTGTGGCCGGAAATTCGCCCGCAGCGACGAGAGGAAGAGACACACCAAAATCCACCTGAGGCAGAAGGAAAGGAAGTCTTCAACTGTCTCCACTTCGTCCTCTTCCTCGTCCGGCAGCTCCGCGCTGGAGCGGTCATCAGGCGGGATCAGTGCAACGACGGGGATCTGCCCTTAGTTAGAAAAGTTTGTTGTCACCATGGAGCGTGACACACACTAACCCCCGAAAATGAAACAAGCATCGAATTACATATAATAAAACTGTGGCGAACTAGAGAGGACCAAAATGGGAATATACAAGAACTGCGTGCCGTCGTGCGCAATTACGCACATCTATCCATTCCTACTCCAGAACTGACAGACTGACAAGAACGCACTTTGCTTGCACAGTCTACTGAATATATTATTAAACCTAACCAGTAACCCGTGAGAACATACAAGGAGCTTAGAAAAAATATCGCCACATTTCCCGCAAGAACAGGCCCCGATATTAAATGTGAAATAACTACAATAACGTTTGAATAAAGAAAAGTGTTTGAAGTTATTCAGTTGACAAAGTGTTAGTTATAACATGTTTGTTGAGGACTGGTCCTCCCCTGTAGTGCCTTGCTGCGTGTCTTTTTGTACACAAACTCTTCAAGGACGCTTCTCAGTGTGCATCTGTCGTTTAATGTATATCTGAAAAACTTTCTATTTTTGTACACATTCGTCCCGCGTAACTCCAAGTGTTCAGCAGTTGCGGTTCACGTGTAAAAATTATGTGTGTAAATATGTTGAACTAATAATGACTTGACATTTTTGTTGTGATGTGTGTTTTGGGACCTATTAAATATTGAGGATGCTAAACACAGTCATTTTCATCAGTTTTATTTATCACTCAAAACTAACGGTATTGATCATGGTGCTATCATGGAAAATGAACTTGCGCGGGTTGAAAGTGGAGGATTAAATTATTTGAACTTCATTTATAATAATAGTTCGCGTTGGAAATTTAGTGGGTAAACCCCGCGTTGCGTCACAAGTGGCCTCTGTGACTCAGAGTTTTTCACCCACGCTCTTGTTATTTAGTAATGAAACAGGTTATAAATGCGCTCATTTTTGTAAATCCTTTGTTTTAAGCTTGGTGGGCAGAACCAAACAGATCCGTGGTTTGTCGCAGTGAAGCCACTTTTTTCTAATATAACGCCGGTCCTTTATCTCTAAACACCACTATTGTCAACAAAATTCAGAGAAATAATGGGGAGTTTGAAAAAAAAAAATCTAAATATATAAGGGCGCATCGCAGGAGGGTAAAAACGCCTTTAAATATTGACTTCTGGTAGCAACGCATCGTATCCTCTTGGTTAATAGACTATTGGGGTCTGGAGGTTTAAATATTTAAAAACCTCCTTAACAACGTTCAGAATATAACTTGATGGTTTTTTTCTACTCTAATAATTAATTTGCATTTCTAGACATTTAGCTGTTGTTATGGTCTAAATAGATGTAAAAGTACTTGAAGAGTCAAACCAGTTGTCTGGTCTGACTCGCCCCTTCAGTCTCAGGCTTCATTCAGCGGAAAAAAAAAACTCCAACAATTTATAAACTTTAGAAATACCAAAGTAGGATTCACTGAATGTGAGAAACACTTAAATTAACTGAGCACATGAATTCGGATTAGACCATTGACTTCCGTTTTTTGGCACACTTTAACATTCGGTAATTTAGATACAGTGAGAATATGTAAAATGGCTATTTCTGCCCCCACGTCTTTTCTCAACAACCCAGCTACTTCAGATTTATTTGTATGAACACACACACACAAAACCTAAAACCGAAATCTGTATTTTACACATGTATTACATGTATGTACACGTTACTTTCCAATAGGTTCCTTTCCTGAAGAGGATTATGGAATGACAAGTTTGGAAGAAAAGTCACATAAAGCATAAACCTGTATGTGATTCTAGATTGATATTAAACAAACATACACGTGTGTGTGTGTGTGTGTGTGTATATATATATACATATATATATATATATGTATATATATCCAGTATCAGTTTTGAATATTAAAACTTCTACCATTATTATTACTAGTTGAAAACTATATTATTGTTATTATTATTATTGTTATCATTATTATTATTATCATTAATATTATTATTATTAGAAAACTGTCTTAACCTGCAGTCATAAATCTAAGCGAATGGGTGAAATATTACCCTGAACAATTCTCAGATGTGTATCATGCCTATATAATAATGAAGGTACACATAGGCAGATCAGAGATTGGTCCTAGAATAATTGACCTCAACACTTTCTGATATGTTTTCTGCGGTTTCGCGTGACCAACACCATTACCACTGCATTGTTGAGGACGTAAGCAACAACCATCACTTGACATGCGGACCCAATTTATGAGGCTATAGGAACAATTGAAAGTGTATTATTGGTATAATACGGCACCAGATTCTGTTCACTATGAGTGAAGTCCCGGAGAGGTAAGCAGGTGATGTTACTCATGACATGAAGTCACTGGCAGTATTGGAGGGTCGGCCAATAAATAGATCTGCCAATAAATCAATCAATATAAAGTCAATATAATTTGACAGTGAGAGAAAATATACTGCACACGTTTCATTATTTAAGCACGACAGCTGCTGATTCAGCTTTGTAACAGTCTGAGAATAATTAAATGCCTCAGTGTCTGTAATATGTGAGCTTTGTTTAAAACAAATTCGATACTAAATCACTCTCATTCACGCGCACTTATCTTCTACTGCTTCTCCATTTCCGGTTGCTGGAGCCAATCCCAGCTCACATGAGGATTGGGGTCACCCTGGACAGACCCAGTCCACCGCAGGGCCAATAGACAGACAGAGACAAACAACTAATCACATTCACACTCAGACCTACGGACAATTTAGAGTCACCAATTAACCCAAGGTCCGCCGTGCATCCCCAAATAAGGTGAATATTGAATATAATACAAAATACAAAACAGCCAAGTATGCAGGTGTATACACCGGCGCTTCTACAAAGATGTCTCAGGAGCTGAAAGGAGCTACTTAAGAGAGTTGGCTCCGCAACGTGTCTGTGTTATGATCGTTGTGACCTATTCCTTTCTCCCTACGTCCTTGAACTTGACGAACTTCTACGTGTAATTTGAACTGAGTGAGGGACCCGCAACCAAAGTTATGTCCATGTAGAGAACAGATGAAAAAGAGAGAGAGAGAGACCAAGGTTATTGGCCGGAGGTTCTCTCCCGCTTGTCAACAACGAAATATTTGTTTTACCACCTGCGTCTTGTTGTGAAATATTGGTTCTCGTTTAATGTGGAAATTATAATAATTATTATTATATTTTATTTTATTTATTTATTTGCATTTTTTCCACACTCCTCTGTCTGCTTACGTTTAAAAAGAAGTGTTTCCTGATCAATCATTATGCCTATGCACAATGAACGTGAACATGCAACAAGATTAGCTCAGTTCAGGTACAGTGGTGCACAATGAAGAAGCAGAAACTCACTATATAATGGTCTTTGATCAGTTCATAGTGACATTCCATATTGTTGCTCACCTCTTCTTGTGGTGACTTAACATCAGAGGAATAAAACTGTAATAGACTCCTGCTAACTTCTTTTGTGTTTCTGTGTGTCTGCCCAGCATCAAAAAGCTCTTGGGTATTTTTAGGTGACCTCTGTCAGGAACTACAGCTTCACCCAAAACTGCTTTATTTACACCCATTATATCAACCAACATAATGATTAGCGCTGTAGCCCCACAAGAAGAAGAGTTTGCATGTTCTCCCCGTGCCTGCATTTGTTTCCTCCCACCATCCAAAGACATGCATTTTTAGGCTCATTGGTGACTGTAAATTTCCTGTAGGCATGAGTGAGTGGTTGTTACTCTCTGTCGAACAACCCTGTGATGGACTGGCGACCTGTAAGGGTGTAGCTGGGATTGGCTCCAGCACCCCCCTCAACCCAGAAACAATTAATGTGTTATGCATTGATTCTGAAGAAGCTACAGGTCTAAAGGTATTGACCACTAGTGTTACTAGAGTCCTGACTTCTTCCAACTGCAGATGCAGATGTGACATGAGGCCCAGGTCAGTAAGACAGCATGACACAATATCAAAGTAAATCAAATCATCAAGAAGAGAACACACTTGTTTTCTCAAAAACACAAAGTGGAATGAAGAGTTTAAATGAGTAGTACTCATTTGCTTTATTGTTCCACATACATTCATCATTAGAATAACATGATCAGTCAGTGGGTTGAATACAGGCCAAAGGGAAAAAAAACCCTAAAGTTATGCAAAATACAGAAAATGGAGGGTCTACATTTGCTGAAAATGGTGATGATCCCTGACACAGTAAAAGTCCCTCTTTGTGGACCATGGTTTCAGGAGTGGGTTTAAGGTGGCAGTCTTTAACCTTATGAATCTTCTAAACCATGGTTCTAGACTGAGCTGCATTACTGAACAGGACTACAACACATCACCAATCAGTAAGAGCTGAATGTCAGCTTATTTAAAGGCAGACAATTAAACATAGGATATAATGTAATGTGCACTTTGGAAAAAGGAATGTCTGTAAAACAAAAATGGCTGTATAGTAAGGAATATGTAAGGAATACATTCAATACTCAAACATAAGGCAGGTACAACTTAGTTACAGGCATTGGCATTAAGACACAATTGCAGTGGGGATGTCCAGTGCAGCCGTTAAGGCTTTCTGATACACAACACACCCTGATGATGCCATCAGCCACAATACACCTGGCTGAGGATAAACTGTGAGTACAAGGCAACCTGATGGTCATAAGAAGGAATACCGGGCTAATTTTTGACCACCAGGAAGCTGGTATTCATCTTTGCTGACAGGCCCAAACAAAAAACAGAGAACTGAATTGCCATTAAAAGACAGATGGAACCAGGGACCTGTTCTATTTTGGAGCCCCTTAGGTCAAAGGCACAAGTCCAGGAATTCTGTATCAGTTTCCTGAATCTTTGGATGTATTGTAAAAATTTGGTATTTAGATCTATGACACTTTGAAGTTTGGTGCAGATCTAGATAATGTTTTGGACCTGACATAGACCTATAAGGTTGTTGGGCCTTTGTGGAGGTATTAGCACCGTCCAGTACCATTTTTGTGCACAGGGTCAGAGAGGAAGTTCAATGGTCCTGATTGTTGGGTTATGGAGTTTAAGCCCCTGTTCCTGCAAGCACCTGCCATGCTGCAGCATTCTTGAGCGAGGCCCTCAATCTCTCTGAGTTGGAGGTAATAATGACCCTCTTGTTTAATCTTCCTGAGGAAGGACAGAACACGGATGATGGTAGATATCTGTCTAACCCGTTATTGCAGTGACCAGTGTCTTCATTCAGACAGAAACTGCTGGGCCTGGGTAGGGTTCTCCCCCACACCAGAAGTCCTCTGGCTGAGGGATTTCTAGCAGCCACATCTCCTCTTCTTTCACTGTTTCCTCTCCCTGCTGCTTCTTGTCACTTTTTTCATCCGCTTGCCTCTCAGCCACAGTTTTAAGGACTTTGTAATAGTGACAGTCACGCCCATCATCTGGGTTGTATGGCGGTGCTAGGATGTCCAGGAAAGCAGCAGGCCCGTCGACTGCATTAATCTGGTGGAGGTTATCCCTCAGAGGCGTGAGGAGACACGGCCCGCTGTTCTCAGAGTACTCTGATACAGAACGCAATACAGACCGCCACAGGGAGGTTGTCTGGGGTGAAGTCAGTGGTGGATCAAAAGTAGGTGGGGGGCTGCTGACATTCAAGTTACCCTCCAGTTTGTCAAAGCAGCAGACGCTCACCTTCCCAAAGAGAACCTGCACAGGGAGACGACAAACACAGCAGTTCAAGATTACAGTGCCACAAGTACTGAATGCCCCTTCCACTCCACTAATTCTTTCTGTCCCACTGTTCTCCTTAGATTCTTGGAAACAACAACATATTTGTTTCTGGGACACATTTCACCCTGAGCAGACTTTAAGGCTATCATAACGAAATCACAAAATATAAATCAGCTCCATAAAGTTGAGACATACTGATGACTAATACACTGAAATGAGCCTCCCCGGGACAGGTAGTTGGATGCTCCTGATATAGACGTGTATATATATATATATCCTGTCTCCACCTGTCTCCATATGCCTGTATGTGTCTCTCCAAGTCTGCATCAACCTGTACATGTGTTTCTACATCTCTCAATCTGCCTGTATCTGTCTCTACCTATCTCCATGTCTCCATCTATATCAGTTTATATTTGTCTCAACTGACTGTGTCTATATCTCTCCTTTTTCCGCCAGTTTCCGTTTGTCTGGATCTATGTCTCTACAACCTTTCCATCTAGCAGACACAAAAAGAGGACGCTGTTCTCTACAGGGCACAGCGTGTGAGACATGAAGCGTCAGAGACCTTTAGCATCCCGTTCATGTCCGGGTGGTCGTGCAGTGGTATGGAGGCGCCGGTCCTCAGAAGGAACACCCCCATGCTGAACACCTCGGTCTCGCAGATATGCATGTAGGTGACCGGGGGGGTGGTGAGCCCCGCTGCCCCAGAGCCCGCCTTATTTTTCCGTGGTGAGATTTTCAGGTCGGCCGCCCTGACCGCTGTCACCAGGGAGATGAGTTTGCTTTGCTGGTCTGCGATCAGCTCGTTGTCTCCATTAGCCGAAGTCTTTCGGCCTTTGAAAGTGATGTAGGCCTGCTTCGCTATTTTCTGGATCAGAGGAATCTTGCTCTCCCGCGGCATCTTCGAGAAAAACTAACGGTTTAGGCCCACGAGGTCGCCAGCTGTGCTCGGTCGATGCGCGGGATAGTCGAACGGTTGTCTTTCACAGGGTAAAAAAGCGAATCATTATGGTAATACTTGGCTTCTACCACAGATGAGAGACTCGTTCAACATTGGCCCCTCGCTTCATTCGTGTTCACAGAGCATGCGCAGGAAGCGATACGTGACCTGGGATATGAAGTATTATCATAGAAGAAAAAAGCATCAGATCCAGGCGAACTTTTGAAGTGACGCGCCGATCACGCATAATGTCACAGCACACTCATACACATACACATACAATTGTGTAATTTGGAAGATCAGATAAGATACCAGCGTACCCTAAATATGTATTAATAAGAGTCTCTACATTTCATTTAGACTACATTTCCCAGAGATCCCCGGGACACAACAGAGTAGCAGAGGGGAAGGCCAGACTGGCCATTGAACTCCCCGCAGGGTTGATGAGTAAATTCTAGGGAAGTGACGCCAATTCCCTACAATTTAACCCGAGGTCAACGCCCCTTATCCCCAGGCCCAGCCAATCAGATGCTGCGACTGATTTGTAACCAGAGCCGACCCTGAACAACACCAATTCCTGGCCTAACCAAGCCCAACCTCAGGTTTATCCACCTGTGTATCACAGAGTTCCTCAACTGTCCAGCATCATTCCTCCTTCCCCCAATGTTAGTTATTAAAATCTGCGTGACCTTTAACTCAATCGGGATTTAACAATCTGGTAAACAACATTGCTAATACTAATTCATGAGTTGATCTTGTGTGAGAAGTTCCAGTACAGTTGACAGCAGCAGACTAGACTTCATTAAGACTACACGAAACACCACTTTGTTAAAGAGCACTGTGCTGAAACAACTCTTCAAAATTAAAAGGGCTGCACGTGACTTCTTGAATGTACATGGCTTGGAGAATTCTGTTATAATACTGTTCAACCATGTTCAAACCACAGAAATTTTAGTGTCACATGTTCACCTTACGTTTGATTGCTATAAGAAGCTTAAATCTCTTTATTGAAAGTCTATTGTGAAGGATAATAAGACTTAAATTCTACTTGGTGTTGCTGAGCACTTCAATAAATTGATATGTAACATATAGAATCTCATGTCCAGGGTCAAAGTTAATTCCCTTTGAAAATAAATTGAAAAACCGTTCTGTTTTGTCCACAGGATTGATGTGCATTTAAATTTGTCTGATTAAACCATCAGGGAAAAAGAAAAATCTACTTTTTTGCAGTACAAGCCTACTAAAACAATACCGGACAACATCCACCACTGAATTCAAATTCACGATTAATCATCCAAATCTCTCCCAAAATTGAATGTATTTCATTATTCCACCATGTCCGGTCCATATTGGTTCAGTACATATTGGGTAATCCTGCTTCCAAATAGACACACAGACAAGGTGAAAACATTACTTCCACACCATATGCTTCCATCCGAAGTGTCACGTAACAGGCAGAGTCTGGACCCAATAGCAGACACAGGAGTCTCAGGAAATTAGTAAACAAGACTTTATTAACAAAGCAGCAAATAAACACTAACAAACAAAGTAACAAACAAACCAGATGGCTGGAAGGGGCAGTGGCTGAGCCTCTGGGGAGAAAAACAAAAGAAGCAAAACGAGAAAAAAAAGGTGCAGGAAACTCCAGGAGACGAATGCTATAACAAAGTGTCAACAGAAAATTTCTGGCAACACCAGGTGTGATACTAAAAGTCATTAACAGAAGATCACTAGAGGATTGAGGATAAGCAGGAACAAAATAGCAATGAAAAATAACTAGTGCAATACTATGAGCAGAAGCTTCTCCTTAAAACTAGCTTCAGAAACACAGGAAGTCACATAAGGCGATCGAGGAGCTAAGAACAAGGAGCAGGACATGGAACAAGACGTTCTAGAAATGGGGAGAGTGGAGACTGGGATTTAAATACAGGGTTAATTGGGCTCAGCACACCTGCACCAGAGAGCTGTAAGGGCTGGTGGTGACCAGTTTCAGATGAGATGAGGAAGGTGGGGCAAATCTGATGGGAGGCTGGGAGCTTTAGCCAGACTGCCGTGGGGTTGATTATTTTTATGATGGGGAATGGTCCAATGAATCTGGGAGCCAGTTTGCGGGAGTCCAGGGGTAGGGGTAAATCCTCGGTCGAGAGCCAGACCTTCTGTCCCAAATGATGCTCAGGAGCAGGAACCCAGTGTTTATCTGCTAAGAGGGGGTTCGGCTGGGCATAGCAGGACAGGCCAGCTCTAGCAAAAGCTCTCCAAACTAAGTGACAGTGACATAGGTGGGCTCTGACTGAGAGCACTGCCACCTCCCACTCTTGGGAGGTGAAGAGCGAAATGACATGCCCATGGCTGATGAAGTGAGGGAGTTGTGGGCATATTTCACCCACGGAAGATACAGGCTCCAGGAGGCAGGGTGACAAGCAGAGATACACCGACACCGACCGGCTGACTCCAGGTCCTGATTGGCCCTCTCAGACTGCCCATGGATTGAGGGTGATGGCCTGGCAAGAGGCTGGAGGAGGTGCCACCACACTTGGGATGTGAACTGGGGTCCATGGTGCGATACTATGTCCACTGGGAGGCCGTGGAGCCGGAACACCTGAGGTCAGCAGTCTCTTGGGCTGAGGGGAGTTTGAGGAGAGGAATTAAGTGGACCATTTTAGAAAAACAGACTCTTCACAGAGTCTGGGACGAAGATGGGACCTGAGCTGGGATGCGGATGCTGTTGCTGGGCCTGTAGGTCCCTCCACTTGATCTCACACACAGCCGAGCGGATGAAGCAGAAAGCTGGTAGGATGGTCCCAGGATCCCTGGGTGGTAGGAAAGGGTGAAGTGGAAGCATCCCAGCAATAGAGCCCAGCGAGCTTGGTGGGCGTTGAGTCTCTTGGCTGATTGTAGGTACAGAAGACTCTTGTGATCATTAAACACCAGAAACGGGACCTCCGACTCCTCCAGCCAATGTCTCCACTCCCGGAGTGCTGCCCCCACTGCCAGCAGTTCGCGATTGCCCACATCATAATTTCCCTCGGCCAGGGAGAGCTTTCTGGAAAAGAAAGCCCATGGGTGAACTTTAAAAGGCATTGACCTGTCACTGCCTCTGGAGCAGGAAGTGAGCCTGGATCACCCAGGAATACAACACAAGGTTGAGTCACTGCATCACAAACATAGCCTGAGTGAATATACTATTGAGTGCATGTGTATAGTGCATCAGCTGGCTCCAGTGGGTGTGGGTTTAGATTTGAGTACCTCCTCACATGAGTGTTGTCTTTGTGTGAGTAACTGAGTGAACCTGCGTGTGTGTGTGTGTGAGAGTGAGTGTCTGTGTTTTATTATGCAGGAAGCAACCTGCGTGATGAGTGAGGGACATGCATAGCTAGCAAAATCCTCTTGAGAAATAATGAGACCAGTTCATTATAGGTTCACAGACAGGCATCCAGTTGTGTGGTTACCACGGGCACAGTGTCATTGCTCTGGAAGACAAGATGTGTTGCTCAGAGAGCTGTTCTCAGGAGATAGGATGGTAAATTTTTTATTCAATGGAAGGCCCGAAGGCCCAGCAGACCTCCACAGAAAGGGTCTCATTGTACTTCAATATGGACCAGGGATGGCGTTTCTTTTTCATACTTTCAAGTACAAACAATAACAGTTACATCTTTGTGGCTGAGTTAGATTGTAATATTGAAGAGATGAAGAGATGGGATGGGATGGGTGTTTACTTTTGATCAAAACTCAGCTTGGAGATTCTTTTCCCTACAACCTAGAGAAGAGACCCCCTGTAGTGGGGAAAAAAGCACCAGAGCATTTTGCTTCTGCATTGCTCCTAGTCTGAACTAATGCATACGATGATTTACATTTTGAAATTGTGAAGATATTTCTGATTGCTCTTACAGCAATTTGATGTGTCAATTAATTTCAAATGAGCAAAGACAAGCCACAATTTAACATTTAAGAAGAGAGCTGAGGACAGAAAGGTGGACATGCCTGAGGGCAAGGCTGAGGATAGGACTGAATCAATTTCTGTCTTTGTGTGGTAAGTGTGTAGTTTACATGTGATCATGGTCCTACTCTAATATTCAGTCTGAGGACAGGGTTGAGGATGGAACTGAAGACAGGACATAGGATGGGACTGAGGACAAGACTGGACAAAACACTGTCTCTGTTGAGTCAGTGTGTAGTTTATATTTGATGTAATCACACTCTAATTTTCAGGGTATTTTAGTTCTGGATAATTAACACATGTGCAGGGATAGACAAAATACACAGCTCCAGTACTTGATTCAAAGTACAGATCCTCCTGGTCAAGTTATATATCCCAGTTCTCCAGTAAAAGCCCCTTACTCCACTCAAATCCTTTCCTCTCCTTCTCTTCTCCTCTCCAGTCCTCCCTTTACTCCAATCCTCTCTACCTCTCCTCCACTCCTGCCAGTCCTTTCATCAACTCCTTTCTCTCCTCTCTTCCTTCTTGTCTACTGTTCAAACTGGAAGAAGTTCTTGTTCAGCTTTAACAGAAGCTGGTTCTCATTGTTCTGTGAAGTAATTCCTCTACATCTTGCACTAAAAACCCTTTCAAAGGCAACAGAGGAAGGCAGGAGCTGTGTTTAGCTTGAGAGACAGGTTGGACACAGCTGGGAAAACCACTTGAATAGAAGATATGTGAATGAACAGAGTTTATGGAATTCTCAAACACAAATGTAACAAGTACTTCATAGAATTATAATGGTGTCAAAGGTAAAATATTAATTCATTCATCTACTGCTTATCAGTTTCCAGGTTGCAGGGAGTGCTGGAGCCAATCCCAGCTCACATTGGGTGAGCTTTAGCCAACAGTTAGCCAGTCCATCACAGGGCCAACACACAGAGACAGAGACAAACAACCATTCACATTCACACTCAGACACACAGACAATTTAGAGTCACAAATTAATCCAAACATGCATGTCTTAAGACAGTGGAAGGAAACCGGAGTACCAGAGGAAACCTGGGCAAGCACGGCGGGGAACATGCAAACTACACAAAGAAATCCCTCAGGCCTGGGAATTGATCCTGCGATCTTAAAAGTACAATATTTGTGGGCAAAAAGTAGGGTTAGGGTTAGGGTTAGTTTGCAAAAAATAAATCACTTAAGTTCAAAGTATTCTTAAGCAAAATTACTTTGTTACTGTCTACCACTGCAGAAGTTTGAATAAAAGCCTGTGCACACCAGCAACACATAAGTCATCACCACATATTTCAAAAGGGAGTAGGACAACACAACAGTTGCAGGAACAGGAGCAGAGTGTTTTCTCATTAAATCCCAACTTTCAGGCCATTGCTCCATCCAGAGGTTAAGTTGTAGAAAAAAACGTGTTAACTGAGGACAAAGATGTTAGACCTCTGTTTGTCTGAGGTCTGATTTGCATGTGCTGCTGATCCTCAGACATAAAGCCAACATTATTCCCTGGCTGTTTAAAATGTGCATGACTGACATTGCAGAGAAGTCAAGCCAGCTTTATCATGCTGTACTCAGCCACAGCCAATAAACTCTGAATGAAGCAAGTGATTCTCTATCCGCTCAATTTGCATAGAAATACACAAACACACAACATGTTCAGATTTGTGGGACACATGTAGACTGATACAAATACAGAAATGCAAGCAAGTGCTTATGCACACACTTAAGTGTGTATATATAACTGGGATTGCACATACACACACACACAAACAAACACACTCACACACACACACACACACACACACACACACACACACTCCTCTGTCCTCTGGAATCAGCATTTTGAGACAATGAGACAATGATAACGGCTGCTTATGGATCACTTAGTGTGAGCAGTCAACGTGCCCTTTGTGTTCAGTCAATACGCAGCCTGTTCTCGATCATCAGAGTTGTCATTATTTTGCAATGCATTCCACTGTAGAGAATATGTGGAGCCTTTTATTTGTTGCCCCCTGTGGCCTCATTGAATCAGGCCATCACTGAGAATGAAGCCAACTTTGTTGTCCATCAAAGAAAGCTAACAACCCAAGCCAAAGATGAAAATTCATTAGCCTGTCAGAAAAAATGTCTGCATAACTTCAGTGGAAGCAGGAAGAGATGATGCTATGCTAATGTTTGTTCTCTCCATCAAAAAGCTACTTTCTCTAGTCAGGTTCTGTGGAGGGTTTGTGGGTTCATGGTGGAAACCCTAGCCCACACCATCATCACAGTCCTGAGACCTCCAGCATTTGCTTTGTACATGGTACAGAGGCATGTTACAGACATCTTTTCTGTCTGTGTTCTTCATGCAGTCATGTCTAGGTTTTTCATAATACAGTTTGTGAATGCCCCCCACCGTGTTGTTTTAGATCAGAACATACTGAGCAGCAGAGTGACATCAGAATGAGTACAGATGTGACCTGACAGTTTCTGAGAGTTTCTCTTATTGTTCACCCACTGTCCCCGAGCCTGTAACCTCTCTCTTTAAAGGGTCATTTCTCTTGTCACTAACTCACTGCTAGACCAATTCAAATACTATTTCATGACAAAACCTGGCACCTGAGCCAGATGAATCTCAACAACATTTTGCATAATTCATTGTACATGATTTGAGACATGATGTACGCAGGAATATCAGACGTGGACCACGGAGCAGTGCAAGAACATGGTCTGGTGTGATGGTTCAGGTTTAATGCTGCCTGTCACATGAAAACAATTGTTTTTAGGAACAACAACCAGTTGAAGGTGTTGACTTAGATCCAAATCCCCCCACATCCCAATCCAGTCTGGCTTTTGTAGGATGAGCTGGACACCTCACAACTTTCAGGACTTAACCCTTGTGTGGTGTTCGGGTCTGTGGGACCTGTTTTCATTTTTTATTAAAAGAAAAATTATACAATGAATTCATTTTTCAAACTGAGACTCACTGGCTTTGGCTCATTTTCTGTGAAGAACATATATCAGAATACATATTTAATGAACACACCACACACCCACACACACACACACTCTCTGCACAGAGGGCCCTGGAATTGATTTTGGAAGAGAGAGAAGTTTTTGATGATGATGTAGAGGGAGAGGATTCAGAAGAAGAGGTTTCAGAATTTGAGGATCACATTTCTGAAAATTCTGAGTCTGACAGTGACTCTGAAGAAGATGATGAGATTGAGCATCAGCTAGTTCCAAAACAAAGACGAGCCACAGGACCAGACCGTCAGCAGCCAGCCCCAGGCCCAGAACAAGCCAGTCAGTATGGAGAAAGTGAGGAAATATGGATGTCAAAAAATTCTGAAATTGAATGGTCTTCTCGCCCAAGAAAAGAGCCACCCCACAAGGCTGCCAATGTGATAAGGATGCAACCAGGGCCCACACGGATGGCAGTTACTCACACACAGGACATCAAGTCTTCTTTTGAGCTTTTCATCCCAGATTCCATCCAGGAAATTATTCTTGACTGCACTAATTTAGAAGGAAGACGTGTTTTTGGAGAGAGGTAGAAGGAAATGGACCAAACCCAATTACATGCTTACTTCGGAGTTCTCATCCTTGCTGGAGTTTTCAGGTCCAAAGGGGAATCTGCAGAATCCCTGTGGGATGCAGAAACTGGCAGAGAAATTTTCCGTGCAACAATGTCTCTGGAAAACTTTCACATCATTTCCAGGATTATCCACTTTGACAACCGAGATGACAGAACAGCTTGACGGCAGAGAGACAAACTAGCTGCCATCAGGACAGTGTGGGACAAGTGGGTGCGCCGCCTCCCCCTGCTGTACAACCCTGGGCCAAATGTCACCATTGATGAACAGCTGATGCCATTTAGGGGCCGCTGCCCCTTTCGGCAGTATATACCATCTAAACCTGCAAAGTATGGTGTAAAGATCTGGGCTGCCTGTGATGCCACTTCCTCATATGCTTGGAACTTACAAGTCTACACAGGGAAACCTGATGGAGGAGCCCCCGAGAAAAACCAAGGAATGAGAGTTGTCCTCGACATGTCTCAGGGACTCAGTGGACACAACATCACATGCGACAATTTTTTTACCTCGCACAAACTGGGACAGGAGCTCCTGAAGAGGAAGCTGACCATGGTGGGAACAATAAGGAAAAACAGGTCAGAGCTCCCACCTAACTGCTGACTTCAAAGAACAGGCCTGTCAAGTCTTCCAAGTTTGCATACACGGCTGACACATCCCTGGTATCCTATGTGCCAAAGAAAGGCAAGGATGTGGTACTCATGAGTACACTGCACGGGGATGGAAGAATCTGTGACCAGGAACATCACAAACCAGAGATCATCATGGATTATAATGCCACAAAAGGAGGGGTAGACAACATGGACAAGCTGGTGACGGCCTACAGCTGAAAACGGAGGACTCTACGCTGGCCACTGGTGATATTCTTTGACATGTTGGACATCTCAGCGTACAATGCCTTTGTCATTTGGATGGCACTGAACCCAGAGTGGAAACGAGTGAAGCTCCAGAAAAGACGGCTCTTTCTTGAGGATCTGGGAAAGGCATTGGTGAGACCACAAATTGAGAGAAGAAAACATATCCCCAGAACCCCAGCCTCTGCAGCCATGGTGAGGAGGATTCAGGAGGAGAATGCTGGTGCCCTGTCCACCCAACCGACAGAACCACAATCTGCAGAGCCTGAAGTAAGTGTGTGATGCTGTTGCAGTAAATGTCTGGCACTCATGTCTTGTGAGAGAGAGAGAGAGAGAGAGAGAGAGAGAGAGAGAGAGAGGTGTTCGTAAAATTCCTGATCTTTTCATTATTCTAGGTTGTGAACACCAGCAACAAGAAGAAGCGGTGCGAAGTGTGCGGACCCAAGATGGACAGGAAAACACGATATACATGCATCAAGTGCAAAAAGTATATCTGCATCACACACACAGTAAAGCTCTGCCCCTCATGTGTTGTATAGGCTAGTGGCTAAAGGCCATGTGTTCAATGGGGCTGATGTGTTGTCTTGACTGATATGTTTACTCTGTGTTCATGTGTTCAGCTTGTGTTGTGCACCTGAATGGGTTAAATTTCAAGTTCAAAGAAATAAAAGTCAGTAAGTTTTGAAAAACCTTGCTTCACTTGTAAATTTGTTTCCACTCACATCTTGATTTTAATTGATTTTCTTTCTTATGTTTTAAATAATAAGTTATAAATGTGACCTAACAAAGGTAAAGGGCAAATATTAACCATATATATTGTTTATACTGCTTGTAATTGGGATAAGGTAAACATCTGTTCAGTATTTTAACATAAAAGTGTTTGATTGTGAGGCATTAAAAGCCACAAAATGCAACGGGTCCATCAGACCCACAAACACTGGCTGAGTAACAACAATATGAACATCACACAAGGGTTAAAAGGTTTGCTGCAGGGGTCTTCATCCAAATACCACAGCTCAGCTTCAATGGCCATGAGGAGTAAAAGCCTCCAGGATCAGGGCTGATTAGATGACAAAAAGGGGGCCACACAATCTTTGGCAGGTGGTCATAATGGTATGGCTTATAAATGTACATATAATGTATACAGTAAGTACGGAAAGTATTCAGACCCCCTCAAAATTTTCATTCTTTTTTACATTGCAGCCATTTGCTAAAATTATTTTCTCCTCATTAATGTACACACAAGCACACCATTTTGACAGAAAACATTTTTGCTCATTTATAAAGAACAAAAACTGAAATATGGTCACAAGTTTTCAGACCCTTTGCTCAGTGTTGAGTCGACGCACCCTTTTGAGCTAATAAAGCAATGAGTCTACTTAGGAATAATGCAACAAGTTTTTCACACCTGGATTTGGGGATCCCCTGCCATTCCTCCTTTGCAGATCCTCTCCAGTTCTGTCATGTTGGATGGTGAATATTGGTGGACAGCCATTTTCAGGTCTCTCCAGAGATGCTCAGTTGGCTTTAAGTCAATGCTCTGGCTGGGCCATTCAAGAACAATCATGGAGTTGTTCTGAAGCCACGCCTTCTTTAATTTATCTGTGTGCTTAGGGTTGCCTTGTCGTAAGGTGAATCTTTGGCCTAGTCTGAGGTCCTGAGCACTCTGGAAAAGGTTTTTGTCCAGGATATCTCGATAGTGTACTTGTCAGCACTCATCCTTCATTCAGTTGCAACCAATTGTCCTGTCCCTGCAGCTGAAAAACACCACCACAGCATGATGTTGCCACCACCATGCCTCACTGTTGGGGTTGTATTGTGCAGGTGATGAGCGGTGCCTGGTTTTCTCCACAGATACCGCATACAATTAAGGCCAAAAACTTAATCAGACCAGAGATTTCTCCATATCATACAGCTTGGAAACACACAATACTTGTACTCTAATACTTTGATGCCCCTTGTTATTTTCCAAACACGTTTGTGTTTAGAATCACAGTTTTCAAATATAGACATAAATGTTGTTGAGATTCATCCTCTGGGTCCATGAGTGTGTGTAGATTACATCTGGCTCAGGTGCCAGGTTTTGCCATGAAATAGTATTGGAATTGGTCTAGCAGAGAGCTGGTGACAAGAGAAATGAACAGTGACCCTTTAAAGAGAGAGGTTACAGGCTCAGGAACAGTGGGTGAACAATAAGACAAACTCATTATAGGACACACTTTCCTATTCATTGGGATGAGAAGGTGTGTCCAAATTTTGGCCTGTACTGTAATACACAAGTTTGCTTTTATTAAATTACTGAGCACCCTTTTGGGCCATAGCCTACTGAAGTTGAAATTACTGATGACTGATGATTAGGAAAGGTGTCTTTCCTAATCAAGTTCAATCAATTTAATCAAACACAGATGAACTCCAATGAAGGAACCATCTCAACGATGATCAGAAGAATTGGACAGCACCTGAGTTAAATATACGAGTGTCAGTGCAAAGGGTCTGAATACTTATGTCCATGTGATATTCCACTTTTTGTTCTTTCATAAACATCTAAATTTCCATGTTTTTCCTTCAAAATGGAATGCTTTTTACATTAATGAGGAAAAAATCTGCTTAAATGAATTTAGTAAATGGCTTCAATGCAACAATGTGTGAAAGATTTACAGTGGGTACAGAAAGTCTGAATACATTCCATACCCACTGTATGTGTTGGAGTTACAGTGTGAGAACAACTGAGGGTAACAGAATGGTTCCATTAAATCTAGTGAGTTTTGTTAACAAGACAAGTACTATCTTTTAATGCCCCTTCCTCACACACACACACACACACACACACACACACACACACATATCTGTATTCCCTGTTGGGGTTGGGTTGGGTTGCAGACTCTGACCACCAGGCTGAGATCTGGATTAGGAGTGATGACAAGCAATGTTGAACACATACACACAATTATCATGGTTGTCTACAAATGTTTGTCTCCATACAGTTAAATTATTCAATAAAATATGTGGAGTTTTCTTGGCAGGAATTAATTTTAATAATGATATCTTAAATTTTATTGCAGCTTTAATACAGAATTCAATATGAACATGTGTCTTACCTGCAGCTTGACAGGAGACCTAAACTACTTCAATATTTGTGTGCGTGTACAGAGTTGTGTGTAAGTGCAAGGTTGTGTTCATAGGTACAATACCATGGCTGGGGCGTGTTCTACCACCTGGACTGAACACTGACCAGTTAACCCATAGCAGCAAGACCTGTGTGTTTGTTGCAGCATTCAGATCAGTGAACTGAAATATCTGTGTTTCTAATCTGCCGAGTTGGAGCCGTACCTGAAACAGCCAGTGGTGAGAAACTTTCTGCTACAGCAGACTTTTAGTGCTTTATCTGCACCTCTTTTTTTGGCCTGTTTGGTGTTTTGCCTCTGTGACTCACAGTGCAGACAGAAACACAGGTTTATGAAAAACCATCACCACATCAAACAGTGATGATGAAACATCTGTATTACTTAGAGTAAAGTGTGAAACAATGGGGTGGAACCAGGCCATTTATCATTGCTGCAGCTATTTGATAGAGACTATTACCTTTGTGTAGTCATCTTACTCCAGTGCACACTGTTTAGTTGCGGTGTTATGATGGACTGGGCGGTTCAGTTAAACTGAACTTTTAATCCCAGACTAAACTATGTAATTAAGGTTTAACTGAAAATAGGGAAGCTCTAACTGTCCCCATTGTAGCAGCAACAGAAATTCCCATTCCTATTCTAATGCTCATTAGCTTCAGATGCCAGAGGCTCTTCTCTCTCACCCTTTATGCTGTGCCTATCTAGCTTCACTGTCTACAAAACAACAGCTGCATACAACAGACATATAGTAATTGATAGTTGTTAATGGATAACTAAGTGAAAATAGATTTAATCATGTTGTATTGTCATTTCATTCATTCATTTGCATCTACTAGAAAGGGTTGAGCCCTACCACACAGAGTCTCTTGTTTGTTGTGTACTTGTAACTGTCAGTCAAATAACAGTCTGTCAAAACACTGAGCAGAAATGTTAACCCAACAAAACTTGGAGTAAAGAAATGCATAGAAATGAAAAGGGTTTGTTGAATGAGATATTGAATCGCTTGTGTTTGTACAGTTGGCCATTATATTACAGAAGGTCCTCTTTCTGTCAAAGGGAGGAGCCTCATTTTACATGATCTTGTCGACAACCCCAAGTTGAGCAGAGTTCCCCATATCTGGTGTAAAGACCTGATACTATGGGCATTTGAAGAGGGGGTTGGTGCTTGTGTGTGTATGTCTCTTGGGGGCAGGAAGGACCTACCGCCTCTCACCTTCTTTCCCCACCCCCCAGCCAGACCCTTTGTTTCCTGATGATGTATGAGACAGCATCTCCCTTGGAGTACTACAGGAACATGAAAGTGGAGCAACAGCACTGTCTCATAATGGAGACTGATGGGACAGCTCCTGCTCTTTTTACTTTGTCCACTACTAAGATTGAGTTGGCGCAGCACTCCAGGCTCCAACAGGGCTCTAGTAAGAAAAGATTCAACCTGACGGCAGCTCATGTCTGTCAGTTGTACTGGATCCTGCCATGGGCTGACATGTGGATAGATGGATGAATGATAGATTAGAGGATGAAGGAGTGGATGGATGGATGGGGGACCTGCACAGGTCTTTGTGGACTTGGTGACAGTGGAGAGGTGGTAAAGGATCCCTGGTCCTCCGATTCCTGTTCGACATTCCTGAAATGACTGAGCCTGTAAAAGACATCAGCTGAGGCTGGCTTGAATTCTAGGTGAAGCTGTCACACTTTCACACTTCACGGCCCCAGTGAGTTGGTGACAGGAGAGAAGAACACTTTATCACACTTAAAAGTGAGAGATGTGCTTCCTGTAAGGAGATAGAAAATTATGTGTCTCTAAGTAAGCCAGGTTGTCTGTGTGTGTGTGTGTGTTGTGTGTGCTTTTATCTGGACAGATTATGACTCAGACAGGAAATAGATATCATGAGCTTTGAAAGGCTTGATTTTGAATATTTTGAATGGATAATATTGTATGATATAAGAATAAGGTCATGACACACATGCACACAAAAGTCTGAGAAGAGAGAGAAGGAGAAGAAAGAGAGGGAGAGAGGTGTAGTGCAGTGCACCCCCCACAGTTTAGGCTAATAGCAGCAGAACCAAAGAAAGAGTCATTTAACTCTAACATTTAACCATAGACTTTGCTATACAGGAAGGTTTTCAGCCTGATCTTTAAAGTAGAGAGATTCCGCCCCCTGGACCAATACTGGGAGTTGGTTCCATGGAAGAAGAGCATGATAGCTGAAAGATCTGATTCCAGATTTAAGATTTATTCTGAACTCTAACGAGCCATTGACAATCAATAGCATGAATAACTCCTCTGTGGTTATATATTTGAGTTTCATCCAATGTCCAGATTATTTTAGCAGAATGCACAAACTGAGGAAGCCCCTTGGATGTGGTGAAAGTTGTGCAAGGATTTAGAACCAAATCCAGTCGCTCTCAACTCAATTCTCTTTTAACAACTATTAACATAACTAACACTACTACCCCAACTACTGCCTCTACAACTGCAAATATTACAAATACATTCATACACTGAAATCTTTGGTTAATTTATTCCATGCTGTTGATATCAGTCGTGAAGTTCCTTCACTAGTTTGGTCAACACAAGTTGAATTAGTTGGTCACACTAATCTAACATTTTGTTGAACTACTTGAACAAACTCCCTTACTCATCAATTTTTTTCCACAACTTGCATTTTTGTTAAACTAGTGTAAAGTCTTTCCTCATCTTGTTACTTCTCTCATCCTCAAAAAAATATTTATGATGGTTTTCAACAGCATCCATTGCCAATGCCTTCTAAGTAGAAAGGCATGTAAGAAAGTACATCACTGAAATGATGGGAAATCTTTCACAAACAGGTATAATGAAACGGAATGTACTTGAACATTCTCAATTCTCAAATTCACTTTTTCTGTATTTATCTCCAAAAGCTTATATTTTAGCTATTTAAGAAAGTTTTCTATTATTATTATTATGGGCAGCACAGCAGCATAGTGGTTAGCACAGTTGCCCCACAACAAGAAAATTGCGGATTCACTTCCCAGGCCTGGGGCCTTTCTGTCTGGAGTTTGCATGTTCTCCCAGTCCTCCGGTTTCCTCCCACCATCCAAAGAAATGCATGTTTAGGTTTAATTGTGACTCTAAACTGTCTGTAGGTCTGAATGTGAGTTTGAGTGGTTGTTTGTCTCTGTCTGTCTCTCTGTGTTGGCCCTGTGACGGACAGGAGACCTGTCCAGGGTGTACCCTGCCCTTCCTCCAAGTGAGCTAGGATTGGCTGCAGCATTACCCAGGACCAAAAAAATTGATAAGTGGTAGAAGATGAAGAATCTATGAATTAATGGATAATTATTACTATTATTGTGAACATTAATAATAACAATGGCAATAATAACATACCTTTGTATATTTTGAAGGTTGAATGACATGATTTTATTGGTCATGTGTCTGTACAGGGAATTTCCTGACCATTTAAAACAGTCCCTTATTTTCTAACAGACGCTTCAGACTCAGTGATGTGGAAATATTGTCTCTGAGTCTATTATGGTGTTATGGTCCCATTCATCTCTCTTGTTTTCTTCAGGCTGATGGTAACATCAGGTCCAAGGAACTAATGCACACATCATTCTTTCAAAGTCCAGAGCTCCCAGAGTGGGCCATTCATTTATGTGTTTGTGTGTGTGTGTGTATGTGTGTCAGTGTGTTGTGTTAAGGTTAGAGAGTTACAGATTATCTTTGGTGAGACTCTCTCCAATCCATACAATATTTTTGTCCATTAAAGTGCAGTTTTACTGATCATTTAGATTAGAGCAGTTCTTACCGTGACTGTTTTACCAGGATCCAGGATGGCTGTCAAGTAGCCAGTAAGGAGCTGTTTCCTTGATACTACAGGACACAAGCTTTGCCTCGGATTCATGACACATGAAAATGAGCATGTAGATAAAGCATGGTGCAAAGATATTTTCGGGCTAAATGCTGTTGTCAATTCACATGCTGTTAGGAACTATCAGGCTTTTTATGTGGATGTGGTAGATTACTGTGTATCGTACGATATAATATCAAACGAGAGATCAATTTGCATATTAGAATCCATCCATTTTCTACCGCTTTTCTGTTTCTGGGTAGTGGGGTGCTGGAGCCAATCCCAGCACACATTGGGCGAGGGGCAGGGTACACCCTGGACAAGTCACCAGTCCATCACAGGGCCAACAGACAAAGACACAGAGAAACGAACAACCACCCACGCTTGCATTCACACCTACAGTCAATTTAGAGTCACCAGTGAACCCAAACATGATGTCTTTGGACGGTGGGAGGAACCCGGAGTACCCGGAGGAAACCCATGCAGGCATGGGGAGAGGATGCAAACTCCGCACAGAAAGGGCCCAGGCCGGAAACTGAATCCGGCGACAACACCGCCATGCTGCCCACATATTAGAATGTCCCACTAAAATATTTCAAACTATTTCATCAATAGGTAATTTTTTTTTCTGCTGTTGTAACATAGTTAAAAAAAGGTCAAGTTAAATCCCGCTTAATGGGAAAACTACGTCATCTGCTATCATAAATATGTACCGAGATTAGGGAGAAATAACAAAGGATTATGGGTAATCCTCAAAGTAACGGAGGAGCTACTCAAGAGGTAACGTGTCTGTTCGTGTCAGTGGGAAAAATAATGTCAACTATCTTAATAATTGTGTAAAGGTTGGACTCGTTTTGTCTGCTTGTTTACTGGCAGTCTGTTTTTTTCTTATCACCTACCTCTTTGTTTTGTTAAGTTTATGGCCAGGTAAACTTTTACACTTAGCTAACAGTCATGCTGTCTTTCCATGCAGAGCATGCACTACTTGCCCATAGAAGAAAATGACTATTACTACTGTACTGACTGTGTCCTTTGTTACAAATGTAGGTATGATTATGTTATGTTATAACACTGTAATAATATGACATGCAGATGAGCCGAATTATGTGTTTTGTCAGTTTGTGAGTTAATTGTTATTGTAGCATAAAATAAGTAACAGTTAAGTGTGAGAGGTCTGCAATTTATTTTCTTTATATTGTAACTTCTCCTTGTTATAGAAAGACGTTTTCTATTTTGTTTCCATTTATTTTATTTACATAATTTGAGATCCACTATACGATACTACGATGTGTAGTAGTTCTATTGTATGTGTGAATGAATGTAGTTTTCTGGTAATTCTAAAAAAGTAACGGAGGATCTACTCAAGAGAGCATGCGCTACTTGCCCACAGAAGAAAACGACAATTACTGCTGTACTGACTGTGTCCTTTGTTACAAATACAGATAGAATAAACTGGCTGTTACAACCAACCCGAGCACCTACGAGACTCTTCTAAATAGAAGACATAACACAGTGGCCACACTGTGTCAGAAGGATGAACCTTTAGAGAAGAATTAACTTTCCAAAGAAAGGAAAGGTTCAGTTCTCATGGTTCCACATTACTCACTGATGTGGTGTCTTGCCATGATAGCCTGTATTTATTAAAATGCCACTTCAACTCCTTTCACTTCAATCCTCACCTATTAGAAAGATCACTTTTCAGAAAAAGAAATCTTCAGAAACACGGACGGCTTTGCAATTACATTTTTATATTGCAGCTGTGTCCTTTGCTTTCTCACATTTGCATCATCAAATCTCAGATGATTAATCAACAGTGGTGCTGTGTCCTTGTGAACTGTACGCCGGTGCCACCAAGTGTACAGAGTGTTTCCTGCAGTGTTTAAGAATTTGTTTTTCCTTGTATAAATTAGAGAGAATGGATGCAAATTCACACATGCCACCACGCCTGTGCTGGCTCATTCCCTGTGACTGACCAACCAGCTGACCGCAGTACATCAAAATTTACACGAGGGGTTTACACACATTTACTAACCAACTGATAATTGGAAAATCAAAAGCATTGGCGCCACCCCACCTCCCTCTTCACCACCATGATCCGGAATACTAGCTGTATAGCTGCACCAAACACACTCTGTCCATGGACTCAGGTTAATCCGAGTCACTTCCTAAAGTGATCCGGTTCACTTGCATCACTACTCTATACTACTGATAAAATAATAGCAAAAATAATTATTATCATCACCATCATCGTAGTGTAACTGATGTGTTCAGCTAACATTTTTTTTTTATAATTAGTATATTTCACCATGAATCCATTCATCTCTTTTGTTTACATTTTGTTTTTTATTTCAACGTATACTTGGGGTTTTGTGTGTGTGTGTGTGTGTGTATTTCTTTTATGGGGAGCTTTTATTTTCTTAATTCTGTTTTGTTGTGTAACCGTTAACACCTTTGACAAACCGTTTTGTCAATACGAACCAATTTTCAGTTGGTCTCCCGTCGGGCTGAAAGAGACGTAAGATGACAGAGTGGTCCTGTAAATAAGTTATTACATTAGTTAAAATATTAGATAGAGACATTATTATCATTTTACACATGCCACAAGTGTTTGTTCTTTTGTTTGAGAGAGCTGTTAGTGTGTGTATGTAGATGTATATAACTGTGGACAGCATATATATGTGGCGGCGGGGGCTCGGAGGGGCAATTTAACCCAATACGTTTGACAGAATTACTTGTTGCACGACAACGCCACCCTGGGAATTTCACCCAGAGAGTTTTGATAAGGACACACAGGTACGTTCCACTGAAATGCTGGAGACGTGGTTCGTGGTATTAAACATATAGGTTTTATTGAGAAATCAGTTTAAAAATCAATAAAAATGAGTTATGCACGAAAAGAAAAATAAACTAACCAATCAGGGCAGAGGCTATGTAAAGAGTGACTGGGGAGTTTCCCCAAATTAAAGAAATCAGAGTGAATCACCCACACACACACACACACAGGAGTGACCACCACCAGGGACCACAGCACACCAAACGAAGGGGGGACACCACCACCAGTCACCACCACTGGCCTCTGACCCTGGAACAAAAAAAAAAAAATACAATTAACCAAATGCAATCACAGCAAATACCAAGTAATTAAATAATGGGCAGGTTAAATCAAAATAAAGTGTACAAAAAAATATTTTAAATACTTAAACACCGCCCAAAGAAATTAACACAAAACTACTAATTCAAAGAAAACAATCCAAGAAAACAAAAAAAGAATCACTACTCAAAAGAAACCAAAAGTAGTTATAAATTAACCCACTAAATCCAAATACATGACTTAATACAAGAAAACAGAATAGAAATAAATAAACGAAACTAAATAATCAACCCCAAATTAAACCCCATGCATCACTCATACAGGAAATCCTTAAAAGTCAGGTCCAGGCGTCTGCCGTGGACGCGACCAAGTTGGTGCTGGTGACAGTAAGGAGTACAAGGTTGCCTGTCACCAAGCCACAGTCATTCAAATAAGCTGCGCAGTTAAGCCGGAGTCCGAGCCGACACACCACTACAGCCTGCGCAGGAGGCAACACTGCCGAAGTAGGAAAAGCAGCAGGAGAACAGTGCAGCCGAAGGGGACGAAGACAAAGCAGCAAAACTGGGGACAAAGCAGCAACCGGGAGGAGACAAAGCAGCAACCAGGAAGAAACAAAGCAACAGCCGCTCCAGAAGCCAGCGGTGACGGTAGTACTCGTCCGTGGCAGCCTCAGCCAGTTAGGGGGGTCCCTAATAACAGATAGGGTTAGCATGGCTAAGCTACCGATAGGATTGAGTGAGTGGATTAGAGAAGTGACTTACCGGAAGTGCGTCAAATGCTGACACAGAGCTAGAAAGAGAAACCCGCACAGTTAGTCGCCATCCCTCCAGACTCGACAGTCAGCAGAACCTGCAGAGCAAGCAGTGCCGCCGGACTGCTAGCAACACGGCTGACCCGGAAGTGAATCAGGGAGGTGCAGGAAGGGCAAGAGAACGCTGCCTCCTTTAAAGCATGACCAGGTAACGGCCGCCAGGTGTACCTAATTAATCACAGCGCCCTCTATACTGCTACAACCTACCCCCCCTTATTGCATCGTCGTCCCGACGATGGACAGACGACCACAGCAAGCTAGCTCCAAGGTCTGAAGAGAGCATGAACTGCGTTGGACTCAGCAACAGGAGAAGCAGCAGCTCCGGCTGAACGTGGGAGGTGGTGAACATTGGGGTGGTGACCAGCAGTCGACCGCAGTGTTCGGCGTGGGGCCTCATGGCCGGGATGGGCGTGACTGGCTGGCAAAACAGCCAAAGATGTGGGCGCTCCACTAGATGGAGCCAGGAGCATTGATCCTCGCCTGCCATACTCAGGAGTACCTTGAGCAGGGAAACCAGAGGTTTGGAGCACAGGTTCAGCTAAGGGAGTTGATCCGCTAGCGGGTGGGGCAGAAGGGCTCGCTAAAAATGGTGGCCTCAGGACTACCAAATCGTACTCAAAGGAGCAGCCATCCTCCGAAGGTGGCCCTTCAACAACAGGTGCAGGAGCAGGAATGGCTTCAACAGGGGAACCCATGCCAACCACAGCCTTCAGCATGGTGCGATGCACATGTTTGATCTTACTCGGGTCTTCCACTGGGGCAATGGTGTATACTGAGCCGCCTTCTTTAGGTGCCCTCAACACTTTGTACCTCACAGAGCTCCATCGATCCTGGGTTTTGTGAGGTCCTCTAGCAGTGAAGTCACGCAAATATACCAACTGACCCTCCCCTAGTGGCAGGTCCTTCACATGTTGGTCGTGATTGCGTTTCCTTCGATCTGCTGCCAGTTGAAGGCGCTCTCTTGCACCCTCGAATGCCACCTGCAACCGAGCCTGATGTTCTTGCATCCACTCATGAACTGTGCCACTAGCTGGACTCTCAACCCGACCCAACAGAAAGTCTATTGGCAACCTGGGTTCTTGGCCAAACATCAGAAGAAAGGGCGACTCTCCAGTCGACTGATGTGGGGTGGTATTGTAGCAATACAGTACCTGGGGCAAACAAGAGTTCCAGTCCCGCTTTCGAGAGGTGGGCAGTGTGCGCAGCAAGTTGTGGAGAGTACGGTTGAACCTCTCACACTGCCCATTACCAGCAGGATGGTACGGGGTGGTGCGTGTCTTTACGATACCGTACAGGCTACAAAGCTGCCGGATAAGTGAGCTCTCAAAGTTGCGTCCTTGGTCAGAGTGTAAGCGGGCTGGAACTCCAAACTTATAAAACCACTCCGACACCAGGACCTTAGCCACAGTAGAGGCACGCTGGTCTCGGGTTGGGACAGCGATAGTATACTTACTGAAAACATCTGTCAACACCAGGATGTTTTCAACACCATTCTGGGCAGGCTCGAGAGTGGTGTAATCAATGGCCACGATGTCATTGGGCCGTGATGCCAGAAGATGTCCCATGTAGCTGTGAGCTGTGGGGTGAACATCTTTGGCAACCTGGCATCTGTCACACTGTTGACACCACCTTGCCACCGCCGAGGACATGCCAGGCCAGTAGCACCGAGACCGGAGGAGCGCCAAAGTCCGCTCTACTCCTTGGTGCCCATGCTCCTGGTGGGCCTTGGTGAGTACCTCATTCACAAGTGCATTCGGCAAGAGCAGCTGTAATATGGCTTCAGCACCATCTGACCTGAACACTCGGCGGTATAGGACTCCATCCTGTTCAACCAGGCGGTCCCATTGCCGCAATAGAGTTAGCGCAGACTGGGAAAGCTGAGCGCGCTCCTCCTGACTGGGGCGCTGTTTCAGCTTCCAAAATGTCAGGAGCTCCTGAATGACTGGGTCAGCCTGTTGAAAGGCACAAATCTCAGGAGAGGTGTGCTGGGGTAAGGCCACAATGGCAACTTGTCCTGCACTGACTTTTGTCAGACCTAAGGCCTGCTGCAGAGGCTCAGGCACAGCTGTACCAGGGAGCATAGCTTCCAACATCTGAGGGCCAGGAGGATGCTGACGGGAGAGCGCATCAGCATTTTGATTGCTCCTCCCTGACCGATATTTGATATCGAAATCAAATGCTGAAAGCTGAGCTGCCCATCGCTGCTCTGTAGCACCCAGCTTGGCAGAGGCCAAATGACTCAAGGGATTGTTGTCTGTGTAGACAACACATTTAGTCCCCAGCAAATACTCCCTGAATTTTTCAGTCATGGCCCACTTAAGGGCCAAGAACTCCAACTTCATAGAACTGTAGTTCTGCATGTTCCTCTCAGTGGGCCTCAGACCTCGACTAGCATATGCTATTGGCCTTACCTTACCCGCTTGTTCTTGAGAAAGAACAGCACCTAAGCCACCATGGCTTGCATCTACCTCCAAAATAAACGGAAGGGAGAAGTCAGCATAGGCCAACACAGGGGCTGTAGTGAGCTTTGTTTTCAAAGCCTCGAAACTCTGTTGGCATTCCCCAGTCCAACATTTGATAGCCCCACGCTCAGACCTCTTACCAGCCTGAGCGCGACCAGACTCAGCCACGGCCCTGTGCAGAGGGGCTGCCAGCTTTGCAAAGCCCTCTACAAAGCGACGGTAGTAACTGGCAAACCCCAAAAACGACCGTAGCTCTGAGACGGTGGTGGGAGTTGGCCAGTTGGCTACAACGTCAATTTTACTCGGGTCAGTGGAGACACCCTCACCAGAGATCACATGGCCCAAGTAACTTACTTCCTTTTTGAAGAAGGAACACTTGCTGAGCTTGGCCTTTAAGCCCTCAGCCTGGAGTCTCCCAAGCACCACTTTAAGCCGCTCTAGGTGTTGCTCTACTGAAGAAGAGAACACCACAATGTCGTCTAGATACAGCAAAAGAGACTGGCACTGCTGGTCACCAAAGATGCGCTGCATCAACCTCTGAAAGGTACTGGGGGCATTGCAAAGACCAAAAGGCATCCTGTTCCATTCGAACAAGCCAAAAGGTGTACAAAAGGCTGTCTTCGCCCGGTCGGCCTCAGTGACTGGCACCTGGTTGTACCCACTGGCAAGGTCCAGGGTAGAAAACCAACAGGCACCAGACAGAGCGTCAAGGGATTCGTCTATACGTGGTAGAGGAAAGGCATCCTTGCGGGTCTTAATATTAAGTTGCCTGTAGTCCACGCACATGCGCAGACTACCATCCTTTTTCCTCACCAGTACAATGGGGGATGCATAGGGACTGCTGCTTTCGCGGATTACCTGTGATGACAGCAGCTGGTTAATGTGTTCTTTCACAACCTCATAGTCTGAGGGTGGAATACGCCTATAGCGTTGCTTGACAGGAATGTCATCAACCAGGGGGATGTCATGCGAGATCAGGTCAGTACAACCTAAGTCTCCATCGTGAGACGCGAAGACACTGCTGTACTCTCCCAGGAGAGACTTTACCTGCTGCTGTTGTCCAGCTGAAAGAGCTGACAAGTCCAGGTCTTCTAGCTGTGATGGTACAGTAGGTGAAGCTGTATGGGAGGACATTGTAGCTACCCCAGTTGGTACCTCTGCAACTCCAGACGGGAGGCTGACAACATTAACAGTGTCCAACGTACCAACCACAATGCGGGGATACAACATCACATCCACAGACCCTACATTTACCACTGGTATGTAAGCTGTACCCCCACTAACCCGAACCAGGGCAGGAGAGGCAAGCAACCCCGCAGGCAAGCCAGAGTCCAAGGGCTCGAACAAAACTGTTGAGCCTGAAAACTGCTCAGAGCAAGTGGCTGCCACGATCTTCATGACACCACCAGGAATCCGCCAAGCTTTATTACCCCTGACTTTCACTCTCCCAGGGGTGTCCTGGGGGGCTGCGGTCATAGCCTGATGGCACCGCTGCAGTGCCTGCAACACAGGCCCTGGTGCCTCAGAGACACAAGGCTGTGAAAACAGTGCTGCACCATGTTGCCCAAAGAGCTCATGGTAGCACTTGCGGATCACATTCATCCCCAACACACCAGGCACTTGAGCGGGCACACCGCCCGGAGGGTCTCTTACGACTAACACTCCGCACCCAGGCATCACTTTGCCGCAAAGTTGCATTTCAAGCTCCAGGTAACCGATATAGGGGATTGCCAAACCGTTAGCAGCTCTAAGCTGTAACCAGTGACATGATCGGAGACGCTCCTGACCCCAAGGCTCAAAATACTGGTGGAAAAAGCTCTCAGAAACAGTGGATACCATGGAACCAGTATCCACTAAGCTAGGGACCTTTATACCACCCATATCCACATCTACATGGGGACAAGCCGAAATTAGCTTAGAAACATCTAAGTTACTTGAAACAACTTGTGAGCCAGTAGCGGCCCCACCCAAACTGTGGCTCTGCAGTTCGGTGGGTGCTAGTTTTCCGACCCCGATGCAGCATGAGGCCGCCTGTCAACATTGGATGGGAGCTGTGAATGAAACCGAGAACGAGAAGGAGCACGCCTACCATCACACTCCCTCGCAAAATGACCGGGCTGATTGCAGCGCCTACATATTACTGGGCCAGTACGAGATGGGCGACTGTGCGGCTGAAAATGCCGCAACTGAGCAATACTTGCAGTGAGCTGATCAAGTTGCCCCTGCTGACGCTTAAGCATTTCCCTCATCTCACATCTCAGACACTGGGGGTGAAGAGACAGCTTGCTGATGGCCACCCTGAACGCCATACTGGACACCAAACACCGTAGGGACCGAGTAACTGCGGCCCCGCACACCGCCAGGTAGGCCTTCACGCTCCCACCGGATTGCTTCTGCTCGAACCTCAAGCAAGGTGCTGTTAGGTTGTCTGCGCACTAACTGCTTGAGCTCACGCCGCAAGGAACTATCAGAAACATGCTCCGCAAATTGGTCTCGCAGGAGTGTGTCAGCATTCGGCATGTCCATAGGTGCACACTGCTTCACTTTCTCCATGAGGCCCATTAAAGCGAGGGAAAACTCCTGAAGAGTCTCTCCCTCCTGCTGCTTCCTAGAGAAGAAAGCCGCCTGCAGAGAAACATACGATTCTGCACAACCGTAAAGCTCCTTCAGAATGGCAAACACACTGTCCGGGTTCTCTCTCACTGTGCTAGAGCGATATTTTATCTCCTCTCTAGCCCCACCCTCCAGGTGATCAAACAGAAAAAATGCCTGGTCAGCTCGGGACAAATGCCGAGCCCTCATGCACGCCTGCACTTCCTCAATCCACTCACTCAACCCCATGCCAGTATTACCTCTAAAGACTGGACACTTCCTATCTCGAGGGACAAACACTAACCTCTCTGCTACAGGGACACTAGGACTAGAGGGGGCAATAGATGGCCCAGAAGAGGCAGGCGGTAAAGAACTAGGGCCAGCCTGTTCCTGTCTCAACCGGTCATTATCGGCCTTTAATTGGGCAATTAAGTCTCTAAGTTCCTGTACCTCTTCCGCCATAATGGCAATAACACTTACTGCACTAGGGTTACTAACCAGAGTGCAAAAGCACCCCAAAAGCCTAGTGTGCTTACACTACCCCCTTACCAGAACTGGCACGAAGCTCATCTGGGAACCGCTGCTGCCTTGTCTCTGTATGCCGCTCAGTTTTGCCTACAAAACAGATACTGTTAACACACCAGCACAAACAATAAAACACGGCAAGTACCACGAACACACGTCTCTGCTATTAGAGTAGATCCTGCCAACAACGCCAAGATGTGGCGGCGGGGGCTCGGAGGGGCAATTTAACCCAATACGTTTGACAGAATTACTTGTTGCACGACAACGCCACCCTGGGAATTTCACCCAGAGAGTTTTGATAAGGACACACAGGTACGTTCCACTGAAATGCTGGAGACGTGGTTCGTGGTATTAAACATATAGGTTTTATTGAGAAATCAGTTTAAAAATCAATAAAAATTAGTTATGCACGAAAAGAAAAATAAACTAACCAATCAGGGCAGAGGCTATGTAAAGAGTGACTGGGGAGTTTCCCCAAATTAAAGAAATCAGAGTGAATCACCCACACACACACACACACAGGAGTGACCACCACCAGGGACCACAGCACACCAAACGAAGGGGGGACACCACCACCAGTCACCACCACTGGCCTCTGACCCTGGAACAAAAAAAAAAAAATACAATTAACCAAATGCAATCACAGCAAATACCAAGTAATTAAATAATGGGCAGGTTAAATCAAAATAAAGTGTACAAAAAAATATTTTAAATACTTAAACACCGCCCAAAGAAATTAACACAAAACTACTAATTCAAAGAAAACAATCCAAGAAAACAAAAAAAGAATCACTACTCAAAAGAAACCAAAAGTAGTTATAAATTAACCCACTAAATCCAAATACATGACTTAATACAAGAAAACAGAATAGAAATAAATAAACGAAACTAAATAATCAACCCCAAATTAAACCCCATGCATCACTCATACAGGAAATCCTTAAAATTGTCACGGAGTCCTGGCTGGATCATAACATACCCGACGCGGCGATCCAGCTGGCGGGCCGCGCTGTTTACAGAGCCGACCGAACAGCAAACTCCGGTAAGAGCAAAGGAGGAGGACTTTGTGTATACATTGATAACCGATGGTGCACTAATGTGACTGTTAAAGACACCCACTGCTCTCCGGACATTGAATACATGATGCTGCAGTGCCGACCCTTTTTTCTGTGCAGAGAGTTCACATCGGTGGTAATTATTGCTGTCTACGTGCCTCCTCAAGCTAATGCTAAAGACTCCATGGAGATGCTACAGCTCTCCATCAACAAGCATTTAGCCGCGCAGGCAGACAGTGTAATTATCGTGGCAGGAGATTTTAACCACGCCAACCTAAAGTCTGTCCTGCCCAAATTCCACAAATATGTGAACTTTCCCACCAGAGAGAAAAACATTTTAGACCAGGTGTACTGCAACATCTCCAACGCATACAAAGCCAGCCCTTTGCCTCATCTGGGTCTCTCCGACCATCTGTCCCTCTCCTTCATCCCTGCGTACAAACCACTGATCTGTAGACAAAAAACAGCTACAAAGACAGTCAAAGTCTGGACTGAGGAAGCCACCGCAGCCCTGCAAGACTGCTTTGAGGTCACAGATTGGGGAGTTTTTGCAGAGGGGACAGACCTGAATGGCCACACATCTGCAGTACTGGACTACATCAGCTTTTGTACTGAGAATGTGACAGAGAGCAAAACTGTTAAAGTGTTCCCCAACCAGAAACCGTGGCTCAACAGTGAAGTGAAGACCCTGCTCAAAGCACGTGACACTGCTTTTAGATCTGGGGATCCACAAAGCTACAAAGATGCACGGAAGAATCTGCGGAGAGGAATTATAAAGGCCAAGCGCAGTTACCAGCAGCGCATAGAGGCCCACTTTTACAGCAACAACTCCAGAGGCATGTGGCAGGGGATTAAGACACTGACTGGCTACAATAACAACACAACAGCCACAATCTCATCAGACAGCACCCTCCCAGATACACTGAACCAGTTCTTCGCTCGCTTCGACCGTCACAGCGAGAACTCAGACACCCTCCCTGTCCCACCAACCAACAAAGACCTGCTCCAGCTGCAGCCACACCAGGTCAGGGCCACCCTGCGCAGAGTCAACGTGAGGAAAGCACCCGGCCCAGATGGTGTCCCCGGGCGCGTACTCAAGGCCTGCGCGGACCAGCTCGCAGAGGTATTCACCACCATCTTCAACCTCTCGCTTCTGCAGTCTGTGGTTCCTGCCTGCCTCAAATCAGCCACCATTGTTCCTATACCAAAGAGGAACACAGTGAACTGCCTGAACGACTACCGCCCGGTTGCTCTCACCCCCATCATCACTAAATGTTTTGAGAGACTTATACTCCCCTTCATCAGATCTGCCATCCCTGCTGACCTCGACCAACATCAGTTTGCATACAGAGCAAACAGGTCGACAGAGGATGCGGTCATAATGGCGACCCACACAGCCCTCACTCACCTGGACCAGAGCAACACCTACGTGAGGATGCTGTTTGTGGACTTCAGCTCAGCATTTAATACAGTTATCCCCCAGAAACTAGTTATGAAACTGAGCAACTTGGGCATCGGCAGTTCACTGTGTGCATGGTTATTGGACTTCCTCAGAAACAGACCCCAACGTGTCAGGATGGGAGATCGCACCTCTTCCACGCTCATCCTGAACACTGGAACACCACAGGGGTGTGTCCTCAGCCCTCTCCTATTCTCACTCTTCACCCACGACTGCTCCCCCATCCACCCCACAAACACCATTGTTAAGTTCGCGGACGACACCACCATTGTAGGACTGATTAAGAATAACAATGAGTCAGCCTACAGGGAGGAGGTCAAACACTTGACGGACTGGTGTTCCAATAACAACCTGGTCCTCAACACAGCCAAAACCAAGGAAATCATTTTGGATTTCAGGAAATCCAAAAAGACGGTGCTCCCCACCCTCTCCATTAAAGGAGAGGAGGTTGAGAGGGTGGAGAGCTTCAAGTTCCTTGGAGTACATATATCGGCCGACCTCACCTGGGCCGTCCACACTTCGTACCAGGTGAGGAAAGCCCACCAGCGTCTTTACTTCCTCAGGAAGCTAAAGCAGGCTCACCTCCCCCGCCCCCTGCTGGTTAACTTTTACAGGGCATCCATCGAGTCCATCCTGACCTACTGCTGTACAGTGTGGTCCACCAGCTGCACAGCCAAGGACAGGAAGGACCTGCAGCGGGTGGCGAGGACGGCGGAGACAATTATTGGGACCACACTTCCCCCCCTCAGAGACACTTACGCTGGCCGACTGAAAAAGAAGGCCAGAAACATCAGCACAGATCCCTTACACCCCGGTTATCCCCTATTCTGCCCCCTCCCCCATGGAAAGAGATACCGCTCTCTCAAAGCCAGAACTACAAGACTCATTAACAGCTTCTTCCCCCAGGCCGTCAAAGCCATCACCCCACCCCCACCCCCACCCAAAGACTGACAATGGCCACACTCACTACCAAGTGCAATATCCCTTCCCCCCCAAAGACACCTACCTGCTGTAAATAATGACATTGCCATAATGTAAACTCTTTTGCACTACAGTATACACTGTTTCCCGTATTTATCATACCCATTCCCATATTTATCATAACCATTCCCGTATTTATCATACCTTGGAAATACTTATTTTATATTTTATATTTTATATTGTTTTTATTGAGATATCGCGCTTTTGTGTTTTTCTTGTTTTTCTTTCTCGCTGCCATGTGGAGCTGCTAAGCATATTTTCACAGTTAATGTTGGTGACAATGTGAACAGTGACAATAAAGGATTCTATCTATTCTATTCTATTAAAAGTCAGGTCCAGGCGTCTGCCGTGGACGCGACCAAGTTGGTGCTGGTGACAGTAAGGAGTACAAGGTTGCCTGTCACCAAGCCACAGTCATTCAAATAAGCTGCGCAGTTAAGCCGGAGTCCGAGCCGACACACCACTACAGCCTGCGCAGGAGGCAACACTGCCGAAGTAGGAAAAGCAGCAGGAGAACAGTGCAGCCGAAGGGGACGAAGACAAAGCAGCAAAACTGGGGACAAAGCAGCAACCGGGAGGAGACAAAGCAGCAACCAGGAAGAAACAAAGCAACAGCCGCTCCAGAAGCCAGCGGTGACGGTAGTACTCGTCCGTGGCAGCCTCAGCCAGTTAGGGGGGTCCCTAATAACAGATAGGGTTAGCATGGCTAAGCTACCGATAGGATTGAGTGAGTGGATTAGAGAAGTGACTTACCGGAAGTGCGTCAAATGCTGACACAGAGCTAGAAAGAGAAACCCGCACAGTTAGTCGCCATCCCTCCAGACTCGACAGTCAGCAGAACCTGCAGAGCAAGCAGTGCCGCCGGACTGCTAGCAACACGGCTGACCCGGAAGTGAATCAGGGAGGTGCAGGAAGGGCAAGAGAACGCTGCCTCCTTTAAAGCATGACCAGGTAACGGCCGCCAGGTGTACCTAATTAATCACAGCGCCCTCTATACTGCTACATATATAACATTTTTCTTTGTACACAGGTATGTGAGCTCCCTTTTTTATTTGTGTGTAATTATATTATTTACTTTTGAATTTGTTTTGATATGATGTATAGTGTGATTTAATATCTCCATATTGTGTATGTTCATACAGCCATCGCTCTTAATCTGTGAAATAAATAAAAAGTTGCCGCTAATGGTTGGTGTATGAAGGACTGTATGGATGAATCTTGGATAACAGCAATCGCTTCAGGGTGTCGGGTCAGGGCAGTAATAATGTTCATCCATGCAGGATGAAGAGCCACTGTCAGGATGTTTATCATCTCTTCACTGCATAACAACTTTCTGCGCGCACGTGTGTGTGTGTGGTGTCTCATGGACTCACACACTGCTTGTGATCGCTCATCTGCGTCTCTCAATGAACCTCCATCAAGTGGAGCGGCTTCGTCGCTTACCAAAATCGCACTTTCGGTGAGTCCATTGACTTGTGTACTTAGCAGTAGCCATCCACATTTTCCTCCTGTCCCTGTTTTTGGAGCATTCCCATGCAGCACAGCATACCATGGTGAAGACTGTCAGGAATTGAGTTTTGTTTGTGTTCACATCCTGTCTTATTTTGAAAATCTTGTTCTTGTTCTGTTTCCCTCGTATTGATTGCCCTCCCTGCCCTAATGTGGTTCACCTTTGTCTTGCCTAGTCACTGTATTTAAGTCCTGTTTTCTGTTCAGTCAGTGTCAGATCCTTGTCGCTTGTTCACATTTTGACGTTGTTTCACTTTTGTCGTCGTTTGGTCTGCTTGCCTGGGTACCTGACTCCTGCCTGTTGTCTCTTCTTGTGTCTGTGCTTGTCTACCTGTCTTCCCTTCGTCTCAGTTATTTTAATTGAGTGTTAGTTTTTGGTTTTGTTCATTGTCCCTTTACCTGAGTTATTTATTATTTCTTTGCATTTAATGTATTTATTTTCACACCTACTTGGTTCTCGTGGCTCCTGCATTTGGGTCCTCATTCCACCACCACCCGTATTACCCCTGACAGAAGGAGCTGACCAGTTATTAGATTAGGTTAGATTAGATTTCCTTTATTGTCCCACAATGGGGAAATTCACATTGACCTTCCCTGCCCTAATGTGGTTCACTTTTGTCTTGTCTAGTCACTGTATTTAAGTCCTGTTTTTCTGTTTAGTCCGTGTCAGATCCTTGTCTCTCTGAGGACAACCACTCACACTCGCATTTAAAACCTACGGTCAATTCAGAATCGCCAGTTAACCTATAAATGCACGTCTTTGGACTGTGGGAGGAAACCCACGCAGACACGGGGAGAACATGCAAACTCCGCACAGAAAGGACCCAGAACCGAACCCGCGACCTTGTTATTGTGGGACGAAAGATATTTTTCTCCTGCTCCTAGTTGTGGCCATACACAAAGCGTTGACACCAGCTAATACATGGCTACTAAGAGCCCTGACATAATTTGAAAGTGCCACAATTTGAATTAATATTCAACATACTCCTAATTTGATAGAAAAAGACCTACATTTGACTTTTATTTGGAAAAAAGAAGCATAATGACATCAGAAAAGGAGATTTCTGAACTATCTTAAGTAAGACAAACGTCTGTCATAAGCCTCTTCACTTGCGGCCGATAAACCGGGAAGTAGTATTAAACATACCTAAACTTCCTGTTCTGGTTCTTATGTCCTATGAACAGCAAATAATGGTTGAAGTCGCTTTGTCATTGTACTTGTTTGCTATGTGTTATAAATAAAGTTGCATTGAATAAGATGATTAAAAAAATAAAACATGCACTTTATAGCATGCATCCCGTATGGTAAACTTAACATCACGGAGTGGAACCTTTTATTGTTTTGTTTCCACTCGGTTTACAATTAAGTGACTCCTCGTGTTACTTCCGGGCCGGAGGTTAGCTCACACACGTGAAAAGTGAAGACAACATTGTCACCGGGAGTCGATCGGCTCTATGTGCAGGTACGTGTGTGTAGCTTTTGTGTTGTGGGAACGCTGTTTTGTGTCTATTCGAGACTTTGCACCAAGTGCAGCCTGGATCTTGGACCCCCTTTTTGGGCACACAACCAGTGCCCTGACCTGAACTGTCCTGGTCCAGCTCTCCTGCAGCAGGAATGGCCAGTGATTTCCGATTAATCAGTAACTTCGATAAAATTCGAATCATTTAACGGTTGTTTGTCTCTACAAAGGGACCAGTTGTTATTTCTCTTGTTCTCAGCGACACCTGGAAATAACGTGTTACTCAGTATTACTTAATATGAAAAATACGGCTTTTGCTTTTCATATTTGTGCTTTACATGTGACGTTTCACGGCCATTTTAAACTTTGTAAAGCTTAAAGCCAGGGTCAAGCAGCGTTGATATCAACAGCTTCTGAATCGTTCAAGAGAAATAACCTGTATCTGTTCACAGCATTGATTTGGATAGAGAAGCTTAGTAGACCTATTGGCTCAATTAAAGACCCGAACAGCCTTGTCTGTATATTACGTCGGATGCTCAAGTGTGTGAGGAATGGGCGATCGATTAAAAGTCGCTGAGTTACCAATGATGTTCTGATAGTATTTTAGTTGGACTTGGACATCCCTATTCTGCAGCAGAACAATTAGCTCACCCCCAACTCACCAAAAGATTCCCCCGTCAGTTCCCCCTCAGGGCAATCCCTTTTCACCACAACTCAGTCTTAGCTCAGCGGAACCATTCATCCATTAGCTCTTAGCAGCAATGTTGTTGTTGTTGTTTTTTTTTTAAGTTGGGGGGGGGGTCTTTTTTTTAACCAATATAATTGAGCAATCGGAGCCAAAATTCATGGACTCTGTCGCAGCGTTTAAAACCAGGCTTAAACTTTCCTTTATGACAAAGCCTTCTTTGTGTTCTGTCCCTCTCGTCCTCTCTCTTTCAGTTACTGTACTACAGGTGCTGAATCATCTCTGCTCCATTTTCCTGCTCAGTACCTGCTGCTGCAAGAGTTACCATTAGATATCATGACACACTACTGCTTGCTTCTTAGTGCATATGTATAACTACTAGGTTGCAATCACTATATGTTTTCTTTGTATTTTCCATGGCATCTTCTCTCCTCCTGTTCTTTTTCTTTCTCCATCCCTCTACCAAGCCCCCCTTCATGCTTGCTCTCACTGCCTCTGCTACTCTCTCTCCCACTCTACCTTTCTCTTTCTTTCTTTCTTTCAATCCAACCAGTTGCCCTGAGCCTGGTTCAGACCAGCTCACCTCCATCTCACCCTTAGCTCCCGCAGCTCTCTTCTAGCTCAGATTTAGTTTCCTTCACCTCAACCTCAGTTTCCCCCAAGCTTCCCATAAGGCTTCCCATATGAGTAGACTATAGAGCATTGTGTTGTGTTGTACAGTGACATAGAAGCTTGTATGTTTTAGGCCTTTATTAACATGGAACCACTGTTGCTGTGGCATGATGTGCTGCCTGTTTTGTGCTGCAGTGGACAGAATGGATAAAAAGGTGAAGGAACAGAAGAGACATCAGCAGAAGCACAGTGGACCAAAGGCAGAGAGGAAAAAGCTCAAAAAACAGGGAGGCTCAACAGAAGAGGATGAACGCAAACGCAACCCCAGAGCCTTTGCAGTGCAGTCTGCTGTCCGCATGGCCAAGATGTTCCACAGGTCAGCTGATGCCTCTCCTACATGCCCAACAAACAAACCTCCTACAAACCAATTAATCAATTACCACAATGATCAAGATCAGTTCACCATAAACATGATTAGTCAAGGAAACAGAATGATACTCAACAGATTACAAATGATTCAACAGTACTGATAAAATCAAAAATAACTTCCCTATCAGGACCAGTCCAAATTACCTTTTTACCTGACCTTTTAATTAACTAATTTTGTCTGTATTTTACTTCAGGTCCCAGGACATAAAGACCAAAAAACATCACATCCCGCTTGTGGACCGAACCCCTGTAGAACCTCCGCCAGTTGTGATTGTAGTTGTCGGGCCCCCCAAGGTTGGAAAGAGCACCCTTATCCGTTGCCTGATCAAAAACTTCACCCGGCAAAAGCTGGGGGACGTATGTGGACCAGTGACTATCGTGTCTGGTGAGTGATCCACCTTTTCAGTACACTTAGTGAAGCCGCTCTTCAGCTTCCTTTGCACCAGTGCCAAAGAAATTCACCACAGTCTTAGATTTAAAATTCAGGTGTGTAGTGATGTCCAGAGAGACCAAATGTAGTAGATGTTTCGTCAGCATTCTGGCAACCTCTTATCAAAGTGCTCCACGTTCCCAGATATTCCCTTACACTTAAGAACTGCTACAACTTCACCGCCTGCTTCTCTCCTTCAGGAAAGAAGCGCCGCCTCACCTTCATGGAATGTAACAATGACATAAACACTATGATTGACCTTGCCAAAGTAGCTGACCTGGTGAGTTCTCATATGTGATGAGGGAGATGTGAAGCAGCCTCAAATTAATCTCAAACAGTAAATGACGATGAGGACGTATCATTGATGACTTGTTGACTTATTGTGTTTTCTCTCTCCAGGTGTTGATGTTGATTGATGCCAGCTTTGGCTTTGAGATGGAGACGTTTGAGTTTCTCAACATCTGTCAAGTACACGGCTCTCCTCGTATAATGGGCGTGCTGACACATCTTGACTCTTTCAAGAACAACAAGGCTTTGAGGAAGACCAAGAAAAACCTCAAACATCGCTTCTGGACTGAGGTCTACCAGGTAAACATGGGCCCCTCTTGTCCCTGAGCTCATTCACACCACACTTGTGGTTGTTGTTCTAGGTATGTTGTGTTCAAATCCCAGGGTGCCAAGCTCTTCTATTTGTCTGGGATGGTGTATGACGAATATCAGAGCCAGGAGGTGAAGAACCTGGGTCGTTTCATCTCTGTCATGAAGTTCCGTCCTCTGGTGTGGCAGACTTCCCATCCTTACGTGTTGGTTGACCGGTAAGTGGGGGAGGGACAGTTTATACTCTACTACCCATCTGTTGGTGTAACGCTTGTCTCAGTTTTCCTTTCTGCACTTGCACAGCATGGAGGATTTGACTGACCCTGAGAGGCTGAGGACAGACCCCAAGTGTGACCGGACTGTGTCGCTCTATGGCTACTTGAGAGGGACATATTTGAAAAATAAAGGCCAGGTCCATGTCCCAGGTGCAACCTTAGCTTCTTACCCTTTTTTTGTGTGCAGAGATGTTTTTCCAGTGGAGGGGTTGGTGTTCACATGTTGGTGTAGGAGAACCTGGTCTACAGTAGTTCTTTCAGTGTTTTCCTGAGAAGTGTGAGACATGTTGTGTTCTCTGCAGGTGTTGGGGACTTTCAGGTCGCAGATGTGAACTTCCTGCCTGATCCATGTCCTCTGCCAGATGCTCAGAAGAAGAGAGCACTCAACGAGAAGGAGCGCCTGCTGTATGCACCTATGGCAGGGGTTGGGGGGGTTGTGTACGACAAAGATGCTGTATACATCGACCTCCCTGCTAACCATGTCAATCAGCAGGTGTGCGCTTGTGTGTGTGTGTGTGTGTGTGCTTGTGTGTGTGCTTTGTGTATAAACTTGTTCTCCTTGTGGGACTATGTAATTTTTACCAAAAAATATAATTTTGGTTCTGGCATTGGTTTTGCATTTAAAGCAAGCTATATTTTTGAAGTAGACCTTATTTTAGGTCTACACTTTTGAAATAAATCAAATCAAAGAGGTAAGTTCATAAAGTTAATTTCATTCATTTGATTCCCAATCAAGATAGGTTAGTGAGAACTGCTTTACATCATTAATATGGACCTAGAAAACAGTTGTGAGAAGAGCTTTAAACTTGTAATGAAACATGCTATTATCCTCTTAGCTGCTGAAAATTTGTGATTTAAAATAATGAATACTTTTGACAGCCTTAGTTAAAATAAATTGTGCCTACTGTGTGTTCTTCATTGTGTGCTATAGGAGGAAGTGCAACCCACTACAGAGCTGGTCCAATCTCTTATCGATGCACACTCCACTCTGGATGCAAAGATGGCTGCTAGTAAAGTGTCTCTTTTTAGCAACTCCACCACCCTGGACCCCTTAGTGTTCGACCAGCAGAGCAGGTGAGAGACCGTTCAGCCCCTGTCTCTCCTTTTTCTTTACTACAATTACAAATGAAGCTAAAGTTAGCTCAGTTTATATATATCGTAGACGGTGTTCACTCTTAATGTGACTGAATGTGTCTCATCATCCTGCTCAGTGTGTTAGCTGATGATTAAGACAAGTTCTAGTCTCTATTTAAGGTTGACCGATTTTATTTATTTATTTATTTTTTATAAACATCAGCCTTAACTGATGTCCGATATGTGCTGCAGATTTTTTTTATTTTATTTTTTTGGCCGATACTTGTAGCTGATATTGCTTTTTCTCCCTCCATTAACAAGATAAAAATGACACAATGATAACAAATGTTACACCAGTCTCAATTTAACCAAAAAACGAAACATTTAAGAACAAAGCTAACATATTAACAGTTACATAGCAAGCAGTGAAGGACATTTAAATATATAACAATAGAAACAATTTTAACACTGAAACATTTGAACGCTTAAATTGCACTTCATCTAGCAGCATGAGGCTCTTGTCTTGCAAATGACCTTCCTCAAAAATTTGTAAACAGCAATACAAAAAATAAATAAAAAGAAATGTCAATAATCTGAACCTGAGTATTTTTCAACCCAGCAACCCCTCATTAAAGGTTCTTAATAGTCCCAGTTTAAGAGCTGCAGGTTGTAAACCAGCATCTCAACACAGGGCTGCATGAATGCGCTAATCAGGACAGAAAAACAAAACAAAAAAAAAACCCCACAGTAGATGGGCGAATGCACCCGTGCATCAGCCAATGCTGATACACGCAAAAAGCGCAAATATTGGCTGGCTGATGTATCGGTCGATCCTTAGTCTCCAAATGTCCTGATTTCTAAATGTTCCAGGTGCATAATGTTCAAGTCTCATAATGTTCCGGTCTCCAAATATTCTATACCCATAATGTAACCTCTTTAAATGTTCTAGACAATAATACTCTAGAGCTGCCAGTCTGTGAATGTTCTAGTTCATAAATGTTATACTACTACTTGTGTCAGAGAAAAGGATTGCCCCCGAGAGGAATGGATTTGGGATCCCAGCACGCAAAGAGAGAGGAGGGCAGTGATCTTCACTGAGAAGGAGGATTTTGATGAAGACAGCGGTTCCAGTGATGATGAAGACACTGACCAGGAGGAGGAAGAGGATGTGGACCAGACTCACCTTTCCACATTTCTCAGAAAGGCAAGAGCTGGGTGTGAAGGCACAGAAAAGAGTACTTTAGATGGCAGACCGCCAGTAAAGAAACAGAAGCTAGACGAGCAGAGTGAGGAATGGGAAATGTCTACTGAGCTGTTGGCTTTTGCTGACAGTGAAGACGACTTGGAGATGAGTGAGGAGGAGAAAGACAAAAAGAAGGAAGCTGGAAGAGAAGGAGACTCTGGGCACTCTTCTGTGGAGGAAGAAGATCAGAGTGATGATGAAGCGGAGGAAGATGTTGCTGCAGCTGAAGCTTCAGTGGAAGGAGAACCAGGTGAGTACAAAATTGCATGTCTGCTGTGGAACTGTGATGACAAGTCAGCCAGGTTCCATATCTTACGGCAACGAAAGACACACATGCAAACATTAAAAAAACAAAAATTCAGGAACATAAGGATAATGAACCCAGCTGGGATGTGAGCATTTGTTCAAACTTCCCTGAGTGAGGGTTTGTAGTTCCTTTTGTTTAAAAAATAAATAAATAAATAAATAAATAAAAATCATGCTGTACACATTCATTCAACAAACATTTGATTGAGGTTCTTTATTACTATCATCTTCAGAGTCACCTTTAGGACGATTGTCTTGGTTGTAGATTTTTGAAGTAATTTCACTTCATCCAAGAGGCTTTTTCAGTTGATTTCAGAACTATGGAAAGAATCAGAGAACTATGACCCTTTTACTGATTACATCTTATCAGGTATAGTTTTACTTTCCGCCCAAATACATGGCCATAGGTGTTCCAATGATGGTGTCTGGTTGTATGACAACATTTACGGGCTGAGAATCATCCTGCACCACAAAACCAACTCCTGTCATTGTAACATTGTCACTGTAACAGCCATAATAAAATATATATTGGTAGAGTAACTTTTTTTTTTTTTAAAGCTCTGAACAAATAAAAAAAATGGCATCTACATACCAGCTGTTCAAGAAGTCACTTGAAGAATTACTAACCCTAATGCTATCTTCTTGTTTACTTATGATGCAACTTCCTTTCTTTGAAAGGATTAGGGTTAGGATTAGGTTACCCAAACATTAAAGTCCCAAAGTGGTTGACAGGTGTGAGTACACTCCTCACCTTTCAGCCACAATGTTGTATCTTCTCAAGGACCAGCACTTTTGAACTGAAATTTGAATATAACTTAGCAGTATAGATTTATCATCCACTGAAAACACAGCCATAATTGTCTAAATAGCTAGCAACCCAAATGAGTACACTTCAGTGAACATGTCCAAATTATGCCTAATGTGTCAATATTTTGTTTGTGCGTCACTGTTATCCAGTACTGCATTAATTCAATTGGGCATGGAATTCACCAGAACTGCACAGGTTGTTATTGGAATCCTCTTACACACCTCCATGATGACATCACAGGTCTGGTGGATTTTACACATCTTGATCTTCCACCTTCCATTTAAGGATGCTCCACAGCTGCTTAGTTGGGTTCAGGTCTGGAGATGTACTTTGCCATTCTATGACTTCGCCTTCAAGGCAATTGCCATCTTGGAGGCATCCTGGATGCCATCCAGGCTGACCTCCCTCCTTTTTTTTTTTTTAAAGACAGACTTCTTGATATGACACAGCTGAAGAATGAAACTCTTTGGCTGCCCCATGTAATCCATATTCCAAGTGGAATCTGTCTTGGAAAACCCTTGTATGACCTAGGTCACAGTGCTGTATCCAGTTTCAGGGTGTTGCCATTCTTCTGATGGCCTAGGCCATCTTAATGAAAAGAATTCTATTCTGCACATCTTCAGACAGTTCTTTGCCAATAATTATGTCATGTTAAACATCCAGTGGCGAGTATGAGAGTATTGTACCAAAAGCACCAAATTTATCAGGTCTAATACATGATACAAAAATTTGTATGGTCTAGTCAAGCAGGTGAAAAAAAATTAACATGAACAACAGCACAGGTGGCTTTGCATCTTTGAATGGCATGTACAGGTATCACTAGGGGTGTTCTCACTTGTGTTGCCAGCTATTTAGGCAATGGCTGAATGTTGAGTAGTTTTCAGCAGATAGTAACTATACACTGCTATATAAGATGGGCACTACTCTAAATTATATCCAAGTTTAATTTCTGCAGTGTTGTCCCTTGAGAAGATAAAATAAATGGGCTGCTGAAACGTGAGGGTTGTACTCCCTTTAGTGAGCTGCTATAGAGGGTTAGGGTTAGGTGCACTATGGTAAGAATTCAAGTCGGGAGAGGCACTATGGGAAGAATGAAAGCCAGCAGAGGTCGTGTGATGTGTTGGCAAATGTTCTGCAGGGAAACCTCGGGTCCTACCATCCATGTGGATGTTACTTTTGACAACTATCTAAGCATTGTTCCAGACCATTTACATCCTTTCTTGGAAACAGTAGTCCAGTGGCTGTGGCCTCTTTACACAGTATAATGCACCATGCCACAGAGCAAAAACGCTTTGGGAATGATTAATGGAGCACAACAAGTAGAGGTGTTGACCTGGCCTCCAAATTCCCCAAATCTTAATCCAATCAACCATTGGACAAATAAGTCGCATCCATGGAGGCCCCACCTTGCAATTTAGAGGAATTAAAGGATCTGCTGCTTACATCTTGGTAGCAGATACCACTGTAGAACTTCAGGGGTACAGGGGGGTCCATGCCTTTACAGGTCAAGGCGATTGTGGTTGCAAAAGGGGACCAACACAATTTTAGGCAGGTGGTCATAATGTAATCAATCAATCAATCAATCAAACTTTATTTGTATAGCACTTTTCATGCTAGTGGCAGCTTAAGGTGCTTCACATAATAAAAACAAGGAAACAAGGATCCAAAATAGGAAAATATACATTCACATATTCATTCAGAATTTTAAAACATTGGAAATCAAAGGCATTGGGGAAACACTATCTTGCACTCAATTGTTTGCAGTAGGGGAAAACACTAGAGCAAGTAGAGGTAAATAAAATAAATGAGAAAGTTGGTTAAGAATGGATAAAATCGATAAGTGCAGTAAAATAGAGTAGGAAGGAGTTGGTTAAAGGAGTTAAGAGTTAAAATAAATAAACATAATAAAAAACAAGTAAAGTAGATTAAGAATAATAAGATTTAGCTAAAGGCCAGGCTAAAGAGGTAGGTCTTCAGTTTGCGTTTAAAAACATCTATATTCTCTGCTCTCCTCAGGTCTTCAGGCAGTCTGTTCCATAGGTGTGGGCCGTAATGATAAAATGAGGCCTCACCATATGTTTAGTTGTTGACTTTGGGAATAATCCAAAGGCCGCTGTCCAAAGACCTGAGAGTTCTGGAGGGCTCATATGTTAAAAGCAAATCAGGTAAATAACTGGGACTGAGACCATTAAGAGTCTTAAAAACTATTAAAAGATGGCTAGGTAGCAGGTAGCCAGTGCAGAGACTTTAAAATTGGTGTAATGCGGGCTCTCCCTCTGGTCCTTGTTAAGACACGTGCAGTTGAGTTCTGCAGTAGCTGTAGTGGGGCGGTGGTTTTCTTGAGAGACCAGAGAGAAGAGTGTTACCATAGTCAATTCTACAAGTGATAAAAGCATGCATTAATGTCTCTGTGTTGGCTTGCGATTTAAAAACAGCTGCACTCTGGCAATATTCTTAAGATGATAAAAACCAGTCTTGGTTATGTTTTTGACATGTGGATTAAAACTTAGTTTTGAATCTAAAATGACACCAAGGTTTTTAACCTGCTCAGATGTGTTAAAAGGGCTTAGAGTTTAAAATGGAGTTTCTCTCTGTGTGCTTCAGGACTGATGATGAGCACCTCTGTTTAGTCCTGGTTTAGTTGCAAAAATTTTGCTGTCATCCACGATTTTATGTCTAAAATACATTTTAAAAAGGTGTCTATAGCAGTGTCATCAGGAGACATGGCTATATACTGTGTGTGTGCGTGTGCGCGCGTGTGTGTGCGTGTGTGCGCGCATACACTTGCATGCATGCACACGCGCATTTCCCCCACTTACCCCTGTGGGTGGAGTTTTTGTGATTCTTCCTTCCTCCTTCATGGTGAGATTAATCTTACTTTTTACTCGTGTGAAATGTACTGAAACAGTGAACCCTCTGAATGAGGAATGCAGGAATTGAATACATTGTGTAACGGTTGAGCTGTTTTCACTTTAAGAACCATTTTTTCTCTTTCCTCTGTCCTTAGGTGCTCTGAGGTGGAAGGATAATCTGCATAAGAAAGCATCAGAAGCATTTCAAAGGCAACAAGAAGCTGCTCCAAATTTGAGAAAACTGGTTTATGGTTCAGGTATAATTGTCTCTGTACCCACAAGCTTCAGGGTGTGGTTCTATGAACACAGTTTGCACATTTCTTCCTGTAGAGTCCTGATCTGTAAGAAGAGGAAGAAGTGCTATTGCTCTGAAAACTAAGGCAGCAGTAGCACGAGGTGAGATGCAATCAGCACACCTACATGTAATAACCTGCTATCTGGTCTCTACAGTTGTCGAGGCAGATGATTCTGAGGAGGTGGAGGAGGAGTTGGGGGGGCTGTTTCGTGTCAGTCATCCTCAAAAGAAGAAAAGAGTCATAGCAAACTATGTAGACTGTTCCCGTTTCAACCCCGACACCTCTCACAACTGGGACCTGGAGGAGGTGACATAATTTCTAACCTTGTTCTGTGTGTTCATGTGAAAAGAATTTGACATTATCATTACACCCTGTGTTGATTCTTCCAGATGTTAAGCTCCATCAGGGACTGCTTTGTGACGGGGAAATGGGAGGAAGACCAAGATGCAGCAGCATTACTGAAGGAGGATGGTAAAAAAGAGGGCTGATATTTGAAAGGTTCACTGAGAATAAGTGGGTCGTCAGTGGTGTGTGCAACCTGAATGACTGCTGTGGTCGTTTAGGGCAGAATGAACCTGTTGCGTTGTTGAAGTCCTTCCTTTAAAGCGGGTTGGAGCGGAGCATTGTTTTTGTGTTTAAAGCCCTCAGTCCTTGTTGTTTCATGATTCTTTGTCCAGAGAAGCTGTTTGGAGAGTTTGAGGATTTGGAAACGGGTGAAGTCCACCAGGGTCTGGCTGAGGTACATTCGCTCACTGCTTTCTTTCACTGTGTATTGGTATGGACTGGTCTATGTCAGCTTCAATGTGGTCAGTGGTTGGTTAGCTTGAATGCAGTTGTTACCCTCTGACCCAAACTGAGGCTGAGGCCTAGCCCTTCTGTCAGGGGCTTCAGGGTTTAATGTTCAAATACCTGACAAGTTGTTATGCAGATAGAGTTGCAGAGGAGTAACAAGTTTGTTTGTGTGTTTTTTTTTTTTTTTCTCTCTTTAATGTTGCTGTCAACTTCTATCATATTTTAATATGGTTAGTCTCGTGAGCGGTTTGATATATTTTCTTGTTCCCAGGAGAATAGTGGAGAGGAGGATGCAGTTCATGATGCTGAGGACAGTCTTGTAAAGGTGGATCTTGAGGAGGTGCAGAAGAAAAAGCGGTTGGAGAAGAAGCGCAGACTCAAGGAGCGGTTTGATGCAGAGTATGACGATGGAGATGCTACTTACTTTGATGACCTGAAGGAGGAGATGCAAAAGCAGGCCGAGGTCCAAGACTGTTTTACATATTTACATCTACTACGCTGCCATTTGACGAGTTTGTGGTCACTGTGATCTTGGGGTTGTTGATTCAGTGTCTGTATATGCTGTCTTTCTGTCCTCAGGTGAACAGGGCAGAGTTTAAGGATGAGGATGATGAGACCCGAGTGCAGTACGAAGGCTTTCGGCCAGGAATGTACATCAGATTAGAAATTTCGTCTGTCCCCTGTGAATTTGTCATCAACTTTGATCCCCACTACCCCATTATCATAGGAGGTCTGGGTTCTAGTGAAGGCAACATAGGATACCTGCAGGTATGTGCAATGATTTGTAGCTACTGACGCATGGATCCTTTCAAGGAACACTGTGTGTTCCGACTGCTGGAATCATACTACCCTATCATCTGTCTCTGTCTGTGTGTCTGTCTGTCTCTGTCTGTCTGTCTCTGTGTCAGATGCGACTGAAAAAACATCGTTGGTATGAACGCATCCTAAAGACACGGGACCCCCTCATCCTGTCCTTGGGATGGAGGCGCTTCCAGACCATCCCCCTCTACCACATTGAGGATCACAATGGACGCCACCGCCTGCTTAAATACACGCCGCAACACATGCATTGTGGAGCGTCCATCTGGGGTGAGCTACAGCTGTAGCCTCTGGCTGCTGGTGTGTGTTAGCAGTATCACACAACGATAATGAGAGGCATAGTACATAGTATTCCATATTTCACATCAGAACATATCCACGGAGTATTATTATAGGACACACTAAGTCCTTTGAGGGAGACTTGAACCATATGAGAGTCAATCCAGAGCTCATTTTGGTTTGTGAACTGGTCTATGAGTATTCAATGATTCATGGCATAGAGAGTCACACTGAGAGAAGCAGACAGGTGGGACCCCAAATCTCAAGTTGTTTTTTCTGGATCAGAGACCAGATTTGAGTCAATTTAAGACCTGTGATTCATTAGAACGGGCTTCCTAAAACAAATGGTGAATTTCTTGCTCTGCAACTTGTCTCAAGTTCGAGTCTGCTCCACGCTCCTGATGATAAATGTTTCTCTCTCTTCTCTCATTAAAGGTCCTATCACACCTCAGGGCACTGGGTTCCTAGCAGTGCAGTCAGTAGCAGGAATGAAAGTGAGTCTTATACAGTGTTCCAAATTGCAGACTTCTGTCAGCACATTTCTATAAAGCACACTGTGTACAGTATGTGCTCACATGGGAAGTATACTAATTCTGACAGGTTAGTGTTGTCTAAAATGGATTAATAGTACTACTGCTGTTGCACGGTTACCGGAAATGACAGCAATGGTTCATCTTTGCTTTTTAGCGGATTGCAACTGAGCGGACCATTCACAAATTTCAATTAATTGTTGTAAAAAAATTCTGTGTGGACATGATGGCACCATATGCGCTGTCAACATTTCCACCTCTTTTTGCTGGCTGAATATGTACTGGTATGTTGACAATTTATTATAACAAGAAGCATTTAAGGTAGGAGGGCAGGAGGCGTCTCGACTCTTCCACTATATAGTGAAGATGGTGACCATTCAGTGCAAACAGCATCCATCATTCCATCTAACATTTTGACTGCACTGAGTGCAACATCCAAGCATTTGTAGTGCACTGTTTGCACTTATGCAAACAAAATATGAAGTGTGTGTACAGAAGTAGGTGAACGCAACCTTTCGCTCGTTATTGCTGTTTGAATTATTATTGTTTTGTTTTTTTGGTTAACCTTGAATTCCTGTGTTCTCTCTGCAGGCTAACTTCCGTATCGCAGCCACAGGTGTGATCCTGGATCTTGATAAATCAGTGATTGTAATGAAAAAACTCAAGCTCATTGGGTACCCCTACAAAATCTTCAAGAACACATGCTTCGTTAAGGTAGGGGCCTACAGCCTAGTGTGACTCTAATCTGCAGCACAGTCAAGGTTACATGTTTGTTTCCTCTCAGGAGAAAAGTCCTTTGGGTTTGCAGAGCTGTCACATGAAGATAGAGCCATGGCATGGCATTGGTTAACACAGGATGGAGACCTATTTAATACTCTCTTCATGACTTCTCTGCTCACAGGGTATGTTCAACACAGTGCTGGAGGTAGCCAAATTTGAAGGAGCTTCTGTACGAACAGTGTCAGGGGTTAGAGGGCAGATCAAGAAGGCATTGTCTGCACCACCAGGATCCTACAGAGCCACCTTTGAAGACCGCCTGCTCATGAGTGGTAAGTGCCTGCTGTATAGTGTTGCTTCCTGTCAATATTGGTAAATCTATCAACTGGATACATGAATAATGTTGGCTGTTAAACTCAGATGCATGTCATGGGCAACATATGGTTGCCTGCACCTCCCGCCCAATAAGAGTTTCCGCAACCCGGAAACGGGTAAGTGGTACAAAATGAATGAATGTGTGGACTGTTGATCTCTTCTGCATCATTCATTGAATGCATATGCAGCACCACTTTTCATCACTCCTCATGGCTGCGGGGATGTGAGCACTATTTTGAGCTGATTGCTCAGTATGTTGGCACTATCTGTACTACAGACATGAGGAAGCTGCTCAATAAGTTTTTAGAGACTGTTGCATTGGCTAATTCAATTCAACCTAACCCAAACAGAAAGATCTAAAGTCAGCTCTTTCTTTGTGGTACTGAACAGTCTTATTCAACAAATTGACAAATGCTGATAGTGCAGGTGAGAGTATACATGTCCAAAGTCAGTTTGAACACTGGACATGGAACTATAGGTGTGGAAGCAGAATGTTACTTCATCATGTGGGTTAGAACAAATCAGCAGCTAAGAAATTAGTTTGTTCTCCTTCAGTTTATTCATACAAAGGGACAATAAAATTATGTAATATTTAATTATATGAAGCCCATAAACATTTGCTGTAGTTTAGCTCAAACTGTATACATTTGTTTTGGTGTCATAACCACTGACCTTTGACCGAGTGACACTGGGATCAGTTCATGTGGGATTGATTGTAGGGGTTGGAAAGATGCCCATTGTCTTCTTCAAGAGTCATTTTTGTTTATCTATATACTTGTCTGTGTTTGACTATTATGCAGATATTGTGTTCCTGCGCTCCTGGTATCCAGTATCTGTTCCTCAGCTCTACAACCCTGTTACCTCTCTGCTGCTGCCTGTTGGTCAGAAGGACAGTTGGGGGGGCATGAGGACACTGGGGCAGCTCAAACATGACCTGGGCATTCGCAGCAAACCCAGCATGGATTCTTTGTACAAGGTAGACTCAATCTGGTTTACCTATTACCAGCTGATGTAATGGATTCAAATAATGATAAACTTTAACCATTTTTACTGAATTCAGGTATTCTACCAAATGATAAACTGAATAAGTACAATTTATAGCTAGTATTCGTTATACATGATTACACAAAGCCTTTTTCCTGTCTTGTCCTGACATGTGTTCCCTTCAGCCAGTAACTCGAGCTCAAAGGCACTTCAACCCCCTCCACATTCCCAAGGAGCTGCAAAAGGCCCTGCCTTTCAAGAGCAAACCCAAACAGCAGCAATGCAAAGGAAAAACACCCAGAGACCTGCAACGCCCAAGTGTGATTAGAGAGCCCTACGAGAGGAAGGTGGGAAAAGTCTGGACTCTTGGTCCTGCAGCTGAGGAATCTTTATTAAAAAAAAATAAAATAAAAAACAGCAATTTTCTTGTGCACTATATTTTCCTATAGGATAACTTTGTACAACTCTGCAGAGAAACATGAGTTCATGTTTGTTTTTGTCTGGTTCCTTTAGGTTGCAGCCCTGCTCCATGCTCTGAGCACAGTTCACAACCATAAGAGAAAGAAAGCCCACATGGTGCAACATGGAAAACACAAAGAGTTCCTGCAGCAGAAGGAAAAACAGGAGGAGGCTAAGATGAGGAGACAAAAGGAGGCACGGAAAAAGCTGTACCGCGTCATGGGCCAGATGGAACAGAAGAAACACAGATCCAGTCTAAAGGGGGCACCACAAGATGTCTGACTATCTGGACTATTTACACCAACCTTTGTCTCTGGGTCTTTGGACTTGTTTTCGTAACTAGGTTACTTTGACTCTATTTTTCCTAATGTCTACAAATGATTATCTGCTGTAAAGAAGAACATTATTTACTTTTGGAGCTTGTTTTAATAAATATAATGATCAAAACACAGATGGTGGTGCTGATCCTGTTTCTTCGCTCCGTTATTATCACTCCTATTTTGGAGAAGACAGAGAGATTTCTCTCTAAGGGGACTGATAATACAATACAGTCTATGTGCTATCACATGTGTAAGATGTGTAAGGCAGACTGAGCCCTTGGTCTCCCAGCAGCGCAGTGGGTGTGCACTTCTCTGGATAATGGACTCCTCAACTTTCCAGCGTGTTGTGTCTTGTCTTTTGTCATTTCATTATCATACACCAATCTAAACCAAAATAGTAAGCCTACTGCTGCGGTAATATTGTCATACCTAGTGGATTAGTGGTGAATGTGTCCCCCATAAACAAATGAAAAGTGGGAATTTATAAGTCAAATGTAGGGGTCTGGAGGTACCTACTGTTTGCGAATAGACCTAACAGGTTAACCTTTTTGTCATACAGACACAGTGTGACGAGAAATTCAGCCAATCATGCTTGTTGTTCTGAGAACGTCACTCGCTTGTCTTACGCCCAACAAAGCATGATTGGCTGGGACCAATGATCAAATTGTCAAAAGATTCAAAAGAGACATTGATGTGAAATGCACTTTCTGTTCTGTAAATATTGAAACAGTTACTCATTTAATTTGGCACTGCCCCATTGTCAAAACCTTCTGGATCAATATATGTAACTTTATTGCTAACAATATTGAGAAAAAAATTAAGATGTTTTAGAGAGATGTGCTATTTGGACTCTTAAACAGAAATAAGGCAAGGCCCAATGAAACATTGACTATTAATCTTTTGGCAAAATGTCACATTCACAAATCTAAGTGTACACATAGAACCCCCCCGCCGCGTGGTGTCTGATAATGTTTATCTGTTTTACTTTGAAGGTTTGCAATTTTGTAAAAAACTTCCTATGTTTTAAAAAAAAGTTTTTTGGTGGGGAGGGGGGTGACTGGAAACGTGTCACATGTGAACAGATACTCTTAGAGTTCACAAATAACTCGACTGACGGCATTATTTATTTTACATCTTACAAATACGATAATTATCATGCAAACCTCCCCTCCCCTCCCCCTTCTCAGCTGGACACACAGATTCCACCACACATCTCCATCAATCACTTGAGTCTTTAACAGAAAAAAGGTGGAGGAAAAAAACCCAAACAAATTGGCTTCCAATTAAGAGACTGCCCGTCCTTCACTTCATCGTTTGCAAATGCCACATCGCTACTCAGATAATTCAATTGAACCGGATCACTTTAGTGAATGACTCAGATTAACCCAAGTCTATAAAATGAACCGAATTTACCACTAATCTGTTCTAGTGATGTGTTGTTCGTGAACGATTCATCATTTTGAACTAATCCTTTGTAAGACTAAGGAGTAACAAGTCATTTCAGCCAGTGATTTGTTCATTTTTCCTTTGTATGCGCATGCGCACTACAGGCTCAGATTTGTTCACGAATGGGTCTTTCTGCCCCACATTGTCTGACTGGTTCACGACTCAAAAGTACTTCTTTGTGTCCTGAGTCATTCACTTGTCCCATGGCCGCTGAGCACTGTGACTGACCTGAGCATTCCCCTTTAAGGAGATGGCCTTGTGGGTATTGTGTGACTTTTTTTTTTGTCTGTTTTCTTGTTTGTTTGGTTACTTGTTTCTCTTGTGTAAATACAGCAACAAATAGAGAACACTGTGTCTGCATACTCCAATACAGTGTGTGGTGGTATGCACCTGAGAGTTAAAGATTCTAACCCACCATAAAATGAAAGGAAGAAGAAGGTAGTGTGTGATGTAGTCAGCAACTAATCGTGTTGTTGTATGTATGCTTGCAGAGTAGCGTGCATGTCAGTCTCTTCGGTGAATGGTGTGAGAAATAATGCCATCTGTAGCCACTGTAAGCCTTGTAGTCAGTGTGATGAAACTCAACTGTGCAGCCATAAAAGTACTGCGTTGTAATGTTGGAAGGAAGAAAAAAGATGAACAAAGCCCTGCTCCATGTGTTCAACTACTTCGCCTCTTCACTTCTGTGTGCAAAATTAGCCTGGAATGCTAGTTACCAGCGTCAATGAGTCAAGCTACAATGAAAAGGCGACTCAGCTTTATAACCAGCTGTTCCATACTACAAAGCTTGAACTACGAGGAACAGCAAAGCTGTGAAGGAGGTATCAACAGGCTCAGTGTAGAAGTGTAGTGGTGTAGTAGTGTGATATGTTCACGACTCATCATAAATATGGGTCTTTGGGTCTTTTGTTTATTATTCACATGGTTACAGCAGTAACATGACCAATGCTGTTATTACTGGTGAAGAGAGCTATCTGAAGTTAGCATGGAAGTTAATAGTCCGTCCCATAGCTATGTAGCTATGGGATGGACATTTAATTTGCCTTTCATACACTATGGGTCTTCAGTGACCAGGTAGGCTAAAGTGAATAGGTGATAGGTGATAGGTGGAGTGCTCTCCTACCGGCAAATTAAGTAATCAGTAATTTCAATTTCAGTAGGCTATGGCCCAAAAGGGTGCTTAGTAGTTTAATAAAAGCAAACGTGTATTATATGCCAAGTGAAGGAAACCATTTTGCTCTTCCGTGTTTGAAAGCCGTGCTTTTTCAGTCATTACTCAAATGACAGCTACAGCACCACATTGCTTCCAGTGAACGAAATTAACAAATGACTTGGAAATTTTAAAGAACGAGATTAAAAGACTTGAGTCAGTCAAAAGATCCGAACTTCCCACCACTAGTCCGTTCACGTGCTGGCATGTATTCCCGCGCATTAACACAGCCTGAGACGTGGCAATAGATATAGTTCGTGCCAACCGTTGGGAAACAAGTCCTGCAAACAGCAAAGTTCTACTGTGTCACATCTCCACCCACAATAGTACAGGCTGATGCAGGTATCGAATATTTACAACGAGAATCGATGCTACAAGGGACGTTTGGTAGCGTAAGTATCTATGCTGGAGTGTAGACAGACAGTCGCCGACAGGCAGCCCGAACGCTGCAGAAAGTGAAGACCAGCAAACCTGGGATTCAGTATCAGGGTTGTCTTCGGACGGGCTTCGGGGTTGTGTTCAAGGCTTGCTCCTCACAAAATGATTCCGACTAACCCCATTCAGCAGTATTCCTCAGAAACAGGTAACTATATACACAGAGGCCGTTGGCCCTCTGCGTCACCACATGTGTTTGTGTGTAAGCTTGAATGAGCTAACGTCAGACGTAAGCATTAACTTGGTGAAGAGGTAGCTGCCATGGCACATGTGACAGGCCAGCTGTGGCTGGAGGCTGGTCAGTGTGCTCATTCCAACAGCGGGTGAAACAATAAGGCTGGATTAGAAACATTTGACGGTCATTCCAATTCCCTGAGCTGTGCCAGTCTGTAAAGAAACCTGTAATTAATGGGGTTGCAAACTCTCTGAAAAATAAATACACCTAGTGGGGATGGCCGGCCCGACTTTCTACATTCCTCCCCCCTTTTTAAAATCAATTAGGAACAGTTGGCAACCTTAGTAATGACTGAGTATAAACCTGATCAGTCTTCAATGGACAGTGTATGAAATCTCTCTTTACAGCCTTAGATAACTCAACAACATATTTCCTTTTGCAGTGCGAAGGTTAGGCATCTCATTTTCTTCCAGTGTGATGTCGCTGGTTTCTGACAAACTAACAGGAGTTGCAGCGTGCTGGCAATTTGTGCTGTGCTGGCCACTGGTTTCATTGCACTATGAGAGAGCTGTACAATGCATAGTGCTGCATTTACATGTATTGTGCACTCACTGTGATCAAACTCAACTGGGGGTGGTTTGGTTAGAGTCTTTATGAGAATTTTACTGCGTTTGACTTTGTGTGGCTCTAGAAAGTCCTCTTTCGACAAATCCCATTTTAAAAACTCAAGTGGACCCAAATGTTGGCAATTTGTCTAATGCCAGTCAGCAAACACAGAGTCTAGGAACTGGCTGTCGATCAGCAATGTGGGTGGTCAGGATCCTCAATGGTCCCCCTCCCCAGGAGTAAGGCTCTTTCAGCCCCCTCAAGGAGAAACATTGACCCCAAAGCGTCGAGACAAAAATATCAAATTTATTTAAAGTGTCAACAGGACACCTGCTGCCACCCAACCTGCTACCATAATTCTGAATCTGGTTCCAGTGGCGAGGATGCTAAAAGGTTTGAATATGATTCCCTTAACTGAAAATGAAACCAGAAATTAATGGTAAGTTGTCGCAGTACCCCAACGCCTCCCATCCACTTGTACTATTCTCTGTGTGCACCCTGACATCTCTTATGTCACAAACATAAGCAACCCCATTTGACCAATGTCTGGCTGGTATTGTACTGTATATACCCATCCCAGATGATAAAAGTACCATTTTTCTTTTTAGGATGTAGATGCCCATTAGAGTCTGAGATAAAAGCAGTCCTGCAACAAAGAATCATGGTCCTGGATGGTGGGATGGGAACAATGATCCAGCAGTGTAAGCTTGAAGACAATGATTTCAGGGGAGATGAGTTTAAAGATCACCCACTTTCATTGAAGGGCAACAACGACCTTTTGAGTATCACACAGCCCAACATCATTTACAGAATACACAAGGTATGTGATCCAGGATGAGACTACAGGAGGGCCTGCCCCCCAATGAAATCTGATTGATTGCTAAGGAGTAGATCACTGGGTGGTCTTGTTAATTTACAGGCCTCCTTGAATACTCCACATTGAAGGGCAGTGGGTCCTTCATAGTATCAGGTCTTAGGACTTGACCTGTGTCTGTTTTGCATGTCTGTAACTTATTTCTTTTTTGTGTTAAGGAGTATCTGCAGGCTGGGGCAGATATCATTGAGACCAACACCTTCAGCAGCACTTCCATTGCTCAGGCAGACTATGGACTGGAACACTTGGTATGTTAGCCTAAGGATTGAACCTGACTTGTCAGGCAGTCATGTAGTTACAGAGGGAAGGCTATACATACGGAACTCCCCCAACTACTATTTCCAATTTAAACTACTAAACTCAGTCCACAACGGATGCAGGTGGGACAGCCTGTTCTAATCAATCTACCCTCAAATGTAACAAGTCTATCACCAGAAATCACATGTATTGGAAAAGGATACTTTGTTTGTGCTTTGTTTCCTCCATTTTCACAAGAGAGCATTCATCCATTTATTTAACTTCTACCACTTATCCGTTTCTGGGTCATAGGGGGTGCTGGTGCCAATCCCAGCTCACAATGGGTGAGGGCGGAGTACACCCTGGACAGGTCGCTGGTCTATCGCAGGGCCAACATACAGAGACAGAGAGAAACAAGGATGCACATGCACACTCAGACCTATGGACATTTTACAGTCATAGATTAACCTAAACATGCATGTCTTTGGATGGTGGGAGGAAACCCATCCCAGCATGGGGAGATCATGCAAATTCCGTCCAGGAACAAAACTTGTGACCTTTTTATTGCGGGCCAACAGCACCAAGCAATATATTAAATAACTAAATTTTATATTAAATTTTAAAATAAAGTAGGGTTAGCTACAATGCTGCTTGCTGTCGATTTAGTCTTTTTTGGGGTGGAGGGTATCACAATTCCCATTGCTGGGTCTGAAGGAGGTACAGTTCATGAAGAGCATGTGTAAACATGAGGAGTAGGTTTCACCTGGATGGAAAAGTAGGTTTTGTCTGGAAAAATCACAAGGGTGAGGAGAAGAAAGAGCAGGATATGGAGCAGGGGTAAGGAGAATGAAGACCAGGGTTCACCAGGATGAAAAGCAGGGGTCAGGAGGTTGAAAAGTAAGGTGAGGAGGATGCAGCGTAGAATGTGGAGCTGGAGTCAGGAGTATGAAGAGCAGGGCCCACATCCTTGGGAGGATGGTTCTCATCCAGGTTTACCAGCTAGTTTCTCAATCCATTGTTGGGATTTAATTTTGTGAGTTTAGGACCATAGAAAACCTGTTCCATTCCAAGACAATAACAAAAATTGAATCATGTGTTATGAGTGTTATCCTCTTGATTAAAGTTGAACCTCTGCTGTATGGTGTACAGGCTTATCGTCTCAACAGGACATCTGCTGTACTGGCACGGAGAGCAGCTGACCAAATCGCCAGACAAACTGGTATGCTTCATTTTAAGTATAAACAGCAATTCCTGACTCTGTGAAACCCCTGGTGTGTTAAACTTCAGCAGTGGACTGTGTGTTCAGGTCGTAAACGCTATGTGGCTGGAGCAGTGGGTCCGACCAACAAAACCCTGTCTGTTTCACCATCTGTGGAGAGACCAGACTTCAGGAACATCAGTAAGATTGCTTTGTGCTTTTTCAGAATATCTGCAAGTCCTGGAGAGTCCCAGTTAAATGACTTAAGTTTCTTGAATCATGAAGGTACTAGGAGGCATTAAAGACTATTTAATTTATAAAATAAATAAATAAATAAATAAATACTGTCTACTGTTACTCAACCACAAATGGTTTTAGGTCATATGGGTCCTCCCATCCATCATACTTAGTTTGGACAGTTTGAGCCAAAAACAAGGTAAAATTACATTTTATTTGGTATTAAAAAGTCATTAATTTAATAACTGTCTAGAGAAATGAGGATTACCAGGAGCCATGGAGTCTCTATCAGTCATTGTGGATACATGTCACATTTGACCATTGAGTTTGTCAGAGGCTGTTTAAATGCCAGAGTGTTTCCGGTAGTGGCCATATGGTGGTTTGTTGTTAGCATTACCTTTGACATGCTGAATATCTGAACCTCTTTAACAGTAGTTCAATGCTCAAGATTCATACATACCTGTGGTTTCACACTTCCAACTAAAACTTTAACTAACTTTAACAAGATGCCCAGTCCATGTTGTAAGGACTGACTCTGATTCTAACTCAGTTACATTAGTTTCTGTCTCCAGGTTTTGATGAGCTGGTGGAGGCTTACTCAGAGCAAGTCAGAGGTTTACTTGATGGAGGAGCTGACATCCTGCTGGTTGAAACCATCTTTGACACTGCCAATGCTAAGGTAGCTACCTCTACCTGGGTAGTCAGTGTTAATTACATCTAACTTGATAAGTTGATAGTGTGGTAGATTAAGAGAACCTTGAGAGTCATGATTATTTACTATAAACCTATAAACTATATAAATAGAACATAATTTACTTTTAGAGTTTTAAGACTGAGGTCTGATATTGATTAGATTATAATATAGCGATTAATCCCTGTGTACTGTAATATCTAAATATTCTAAGAATAAAAATGCTAAATATAAACATGCACAAGTGTTTTCAAGACTTGGTATCCATTATGTAGTTTGTAATATTAGTTCCACAGGACTCCTCCAGCATGTTGGAAGGGAGCAATTTAAACTTGAGTCTGCTGTCAAATCGTGATTTTGTTTTCTCCTGCAGGCTGCCTTGTTTGCCATTGAGCTGCTATTTGAGAAGAACTATGAAAGAAGACCAATATTTGTATGTCTGTTTCAATTATCACATGCATTTATGAGCATGTGTCTCACCAAGTTTACATAAACATTTGTGTCCTAACTGCGTGACCATGTTCTCTAGGGTTTAGTTGAGCTAGTGTTTTCAACATTTCTGTTGCTTCTCTTTTAGATTTCAGGGACCATTGTAGACCGCAGTGGAAGAACTCTGTCTGGTCAGACTGGAGAAGCTTTTGTAGTGAGTGTGTCCCATACTAAACCATTGTGGTGAGTCATTGCTTCTCTTAAGAATGGTCTTAACTTAAACTTAACATTTTCTTACAAGTTCCATTTTCTTACTGGCTTTGGCTTTCTCTTTGTTTTAGTATTGGTCTTAACTGTGCTTTGGGGGCAACAGAAATGAGGCCCTTCATTGAGGCCATTGGAAAAAGCAGCAGGGCATTCATTATCTGTTATCCCAATGCAGGTAACTCACATCCAGTCTCAATATAGGCAACACCTGATCAAATGTCACTACAGGGGCACTACAGATTGAATATAGATGTTAAAGGCAAATATGCATGGGGCGCTTGGTCAGACAGGGAGAGTGGACCAACACGTGTACTGTGTGTTGGATATTTACAGTAAACACGCGGCGTGTGCGTGCGTGCGTGCGTGTGTGTGTGTGTGTCCCACTGTCCCACTTAAGCTGCACACATTTTGACCCTGTTCAGTGCTGGGACACACTTACATCACTTAGCGGGCACCCACCTTTGACCCAATTCAGATTGCTGTGTTTCACCATGTCATCATCTGTGTTTTCTCTACTGACAGGTCTGCCAAACACATTTGGAGACTATGATGAAACTCCAGAGGTTATGGCCTCCACTTTAAAGGTTCTCCTGTATTCTACCATTGTTGCCAATTATAATGCTAATGTTGCTCATCACGCTCATGTCAAACCTAAGCTCTGGTATACATGTCTATTAAGAGTGCTAGCCACTGTTAATAGACTGCCCAGGTGAAACAAAGTTTAATTCAAAATGAAATAAGACAAAAAGGACGGGGCTGCCTCATTGCTGCAGCTATATTTCTGTCTTCCATCGACAGGAGTTTGCTAAAGATGGACTGGTGAACATCGTGGGGGGCTGCTGTGGGACCACTCCAGGACACATCAGGTTGCTACAAACTCTCCTATGAGTCATGCTCATCTGGACTTCCATACTTTATGAAGATTTTAGTTTTCAAAAAATATTTCCCTCCCCCACAGAGCCATATGTGAAGCAGTTAGAAATTGCCAGCCAAGAATTCCTGCTGGCGATATTTATCAGAACTACCTGTTGCTCTCAGGTACTGTCTGTGAAGTCACTATTGTACAGTATGTCCTTGTTTTCACTGACACAGCTAAACAATAATTTCCTCTTATATTAATCACAAAGAAACAAGCATTTGATGGTGTATAAATCACCTGAGTTTTGTTAATCCTCAGCTATTGTTGTAATGCTGTCTTTGTCTCTGACACAATCACACATTTCAAACATACAAGTTGACCAGACATGGGAGTGTGTTTGACCATGTTTGAATATTTTTTTTTTTTTTGGTTAAATAAAATGTCTGTCCATCCCTCTCTGACACTAGGGGAATGTCACTAACATCTGATTTTTAGGTTTAGAGCCATTCAGAATTGGACCTTTTACCAATTTTGTGAACATCGGAGAACGTTGCAATGTGGCCGGCTCACGCAAGTTTGCCAAGTTGATTATGGCAGGAAACTATGAGGTGAGACAGAATTTCAGGCAAGTATTTATTTATACAAATGTTTTGAGGATCTTCAGTCAGATCATGAGCAGAAAGAGAGCTTCCCTCTTTGTTTTACAGGAGGCATTAATCATTGCTAAGGCCCAGGTGGAGAAGGGAGCACAGGTCCTGGATATTAACATGGATGAAGGGATGTTGGAGGGGCCTGCAGCCATGGCCCGGTTTTGTAACTTAATTGCCTCTGATCCAGACATTGCCCGGGTAGGATTTACAGCCAGTAGTAATGATCACATGAAAATATTAGTGTAGAGCAACATTGAATATAGAATCTAATGCTCCAAACAACAGAGGAGGAAGCTGCATCATTGAATTATATAACTGCACCTAGTTAAGTTTCTGGCAGACAGACTGAGAAGAAAAACCCTCTTTTCTTCATTCAGTCCCATATACAGGGGAATCTCAATAACGTTAACTATCATCAGAAAAGCTAATTTATTTCAGTAATTCAATTGGAAAAACCCCAACTCTTATAGATATAGTCCAAGTGTGTATATCCTTCAATGTTGATGATTTTTAAATTACAGCTAATGAGACTGAAAATTCAGTATCTCAGAAAAATTTGAATATTGTGAACAAGTTCATATTGGAGACTCATGGTGTCACACATTAATCAGCTAATTAAATCAAAACACCTGCAAAGGTCTTCTGAGCCTTTAATTGGGCTTTCACTTCGATTCAAAAGGCTACACAATCATAGGAAAGACGGTTAACTTGACAGTTGTCCAGAAGACAATCATTTACAAGGAGGATAAGAGTTAAAAAAGCTGGCTGTTCACCGAGAGCTGTATCTCAGAACATTAATGGAAATTTAAAAGCAAGAAAAAAATGTGGTAGAAAAAAGTGCACAAGTGACAGGGACAATTGCAGCCTTGAGAGGAATTTTTAAACAAAACCCATTCAAGAATTTGGGTGAGATTCACAAGGAGTGAACTGCAGCTGGAATCAGTGCTTCAAGAGCCACCATGCACAGATGTATCAAGGACATGGGCAACAACTGTTACATTCATCGTGTCAAGCCATTGTTGAATCAGAGACAATGTCACAGGTGCCTTACCTGCCAAGAGTTTGAATTGTCATTTGGATGTATTGAGTTATTAATATATATTATATATATTGCAATTGATTTGTCAAGTAATAATTCCTGAAATTTGGTGCATCCAATACCCCTTCAATTTTTTTCCGGGGGGGTGGATAGGCTGATTTTTGCTGTCCAAATATCTACACAGTCTAAATTTTGGAACCGCTTTGCTGTGGGTTTTAATGAAATCATGGCGAATAGATAGTTGATTTGTGGTAAAATTTGTATTTTAACTGTGGCTATTCACCCCAGAAGGGAGATGGGAAGATTGCACAAGCACCCCAGGACCAAATCTGATAATTTCATATTTATATACAACTACCGTACATACTACCAACTACGTATGGATTTTTACGGGTGACGAGCTTCATGCCGCCAATGCATTTAGCGTCACATCAGACCAATGAAATTACCCAACAGGTCACAGTGGACCAATGAAATTGTTTAAATTAAATTAAATGCGCCCACTCTAAATTCTTCAGATCAGTCATTTATTCTGTGTTTCATGCACACACCCTTATCATGGAAAACACACAAAGCAATGCATATGATGCAGCAGTTGGTCGATCTGGCGAAAAGGCGAAATCTTTCTGTGTAACAACAAATGCCATTTCTCCTATATTTCTGACTAGCTTATAAACAAGTGCGGCCTATACATGTATAAAACTGTTTTTCTCTTTAAATTTAGCCGGTGCGGCTTATATTCAGGTGCGCTCTAAACAGTAAGAGAGAGAGGCCCACCTTCTCTGGTTCTCCTCAGCAGAGTGAAGCTTTGTGATATGACCCCATTAGGGGTGCCTGTAGGCTTGGGGAAGTTATACAGTGCAGATACCCAATAGATAAATGATTGTCCAAAGCCAAATTTGTGAAGGGGCGCAAAGGGGACAGACCAGTAAACTTTGTCAAAAGCTTTTACTGCTTGGAATGATGCAACAATTGCATTGTGTTGCTGTCCTGCGACATGCTGATCAAACTTAGGAGCCTTCAGACCTTGAAACCTGAAATCTGTTTGGTCATCGTGAATTATTGATAAGCTTATTGACTCCAATTTAGAAGCAAGTACCTAACAGATGATTTTAATATTGGTATTGATTAGTGACGGGGTGATAGCCAGAAGGAAGTGTTGGATCTTTATCTGGTTTTAGAAGTAATTTAATTGCAGTTGTATTCATTTGAGCTTTTATATAACTGGGGCTTTTTATCTCTTATGTCAGATTATTGTGAAGAACTGTGTGGCTAATGGCTGGGCCATCATTATCGTGGGCATATAGACTCATAATTGTATATAGTTTGTTAAAAATGGATGCCTCTATAAGATGTATTGGCCTTCTGTGTCTTTTGCTCCATAGGAGATTACTAAAGTAAATAGTGATCTCCTATGGAGCAAAATGGTGACTTCTGTTTGTATTATTATATTTATTATAATTATTATTATTTTGCCCACAATTGAATGCGATGCACATTCCAGGATGCTATATTTAGGTTAGACATGCAAAGAGTGTTATATCACTCCTATATTAATGTGGAGAATGGTCTACATGTGTCTCTTGTGCAAGCTTTCTACTGCCATCAGTATTTAGAGTGTTACAATCAGTGATTTGAAGGGACTCATGTTGGAGTTTTGGGTTGTAATTATGTAGCTATGTTGTGTACAGCAAAATCACAGGATATGTCATACAGTTACTCATTAATTGTATGACATACTGGAAAGGAAATAGCAGTTCATTATTAAGTTATTGACAAAAGCAGCATAACAAAAAAAGCAATTGCATAGGGTATATGTGGGTTGGAGAGGGGGTGTGGAGGAGAGGGAAATATACAGGAAGAAAGAAAAGAGAAGGGGGAGACTGACAGTTGAGATGATATATTAACATTTTGTGATTTTTTTTCTTTTTTTTTTTTTTCTTCTTTTATGTTGGTTGATATACTTTTTGTTGTAGTTTTACTTATTTAAGCCATGTTGATGTTTTTGTGGTACTTTAGCCATTCAAAAGAGCAAGGAGTTCTATTGTTGTCCTGAAACAGCTGACCGTCTGTCTACAGTTTGTACATAGTCAGTGCGGTCCTCTTTCCTTTCTGCTGATGTTCCTTAAGGATCAGGTAAACCCTAACCCTAACCCACTTTCCACCTCTAGTTTATTTCTCTCTGGAATTTGCCATTCATCCAAAAAGACATGCCTTTAAATTTGTGTCCTTTCACTTGGTAATGGTTGAGCTTGGCAATGATGGGACAGGGACTATTTCTTTCTCTGGGTCTCCATGGGAAGTTTGGGAAGCTTTGCCATCATAAAGTTGGGGTTAGTTAGGTAGGTAGGTATAAATCTGGGATTCTTGAATTGTGTAAGATTATCTTGCATACTTTTGGACTGGACAAGGATGTTTTCTTTTTAAGAGTTTTTCTTTTTTGAGCTGATCTTTGTCTTCTGTGATAGAGGAGATGTTAAATCAAAACACAGCATTACCTCTTGGCAGATTGTTGATCAGTTGATGTGTGAACTCCAGGCTTACTTTTACATCCCTGATCTCCTGGTGGAGTAAATTGAGCAGATCGATTTTCTTGTTCATTGATTAATGCAAAGAGACATTGGTGGTTCGGAGATCCTGTGTGTTGGTGGAGGAGTTGGCTTCTTCCTTTTGGCCAAGTTGTCTGGGGGAAGCTCCATGATGCACTACTGATAGTCATATTCGATGAAGCTTTTGAGGTCCTCCACTCTCACTGGTGATATTCATTCATTTTATGTTCAGTGAGTTAATTTCGCTGTAATCCAGAGAATCTGAAGATAAAATCTGTGCTTGTTGTTTTAGACTAGTCTTGCACCAGAGTGCCACCATGCAAAGATTCAAAATCCCATACACTCTTGCGAACCTAGCACCCAGTGATTGCAGTTTTTCACTTTTTGAACTGAATTACTGAAATAAATAAACTTTTTGAACATATTGTAATTTATTGAAATACACTTGTATTTAATTCTTACAGTTACACAACTTGGTAAAATGGATGCAACAACAAATGTCTGCAACTGTATACAAGAAATTTTGACAGATGCAGAATATAATACAATGTGTCCACACAAAACATTTCTGTTTCTCACTCATCCTTGTCATACTCCTTCATAATACTTCAACTGATCTACCTGTTGACATATTTTATGAACTGACTGTGAACTACTTACCCTCTCCCTCTTTCTCTCTCCCTCCGTCTCGCTCGCTCTCCTTTCCTCCCCCCTTGCATGTGTTGATAAGAACATCCTTCTTAAAAAAAAAAACACAGTTTCACCCAGTTCTAAGCATTTATACTGCATTTACTAACCATGTTCTGCCAAAGTCTCTGTCTCTCCCACTTCCTCTCCTCTCTCTCCCTGTCCTCATCCTGCAGGTGGTGACTCATCTCCATCCCATGTTCCTGCAACACCTGCTGGTCCCATATTTCATGAATTCTGTATTACAGCTCAACTCCATGAACTTCATGCAGCAACATGTTCCTGCCTACACCCCCCTCCTCCAATGCCTCTCTCTCTCTCCCCCCCCCCCTCTCACTCTCAACCCAACCGGTTGAGGCAGATGGCCGCCCCCCCTGAGCCTGGTTCTGCTCGAGGTTTCTGCCTCTTAAAGGAAGTTTTTCCTTGCCACTGTTGCCAAGTGCTTGCTCATCGGGGGATCTGTTGGGTCTCTTTAAATAAATTTATAAAGAGTTTGGTCTAGACCTGCTCTATATGTAAAGTGCCTTGATGTAACTTTGTTGGCGCTATACAAATAAATCTGATTTGATTTGATTTGACATGCACACAATTCAGGTTGACTGTGCTTTTGTCTTAACCTCTGAGTGCTGTCAGCACTCAGATGTTAGACCAACGGTTCACTCTGACCTCTGACATTTTCCAGCACTGTCCACCACTTAATTGTTACCATGGATTTTCCATGCAAATGAAATTCAGTGAGCCTCCCCTCTGCTCCCCAGGTTCCTCTGTGTATCGACTCCTCTAATTTCTCTGTGATTGAGGCTGGATTGAAGTGCTGTCAAGGGAAATGCATTGTCAATAGTATCAGTCTGAAGGAAGGCGAGGAGGAGTTCCTGTTCAAAGCTGCCACTGTGAAACGTTATGGAGCTGCTATTGTGGTTATGGCCTTTGATGAGGAAGGACAGGTGATAAGACAAGCCAACAAAATCAGCCACAAACGCAAAGGTGCCTGCTGATCATTGCTCTCTCGTCCCCAGGCAACAGATATAAATCGCAAAGTGGAAATCTGCAGTCGGGCCTACAAGCTTCTGGTCAACAAGGTGGGATTTGACCCCAACGACATCATCTTTGACCCCAACATCTTGACCATCGGTACAGGCATGGAAGAACACAACAACTATGCTGTCAACTTCATCAGGGCTACCAAGCTTATCAAGGTTCTGACAAATGTAAATTCAAACAATATCCACAATGTTTGTGAGAATGTGAGATTTGTCCATGACTCCTATATCACCACACTACTCATGAGCATGAGTCAGTAGTTATCACAAAAAGAAAACTATGTTATTATAATTATTCTCCAGTCATTAGCAGTGAATGATGTGACTGAGAGCTGACTTGGGACTTCTTCTGCATGTTTAGGAGACCTTGCCCAGAGCCAGGGTGAGTGGAGGTCTGTCCAACCTGTCCTTCTCCTTCAGAGGCATGGAGACAATCAGACAAGCCATGCATGGAGCATTTCTTTACCATGCCATCAAGGTAAACACTGACAGCCTCTCCATCCACACATCCCACAATTCAAAGCTAAGACAAACTACGAAGTCAAGCTAAAAGTAACGTCACTTGAAGTGAAGGGGGAAACTAGGCACTGTGCCAAGTCTGGGGAAGTGGTCAACAGCTGGTGTGCTCAAGTCCGAATCCAGACTGGAAGAAGCTTCCATTTGGTCCGCAAGGCCTTTTGACATAATGGAGGAAATTAAAAAAGATACTGAGACAGCTCAGTAGAGCTCTTTGGGTTTTAAGAACTAGTATGCAAGTTTGCTATCGAAGGCTGCTAAGAATACAATGTTCGTGTAACGAAGGGAGATGTAAATTTTCATGATTTAAAAAAAATTGCATTATCAAAAATGTGAAAAATTGACAGGACAGCGGAATATGCTTTATCCCATCTGCAAGAAGCTCTATGAGGCCTCATAGAGCCAGGTAACCCTAACCCCCCAGTATTCTCAACAGGTAATATTATTAAAACTAAATAAAACTAAATACTACTAATACTAATACTGAAGAATGAACAATAAACACAGAGATGCCTGTTTGAGAGTTGCGCTAACTCCATTCCTCCTAAGGGTCTAATGCTAAGCAGGAAGGTCTAAAGCCAGTTTAAAGCCAATTCCTTTTTTATGATGTTTGTGCTTTCATCTTTAGCTGATTTTATTTATTTATTTATTTATTTATTTATTTATTTAAATCTCAGTTCAGCATGAAATAACTTTATTTAGTTTTCTTTTGAGGATGTTTTATTTTTATGGACAGAAATAAATGTATTTACAATGCTAATTTAGAAGTGAAGGGTTGTTGCACCATGTTCATCATATGCTTTGCACTGTATTTTTGCTTGTTGAGTTTTTGATGTTTTTACATTTTAATGAAAAACAACTTGGAGGAACCATTTTCCCAAGCATTAGTTACTTAAATTTTAAATTAGTTCACTTTGTTCAGTAAAAACCAATTTCTTCAGTTTGGCAAAAAGCATGAACTCATATTTTTAGGTATCTAATCATTTGGACCTCACCAGGGGAGGAATGTTGAGTTCCTGGACCTCTTACAAATTTATTTGAATTCCGCTGGTCTAGGGGGGGCAAATGTGGTCTGCAAACTATGATGAATGGTTACAACAAAACTTTAAAAATAGCAACGTAGTGCCCACAGTAGAGTAAAAGCTTATAAGAGCCTCACTCCTTCCTATCCAGGATGGCTTGGACATGGGCATAGTGAATGCTGGAAATCTGCCAGTGTATGATGACATTGACAAAGAGCTGCTACTGCTGTGTGAGAACCTCATCTGGAACAGAGATGCTGAAGCCACTGAGAAGCTGCTGGCATATGCACAAGTAAGAACTGTCCACTTTGCTGATGTTGCTGTTGATAGGTCAGCAGATAATGGCTTTACTACTCAACAGAACAATGTGAAAGGAAGGAAGAAGGTGGTACAGATAAACAAATGGAGAGAAGGAAGTGTGGAGGAGAGACTGGAATATGCTCTGATCAAAGTAAGATATCTGATGAAATAAGATGAGATTCTCTCCGATATCAGTGCCAATGTTGATCTCACCCTCTCTACTCTTCTCAGGGAATAGAGCAGTACGTGCTTGAGGATATGGATGAGTGTCGTGCTAAGGTCGACTGCTATACTCGTCCCCTTCACATCATTGAGGGCCCCCTGATGAACAGCATGAGGGTGGTGGGAGATCTCTTTGGAGCTGGGAAAATGTTCCTACCACAGGTAGGATCCTTGTTGCATGAATGGTTTCACTCATTAGCACATCCTGGGCCCTGATTGGTTGTTAAGTTTGGTTGGTTTCCTTTGGATGACTGCTGCTTGACCCGGGGTGCATGAGGTATGTGTTAGTCCGCAACTGATTTCAATTCCTTTTTTTTTTTTTTTTAATATATTGTCATGGCAGCACAATGTACAGTTAAACTGTGTATATTGTGTTGGTCTATAGACATGCAGGTTGTGTTGTTTTTTTTTTTTTTTGTTTTGTTTTGTTTTTTTTTCTTTTCCCCCTTGGACTTTTGAAATGAAAAGTAGATCAATCATACCAGGACTTTTCACACTTTGAAATAAACCCTGACCCACTTTTGTTGCCTCCCTTCCTTTACTCTGATGCGCTTCTTACCTTTTTGTAACGGGGCTTCTAGAGGTCATTAGACAGATGTATCTCAGATAAATTCAGATGGACTAAACAAAACCATGGTAGCTGCTTTATTTAAAGAAATTTTGATGAAGTAAAAAGGTCCTGACGTTTCATGTCCTAATGTGTTTGCAGGTGATTAAATCGGCTCGTGTTATGAAGAAAGCAGTGGGCTATTTGATTCCTTTCATGGAGAAGGAACGAGAGCAGATGAGAGCATCATCAGGGCCAGCTAAGGAGATGGTCAGTCTCAACTGAATATGACCAACATATTTTCCATAAGGATTCAGAACTTCTGAGATCTGTGTGTATATTACAGTGCATTGTAGGCAATAATGTCTACAACGCAAAAGATGATTGAGTTAAAAGAGGATAATATTGAAGTGAAGCAAAGGGGGCGATAGCTGACATAATACAAATAGACTGCAAACAGTTTTTTAAATATGTGTTGAAGCAGATGGTGGTGGTGTAGTGTCTGAACAGTTGTTTCTTCCACATTTTTTCACACAAATTAAGACCTGCTCCTCAGGTTTTCCCCTTTTTCTGCAGGATCCTTATCAGGGCACTATTGTTTTGGCGACAGTGAAAGGAGATGTCCATGATATTGGCAAGAACATCGTAGGTGTGGTGCTGGGTTGTAACAACTTCAGGTAAACTTGTTTGAAGGGATTACAATATGGAACTCTTCCCAAAATATCAGGTTCCTGTCCTACCACACTCATACCAGTGTGTTCAGTCAGTCTTTGTAGATAACAGTACCTGTTAGTCACTGATTGGGATCAACATTGAAAACATGCAGTCAGAAAGCAGCTCCTCTTTCTCTTTCTCCTCTTTGGTAGTTTAGAGAATTAACTAGTTCACTGCAAGCTGAGGTTTGATTTCCTGCAGGGCAGAGTGGTGCATTATGAGAGTGAAGAGAGGTCCTGAGCACCAACCCTATTGCTGCTTTTTAATGGCACTAATTTAAAATGTTTACATATGTTTGTTAATATTCTGCTTGTGGAAGCTTAACCCTATAGTCTGCAATGTCATCATTTTGAGTGGCTTATATTTTCAGATGTTTGCAGTTGTACGCACAAGCGAAAGAAGCGTGTAAATAAAACTGCTCAAGGGCTCAAGGGTTAACACTGAGTTACCACTCAGTGTTTCAGTCTTCATGTAAGAATGTGATGATTGAATGGGACACACAGCGATGTGAGTCCCATTCAATCATCAGACAGTTGTTTGTTTGTTTGTTTTTTGTTTTTTTTTTGGGGGGGGGGGGGTAGAATGCACGGACGGGTAAACAGGAACACTTTCCATGGCTTGGACCAGTTGCTTGGAGGGTTGGCCAAATAGCTGTGTTTGGATAAATGGCCGTTCAATCAATCTAAATTGGCCAATTAATTTTGTTTGATGCAGAGCTGAATGAAAGTAACTAGCCCAGCGCAGAAAAACCATTTCAGACAGTCAGGCAAATGTGGGGGGTATGAAACAATGAGTCAGGGCAGCTGGTAGTGTCGCATAACCCCGATCTCCAACGGGTGTGATGCGCCTGTTTATACCACATGATGTCACTGGTGTTCTTCAATGGAAGAACTGAATCCATGTTTGTCTTTCATATAAGAAGCAACATATTAGTAAATATATAGACTTGTGGTACTGGCCCACATGGCAAAGACATTAATTTAGGTTGTGTGTTCTTTCAGAGTGGTCGACCTGGGTGTGATGGTTCCCTGTGATCAGATCCTCAGAGAGGCTATCATACAAAAAGCAGGTACAGTGTGCTGGGAGTGTGGTTCGATGAGCATATTATTTCATTTAACAGCCCCACCCCACCACTTCCAAAATATGAAATGATATGCCAAATGGAAAATAAAGTTTACAGTAGAGTCACAGTTTGTGTTGGAATGGTCCTTTCTGACTGATTTTCACTGAACATTATAAAGGCTCTGCAACGTCAGACTGCTTTGTGGCCAATTATGAAATGCTACTTCAATCAAAAAGGTTAGCTCCCAAAAATTGGGTATTTAACTTGCATGGTTTAACGCTAATCACTAATCACATAAAATGTTAGTGGAATCCAAAGGTCTTGGTGGTAAGGCTGGAAATAAAACAGGTTGTGAAATTGTGTTCCAGCAGCACCATTCATTTTAAGTGTAATTTAATTTGCTGCAGATATTATTGGTCTGTCTGGTTTAATCACACCCTCCCTGGATGAGATGATCTATGTGGCCAAAGAAATGGAGAGACTGGGCATGACTACACCACTGCTGATTGGAGGAGCCACCACATCAAAGTAATGCAAACATAAACACAGATGACCCAAACCCTATGATAAGGTAGGGATGTACCTGATAGAGCAGGATCCCCCTACCTTTAAAACAAGCAGCGCTATCATGATGTACAGAGATGTACATCACAGCGACCAAATGTCTGATCAACCTGAGACGCCAAAATGGGCAGAATAGTGCTTCCTGCAATATGTACAATGTTCCTTTACACTTATCTTACAAAGTGTGAATAGTATAGGAACTACTACTACTACTTTGATTACTACTAATTACTTACTAATTTGATTTAAAAAAAAAAAAAGAAAAAAAAAGTGAATCTTTCATATAGAGTCTGGATTCATTCTACATTAAGATAAATTCTTACTTTAATGCTTAAAATTATTTTTTTAACTTGGATTTCTAGAAATTGCAGCTCAAAAAATCTGAAATGCAGCATCTCAAAATATTATATGTTCTTAAGATAAATGAAAAAACATATTTGCATATTTACAAGCTTTTTTAGGTTGCACCACACTTTAACCTTCCAGCCAGACTTGAATATCCGACTATGAATATCTTGGGTACAGCACCCTGCCAACAGCCAGTGCTTTGAGCTACAACCCTCTGTGTCTTGGAGGATGTTGATGATTGTCTTTGTGCCAACTGCAAAAGTCCTGAACTAGACCCAGACTGATTGCACGAATGACCATTTAATTAAACTCCCAAAGAAATATTCTGATGTGCTGAGACAATGGATTTTTGTTTTCATGAGATGTAAGATGTATTAAAGAAAATCAAAACATTAAAAACAAAACTATTTAACACTGCATTGAATTAATTTAAAATGAAAGTTTCACTTTCTGAATTAAATTACAGAACACTTTTCTATAATAAGATTTTTGGCGATACTCCTGCGTGTATAGTTGGACAGTGTATGTGTTTGCTGTCCTACACTTCATAAAGGCAGCTACTATCTTGGTGCTGTGCCTCCCTGTGTTTCTAACCTTTTTGTTGTTTTTGACAGGACACACACAGCTGTGAAGATAGCCCCTTGCTACAGCTGTCCTGTTGTCCATGTTTTGGATGCCTCCAGGAGTGTGGTGGTGGTCAGTACAGCTATATGAATTCCATGGATCTTTTGTAGGGTCTGGTATCTTCTCTCAGTCCTGTTACTCCCACACAGTTTTGTCTTTTTGGGGTACTTTGTATAGCCTGTTAACAAAGTAGAAGATGTCCCTGAGCACTTATTGATATCCTATTTCTGTGGTGGTCAGACATTTGATAGCAGTTGATGTCGTCACAGACATGACAGGTTAGACTCCAAACCTCAGCTGGTTTCCTGTCTGTCAGTGTTCCCAGTTGCTGGATGAGACCGTGAGGGAGGAGTACTTTGATGACCTGAAAGAAGAGTATGAGGAGATCAGACAGGAGCACTATGACTCTCTGAAGGTAGGAATGGCTACTTGGAAACAATGTGGCTTTTTGAACTTGTGGTTTAAAATGGTTTTCTTGGGTCCAGGGATCCTGTCCTTTTTCTTTTTTTTTTTTTTAAATAAAAGCGAAGGATTATTCTTGTCATGTCTTGCCATGAATGTTGGACAGGATGCAATTTACATTGAAATGTCCAACTTGGTAGCAGCTTGATAATGATGATGATAGAAGGTTTCTAAGACCAAAGAACCTGCTTAAAGATTAAGTTGGCTGTTTTTATTATTAGTGACTTAGGCTCCGCACATAGTCACTATTGCCTCTTATAGCCTTTGGCTATAGAGAGTTATCCTGTGCGTTTATTATTACTGACTCGGCCTCCACACAGTCACCATTGTTATGCTGCGCATTTATTATTAGTGAGTTGGACTCTGCACAGAGTTGTGCTATTGTTGTAACTATCATTATCATTTGCGTTTATTCTTCTTCTTTTTATTATTATTATTATTAGTTCACAGAGTCACTATTGTTATCCTGCTCGTTTATTATTCTTTTTCTTTTTATTAGTGACTTGGGCTCCGCACAGAGTGAGATATATAGACATACAGACACACATAGAGACTGATATACAGACATAGACACACACATAAATGTAACAATGCACACAAACACACACACAGAAACACCAACAGACACAAATACACAGAAAGGAAGTCATATACAGCTCTATTCATAGGAACAACTATATATACAGAAACACAGACAAACCCAAAGAGATACACAAACAGCTGACACACACACACACACACACACACACACACACACACACACACACACACACACACACACACACAAACACATGCAGACACACAAAGACACAGCTGACGAACACTGACTATGGCCAACAGTTTGAAGGATTTCTTCTCCGACTGAAGAATCCATGTACTCATCCCTGACTCCTCTGATATGAGACTGTGTATATTCTCATTCAAACAGATCATAGTAATATCCGTCCAACAGTTGAATGGAAAGCAACTGAAATCAGGACTTGGGTTTTGTCAAAGAAGCTTTGTATCTTATTCAAAGGGCTCTGTGAGTTCCCAACACCTCGGTCTGACCAACTTTTAAAACGGAGGAAAATATCTTCTCTACCAAGTTGTGTTTTCATCTTTCTGATATCTTTTATACTTTTGGATCAGCAATTGTTCAAGTGTGATGCTCAATTTCAGTTTCCTGTATGTGTGTATTGCACAGAATTTGGTGACTTAGAGTGGAGGAATCTTTAGAGTGCGTCGGTGAGGTAATGATAATCAAAAAGATTATTTGTAAATCACCCTCATGGGCACACACACAATTTTCTCCAAAGTAGTAGAGATTCTTGTCCTCTCTTGAAAAATGTGTCTACTTTAACTGTCAGACAAACCAAATTTGAACTGTGCCCCTCTAAAGGACATGCTCACCAGTCAATCAGCTGTAGTCAATGATGTCATCAGATATGAGACCCGCTGATCAACTGTTACTACTGACATTTGTTTTTGACTGCAGAGCACACACAAACAGATATGCAGAAACACACATATAGACCGATGAGCACACAAAAACACAGCCACACACATACAGTGAGAAACAAATACAAAGAGAGAGCGCCCTATACATAAGCACATACATACACATACATACAGACATACACACACAAATGTATACAGAGAAACTCGTACACAAAAACACAGCCAGACGAACAAAGACTCAGACTCACACAGTCACACAGAAAAATGTAAAGAGGCACACAAAAACACTTGCATACAGACACACACACAAATACACACACAGACATAAACAGACACAAATATACAGACAGCCCTATTCATAAGAACACACAAACCCAAACAAATACACAAACACAGCTGACACACACGTAAACATGTATAGACAAAAAAAAAAAAAAAAAAAGACACAAACACACAGCTGATGAACGCTATCACTATGGCAATCAGTTTGAATGATTTCTTCTCCGACTCTGACAAATCAATGTACTCATCCCTGACTCCTCCGATATGAGAGCAGAGACACACAGCGACAAATATACAGACGCATGCACACACATAAACGCACACAGACACAAAAACTTACACAAAAATACACATAAAGAGAGACAAACAAAAACACAGCTGACAGACACAGATACATATGCAGTCACACAACCAATAGACAGTGTGTGTGTGTGTGTGTGTGTGTGTGTCTAAAGACATACGTCTGTCTGTGTATATTCACACCCCATTCACACAGGTCATCGTAATATCCGGCCAACAATTTGATCAAAAGCAACTGAACTCAGGACTTAGGTTTTGTCAAAGATGTTTTGCCTCTTATCCAAAGGGCTTCATCAGCTCCTAATGCCTCGGTCTGACAAGTCTGACAGATAGACATGCTTCTACGTCTCCCTCCCGGCAATTTCTGCAAAGGAATTTTCTAGTTCACTATTCTTATTCAACCTCCATGGAAACATCTGAATCATCCATTTCTCTTTTACAATTGTTGGTATCCGGCTCCACCCAGTTAGATTTCTTCTGAAAATGAAATATCTAGTTTAACTTTGTTAAATGCAATATTTAAGTAATAAATGACTGATAATACAGTTAAAGTAAATGGTAATAAGTAAATAAAGTTATAAGTTCTAAAATAATTCAATAAGTGGATAAAATAATCCACTCGCAGCATATTGCCTTTGGGAAAATAATTTCTGCAGGGAATGAATCCACACATGGCACTGCTTGTGGAAGTAGGATGGTCTGAAGGACAATGTGTCCTAACCCTTGTGCGGTCTTAACATTTTGTATACTCCCCTTGTCCTATGGGTCAAAAATGACCCGCCTTCACCAAAGCCCTAAAATAAAGCAGCTTAATTGAATTTTAAATCCAATATCTATTTTGTATGTTGAAACATCCTGTTATTTATAACATCAACTCAATTTTATTAAATTTTATCATATATTTTTTTCTAACAGTGAAAAAAGACGTTCACCAGTGAGTGATTATTTTTTTCTTTCTTTCTTTTTTATTTTAGCACAATCCAACTATCATAATAGTTTTCTTTTATGCAGTAAAGGTTTATTATTACTAATATATCAATTTGAAGAAATTACTATTGAATTAATTTTATTGAAAGGAAAAATAACAGTCAACTGTATGGAACCTTTCCAACTGTTTATTCTTTGTTAAGGAAATGAATTATCAAATACATCTCTTCTCTCTTCTCTTGTCTAATAACAAAACAGCAAAAGGTTGCCTAACATTGAACATTAGCACATGTGGGACAGTATGTGCAAACGTGAGAATGGGCTTTGCAGACGTATTTCTCATACGTGCAGCACACAAATTTCGTCTTGCAGTCCTTCCTCCAGGGGCAGAAATTGCATCTTTTTCTCTTGCTTGACCCAGCTGCAGCCTCAGGTGGCTCAGGACAAGATTCGGCTCCCTGAGCAGCTCTCACAGTTGCTGCAGAGGTTTCTGTGCAGGGGAAGCGCTCCCTTCTTGCGATGCATGGGGTGATGAGAATTTCCCAACTGCTCCAGGAAGATCCTCCTCCTGTTCTTCCTCTCAGCCATCCAGGTTGGATGGATCATCTGCCATGTCACAAAGGCATTGTATGATGAGACATCAAGGATGTTGTAGAAGATGACCAGGGGCCAACGTGCAGTCCTTCTGCAGCTGTACGTTCCAATAACCTTGACAATGTTGTCCACGTCCCTTAAGTGTGGTTGTAGTCCAGGATGATGGCTGGCTTCCTGTCTTCACGATCAGTAATTTCAGCTGCCTTGTGCAGTGAACTCAGCAGGACCACGTTCTTGTTCTTTTTTGGGAGGTAAGAAACAAGAGTGGTGGTGGGGGTGAAGGCAAACTTTGTCTAGAAGACCACTCTCCCTCTTGTTGCGAGGGGTGCAGGGGGGAGTTCAGGCTTGTTTTTCCGAACAGTGCCAACCATGGTCAATTTCCTTTTCAGGAACTACGGGCCGAGTTCATAGGAGGTGAAAAAGTTGTCACATGTGACGTTGTGCCCCCTCAGTCCAACCGTCAAATCAAGTACAACATGCATCCCCTGGTTCTTCTCTGGTGCTGCACTGGGCAGCTTCTCGGTGTAGACTTGCATATTCCATGCATAGCTGGATTTTGCGTCACAGGCCACTCATATTTTGATGCCATATTTTGCTGGCTTGCTTGGCATATACTGCCAGCAAGACAGCGACCTGATTTAAAAAAAAAAAAAAAAAAAAAAAAAAAAAAGACAGGTTACAATCAGTAGTGAGTATGAGTGTCACAGAAAAAAATCACATGAATCAACAAAGTGAAAATATAAATTTCAGATAAGTAACATTACAAAAATAAAAATTTTACCTTTGAATGGAACCAACTGCTCATCTACTGTGACTTCAGGTCCAGGGTTGTAAAGGTATGGCAGACGGTCAACCCACTTGTCCCAGACGTCTCTGATGGCTGCCAGTTTCTCCATCACACGCCTTGCTGGTCTTGACTCACGGTTGTCAAATCTTAGCATTCTTGAAAAAGTGTGGAAGACTTTCAGCGGCATTGTGGCACGAAAAATTGCCCTTCCATGCTCTGCATCCCAGAGATGAGATGTAGCCTCACCACAAGACCTATAGACACCTGCTAAGATCAAATGCCTCGCAGGTTAGTCTGATTCATATTTTTCCAGTTGTCTCCATATTTACGGGAACCCTCAGAATTTGTCATTTCCAATATGATCTTTTCAATGGCTGGTGTGATGAACAGGAGGAAAGTGGAGGAGATGTCCTTGGCATGGGCAGCTAAATATCTTGTTGGCCCTGGGGTCATCCTAGTTATGTTTTGTGATGCAGCTCTTCCTGGGCTGCCATTGGTGTTTGATGAGGACCATGTTATTTTACTGTTCTTGGATAAAAATGTCTCTGTCAACTTTGGTCATTTCTTCTTCATCTGAAGAGGCTTCATGGTCTCTGTTGTATTCCTTCTCATCTTTTTCTTCAGATACCTCTTCTTCCACATCATAGTGTTCTTGCTCCTCCTGAACCTCTGAAAAAATCTGGTCCAGGACCTGCTGGACAGTGAAATGTCCACTCATGGCTTCAGCAAGGAATCAACTGGGGGTTCTTTGGTCAGGGGTATCTTTATATCCTCTCCACTCAATTTGTTTTACATTGTTTTTTTGTTTTGTCTGGGATCTTGTGTGATGTGAGGAATTAGTGGCAGGTCAGAGGTGCAGGTGCAAATTCAAGTTCAAGTTGTACATCCAAAGCTATCCAGTTTCTTTCTTTTATGTGTGTATTTGCGCATGTGGTCTTTGAACTTTTTTCAGTCATGTAAATGCTTTTATAACATACGGGTCAAAAATTACCCATAAGACAATATTAGGACCTTAGCGGTGTACAGCCCATATGGCAGGACAACATGAGGGTTAAGCGTAATGAATTAACATGTTGGTGAGTGAGGCTGATGAGGGTAACTCTGTTCAGAGAGACGATCTGTGCTGTTTTACTCTGAGCCTTACATTCACACACAGTAATGAAAATGTTGAATTTTACCAGACTTCATCCATCCGTCCATATCCATCCAACACACACACTTCTTCACCGAGCAGTCTGGGGTGGATGTTCTCCACCCAGTCTTAAACACTCCATGTATGGTTTTCTGTTGGCCTTCCTGGAATTACATCACATTCTGCCATTCCCATGGAAATGTTGAGCAGTACCACCCTGATATTATCCTGAAGGCTTTATCATGTCCTCACCCTTTTAAAATCAGTCGATGAAACACCAAACTCTCGAAGCATGGTTTGGACTATACACTAATACATGCCTTTTATGTGTATGATTAGAAGAGTTTGACTAACGTTTCTTTTGCCCTGTAGATGTTCTGTCACAGGATACAGACACCACAATTTGTCTTGTAGGCAGCTAGTTCTGTGGTCATATGTTTCCATCTAAATCACATTCAGAGGCCTTATTATAAAATTGCAAAAATTGCGAAATATATAAGATTGTTATATCGTTCTCCTCATCCTCTGCCTTTGTCTGTTGCCCTCAGGATCGTCGGTATCTGTCTCTGTCCCAGGCCCGAGAGAGGGCTTTACATATAGATTGGCTGTCACTGCCCAAACCAAGTGAGTTGCTCACCAAGGTCATCAGCAGATTACTTTGACACTGGAACACTAAGTTACAATTTTCAGATGCATTTAAGCAAGATGTGCTTTTTATGTGTAACAGAGCGTCCTCAGTTCTTGGGTACTCGTGTGTTTGAGCAGTATGACCTGAGCAGTTTGGTGGACTATGTTGACTGGAAGCCTTTCTTCGATGTGTGGCAGCTAAGAGGAAAATACCCCAACAGAGGATACCCCAAGATCTTCTATGACAAGACAGTTGGTATGAGCTCAGCCTTGGGCAGGGTCCACCCCTCTATGTCATGTCTGACTTGTCAGGTGTTTGATTTTGGTTGAACTTTCACTCTAGTTTATGGTCTAGATAGTTAGGGACCTGTTAAAGCTTAAAAGTGTAATTATATCATCAGTCTGGCTAATGAGCAGTACCACATACTAATGGAAGACTGACCTCTGACATTTTATGTTGTTTGGCTCCTGAAGGTGTGGAGGCTCGTCGTGTCTTTAATGATGCCCAGAAGCTACTCTGCCATATGATTGACAGTGGCAATGTGAAGGGGCGGGGCCTCGTGGGGTTCTGGCATGCCCAGAGTGACGGTGATGACATCAAAGTGTATGAAAATGATGTCACAGTGTGTAGGGACACCAAACCCATTGCCACTTTCCATGGCCTACGGCAACAGGTACAAACTATAATAGATATTGTCTCTCTTTCTGTCCTCCTGTTCCTATCTCTTTCTCTCTCTCTATGTTTCTGACTGTCAATCCCTCCCTGACTCTGCCACTTTCTCATCCTTTCTCTCCCTCTCTCCTTCCCTCCTTTCTTCTGCACTGTCTCTTTCCCGCTCTCTCACTCTCTTACTCTCCCTCTCCCTCACCCACTGTAGTGAGTGCCTACCATTGCCTGTTAATCACTTGGCAGGGTGCGGGAGAAGACATGTTTTTGGTGGGCTTCCATGGAACTAATTAATAAATCAATAATATCCAGGCTCTAGTTTCCATTTTTTCCCTGTTCATTGATAAGTGTATTAGCTGATGATGGCTGGTGGCTACTGTGGTGATGACTTGAGGGAAGCCATGCTTGAACATGTAACCAAGCAATAGAAACGCTCTGATCTCCCTGTCAGACATGCCTCTCCTTACTACCAGCTACACTCAGCTTAGATTCATTAGTACACATGTGCCCAGGTAGACCAGAACCATCACCAAGCCCACACTGCCCCCCAGTGAGCACCCAAATGAATAAAATAACCAAACTGAAAATGCCAAATGTTACATCATCAGGGTGTGTCCATTTCTCTGTGTTATCGTCTGTCTCAATGTATGTGTCTGCGTCTAATTTTTTTTTTTTTGGTCCATTTCTGTCTCTCCAACTCTCATTGTGACTGTCCATCTCCATCTTTCTATATCTCTTGTGTGTTGCAGGTGGAGAAGGATAGGTCCAGCTCAGAACCCTTCTTGTGTCTGTCTGATTTTGTGGCCCCTGTAGACAGCTGTGTGCCAGACTACATTGGTATATTTGCTGTGGGTGTGTTTGGAGCAGAGGAGATGAGTCAGCAGTTCCAGGCAGAGGGAGATGACTACAGCAGCATCATGGTCAAAGCGCTGGCTGACCGCCTAGTAGAGGTGCAATATGGATGGTGCCTGAGGTTGCTGGTATCAAAGGGGTTGGATGTTGTGCAGTGGTGTGTAACTCTTTTTCTACCAGGCCTTTGCTGAGGAACTGCATGTCCGTGTGCGGAAGGAGCTGTGGGGCTACAGTGCTGATGAAGCTCTACAGGCCTCAGACCTCCACAGAGTTCGATACCAAGGCATCCGGCCTGCGGCTGGCTACCCCAGCCAGCCTGACCACACAGAGAAGACCGCCATGTGGAGCCTGGCTTGTATCCAAGAGAAGACTGGTGAGAGCCACAAGAGTCACAAAACCATGTGATTGTCATGATTGCAGTTAAAAGCCCCCACTGCTGCTGTACTTTTCCCTCATGTAATTTCCTCAGTGGAATATGTTGTATCAGCTGTTCTGCCTATTCTTAAAGCAGGCAGGACAGGATCTTTCAGAGCGGGACAACATCAACAAAGTTACATCAAGGCACTTTGGAAGTGGCAAGGCACTAGACCAAACTCTTTATGGAGTTATTAAATATACCCAACATATCCCTCCAAGAGCAAGCACTTGGCAACAGTGGCAAGGAAAAACTTCCTTTAAGAGGCAGAATCAGGCTCAGGGAGGGCAGCCATAAGCCTTGACTGGTTGGGTTGAGAAGGAGATATTCGGAGGCGGGGCAGGCAGAGAGACAGAGAGAGAAGTAGAGGCAGTGAGAACAAGTGATAACATCACCACAGAAATTTTGTCAGGACAAGGGTAGGCTCTGACATGGAAAGTTTGAGGTGCTAAATTTATATCCCTGAGCACAATGCAAAGCTAAGGGAAACAGCATTCACAACCCATAATAAAGCAGGAAAAATGGTTGATTAGAGAGGAAAGACTATTTCAGTGGAGTGGAATTGCTTCAAATCAAATCAAATCTGATTTATTTGTATAGCGCAAGTTACATCAAGGCACTTTACATATAGAGCAGGTCTAGACCAAACTCTTTTTATAAAATTATTTAAAGAGACCCAACAGATCCCCCGATGAGCAAGCACTTGGAGACAGTGGCAAGGAAAAACTTCCTTTAAGAGGCAGAAACCTTGCTCAGGGGGTGCGGCCATCTGCCTCGACCGGTTGGGCAGAGAGAGAGAAAATTCTGTAGCAACTCTGATAATTTTTCATTTTCATATCATGGCTGAAGTGCTTTTGTTACAATAAAAGAATAAGATCACCAACTTATTTTGTAGTTTTAAAGTTAGTTTAGATGTATTAGTATTGACAAAGCTGAGGATTTTGTTTACTTGATGGTGGTATGGTGTTTCTTGTTGGTATATGAAGGCTGAATAAAAATATTGATTTGTCTCTAGTGCAGGGCATTACATTAAGTGTTCGTCACATTGCAACTCTTCAAACTGGAATTTGTTTCTCCTGGGGGCTCAGGAGGCGTAGTAAATCCATGTGTGTGTGTGTATGTTTGTGTAGGTATCAGTCTGACAGAGTCCCTGGCCATGACGCCTGCTGCCTCAGTGTCTGGATTTTACTTCTCCAATCCTCACGCCTCATACTTTGCTGTTGGCAAGATCACCAAAGAGCAGGTTGGTCTGACATCCTGACTTTAAAGGGCTTCTGGTGAACTACTTTGACAGAAACAGCAGCAACATCTCTACACTCCCCACATTCCAATCTTACTATACCTGGTGATTTGTGTGTTATCAATATCTATACACACTTCTCTATACAATTAAAACTTTAACCAACCTAAAGTGCACTATGTGCCATTGTTTTCCCTTGAATCAAAGATCTGATGTTGTGACTTAGTAACAGTGTTTAATAGAAACTGGTGACACAATTATTAGATTAATATTGTTCTACAAAGTATGGTGGTATTAAAAAAGTGTACACCCAGGTGAATTCCCTCAGGTAGACTTTCAGCTTGATGCACACACGTCATCAGGGTGAGATTAGGTATTACCTCACCCTCATGGATTTACTGAGAGCTAGGTCAAGAATATAAACCCTGCAGTGAGCAGCTGCTCTGTGTTAAGACAGGCCAGGAGAATGGACAGACTGGTTGGCTGACAGGAAGACTACAGTTACTCAGATAGCTCCTCTTTGCACCTGAGCTGAAAACAAGAGCTCTAGAGGAAAAAAATAGCATGGAGGTGCAAGAGATGCAGCAGTTAAAATACACATTGTGTTCCACTCCCAGCAAACCTGATATGAGACTGCAATGGACGTGACAATTAACAGCTGAAGAGTGTAAAACATGATCTGTTCTGATGAATCTGGATTTCTGATGGGGTTAGAATTTTTAACAGCATAAAGCCATCATATGTCAATAGTACTAGCTACTGGGGGTTTAATGGTGCACTGAAGGTTTTCTTGGCAATAAAATATGGCTCAATCCTAGTCTGAATGCCAAAGCCAGAGTTTTGGTGGTGAGCATGCTCACCATGTTAATTTGATATTGTCTCTCTGCTGCTTGAAACGTTCTGCTCCACCAAGGAAGCAGGCAAGCAAGAAGGCTCTAAACAGGTGAGCACTGCTGCTACCTAATGAGCTTTGTTTTTTCTACTTAAACTGTTGTTTGGCCACTGTTAACTTGAGCACAAGCTTTTGTAGTCTTCCTTGGTCAGACCATGTGGTACAAGCAATCATTTTGAATCGGCCACCTTGCTTTTCTTCTTGTCCCCATATTAATATTTATTTATTTCTAATATTTTAATTCACTTCCAATCATTAGAATAATGACCAGGCTACAGGGCTAGTCTTTTATTTTTGACACGAGTGAGAAGCAGTTTGCCTCTTCTCTTAGCACCAGCAGATATGAAAGTCCAATCTGTTAGTGTCACTGCTCGCACTTAGTGGTAAGACTGAAGACTAACTCTCTCTGCTCATGTCCCCAGGTGGAGGACTACGCCAGGAGGAAGGACATGACTGTGGAGGAGGTGGAGAAATGGCTGGCTCCTGTATTGGGTTATGAAGTGTAGAGTATGAAGGCTGCTGGGTTGAGCCAGAGCCAGGATTAAGTCCATCATCATCATCACTTGTGAAGAAACTTTTCTCAGATCAATAAATTTCTTCAATAGCTTTTTAAGGCATCTCAACTCCATAACACCAAGAATGTGTTGTTGTCCAGTCATGTCTCAGTGTTTGATAGTTCATGTGCCACTGAAAAAGCACAAAAGTTCAGAGACAAAATACAACATATTGAGATTAAAACTCGAGGGCAGTTGCTTCATATTACTGAGCTGACATCATGTCTAGGTCAGTTTGTGATCTATTTCAGTTCAGTATCACATAATAGTTGGCTGTAGAGGCTTTCATCTTCCTGACTAGTGACTAGTCTGATTAAAAACTAATCCATGTACTGATAGATTATTAGAAAACCTTTAATATGGCATTCATTAAAACATTGTGAAGCGTCTACAGAAATGAAAGTAAAGATCCATTAAATATTTCCTCACCTGCTCTGCTGCTCTGAGCTAGAACTCCAGTTTTCCATGTCCTCTTTACATTCACGACAGGATCTGGCGTGAACTTGGAATTTAGTCAGTCCTTGGTCCTCTTCTGACTGCATTTAAAATCTGTTCTGCTCACTGATTAAAAAATACAAGTATCAATTGGATTCATTAATGGTCCAGATCAAAGCTATTGATATTGAGCCGTCTCCCTAGATGTCTGTGAATTTGTATTAATGAATATTAATTTATCATTTGTTATTGTCTGGTTGACGTAATTTCAAAATATAGGACGCAGTTATAAGGATGACTGTTGGTCCATTATCCTTTGTAATTTAAAAGCTCCACATTCATCTGCGGTAAAAACTCCTAACTGTCCAATCATGTGTGGAGCACCTAACTGGCACAGCTGTGGGACTGCAGCTTAATGATGTCATGATCTATCATCTTAAGGGGTGTCACAATCTTGATTTCTTAATTTGATATTGATCGAAATCAAGGGTGGAATTGAGGATGAAGCCACGCCCCCAAGTAGCATCCCACAGGTGTGTGATGATGGGAGAAAAAAAAACATGCCTACGTGTTCAAATGCAGCGACTAACTTGAATCTGCAGACAGTTCAAAAAACAAAAAACTGGCAACTGCTGATACAGAATGCACATTATCTGGACCCATTTCTGAAATCAGCGGTGTGGAAATTGTTTAATTTACAGCTAAACTCCAACAGAATTTAATTCAAGGTTGAGCAATAACTCACTACTGGGGTGTTTGTAGCATCCGACATGTGACTATTCAGTACTGGAATACTGGAAAACCATTTAAGGATTTAAGCATTTAAGAATTAGCATAATGAAACCACACTGCAACATGCCAAGCAGGTCTCATCGTCAAAGGTGCTGGTCTGATATGATTTCCAGTAAGTAAGTTTCCAATTTACTGGTAAAACATGTTAGTGTTGCATTATATTGTTGACAGTATGGCCTTAGTGTGGTAAACTGCAAAAAAGTGAGGTAGATTACGTCACTAATAAAACCATGCAGACCATCCTATAAAATGAAATTTAATTAAATGAGTTAGGCTTAGCGACTCTTTAGTTCGTCACGCCCCGGTCCTCCTCAGTATGAACCTGTTTGGACCACACCACCTTTCTGTTCCAGGATTCTGGCTTCCTTATGGTTCAAAGTGACCAGACGTCTGAGTCAGTGTAGCTTGGAACCAGTTAAACTGCTGTAGAGCTGCTAATGTGTGAATCGTCTTCACTCATTAATACAATACTGTTAAACTGATCCAACTCGTCTAACATCCTTATCCTGAGGTCCACATCCCAGTCAACGTTTCCGTTGGGCCAAATAAAAGGGTCCACAACACCGAGGAGCCACAATCCCTTTCAGTCTGTTACTCCACATTCAAGGGTCCGCATTAGCACGCGCAGGCTCATGCGCGCTCATACCTGTGCAACTCCGCCCTCAGTTAGCTTTCGCCAGCCAATGAGAGAAGAAATCTGTAGTGCGCTGCCTTGTGCTGTGTAGCATACACACAAACACAAGAACGGACGCACGGACTCAAGCTGTGCGCCACAAGCAAACACCACAAGCTACAACCTTGTGAACATTGACCATGGCCGACGGCGGAGAAGGCGAGGATGAGATCCAGTTCTTACGGACTGTAAGTATTACTCCCCGGTCTCTGGAGTCGAGCATCTCCGCTGTGTGTGGTGTCACTGCGGCTTTCTGCTCGGCAGTGCGTGTGAGTGTGGGCATGGAGTTTACCGCATTAAGCTCGGCTCCTGTAGACAGTGTCGGGATGAGGGTGAGTCCTGCTGACAGAGCACCAGAGAGGGGCAAAGGTATGAGGACAGTGAACAGTGTGCCAATGCGCGTTGTAGCCGTTATCGTGGCTGTTCTGTCTTGGGCAGAAGACAAGTCACCGCGGTGTGTGTTGGGTGGATGCAGGACGCAGTGCGGTGAAGATGGGCATCATGAAGCTGCTGAATGCGCTTCACCTCCAGTCAACCCGCTCGTGTGTATGTAAGAGGCGCAGCGAGTGAGGGATGTCATGTCATGCTAATCATAATAAAGTCAATGTCAGGAAACAGGAAAATGGCTGTTGAGCCGCAAAACAGTCACGTGAACAATAACACGTGAATTCGCCGCATCTGAGCAGCTCTGTACTTTTCGAGGAGGAGGTGCGGTTTGGGGACTCACTGTAACATCCTCACATATCCCATAAACATGTAACGGTGTGGCGTCATCTAAATCCTCCAGGTGATCACTGATGCTGCTCTGCAATAGGATCGCTGCAGTGACTGGAGGGCTCCTGTTTGAGAGCTGCAGATGTTTTAGCAGTAGATTGACTGTGATGTGGAAGGCATCACTCACAGGGACAAAACATTGTTTTTTTGTTTGTTTGTTTTTTAACACGTTTTGGTTTGGACTCCTGTGTAATAGCACTTGGCCTGCAAGCCTGCATCACTAGGGAAGTGATGAAAAGTGATGTTGCTCTTGGTTGCCTTTTTTTTTCTGTTTTCATCATCCTAATTTGTGCTGTTGTATTTCGAGTTTTCTGAAACCTTGAGCAAACCAGCTCGTGCTGTGCCATGTGAATGTGACATGACTGCTGCAGTGGACTTTTGTGTGGTTAAGCCTGCAACCAAAGCTTTTGGTTTGCATTCTGCTGCTCACTGATGGCGATGATCTGTGGGCGCAGATTGAAACAAAGATGCTAATCTGATGCAAATGACTTTCTGTCACAGAGAATATGTGCTCAGACTTTCAGATTAGGACCTTGATCCTTTGCAGGTGCTGACAATTGATTCTACTTTAATCAAATTTGGTTTAGTTGCCCTCTGGGCGAGTTGGGATATGCACACCAAGAACATATGGCGGAAGAGACATCTAACATTGCCTTGGAGCACCATGGAGGATGTGGCTGTGGAGAGGGATGTTTGACTATGTACAGTATGTAGCCAGTGAGACAGCTAAGCATAGATACAGAGGATTTTGAGATAGTGTTCTCCTCTCTTTGTTTGAATTTGATTTTACACTCTAACTGAAACTCTAGATAAATGTTTGACTACAGTAAATTTACTTTGTTGGTGTGGTATTTTTATTTATTAAAATATAGTATACAGTGTTACTTCAGAAAAATTGTGCAGAAGTGTTGTTTGATACCAAAATTATTAAATTGTTACAATACTAGCTATGTACCTGAGCAGCTATTTGTTATTTATTATTTTTAAAGCAGCACATGAAGGATGGACACCAATGAGCATAGCAAATCTTTATTTATTTATTTATGTATTTATCTGTTTTTGTCCTGCATGTAGCTCTCCAGGCAACTGCCTATGTGGCTATGCCAAGAGCTGGCCATACTTATACTCGAGAAGGGAAAAGTGGAGCTTTGCAGTTTTAAACCTGCTTTCACACAACAGCTGTCTCTGTTACTTTTGTTCGACATTTTATAATACAACAATCTATAAAGAAAGGAAAACATTTAACAGTATTAATATTAAAAACTAGAACCAAAGTTAGTTTGAGCCAAATATTTCTAAATTGCAGTGGAATGTTACAGGAAATTTATTAGGTTGGGTTAGGGCATAATATTGGCATCATATTGTGATCATTTTGACAAATGTGATGTAATTTTTATGTTGACTCTAAAAGTGAATCCAAAGCTGATGATGTGAGTGGGAGTGGGGGGGCAGGGGGATGGTAGGTTAGGGGGTGAGTGAGTCATATCTCCCCTAGTGGGTGGCTGAATGCTACATGTTGAATCAAAATTGTTGCTCTTTGAAAATGATGGACGTTCACAGGCTGCAGTAAATCAGTCACCTCAAAGACACTGAGACAGATTAGACTGTGTTTTGAACAAAACTTGTCTTTTAGAGCAGAGACTAATAGCTCGCGACAGGTCAGAGAATCAAACAGCTGGAAGCATTGCAGAGTCTGTCTTTATCTGATGTGTTGTAGCAGCAAACCAAACTAAATATCAAACCATATATACAGTTAAGTCCAAAATTATTCATACCCCTGGCAAATTCTGAATTCAAGTTACTTTCATTCAACCAACAAGTTTGTGTTTGTTTGTTTGTTTGGTTTTTTTTTGGAAATGACAAAGGTTTCTCCCAAACAATAATAAGACAATGTACAAGATGCATCATTGTGGATTGATTGAGACAGCTTAGTTGAATAAAAGTAGCTTTAAGTCAGAATTTGAAAAGTTTGAATAATTTTGATTTTAACTGTAATCGCAATGTGGCCGGGTGCAAAGTCCAAATCACAGGAACTGCCAATTTTTAAAATCAAGGCAAAATATGTCACAAAATTGTTGTTCGTGGTCACGACATGAAGTGGAATTTTGATTTACCTGATGCAGTTATGTTTAATTTGAGTCAGGGAAACTTAATTATCTCAGATTAGAGATTAGTCTCAGTTACAGCAGCAGTGTAGATGTGAGCCACAGAAAGAAAGAATGATGAGGAAAGATTTATTTTTTTTGCTGAACTCAGATGCTGTTTCTTACACCATTCTGGATTTAACTCCTGTGTTCAAAATGCATCTGCCAGTGACAAACCTTTTTACTTTGTAATATAAATTTTTTTTTTAAATTATTAGCATTATTTTTTTCTCTTGTAGACATGTTTCTACTACACCAGAGGTGTCCAAATCCGGTCCTGGAGGGCCACTGTCCTGCATGTTTTAGATGTAACCTACTCCAACACACCTGATTCAAATTAGTGACTTCTGATCAGACTTCAGCAGAGCTTGATGACAAGCTGCTCATTTCATTAAGGTGTGTTGGAGCAGGGTGACATCTAAAACATGCAGGACAGTGGCCCTCCAGGACCAGATTTGGACACCTCTGAACTACACATTACACTTTTGTTGGCTCTGCAAAGGTCCAGCTCAATTTAGGACATTACCCACGTGAAATGCAAGAAAGTAAAGACCCATTTCAGAACATTTGCCCACTGTTCACACACACTGAGCCCAGTCAAGCCACCAGAGCATTCTGCTACATTCAATGCTTAATTAAATAAGAGGGACTAATGTTTTCACCTGCACTACATCTTCATCAAAGTCAGATGGTACTGGTAGACACAGAAGCACAACACAGGCGTATAACACAGTAGTATAACTCTCATTCAAGTGCTCAGTACAACAAAGTGTGGCCTGTGACCCAAAAAAAAAGGCAACCAAACTAAATATCAGTCAAGTCAGTGATTTAGTCAAAGCTGGACCTGATCTGCTATAGAGCTTTGAATCTACAATCCGTCGAATTACCAATGACGTTTAGAAGAAAGTAGACCAAAAACAGGTATGCATTGGGGAAGGGCTAGAGTGTGATTGACAGACTGTACAATCAGAATCAGAACGGAGCAGAGCAGATCCACCATTCACTCCTCCTCAGCCACGTGCACTTCTCTCCAAAGAAGGTTACTTTTGTTTTTAAACGACCAAGAATACCAAGATGGCCACCGGCCGGCAGCTGTTTGTTCCAGCCCTAATGTTTTATCAGTCTGCTCCTCACACTCACTATGCCCCTGAGAGCAGCAGAAAACATTTGAATATTCTATTCACAAACACTGAGTCACAGAGTGGCTGATGTTAATTTATCTCCATGCATTTAGTTTGTCCCCTCTGTTTTCTCCTCCTGTCTTCTACCCCCTCCCCAATTCACTCCCCTCATCCCCACAGCACTCCCTGCTAAGTGCACTTTAGATGCAGATCAATACATGGTTACTGATGACTGCTGATGTGTCAGCACAAAGGTAACGTTGTGTGTGTTACACAGAAAAGTATGTGCAGTTTTAGCAGGCAACTCCAGTGATGAGCCACTGCAGGCCACACAGACACTCTTAAGCTTGACAAAAAGCAAATTACTCTATTTTCAGTTGATAAAAGTGGGACCAGTTAAATTTCAGGCATAGAAAACCCTAGGTCTTCCAACAAAATAAAAGGAAAGAATGGATTATGTGATTGGACCTCCCCACCCCGTGGACCCACCACCTGCGAGGATAACCGATGGGGTCAGGTGTGTTGCCAGTTGGGTGGCAGTGAAGGCAGCGGCCTTGACAACTCAAACCTGGGCGGCAGAGGCTGGCTCTGGGAACATGGAATGTCACCTCGCTGGGGCAGAAGGAGCTGGAGCTTGTGCAGGAGGTGCAGCGCTACCAGTTGGATCTGGTGGGGCTTACTTCTATGCACAGCCTTGGTTCTGGATCCCCACTCCTGGAGAGGGGTTGGACTCTTGTGTATCCCTACTCACAAAATACTCACAAGCCCCTGGTCGAGTTTTCCCCAGTGGATGAGAGGGTCGCCTCCCTACGCCACAGGGTTGTGGGGGGGGGGGAAACTCTGACTGTTGTTTGTGCATACGCACCAAACAGCAGTTTGGGGTATTCAGCCTTCTTGGAGACCCTGAATCAGGTCCTGTAAGGGGTCCTGGTAGGGGACTCCATAGTCCTATTGGGGGACTTCAATGCGCACGTGGGCAATGATGGAGACACCTGAAGAGGCATGACTGGGAGGAACGACCTTCCTGAGCTGAACTCAAGTGGTGGTTTGTTGTTGGACTTCTGTGCTAGCCATGGAATGTCCGTAATGAACGCCATGTTCAAGCATAAGGATGCTCATAAGTGTACTTGGTACCAGAGCACCCTAGGCCAAAGGTCAATGATCGATTTTGTGATCATGTCATCTGATCTGAGGCCACATGTGTTGGACACTTGGGTGAAGAGAGGGGCGGAGCTGTCAACAGATCACCACCTGATGGTGAGTTGGGTTAAGTGGCGGGGGAAGACTATCTCAAGAGGGGAAAGCGGGGGAACATCCCAAGCCATCTATGGCAAGGATGGTTCACTGTTGACGTTGACTGAGGAGGTAGTCGAAAGGTGGAAAAAGCACTTTTGAGGAACTCCGGAATCCAACTTGCATGACCTTAGGTGGAGGCAGAGCTGGAGGATGAAGGAGGATCAGTGTCGATCTCCTGGGAAGAGGTCACTGAGGTAGTGCAACAACTCCACAGTGGCAAAGTGCCGGGGATTGATGAGATCCCTCCAGAAATGTTGAAGGCTCTGGGTGTTGAAGGGCTGTTATGGTTGACGCACCTTTTCAATATTGTGTTGTCTGGAACAGTACCAAAGGAGTGTCAGACCGGGTTGGTGGTTCCCTTGTTTAAAAAGGGGGACCACAGAATGTGTGCCAATTATCGGGGCATCACACTCCTCAGCCTCTCTGGGATATGTTGTGGGAGGTGCTGTGGGAGTATGGGGTGCAGGGCTCTCTGCTGAGGACTATCCAATCTCTGTATTCCCAAAGTGAGAGCTGTGTCCGAGTTCTCGGTAATAAGTCAGACTTGTTTCCGGTGGGGGTTGGCCTCCGCCAGTGCTGCGCTTTGTCACCAATCCTGTTTGTGATTTTCATGGACAGGATATTGATGCGTAGTCATGGGGGGGAGGGTTACAGGGTTACATCCCTACCTTATGTGGATGATGTGGTCCTATTGGTTCCATTGGTCTGTGACCTCCAGTGCTCACTGGACGAGTTCACAGCCGAGTGTGAAGTGGCTGGGATGAGGATCAGTAACTCTAAATCTGAGGCCATGGTTCTTAGAAGGAAACCGGTGGCATGCGTACTCCGGGTAGGAAATGAGTCCTTACCCCAAGTGAAGGAGTTCAAGTATCTTGGGGTCTTGTTCACGAGTGAAGGTAAGACGGAGCATGCGATTGGCCGGAGAATTGGAGCAGCAGGGGCGGTGTTGTGTTTGCTCTACCGCACTGTTGTGATGAAGATGGAGCTGAGCCAGAAGGCAAAGCTCTTTATCTACTGGTCAGTCTTTTTTTCTACCCTCACCTATGGTCATGAGCGATGGGTCATGACTGAAAGAACAAGATTGCGGGTACACAGGAAAAGCAAAGGAAATGGGTTCCCCCGGGAGGTTGGCTGGATTCTCCCTTAGACATAGGGTGAGAAGTTCGGCCATCCAGGAGGGACTCGGAGTAGAGACCCTGCTCCTTCATTTGGAAAGGAGCGAGTTGAGGTGGTTCAGGCATCTAATAAGGATGCCACCAGGACGCCTCCCAAGGGAGGTGTTCCTGGCATGTCCAGCTGGGAGGAGGCCACGGGGTAGGCTGAGGACCAGGTGGGGAGATTATATCTCCACACTGGCCTGGGAGTGCCTTGGGATTCCCCCAGTCAGAGCTGGCCAATGTGGCCAGGAAAAAGGAAGTTTGCGGTCGTCTGCTGGAGCTGCTACCTCCGCGGCCCAGCCCCAGATAAGCAGATAAAGATGATGATGATTGGACCTCCCTTTCACAGGGAAAATTAACAGTTGGGAGCAGATGAAGATTAAAAGATGAACTACATGGTTAAGGTGCAATACTCTATGCTCCACCACATAGTTATACTGACATCATATTACTTCCTCCTTTTCTTCTGACAGTAACAAACAAAATCCACATCTTCCCTTTAAGATCTGTAGAGGACAGTGGGCTCCTTGAACCTCCTCACAGTCCAGTGTCTGAGTTGTGCAGCAGCTCCCTCCTCCTCATGGTCTCTGCTCTGATCTGACTGACAGGCAGGACCAATCAGCTGCATTTTCCAATGGCAGGCTCTAGTTCAGGTGTAGAAACATATCAAAGGTGATGGCAGGCGCTTATGAAGTAGTGGAGTAGTGTCAAAGTGTCTGATACCAATATTTCTCCAATTTTGTGTACGCTTAATTATTATGGGGTGTTAGCTGAGATTGAATTTGGCAACAAACTGCAATAAAATGTAAGTGGGTCTGATAATTTTCTAAAGGCCCTGGGTCTAATATCTGACCCTAACCTTGAAAAGTTGGAGCTCAGTGTGACAAAGTACGAGTGATGGCTGTGGGTAGAGGAGCAAAGGATAGCTACACTGTGGATAACTGCAGCAATGCAGAGCTTGTTTGTCAGAAAGTGTAAAACTTCCTGTACCCATTCTGCCAGCTCCTCACTGTCCTAAATTCATCGGAGGAGCTCAGTTCCCCTTGTAAGGACATGCTGACTGTCTGCAGAACAAAACCAGTTTTGTTAACACTCTGCTGACCTTGTATACAACTTTATACACACATGAGAAGTATGAAAACATCAGTTATTTATAGTATTACTGTGCACAGCAAAGCCTGAGGAGAGAACGGCGCAGTTGCTGCATGGGAATGGAGGTGAGTGTGGTAGGTGCCAACTGTTAGACAGTGCCTGCATCATAGCACTCATCCGTCCACACAATCTGACTGCACAAAGGATAAAACACACAGTTGCTTAAACTAATCCAAACCTACTCTCATGTTTAGTTCAAAGCCTGGAGTACTTCATGGGCACAATGGCACTGATCTGTGTATTCCACAACAATCTTGAGGATTCCTATAGGTGGACTATAGTAAAAACGTGTATTTCTAAATAAAATATCACAATATCATCTGATATAGTGCAAACAGGGCAGGCTGTTAGATGGGGAAGTCGTCCTGTATGATGAGGGAGGGGGAAAGGGGGGAGTTGTGTTACCCGTGGAAAAAGCAATAGTCCATCATCCGTCAGTGCACCACACACACAGTCAGCGATTATCTCTTTTTTACAGTATAAATGTTTAATAACTCCCCTCCTCGTTTAATAAATGTTCAGTCCTCTCATATAAGCCACATCAGTCCCTGACCATCAATCAACCACACACAGTGTCACTGCATCCGTCTGTGTATGTGTATGTGTGAGACTAGGGAAGTGCACCTAAATGCAACAAAGTCTTTCAATAATTGGTGCTGCAGGTTGTAGAATGTATTTTAACAAGGCCAAGACCTATTCACTTCTCTTTTGTGATCATGATTGACTGCAGCTAGTTGTTTCTCTTAGATAGCATAAAAAGGATTAGTTTGAAAGCACTCATTGGATTGACCAAAACTCAGAACAAAAGGAAAGTCCAATGAACTGTGGTGGCAAAAAGTTGACAAAGACTTTGGAAAAAGAGACTGCACATGTCAGATGTCTTTTCTTGAGTTTAATGGCATTCAGTGAATGGACTCATATGTACGACTGTATGAACAGTCAGTCAGTCATTAAGAGCCACAAGCCCTCAACGCATACAGTTTGTATAGCATTTTTTGAAAGAGGTGTTATTCTACAAAACATATGGTGATAGCGCCGTCTTGCTGAGGCATAACTACCTTGGTGTTTCTTTGTCCATTGTATACTTAGTATGTGTCTTCTCTGTGTCTGACAAATTGTCTGTGAGTTTGTACGCAATGCAAGGAAGTATGTTGGAGGAGTCAAGGTGAGACTTTCAAACCTAAGAACAGCATGCATCATGCTTTTGGACTTTTTTTGCTGCCGGTGGTACTGGTGCATTGTACAGAGTCGATGGAATAATGAAAGAGGAGGACTTCCTGCAAATTCTTCACATTCACCTCAAATTAACAGCTAGACCACTGAAACCTGGACAGAATTGGGTGCTCCAACAGGAAAATTATCCCAAACACACATCAAAAATGGTTTTGGAATGGATAAAGCAAGCTAACATTAAGCTTATTCCTTCCTATGCCCTGACCTTAGCCCTATTGGACATTTTTGGATTATGCTTAAAAGGCAGGTACGAGCAAGGCAACCAAGCAATTGAAATTAATTTTACCAATTCTGCCAAGAAGAATGGTCAAATATCCAGCCAGTATTATGGCAGAAGCTTACTGGTGGCCACAAAAGGTGATTGTAAATTTGTAATTATTTGAGTGTGTATGTATAATTTTGACCCTGCGTCGATTTAGACAAAATCCAAAATAAATTCAAACTTGTGCAGCAAATTCTTGTTTTTAATGTACGTTGGACGTAATTATTCCACCCTGGCAAAAGAATGGTTCAAAGAAATAATTAAAAGCACAAAATTAATATGACATTAATGCCCATGATGAATGTATGTAAACCTCTGACCACAGCTATATGCATCAGTCAATCAGTTCTTCTGGAGGCCTAATCTGTTTCAAACCTTCTTTGTTTAACCTTCTTACTTACAGAAACACTGACATTCTGACTGACTGACTGGACCATCGGCAGTCTAACTCACTATCTGAGTGAAAGAATCACTGATATTCTGACTCATTGCCTCACAAACATGGGACAGTCTCCTTCTCAGAGTGACTGACTGATGGACCAGCAAATGACTGAATCACTGACAGTCTGACTCATTGTCTTACTGACTGATTGAAAAAATTACTGTCTGACTCACTTTCTGACTGACTCATTGAATCACTGACGGTCAGACTCACTGTCTGACTAAATGATCATCTGACTTATTGTGGTCTGACTGAATCACTGACTGACTGACTCACAGAGCTGATTTAGTGCAGATTCCAGACTGTAGATTCCCCTAGAGACCCATTGTGCAGCTTTTGTTTGCAGAGAGTGACTGACAGCTGTCTGCAACATGTTATGTGATAGTTGGTCCCAGCCTATTGTTGTGGCTCTGATATCTAAATGAATATGGAGAAGTTGGAGGAACTGGACCTTTATTTATGTCTCCAATGTTTGATATAAGCTGAGTTTTTTATTTATTTAAATATTTCTAAAATAAATAATACATGCAATGAATAAGAAATTAATAAAGCAATAAAATGATTTAAACAAATAAAACATGTTCAAGTGAGGCAGAAAGCTGCAAGTGCTTTGCTGAAAGCTGCAATATCAATAAAAACGGACAACCACAATATCAGAAAAGACGTGATTACATGAAACACAGTACATCTGTTTTGAAATCTTTACACTACTCAGTCACACAATAGATTTTAAAACGCTGCTGCAGTTTACAAATCACAGAATGGTTTGGGACCAGAATACTTTCATATGCTTAGAGAATATAAAACCTAGCAGGGCTGTTAGAGCCAATGACTCTGGTCAGCTAGTCCGGACTAGAGTCCTGACTAAACACGGCAAAGCAGCATTTAGCTTTTATCCTGGGGCAGAATATGGTTGATCGGTGATTGTGCTGAGACCAGTGAGTGGTTTTAACAGTTGATACTGCCAGTGGGACCAGTGGGGCTAGCTAGCCACAATGACCTGAGCAGGTGTCATGTGGACTCACAATTTGGTGATGACTTTGAAAGGCATTTTAAAGGCTTGTTTCGTGTTCAGGGTGGGATGCACCCTCTGACATCACTTCATGACCCAGTAATTGGGCATCTTTCAACATAAACTCTAAGTCTATACACGATGGTCATAGGACTTTGTAGTGACAATGAAGTGATGGCTGTGTGAACTGAGGTGTGTGTGAAGTGTAAAGAACTGATCTGTCACTGGAAAAACAAAGTCCAAAGTCCAAACAAAGTCAATGTTCTGTCCACAGCTCTGACTCCATCTGCAGTCATAATCAGCTCATCATTGTGCTGTAGGTGATGCTTCTCTAGCAATTTATGAGATCAGTCAATGATAAGGGCCAGGTTGAGTCAGAAGCCAATTGAAATGCCTGAAATTAAGTAAAAGTAATGCGTCTGCTTCAGCATCTACACATTTGTCCCAACCATGAAATACCCTTTACACCAATCACAGTATAGAGGTGGAGGACTGAACAAACAGGGGAGGCATTTCTTTGGGACATGTAGTTTTTATCTTTTTCCATCGAAGAAGGAGTAAGGTTGAGCTCCCAGGAGACCATATTAAGCGTAGTTTCGAAATAAATACATTCCCTTTGTTATTATACTAGTCATAGTAATAGTAGTGTGTGTGTTTGTGTGTGTGTGTGTGTGTGTGGTGGTGGGTCTTTAAAACATGCTTTGAAGATAACCTTTAAAAGGTTCAAAGGATGAACGAGGAGGATGAGGAGGGGTCAGGGGATAACGGTTTCTCATTCATCAATGACATGGCTGTAAGAACATCACAGAGCTGTCTTCACAGCAGAAAACCACTGAACAAAGAGAGGATGGTGATCGTTTTCCAGACCAGTCAGGACTTGGTTTGGCCCTCGCAGTTGATGCAATGCATCAACTTTACTATTGTTATCATCAGACTGCGGTTATCACCAAGTGAAACTGAAAATTCAGTCTGTTGTACAGCTGCATGACTAATCCAAATGTGATTGAAATGGTCACATGGTTATGTCATGTGGGGGGGGGACTCTTGACTGTTGTTTGTGCATATGCACCAGAGCTGGCCAATGTGGCTGGGGAAAAAGGAAGTTTGGTGTCGTCTGCTGGAGCTGCTACTCCCGGGACCCAGTCCTGGATAAGCAGATGAAGATGATGATGATGATGATGATGATGGTCAAAACTAAGTTATGTGATGACTAAACTAAACTGTAAATGGCATTTTTGTCAAATAAAAACTAGATGCCAAGCAGTGTTTCATGTACTTCAATCCCCTTTTTTGGTGGTGGAACCTCAGACAGATGTGGGGGAGTGAACAACAGCTATTTCTGCAAAAATGTCTTCATGGCCACTGATACCAAAACTGGATATGAGCCAATGTCTGATTTTAGGTTGTAATTTTTTTTTACTTGGTTTTAAGATTTGTGTAAATCAATGATTATTTCCAGCAATAACACTCATCACCACATCTGGGGCACCAGTAAAGTGCATACACCATAAAAAGGAGGGTGAAAGTTCCACGTCAGTGATACTGGTCAAGTCCAGCTCGTGTCATTTGCTGCACGTCACCCTGCATCTCCTCTCTCTCCCCATTTCTTGTCACTCTTCAAGCTGGCCTACCTAACAAAACCTTCCTTAAATTCATGTCTCATTCCATTTTAACAGGCTAATAGATGAAGTGGAGATCCAATTGTCATGTTTTTAAAAATTGTATTACTGCTAAATCTACCATAGATTTAGTCAGACTACATCTTTTGTATTGTTTACTAAAACAAGACAAAAATAAAAGATTTCATTTGACAAATGGCATTTCATTAAATGATGAAAAATAAATGTTCACCTATCAAAATTACACTGGTGTCATCTGCAAAACAGAAAAAGTTGATGCAATGCCTCCTGATGATATATGCCATTAAGATTAGCAACACACTGTCAATCAAGTCACAGTAAAGTGGAGCTGGGCAGTCAGTCACCATGAGCTCAATGTGGCTTAAGAAGAAAGAAACTGAGTGTATTAACCTGAGCAAGCCAGAAAAAGATGTGGCCAAGGCAAAGTACGAAACAGGAACTGACTAATATCCAAGGATAGCTCTGTGATTTCTTTAGCACCTTAAATCTAATCTTTAATGTAACCCCTACTGTAACACAGACCCATCGATGAATAGAAACGATATGCAGAACCCACCCAAATTTGGATATTTCTTACTTGCTTAATGCCAAAGGGTGTCGTGCAGGACAATCACACTGATAAAGCTTTTGTAATGACCTTTATGTTCATCACAGCAGGTGAGATGGCAGGTACTGCTGCTCACATACAGGCTTGATTATGAGACCCAGCTTGGAGTGAAATTGGGAATGATTGAGGCTGATGACGTGTGTCAAGGTGAGAGAAAGGGTGGCGTGCCAGGGTAAGTGGAAAACTCCACAGCAGCAGAGCAGACTGTGAGACCTAATTTATCAGTTTTTCTCTGTTTTGTCATAAGACTAAAACAACAACAGAGTGGAAACTGCTGCTTTGTGCAGCTGCTCTCAGGTGGCTTTGACAGATACCACATCTTCTTCTGGCTTGTTCACATCAGGTTCTTTCTGCTTTAGCCATTCTGAGCTCATGGTGACTGACATTACCACACAGTTTGTCTTCTCTGTGACTCTGATGACAGCGTTTCCCACTGGGCTTAAATTACTTTTTAGAAAAACTTATGTGTTAAGATGTTTTTTTCTTTTGTTGTTGTTATTTTTTGATTATTTGTGGATTTTTGTGCATTTTGACAAATTGGATATTGACATTATAATGGATATTGCATTAAAAGCTGCATCCATTATTTTGATTTCAATGCTCTATGTTCTGACAAGCACAGGACATGACATGCCTGAAATGAACCAAAATGCCTCTGTAGTTATAACAACAGAGCAGCATTCAGTGCCTCACAGAATATGCATGTTGGAGATAGGAGGGAGGGAGAGTGAAAAGTAAGAGGCACAGATTAAGCGACACAGTGAAATGTGGAGGGGTGAGAGCAGTGAGGTCCAGCCAGCTGTTATGTAAGTCTCGTCTCTATGTAGGAGTGCAGAGATATGACTGAGCTTTGAGCTGTACGGAGGGCATTTTCAGTAACACTGTGTAGCATTGCTAAAATCAATGAATATCATAGTTCTGAAATTATTATTACACATCCTAAACCTTCATCTTTATTTTTACTGAGCCTGTGTGTGCACTCAGATTGAGTCCTCTCTATGGCATACTTTGTGTTTTCTTCCTTACACTAGATTCAGACAAATACAGGAAATTAGCAGAGAATTCATATGATAGCCTGATAAGATAATTATGAAATGAAATCTACAGACTGAAATACTCTGTGAAATGCTTTGTGTATAATTTATTTCCTTCTAAAACCTCAGACCTCTTGGTGTGTGCTGTGGGCTAAAAGGGCCATCTGCTGTTGTTTTGTCTAAAGAAAGTGCCCTCTTTTAATCCTGATAAACCCATTTTGACACTTTTGTATAGATCCTATATTGAACCAGCTATATCTTTTTCCTTGCTGTTGTGGCATGGTGTTTTATCCTTCACGGACAGAAACAGATTGATCAAGATTGTGAAATGGTCATTGAAGCTGGTCAATCTCAGGTTAACCTAGAGTCACTATGTGTGTGTGTGTGTGTGTGTGTGTGTGTGTGTGTGTGTGTGTGTGTGTGTGTGTGTATACTTTTTTAGCAGGGGGAGGGCTGGACCACTTTTTTATGTTTCTTTTATGTTTGTACCTTTATGAATATGTTTTACTTACTTGAATGTTTGTTAAAAATGGATGCCTGCTCATTTTAACTGCAGAATCTGAATCTGGTAAAATTTGAAAAAAGGTCAGTGTGTTTATTTCATCCAAGCTTGTTTCACACCTTTGACTCAAATTACACCACACTGCTCTCCTTCAGCTTTTAGTTTCCACCAGGGGTATAATTTTATGTGTGTTTGTACTGAACCATTTGGTACATACACATGCTAAAGCAAAGCGGAACTAGTTGCCTTTGTTGAACTCTTTGTTTTCTCCGGGTGACAGAACACTATTGCAAAGCCCTGTATGTTGTTGTCAAGCCCTCTTAGCAACTTCGTTTGGCATGTAGCACAGACCAGCCTCACTGAGTTTGAGGTACCCTGGCAAATTTGAGTAAATTAACCTTACTACTTTTAGATTTCTCATTTATTTGAGAACCATTGTGCTCCCTTGTGGTAAAAGTCTGTAGCTTTTAGCTGAAATAACGCCAAAAGAAGAGTGCTGTTAGTTTCTGTATTTTATACACTGTTAAACATGCGAGTTAAACATGAGTTAAATATGCAAGTAAAAGCTCAAGATTATTTGCATAATAAAGCCAATTAGGTTTTTTATTTATTTTTTTAATTAATAAATGTTTTTATTATTTTCTACATGCTGCAGTTATGTTTTTATTTAAAAAGAACCATCTCATACTCAGGGAATTGTGTTATGTTTAATGTTTTCAGGTTAAAAAAAGATCACTTTTCCTTTTTGTTTTTGGAATTTTTCTTTACTGAAAATCTACTGAACCATGATTTCAAAACAGAGGTAAATAATGGTAAATAAATGTGGTAAATAATGGGAGTTTTGTATAACATTGGAGACATTGCATTGCATAACATTGCACCTGAGTAAGGCAACTGTATGCCATAATCATTTCAGAGATTAAGTCACCATCATCACCATTATCACCACAGCAGTCAAATAAAGACATAATACACATTTCATTTTGGTCTTTATTTCCTACAAATACAAGAGCTAGTTTAGTTGATGTTCAAATAGTTAACATAATTCACCTGTGACCTGCACCCACCTTTAACTTGTGCTCCAGTATTTCTATTTCTAGATTTGCCCTCCTAATCTGGCTGTCAAAGTACTGTATTTCTTTGTTGGTTTTGTGGAATTTTTTCAGCAGGTTAATTTCGTAAATCTCTTTTACTGGTAACTGGGAATACATAAGGAGAACATTAAATGATACAGTTGCACATGAATTCCACAGAATGAAACTCTGGTGGTTACTGAACATCCATCTCACTGTGTCAGTCTGTGCAGTTATAGTTGAGGGTTAGGGTTAGGGTTAGGGTTCCTGCTGCCGCCCAGCCATACCCTGTTAAAAAGGACGAGCATGTGTTAATACTGGATCCCTCTCTGTAAAGGCAGCAGACACAATTTCCTCGTGCTCTTCATCCTAGATGACTGATATGCTTCAGTATACTTCAACAAAATCTTTGCAGTATTGTCTACTTACAGTAGACAAGGTCTACAAGATACAAGGTCTGTTGTGGTGTGAGGGGGCTCCACTAGAAACACGATCAAAAACCGAAAACTCAGAGTAGATCAACTAAGAGTTCAGGGTTAGAATCAGAGTTTGTTGAACCTGCTTTGTGAAATGGACCCCAGGTGTGTGTGGAATAAGATTAAATTTGTTAGTTTTGTTTTGTTTGTTAGTTTTACCAAATCATTGCAATTATAAATACCTTGGTATTTTCTGGGAGACATGGTTTGTTATCTGACAGAAGTGTCAAATGTGATTATATCCTCACTTCCATCTATCAGCAGTGTATGTGTGTGTGTCTATTATACATTATGTAGATCTGTGATCACATTGCTGAAAACTCAAACTCAGCTGAGGCAGAAATACCCTCACCTGTTTCAACAGTTCTTCATCATTACTGGTTCTGTACAGTCGTCTAAACAAACAACATCAGGGTATCACATTGTTGACTCTATGCTGTGTATGGGCCTTTCTTTGTATGCACCTTTTGGCATAGAGTTCAGAAACATAACTGTGTGAAAAAAATATTTTACATAAATAGTGCTTTACAAATCCTGCTCCCAATTTTCTACAATACATAGAGATTTAGTTCTTAACTAGGATATGTAATCTGCACCGGTTTTGTTTTATCTGTCACAATATATGTTGAAGATAGAGTAATCATTCCTAATCCAGCCTATTAGTGATTGCAGCTCATGGATCAGCACCAAGCTGTTGCACTGTTGTGCCCAGACAGCAATTGCACACACAGCAGTTCATTGCAGCACATTGAAGTTTACAGAACCCAGGCATTGTTTACTGCACATAACAGTTTATTATAGCTCTTTTATAGAAATATACATTTTCAATGACATCCTCAAGTTCACACCTCAACCAGACCTGATCCAGTGCTTTTCTGCTACCACCATGTATTAAATATTTATGATGTTCTTATATGAAACATACAACACGTAAACAGAATTGACAACAAAAGTGATGATCATTTATATGTATTGTACGACAAGTTCATCATGTAATTGTGGTGACAGGCATGCATAGGCATATTTGACCCTTTAGATTGCTGTATGATAACCACCCTCCATAGACATAAGCTTCTTCTCTTCAGTGAAGGCACAGTCCTCCCACTAGCTGCGCTTTAAGTGGGCTCAGTAAGTGCATGAGACAGTTGAGCATGCAGCATCTTGAAACATTAAGCAATATCATTCTACAAAAGTTCACCCTGTGTGACCCAGGGGCTGAATGCTGTGTAGTTTGGATTCGACAAGAGTGGGTGCCTAGGCATGCTACCCCTGCTGTCACCTCTCTGGACAATACCCTGAGTTGGTGTGAGCTGCACTCTCTCTTTTTCTGGAATTGCCCAGGGTGATGGAAATCCCAGGGTGGGCTGTCGTCTATATTAGCATTTGCCATGCTGTCTTTTCAACTGGCTGCAGATTGAAGTTAAAGGAGGTAACGTAGTAAGTTTTTTCCCTTCTTGACATGCCCATGGGATGTGATATTTGGGGCGGTGCTACATTCTCAAGTCTACCTTTCATTTTCGAAGGTCAAAATCGTAATGTCATTTCAACTACTATTTCATCTATCCTATTTACTGTTATGACTGTCTACAATTGATATATGCTTAGTAGACTTGATGAAGGCATATAACTGTGCAATCAAATGTGAAGTGGCACGTATGAGAGTCAGCACCACTAAGTCTGAGGCTATGGTTCTTAGCCACAAAAGAGGTGAGATGATTCTGCAAGTGGAGTAGTTCAATAATCTTGGGGGCCTGCTCATGAGTGAGGGTAAATTGGAGCAGCGAATTGACAGACGGATCAGTGCAGTGTCAGCAGTAATACAAACCTTGTACTGAAGTGGTGCAATGAATAAGGAGTTAAGCCAGAAACTAAAGCTCCTCATTTACATTAAATCTTCTTCCAACTCTCACCTATGGTTATGGGCTTTGGGTAGTGACTAAAAGAATGAGATTACATGTACAAGTGGCAAAAATGGCCTTCCTCCATAGGGAAGCTGGGCTGGGGGTGGATTACAAATCTTATCTAGCCTGAGAATGTCACAGGACCTCACTGGAAGAAGTGGAGGATTTGCTAGGGTGATCAGAGTGTTGCCATCACAACCTGGCCTCAGATAAATGGTGGAAAATGGATGAAGTATCACCAGAATGTCCCTGCAAGAGCAAGGCTGGTCTTTCCATTTGCAGACACACCTCTCCGTGTTCCTCACATTTGGTTAGAAATATGAGGCAGGGGTAGGGTGGAGACTGACTGTTAAATGTCTCCAATATTTGGTTGTCTGTCATGTATTGTCTCGTGTTGTCTCTACAACAGTGACAGTTAGCGTTGCAGAAGCTGTCCTGTTCTCTAAGATCTATCACATATGGGACACTTCACATGAAGTTAAGACTTTTAAATAGTTCTGTTATGACTTTGAGAGGCTGCAGTGGGCCTATGGGCCAGTGTAAAGTACAACACTGCAGCAGCAACCTGTCCCTTTGTGCTGGTTTTGACGGCATAGGTAGGTCTCCTGAAATAGGTTGCCCATGCCATCTATCCACTGTGCATTACAGCTATGATGAATGAGACCCTGCAAAGAGCCCATTATTTAAACTCTGCTCTGTTTTTCTCTGACACACACACACATTCACTTGCTCAACACACACTATTTAGGTTACTTTGAAAACTACTACAGGTCACAGCATGAAAGGACTTTATTCTACTTTTACCTGTTTAAAAAAAGTAAGTCAACAAGGAGCAGTAATTCTGAACTAACAGACTCGCACTGACCCAACTAACATCTCACCAAAGTCAGAATCAGTTCTCTATGACATATGACAGTACAATGCATCAGCTGTTAAACAATGATTAAGTCCGCGGTTAGCAGTAAATAGTGGTGACCCCTTACACTTAACTGCAATGTATGAAATGCAAATTAATTCACAAACTTACATGTATAATAGATACAAACACTTCCACTGTAAAAGAAACTGCTCAAACATGACAACTACAATTTTTACTCTTTACGGTATGAATAATGATATCTAAACATTCAGTCAAAGCTGTTCCAAAGGGCATGGCACCATCCAGTGTGAAGTCTAATACGTTAGTGTAAGTCTGCTGTGAGAATGGTGGGTTGTGCACTATAGAAGAAAACCTTAAAACAAGGACATTGCTCATGCGGTTTTCTTTCAAGTGAATGGACACAAGTTCTGATCAGTAAAATTTTTTTTAAAATGTGTTCAGAAAGTTTGAATTATGTCCTCCCACTGTCTGATCAGTCAGTGAAAGACTGTGTCCACAGATGTGTGTCTCTGTGTCCTACTGTGAGTGCTGCAGTGGACGCAGTTCATGTTCAAAGTGATATAAGCCTGGAGAAAGAGAGTAGCAATGTTCTTATGGCTGCAACTGAGGACTTGAGTACTTCTCTGTCTGAGGCTGCAGCAAGTTCACAGGTGGAAGAAGAGGTTCAGGCAGCATCTTCAGGTTCTGCAGGCAGTAAAGTGCAAGATGGACCCAGCAGCCAGGTGTCAGTGGAAGGAGAGGAGATAGACTCTGATATGAGTCTGAGTCTGATATGACTCTGTTTCCATCAGAGGTATCTCCAACAGGAACAGTGATACCTATTCATAAGGGGAGATTGATCATTTCTTGGATGTGACTTCCAAAAGGTAAGTCTATGAATTGACTGAATAGATCAATTAGTTTTAATGTATTGGACAAAAACAAACAAAGAACACATCTTTGGGAAAAGACTCAAAAAGTAAATATACAAATATGGCTTGAAAGTAAACATGATCATGTTTCATATGCTGCCTTCCACTCTTGACCTATCTTTACTTATTGTCCTATTGTCTATTTCTCCCTTCACATGTTCTTCAGCAGAATTTCATCATAGGGTCTCTAAATATTGATGGTCTAGAATGGAAACTAAAGAGCTTCAATTTCTGAGGTTTTTACCCTAAAATGAGCTGATGTGTTATTCTTACAAGAGACACACAATCCCAGTTGATGGGGTTTCTGGTGAGAGGGACACTGTTTCCTAAACAATGGGACAACTGTGCAAAAACAGCTGCTTCAGCTGCATCAAAAAACTGTTAATGGAACCATTTTGGCTTTCGGAGATAAATAGGTCAGTTTGCTGTTTCACTAATATATATATGCTGATGATCCACATCCACATCATCTCAGAGTCGTAAGCATTATTGCACATCTAGAGCATTCAGATTCATGGTGGGTTAAAAAAAAAAACATGTTAGACAATACACATAAAGGTCAACATTGACTGTGACATTGATATTGTCAATTGACATTAACATTGCAGCTGGAATAGATGAGATTTATTTTTCCGAAGGTTTCAGGCCTAGATTGCTACACAGATCTGTGAAGCAGTTGGCTTCACAGATCACCATTTCTTTTGCAATTAGTTGGTTATTTCATCAGTTGAAAGAGTTAAATCTTACTGGTGATTTAATAATAAACTTTTGTAGGATAATGTTTTCTGTCAGTTTCAAGGACTTGGGGCAACTTTGAAGAGCAAAATAATTTACTGTAGTACTTTGAAAATGTGGTAGGAGGTTGGAAAGGCAAAGATCTGTGTCTTTTGTCAGCAGTACAATGCTCATTCCACCAAAAATATAAATGTGATGGTTAGAGAGTTTGAAGTCAACATCAAGAAATAAAAGACAGTTTTCATGGAGACACTAGCTTCACTTCAGGTCAGTTGCTGCAGGAGAAAAAGATGAGCTCCTTAATGCAAGAGAGAGTGCAGGGGATTCCTGTCAGTTCTCACTACCTTCAATTAAAGGAAATGGGTGCTGCAAGTTCCTTCTTTTCAATCTAGAGAGATCTGTGGCAGAAAATAGCCAGATGGCCTGTATTGAACTCCCTGAAGGCATAGTGATCACCGACCCAGAGGAAATGAGGAGTCATGCTTCAAACTTCTATGTAAGTCTCTTCGGGTCAGACAGCTGCAGCATGGAATACTGGGAGCTTTGGGAAGGGCTCTGTCAACCTAGCCAGGAAGAGAAAGCAGCTCTGGACAGTGAGCTGATGCTGGAATAGCTAACTGCTGTTAACCAAATGGCGCAGGATGAGCATCAGGCATGATGGTCTTTCTGCTGCCTTTTAAACATTTTTTGGAGCATCCATGGGCAATATGCCTGTTTTCTCCTCTGTGCTCATTATATGGTGGTCTCCAGAGCCTCATCAAACAGACTGAAGAACTTTCTGGAACTAATTGTACATAGTGATCAAACATATTAGGTGTCTGAAGGGATTATAATGGACAACATTTTTCTTGTTTACAATGTGATTGTTATTTGTCCTACTTAAAATGTCAATGTATCATCACACCAGACCAAGAGAAAGCCTTTGATTTTTTGTGTATTTGTCTGCACTTTGGGGTCTTGGTATTGGGGATGGGTTTATGGCTGGGATTGGTTTATTGTAAGCTTTAAGGTCAGCTTTATGGCTTAGCCATTGAGTCCTTCTTGTGCACATTGAGGGGGTAGATTAGTTGTCCCTCACCGCCAGGGTCCCACAGTCTATGCCATCTCCCTCTGATTGTTTCTGCTTATTCAGATGACATTCAAATCACGTTTATTGGTATGGTGCCAAATCATAACAGACTTATATCAAGGCGCTTTACATGTAAAGCAGGCTTAGACCAAACTCTTTATGTAGTTGTTAAAGAGCCCCAAAAAATCCCTTCGTGATCAAGCACGTCTTTAAGAGACAGAACCACACTCAGGGAGGACAGCCATCTGCTGTAACTGGGTGGGTTGGAAGAGCGAGAGGAAGAGTAGAAAGGATAAGGCAGGGGATGGAGAAAAACATGACTGCAAGAGGCGACAAAATGCAAAAACAAAAAAAATTGCAAGCAAAACATACAGGTGGACAAGGAGTGACTAACATCTTTGTCACCGGCCTGTAGGATATGCAACATTTAAGGGACACTACATATGTATGAAAGGGCTTCAAAAAGGAAAAAGTGAGGCACTGTTGGTGGGCTCATCGGGGGATCAGGAAGCAACCAGTTTGCCTGGAGGAGTTGTGCAGGCAAAGAAGGTTCTATTTTTTTTTCTGGGTGCAGAAAGTTTGAAAAAAATAACTGGGAGACAGTGAGGGAGAAAGAGTGTGATCAGTTAACTAAATGTGGAAATGGTTGCTACCCCAAAGCAGCTATGTGCACCAAACTGAGGCATCTGATGAAGATGACAGAAACATTGAGAGAAGGTAGCATAACATCCATAAGGCTGATTAACATAGTGGTGGAGAAAGTCTGCACCATTCTGCCATCATGCCTTAGAATATTTATAGAGAAAAGGACTGTGTGAACAGCCAGGTGAGGGATGTAGTTAGGCTTTCCCTTCTGTGTCTATCACCCCATCTATAGGGGAGTGGCTGGAAAGAGGGTATCAGGTGGCTGTCAGTACTGACCCTTCAACTGAGCAAGTTTCAGGATGTTGTGAAAAGGGATGCTGCAATTATAGATTTTGATTGTATGATTATAGTCTGAAGAATAATCACGGTTTCATGATTATCAAAGTTATTATGCATTAATTAATTTCTCAACACGCCTAATGAACTAATAAATAAAGTCACATGAGCATTGTTTAGAGATTTTAATTAATTTATTATTATTGCTGTCAGAAATAGCACAGTAATAAAATAATGCAGTGCCATTAACGAAATTTAACTAAGTTATTACTTGCTATCTTTATATGCCACCTATTGATTGGATGCCAGACTCCGGTTCCTTTTACAGATGTTTATTAACACCGTAGAAAATTACAGATAGACAAAACATTGATCATTGCAATCATTATACAAATAGCATTGCTAATAATAAAAGCAGGCAGGCATTTCAAAATAAATTCAAAAACTGCTGCAATTACACTTTACTTTGGTGTATAAAGCTGGGTGGTGATCCCGCAAATACTGCATCATCTGTTTTTCGGCAGGTTTTGCAGATGGGTGATCTGTCGTCTTGAATGACTCCCAGGTCATTCTTGGTGTATCTGAAATGCTCGCACACTGGCAACTTCACTTTTTTCTTAGGTGGAATCAAAGCTTTGCTGCTTGGTCCTTCTGCCATTGTTTAACTAATGTAACGTTGCCTCCATGTCCCTTGATATACACGGCACTGTAAGCAGCTGAACCTCTGGTGTAACTTTGTTTTCATTCCATGCAGGTTGTGCCAGAAATACTGAACCAGCATAGTGTCCGTTTTTTTTTGGGAGGGAGAACAGAAAAACTCGGTGTAGCAGAGCCTTTGGGATTAAATGAACCGTGATGTTTTAAAGCGTGGTTAATAGCAAAATTGGTTAATTGCTGCATCCCTAGTTGTGAAAAGGTCATACAAGGTCTGTGTGAAAGTCCCCAACCAAGTGCTTTGACAGAGCTGAGGTCGTCAAAATTGGCAGATTTTTTTGGTCCTGGTATTTCTCCAAAAAGCAACTGCCAGTCCCTATACAACTTGATTTAAAAATGGACAGCAGATCCCCAGTGGAGGATTGTACATGGGGCAATAGCTATGAACACACCTTGATCTGTAGCTGGGGGAGGGTTGTAGATTTTGTACTCAGATAGAAACATTAAGGCATTTATTTGATCAATATCCTCGTGTATCCTTACACTAAGGTACAGACAAAGCAGCCAAGTACTTCTGGGGGAAGAAATATGGACTGGAGAACCTAAAATTTGATAGCCTCTGGTGTATTTGCAAGCCACTATTGCATCATATTCACTGGTCTTAATCAAATTTCATTTTATTTATTGGAAGCTTCACTATATCATATATGTTATCATGAAGACAAATTATTTAAAACAAATATCACACTACTGTTCTGCACCCATTAAACTGTTATACCAACAATAAAGCTCTGAATCTGAAGGTAAGGCAACTTTATTTGTATAGCACCATTCATGCATTCAGCAATTCAGGGCGAAGTTTGATATCGGCCTATAGTTGTTTATTACTGAGGCATCCAGATTGGAGCAGTCTCTGTTAGAGAGACATAATCTACAGTAGATGGTAGCTTTGCAGATTCACTTCAAATTGATTTAGAGACTGTCTCTATTAAGATTAATATTTTCTCATTGAAAAAAGAAGCAAAGTCATTACGTGACTTAGTTGATAAGAGCTCTTGGAATTGATTCTGCAGGGCTTGTCAGTTTGTCAGACAGTCAACAGTCTAAAAAAATGCATGCGTTCTTGTTTGTGTTAATAATGTTAGAGAAAAAGGACTGTCATGCATGTCTCAGTTCTTGGTTAAAAGTGCAAATGCTCTCTTTATAAATCTCGTAGCAAGGGTGTAAAAGCCTGGCTGAACAGTGAGCAAGTATTTCATTAATTCAAAACTAGCATAGCTAGTGACTGCTCTGAATAGGGCAGCTGACAACAAGGGAAAGACCATGTGACAGCTTGGATAGACAGCTGACAGGAGGCAAAGACCCCAAAGGTGCTGCCATGGGCTAGCAATCCATGGTAGCAGTGGCAAGGCTTAGCAGCTTTGTTACAACGAGCATAAGCTACAAGTAGGATAAGGAAGATACCCCAAGGGTCAGCGAGAGCAGGGGTGGAAGATGACTCACAGGCAGACTACATACAGACAAGGAGGAAAAGCAAATGATAGATTAGAGAAGATGGGAGACACAATTTACTCCTATGGCGTTGAAAGATTTGGGGTGCAAGACAGAAAGAGAGTTGAAAGAGTACAGGTAGCAAAGGCTAGACGGCAAAGAGAAATGGAGAAATTAGTTAAAGAAAGAAGACAACTTAAAAAGCAGTGGAAAAGAGAGGGAGGGAATCAATGTGTTGCAAGAGGAATTTAGAAGCAGGCTAGGAGTACTCAGAAGCGCCAAATATCTGTAAGGACAGCACTTTACAGGGACCCGTTCAAGAGTGTTCAAGGATTGTATAACCAGGAAAAGGGAGGGATGCTTAAAGCACAAAGTTAGAAGTAGTCTCTAGTAAGTAAGTATCTTCAGAAATGCATATTCAGATTTTGAGCAGAACAGAGTAGTCAGCCTTCCACCTGACATGCCACCATGAGAGGAGTTACATCATGCGATGGATGTTGAGCAGGTAGTCAGCCGTGCAAAGGCTTCTTCAGCCCCAGGGCCAAATAGAGTTCCCTGCTGGGTTTATAAAAGCACACCTTATAGGTTTATATGGAGGCAATTAAGAATAGTTTGGGAGAAACTGTTTATTCCCAGAGCATGGCGTAGGGCAGGAGGCGTTTTTATTCCAAAGGGGAAGGGGAGTCTTCAGACCTGAGTCAGTTACAGATGATCTCTCTCCTAAATGTAGAGGGGAAGATTTTCTTTACTTTCTTTACAACCAAGGGGAGAAAATGGAATCCAAGAATGGCAGTGCAGGAAGCAAAAGCAACTCTTAGGCATACAGAGATTGTGGGTAATGTACAGATAGGCCGGGGAGGCTCGAGTGGTCTGAACAGAATCACTTGAGGCTGAACATCAACAAGACCAGAGAGATGGTGATCGACTTCAGGAGGAAGAAGACACTTTCGCAGCCACTACGGATCGGGGGGAGGTGGTGGAGGAGGTGGAGGACTACAGATACCTGGGAGTGATGATCGACAACAGACTTGACTGGAAATCCAACACAGAGTCTATGTACAAGAAGGGGATGAGCAGACTCTACTTCCTGAGGAAGCTGAGATCCTTCAACGTGTGCAGCGAGATGTTGGAGATCTGCTACCAGTCTGTTGTTGCCAGCACCATCTTCTTTGCTGTTGCATGTTGGGGCAGCAGCATCAGAGCCAGCGACACCAACAGACTTGACAAGATCATCAAGAAGGCTGGCTCTGTACTTGGTTTAAGACCGGACTCCTTTGAGACTATGGTGGAGAGGAGGATGCTGAAAAAACTGTTATCCATTATGGATAATGAGCAGCACCCTCTCCATTACACAGTGGACCGACAGCGGAGCAGCTTCTCCCACAGGCTGCTACAGCTCCGTTGTCAAAGAAACAGATACAGGAAATCTTTCCTGCCACATGCCATCACACTGTATAATAACAGCTAAATAACTCTGGTCATTACTCACAGCTACTGTGCACTTTACTGTATACATTTTTTTTATTCTTACTGCATATATTTTATATATTTTATTCCCTGTGTGTAATGCTGCAGTTACACTGCAATTTCCCAGCCTGGGATAAATAAAGTATTTATCTATATATCTATCTATCTAGATTTTTGATAGGGGCAAAATATGATGTATTGCCAACTCCCCAGAACCTAAAACTCTGGGTAAATGGAGACCCGTTATGTTCGTTGTGTTCAGGTGCTGCGACTCTAAAGCACATCTTGTCCGGTTGTAAGGTTAGTTTCTCACAAGGCCGATATACGTGCCGACATAACCCGGTTTTAAAAAGCTTAGCTGCAGGCATTGAAGCTATACGGAGGCAGGCAATTCTAGGAGGGTCGAAGACAAAGAGAGTTGCAATACAGTTTGTTCAGGAAGGAGAGAAAGTTAATAAGATAATAAGGAAGCAAGGCAACTTAGAGGATGTTAGTGACTGGGAGATGCAGGTAGATTTAGGAGGAAAGCTTGTTGTTCCCCAGGAAATAGCCTGCACAAAGCTAAGGCCTGATATAGTTTTGTGGTCTAGAAGTAGAAAGAAAGTATATTTCATAGAGCTGACTGTGCCGTGGGAGGATTCAGTTGAAGAAGCATATGAAAGGAAAAAGCTCAGGTATGCAGATCTAGGTAAGGATGCTGAGCAGCGAGGATGGAAGGTTAGGATTTGTCTAGTGGAAGTAGGATGTAGAGGGTTTGTAGCCAGAGCTGCTGTTGCTTCGTTGAAGGAGTTAGGATGAAGAGTGTGAGGAAAATGGTGAAGGTAATGTCAAATGAGGCCGTAAGATCCAGTCAGTGGATTTGGGTTAGAAGAGGTAATAGTAGCTGGGGGCCCAGCAGGGGGAGCTCTTAAGATAGACAGACGCTAGGGAGAAGCAGAGGAAGAAATCCAGGAAGGGGAAGTGTGTTTAAGTGGAGGGTGTGGCCTGTTTGAGCCTCTTTGTCACCATGCGGTTAGTCCAGGTGAGTTGGCCTGTGTTGGTGTGTTGGGTTTGTTTGAGTATAGGATTGTTCAGGTGAGTTTAGTTGCTGAATCTGCTAGTGTAGCTTGTATTGCCTCCACCTCCTGCACCCCCTATACTTTCATGCCCCCTACCTGAACCAGGGTCTGTATCCCATCCCTACTTTTATCTCCACCTCTTCTATTTCTCTCCCCTACCCGAACCAGGGTCTGTATCCCCACCCCGCTTTCACCTCCTGCACCCCCTATACTTTCATGCCCCCTACCTGAACCAGGGTCTGTATCCCATCCCTACTTTTATCTCCACCTCTTCTATTTCTCTCCCCTACCTGAACCAGGGTCTGTATCCCCACCCCGCTTTCACTGGTGCAGTTGGTGAGAGGTCAGAGTAGTTGACAGTCGTGCTGTTTGAGATAGTTGTCTTTGTGTGAGGAGTGGTGATGGCTGGCATTAGGGGGTGACTCTGGGATGCCAGTGTTCGTGGTCTAGCCTCCTGGAGGTGTTGTGGGCCTAACTAGATGAAACACCGACGAAAGGAGGTTCCTAACCTGATGACCACAAAGACAAAGATAACAATGATAGTTATCACCGCTCACTGGCCTAGTTGGATATTATCTGTAGGGCACATAGAGCAGGGTGAAAGTTTGTTGCTAGTAAGGTAATCACCGAGTCTGGTCCCTTTTTTTTTGTCGCACAAGTTTCTTGTTTTCTCTAAATAAATACTGTAGTTGCACGGAGATTAGCTAGTTATTTAGAAAGGAATACCTTAATAGATACTTCAGTATAGAAGGCAGGAATACCAGGTTTCGCAGGGTGTTTAGAGCACACTAGTGTGACTTGGCATCAGATTCAGGCAGCCAAGAGTGAAAAGAGATTTGCATGTGATATTCTTGGACTTAGCAAATGCATTTGGGTCAGTGCCACATAGCCTTATTTGGGAGGCGTTTGATTATTTTGGAGTGCCAAGAGTAATTTTTACTTTGGTAAGAGTTTATATCCAGTGCATTTGGATTAGACAGAGTCTTGGGAGAAGCAAGGAAGCAATGCAGGAAGAGGAAGTGTATTTAAGTGGTTGGTGTGGCCTGTGCGAGCTTCTTTGATACCATGTAGTTAGTTCAGGTGGGTTGGCCTGTTTTGGCTTGTCTCTGATTGTCTCTTGCTCTGATTATAGGACTGTTCAGGTGAGTTTGTTTGCTGAATCTGCTAGTGTATCTCGTCCTCCACCTTCTGCGCCCTATAATACTTTCATGCCCCCTACCCGAACCAGGGTCTGTATCCGCACTTGGTGAGAGGTCAGTTGTTGACAGTAATGCTATTCGAGATAGTTGTCTTGGTGTGAGGAACGGTGATGGCTGACGTTAGGGGGACACATAGTGACTAACTCCCTAACAACAACCTTGCGCCCTGCCCTGCGTCTGGTCGATTTTATTTATTTTTTTTTGTAGTTTCTTGTGTTTACTCTGAATGGAGCGTTTCCTGATTAGCTCTTTTTGATTCTGCAGGTCGCGAGGTCAACGCATAGGCTCATTTTAAAGAAGACACTAATGATCTGTAATGATCAATCACCCCTACCTCAGAGATTGAAAACCCTTAGAAATCTATTAAGAGTTTTTCTAGAGTGTGTCACTTATTATGGGTTGGCTCTGTTACATGCTGAGATGGTCCAAAACTATCCATATATTTAACAGTTCTTTAGCATTTGCATCATAGGGGCTGTCAACATGACAATTTAAGTCATCCACTATGAGAAGACAGTCAAACTCAATGCACACTGAACATATGATAAAATCATCAAAATCATCAAAAAACTGCATTGCACCTGGGAGGCCTGTAAATTGTTATGATTACTGCTTGAGAGGAGAATTTACACTGCAGTGCAACATATTCGAAGGAGTCAAATTTCCCATATGACAACCACTTGCACCTTATTAAATAAGATAACCCCCCTTTTTCTTTCCTAATGGATAAAACTACAGTTTGGGGACACTCTTTCAGTGAGAACTTCACTTCCAACCTACTAGTGACCAAATATTTAATCTAAACTTAGTTAAACAAGTTTTGTGCACTACAGACACTGTTTGGCACAGTTTGTGACTAACACATAATTGGAGTAAACTTAGATACTCTTGACTGTGTGTTCTGAGTATTTTTTTGTTCTCAATAAGGCTGACTTGGGTTCCTGTGTTGAGTGTGTGCATGATGACCCTAGCATAATGTTTACCTCCAACTCTGGGAAGAGTTCTGACCTTATTTTACATTTCTTGACACAGGGAGTCTTCTTCCTGGTCATACTGTGTATGTAGATGTTCAGGAGGGTTGAGAGCATGTCATTTTTAGGGGTGCTCCTCAATCTGTTTTTGTTTTGTTTTTTTTTCATAGCACCAACACCCTTTTCTACGACTGCATAGGAGGGTGGTGGCACAGGCCATGTCAAAATTACAGGGAAAAGCCTCTTTAAGGATAGTTTGTTTCTTGACAGATTTTTTTTTTTTTATAAACAAGATAAAAGCCATCAGAGAGATGTCTTCACCTTTCAAAACAGGGGTTGGGACTGTCCAACATGCCGTGACATATTTAAAGTTCCTCAGTTGTGCTAAAGCCTGACCTGTGTTTAATTGCAGTTGCTACCAGGTAACTTTGATATGGTCATCTCCATAGTTCAGAATTTGCACATCTGTGCTCTAAAGGAGGCAATTAGGGTCAAAGTCAGAAAAAGCCTTGGACACATGGCAGGCCTCTTTGAACCAATTATTCAGGTTTTTCACAAGCTCTGTGCTGTAGCTGTGGACCAAAGTTGTAAGAAAGTACATGACTTTAGGATCCTCACCACTGAGTCCTGAAGCTGTATGTGGACTATTGGAGGCAACATGGTCACTCAGGTCTTTCACAACATCATAGTTCTGGATATTGTGAATCATGACTTTTGCATAATCAAAAGAAGAGATGGCTTTAGACATGATTTATGTGTGGTCTTTCTGAAAGATCTTGGACAAGGTATTTAGGTGAGGTAGTACTTTAAGCCTCAGTGCGTAATGAACTGACCCCAAAACAGAGGAGTGCAAAGTTGGAGGCATGCTGGAATCAGAGGCAAATCTGGTTAACTAAGTCCAGGGTCAAAACCAGAAATACCCAAACACAAGTTATGGACCTAGACTAGCTCAGGGAATCCGATAACACAGCAAAAGGTCAGAGCATGAGGGAAACTCAAAAGATTTCTAGGACACTCACTGAAAACAGACAAGAGCATCTGGCACAGAAGGAAAAGAGGGAACCACTAATATACACACAAGGGTGGGAAGGCAACAAGACACAGGTGAAATGCATGAGGGTTATGACAATGGAGGGAAAGTGGAGAATGATGAAGACAGACTGCCAAAACAAAACAGTGCACACATAACCAAACAGAAACAAACAGACAATAAGCCTCTCAATGGAGCCTGACACATTGGTGTACAAACAAACTCTGTGTTGATTATATGTTGTAAAAGACCGGCTGCAGTGACATCATTATCTTGAAACTCTGAAAGTGTGGAGTAGTGGGACTAAATGTTGGCTGACACTGGTAACAGCTTTGCCATTGTACGCCACCTTGTACAACATACTTTCTGCACTTTAATTCTGAGCTTTTTGTTCAGCTTCTTCCCAGCTTCAATATCCAATTTTCTTGCAGTTTTACAGGCCTTCTCAAACTCTGCAGAGTTTTTTGGCTATTCAAGCCAGACATGTCTCAATGTTGTCGTAACAACTTGAATGCACTTAAAGACATTTGTGTTTCCACGAGCAAATGCAAGACACTGATTAATGCAATGACCTTGGATTATATTTACTTGTGTCTTTTTTCAGGCATGCACCAAACCCTGATTTTTTCATCATCATCACACTTGATCCATTTGAACAAAAAGAACAAAGAGATTCTGAAGAGGCAATTCACATTCTTCTAGTTCCTCAGTAATTAGTTGTGTGATGGTTTCTGGTTTTTGCAGATGGACTGTTTCCAAACACACCTTTCATTTTGAGGAAATCAAAATGTGTCACTCCATGAGCATCAAGATAACCAATATAAGTTATTAACTACTCGATCAGAGTAATGTCTGAGACTTCATCCACTAGTTTGCTGTTATATTTTGCATCCTTGACCTTTTGAAATAAATTTCTGTTTAATCAACTAACCTAATAGGAGTATCATATTTTTCTGGCTTTTACTTCTTTGTTGAAAATTCATTATTTCTCAGAACCCCAAATCTTCTTCCGGTTCCAACAGAGACTTCATTGCCACGCAAATACATAGAAAGGAAAGAGTTGTATGCGACTGTCTCTTACTTGTTTTGCTGATATACACTGAGCCACCAGGGGGAAATGTCTTTTCTCCATCTCTTTTAGATATGATTCCTTATGTATATTGGATATTCATGCTCTTTTATGGCACTCTGTTTGAAATTTATTGAGGCTGAGAGGTTGAAGGTGTCCTATTAAACTTGCCAGAGGCGCCATACGTTCTGCAAAGCAAGCAAGAACACCCTTTTCATGTGATCTTCAAGGTAGATCAACTTCCACAATTCATCTCTGAATGGGTATTAGTGAGCTTGAGGGAATCTTTCTGTTCTTAATAGGAGACAGCACTGGAGACAGCACAGCGGCATAGTAGTTAGCACTAATGCCTCATGGCAAGATGGTCGCAGATTTAGTTCTTGGGACAGGGGCCTTTCTGCGTCAACTGAAAGGCCCCATGCTTGCGCGGAGACAAAGACATGCATGTTTAGCATAATTGGTGACTCTAAATTGTCCGTAGGTCTGCGTGTGAATGGTTGTTCATCTCTGTCTCTCTGTCTTTGGCCCTTTCATGGACTTGCGACCTGTCCAGCCTGTAACCCGTCCTCAATCAGTGTGAGCTAGGCAGGGCTTCAGCAGCCCCCGCAACTCAGAAACAGATAAGTGGTAGAAGATGAATGAATGAAACCCACAAGGATACTCAGAAGACAATCAACACACAACGTAGCACATTGTACTTACACACAACATGCATGAGATGCACTGAGAGGAGAAAGTCCAGTAAATCTGTAACCTCAGCCTACTGTAGTCTATCCTGTAGTACACACAGATGTTGTACTGTGTACTATTGTATACATATAGACTGTGGTCTATATGTAGTTAGGTGTGAGGATAAGTCAAACAACATGGCATGAAACAACACCCATTCAGAGACATGGAAAATTCTGTAACATTGTAAATTCCCCTGGAAGGAGATGGAAGGAAGCTGATGTTCTTTCTACACTCACAAACCTCGAATAGTGGGTTGGACAAGATGCCTTGTGTGCTCTCTGGTCTGTTTCAGGGCCATTACACCTGGAGGCACTACCAGCTTCTACGTAAACTAGTCATCATCCTAGAAAAGAGGAGAATAATCATTAATGCCCTCCCTCCCTCTGTCTGGTCTCCTAAGCACCACCTCATTTATGAAAGCAGGCCAAATTCTGTTGAAACCATTTTCAAGAGTGGAAGCAACCATCTTGAGCTCAACCAAGGGCTCGAAATTTCAGGGTGATGTAGATCAGAAACCTATCTCACCACTTACCACTAGATTTATACAACTATTTTCATGCAAGACCTGATCATGTAACGTTCTAGCACAAATCTTAGACTGAAATGCAGAGATAGTTATGCAGCAGGAAGAAGGGGATGGAATATTGTTGCCCATGATGCTATTGTGAATGGACTGTGGATGGACTCACTCTTTCAAAACCAATCAAACCAGTCAGAGTCAGCCATTCAAACAAAGTTCCTGTTCATTATGGCCAAAGGAGGCCATCATCATCTCTACTCTACATGTATATGGAAGTCTCTAGAAAAAGTGATGTAGGTGTTTGTTGGCTCAATCAGTGTATTTACAAGGATTTATTGTTACACAGGTATATTTTACATTGATAATGAGTTGAGTTATTCTATTTGAACAGCAGTGTAAATGTGTAGTGAATGTTGTTCATGAGTAGATAACTGAGTTCAGCAGCATGTGATCACGGACTAAAATCTTCTTCTGTTTCCCGCTTCGCTCTGATTCTCACTCAGATTACATCATTGATGCTCTCCCCTCCTCCACATCTCTCTCCTTCCCTCTCTCTTTGCCAACTTTTAAACCCTCCTCTGCTAACCACTCCACTCACTTCTAGTTTGTGTGTTAGATCAGAGCTTTCTTAAGACAAAGAGACTCTTTTCAGTTTTTTTTTTTTTTTTTTTTTTTTTTTTTTTTGTAGCCATTGATGGTGTTGGTGTTTTCTCTTCTCTCCTCACAGGTGTTGCCTTTCTTTAAGGGAACATTTTCTTTCTGTATTCCTCCTTTGCCTTTATTAATCCTCAACTCATGTTGCACCTTTTTCTAGTTGTTCTTTGTCACCGTCTCTAAAACCATCCTTTTTCTGGTTGAGGATTGCCTTGATGTTGCTTGTGACCCAGGATTTATTATTTGAGAAACAACACAATCTTAGGAGGTATGACAGTGTCTACAGAAGTTGATGTACAAAGTAAAACATCAACCTGACTGTCGATATCCATCGTGTTCCCACCAGTTTCCAGCAGTCCATTCTAATCTGTACATTGAAAACAGTCCTTGTGTCCTTTTCCTGACTGTGCGAGGAGTTACAGGTTTATATGGGTTTATAACAGGTCTGTGGATGACCCAGTTTATTGGCGGTAAGGCAGTAGCTGTGGCGCCCACTTTGTCATTTTCATAAGGCAGATCAATTGTTAATTGTCCTAATAGATAAAATAAAACAAACTTGGTAAATCCAGTAAAGTCGGAGGAGAGGGAAAAATTACTCCAGACAATTCCATAGCTGTTTCCCAATTCAGGGTCTTTATCCATTGGAGGGTGTATTCGAGGTCCGATTACTTCACAGTGCTGCATGAACGTAGGGATGCAGCAATTAACCGATTTTACTATTAACCACACTTTAAAACGTCATGAGTTTTTCTGTTCTGTTTTCTGTTCTCCCAAAAAATGTATTTTCTGCTGAGCCATGCGTAGTTTCTATGTTACTGTATGTACTTAAGGAAGAAACACAAATAGAAACACAGCTGGGTGTACGGAAAGCGAAATGGGACAAACCAATGTGTAGGTTGTAAAACAATAAATTGAAAATGCATTTGTTAGACCATTCATTGTCAATCTTTGTGTAAATGGATTCCAGCTAGTCTAGCTGTGCGATAGTAGGCTACGTTAAGTAAACCTCACTGTCGGATCACCTACACTAGTTAGTTGATTTGAAATGGGCTGCTGGCTTACTGGTTATTGTGCTTGACTGATGAATGAATTGATGACATTATTGTTGACATATAACATTCCTATTGCTTACCATTCATTTGGAAACAGGCAGAGTGTCTGTGAATGACATTTCTGCTCCTTGGAAACACCCACTGGATAGCGTCCATATTTTTTATAATTCACAAGCTTGTTGAACGTAAGTTTGTGTATTTTACCAGCATAAACATACATTCACATGTCGAACGTGCATCCTGGCCACCCAAATTTATCAACTTTGCGCCCTTGGGAAACTGGGTTGGGAATTAGGTTACCACCTAGGTTAGTTCCAAGTAGGTGCATGATTTATATGAAAATCAGTGATCCATTAACTAAACACTTAAACAGTTTTTTCCTGAAAGCCTACCCATTATCTGTTATCTCTTGCATGACATGCCCATAAAATAGGCTATAGGTCTACATAATTGTCATTGTAGTGATCAACAAGTTAAACTGTTGCATAGATACAATAACAACAACAAAGCATGGTATTTATTTATCCATTAAAAATTATAAACAATTATGATGTAGTAGTGTGGATGTAGCCTAACTTTTTATCGCTATCAATCAGGTGGTTGAAAATATTGATGTCACCTCGGGCCATTTAGTGGGATCATCTCTCTATGAAAATGAAAGCAAACAGAAGGAAAAATAAGAAAGACCTTCATATGTGAGTTTTTTGTTATACAGTTTTTTTTTCTCCGGTAAAGCTACCGTGTTAAAATAATAATCTGACATGTTGAAATAATGTTTTCCACATCAAAAGCAAATCAGATTTATTTGTATAGCGCCAAATCATAACAAAGTTACATCAAGGCACTTTACAGATAGAGCAGGTCTTTATAAAATGATTTAAAGAGACCTTAGGAGAACATGGTTAGTGAGTGCAGTACACATGCTTAGAGCTGGGAGAAATGGGGATTTCTAAGAAGCATGGATATTGTCAGCGCACGCAAGGGGGGGGCATACTCAGTCCTTCCCCCAGCAGCCTAGGGCTACAGCAGCATAGCTACAGAGTAGATGGACTACCTTTTTAAGTATAAGCTCTGTCATACAAAATAGTTTTAAGCCCCGGACCGATACTGGAAGTTGGTTCCATAGAAGAGGAGCCGGATAACTGAAAGATCTGCCTGCAGATTTACTCTTGGAGACTATAGGAACCACAAGTAAACCTCCATCTAGGGAGTGGAGTGGCCTACTAGGACAGTAAGGAACTATGAGCTCTCTGGGATATGATGGCGCTTGGCCATTAAGAGCGTTATATGATGTGATCTCTTTTCCTAGTTCACGTTAATAATCATGAAGCAGCATTCTGAATCAACTGAAGGCTTTTCAAAGATTTGTTTGGACATCCAGATAGATGAGTTACAGTAGTCCAGCCTAGAAATTACAAATACATGGACTAGTTTTTCTGTATCCTCTTGAGAAAGAGGATGTTTCTGATTTTCCTAATGTTTCGCAGGTGGAAGAAAGCTGCCTTCCTGACTTGTTTTATGTGAGGGACAAAGGACATGTCCTGGTCAAAAGTTACTCCAATGTTTCTTATAGTGGAGTTGGAAGACAAAGTAATGCCGTCTAGACTGATGAGATGATTAGATAGCATTTCTCTGAGGTGCTTAGGGGCTGAGTACAATAACTTCAGTTTTGTCAGAATTTAGAAGTAGATAATTATGGGTCATCCAGACTTTTATGTCTTCAAGACACGTCTGCAGTTTGACTATCAGATTAACTTAATTTGGCTCCATTGATAGGTACAGCTGAGTGTTGTCTGCATAACAGTGGAAGTCGATGCTGTGTTCCCTGATAATGTTGCCTAAAGGAAGCAGCTATAAAGTGAAGAGGATTGGGCCAAGTACCGAGCCCTATGGAACTCCATAACTGGCTACAGTACATGAGGAGGAGCTATTGCTAACATGAACAAACTGATGTCTATCTGATGAATAGGATTGGAACCACCTTAGTGCAGTTCCTTTGATTAATGATTTTAGAGATGAACAGAAGGTTCCATATGGGTCTATAATTATACCTGGATCAGGATTTGGCTTTTTAAGCTGGGGTTTGATGACTGCGGCCTTAAGAGTCTGGGGTACATAATCCAAAGATAAAGTCAAATTAATCAGATCTAGAATGAACAATTAAGTAAATTAAGTAAAAAGATCTCTTTAAAGAGGCTAGTTGGTACTGGGTCTAATAGACAGGTTGACGGTCTGGATGATGAAACTATAGAAGCTAGCTCTGAGAGATTCAGAGGTGAGAATGATTCCAGATGTACAATAGGCGTTGCAGTTGATTCAGGAGTTGCTGTATTCAGTGGAAGATTGTTGTGTAATGTAGGTAAGAGCTGATAAATTCTTCTCTGATTATGAGAATTTTATCTGTAAAAAAAGTCCTTTTACAGATAAAAAAAGTCCCTCATCACTGTTGAGAGCTAAGGGGATCACTGGTTCAACTGAGCTATGGCTCTCTGTCAGCCTGACTACAGTGCTGAAGAGAAACCTGGGGTTGTTCTTGTTTTCTTCTATTAGTGCTGATTAATTTGAGCTTCTTTCACTGCAGAGAGCCTTTTCATACGTTTTTAAGCTTTCTTTCCAGGCTCGATGAGACTCTTCGGAGTTGCTGGAATGCCATTTTTTGTCTGCTTTTAGGCACGAATTTGACAACTATACCACAGAGCCAACCTGCTCTGTTTTATTGCTTTCTTTTTGAGAGGGGTGGCATCGTCAAGATTTGAACACAGTGTGGCTATAGTGCTAATCACAAAGTCATCAACCTGTGAATGGGAGAATCCTCATTTTAATTTATATGTGGCATTGTTGGGAATGATGAGCATTCAGCATCTGACCCTTCAGGGATGTCCAATGTCTGACCCTTCCCATGTAATAAAAAGTTCTACGGAAGTCAAAGAAGAGGTACAGGGTAAAACCAACCCCTTTTAAAACTCTAACACTTATTCATCCCTCATCTAAGCTCATAAATGAGCAAATTGAAAAAGGGTAGAGCTATGTCTCTACAGAGACACAATGTACAGTGTGTATGCTGGTGGCACGTACATCACATATATTACAGTTTTTGCACATAGATAGATTATGGTTTCCATATTTAGTTTAACTGCCTACATTATATGTTAAATTTACATAGGTCTGCAAATCTTCTGTCACTCCTCCTGTGGCTGTCTCTTCTCTTCCATTCATTCTCAGTCTCTCTCTCTCTCTCTCTCTCTCTCCATAGAAGGCTGGAATGCAAATAGTTGCTTGCAGACACCAGACTTTGTGCAGGCCACAGCTTCTGTCCCTCTGTGTGTGTCAGCAATTATAAATGTTAGAAAAGCATGATTCGGTTTATCAATGGCCATAGCAGATATATCGACCTTCCTCCTATTCCCTGTGTGTATATGTGTGTGGGCAGGAGGGGTTGCCTGTGCCAGACATTAAAAATGTCAGTAATTCATTACACCAGTTTGCAACAAGCCTTTTATGGCTCTGTGTGTGTGTGTGTGTGTGTCTGTGTCTGTGTGTGTCAGTATAGACTGTACAGTGACCAGAAAACAGAAAACAGTGTAGCAATCAGTCTGTGTTTACTGCCCAGCTTTTCATTAGTGAGAAATTTGGAGCTCCAAAATTAACTAATGGGCTGACCAGGGCAAGGTCCTGGTTAGCCCTGCTACAGTAAAACGGAACCAAGCTCTCTTTACACTGTCACTATCATTCATAAATTACCTCAATTGGCCCCTGAGGAGGGTAAGGTCAGGTCCTGCATTATCACTAGCTTAGCACATTATGCTAGCCCACTCAATGACATAACCAAGCGGATCACAAAAATTTCCTGGATGCAGCCAAAATATTTAATCAAATCCAATTTTCCAATGGTCAATTTCTCCTCCTTTTTGGCTTGCACTGTGAAAAACAAAGGCATTGACGTGGGAGAGATGGAGGCTTGACTGATGCTGGGTGAAAGTGTTTCAAGGTAACAAAATATTAATTTCACTTGGAATGCCATGGTCGCCACTATTTTGTCCACAACTATTGTACTGTTGGACTATTATGTATAGTGTCGACTAGTGGTAAAGGTTGTTGATTAGCTTGTTAATTAGTTAATGAAACCACTAGTACAGACTTCGCCTTTTCTTAGCTTAATATTTTTGTTTTATGCATCATCCAGCAGAGGTAGAAACAGAAAGATAGCTGTCACTATGTTCACAGGAAAATCTAAAGAGCCCTGATCTTATCATCCAGTGTACAGAGTTATCATAGCACAAAGAGAAAACTTTTATTTTCATTGAACAAAATTGCCAAAGTCCTCAATTGATCAATGAGTGAAGAAGTGAAAATGGAGCTTCACATTCTTCATCTCACTGTCTGTAAATTTTTTTGGATAATTTTACACCTCAGTTTCTGTCCATTCGCAATCAGCAGGAATACAGAAATATTATTCACTTGATAGAACACATATTACATAATGTTTAGGGTGGTAAATGGCACAAAAAAAAACAAAAAAAAAAAAAAAAACACTTCTCACACCTGATCTGAGCCCATCCCTTCTCAATTCTGTAGTATAGTGCACATACTGCAAAAGTAAAAACAATGAAATGGTTTAAATCAGTTTTTAAAAAGTTCCATGGATCCTAGCCATATTGGAATAATCACCCCATATGCGCAGATTATCTGTTTTGGCAACTGCACTGATTATGCAGATTTGTGTCTGTGGATCTAATGGTATTGAATAACTGGCCCTACACACTGTGTGTCAGGCCGGGACTCAGGACTCAGGAGCAGAGGCTTTGTAAGTCACAGACTTTATTCTCGGCAGCAATGACCTCAGAACCAAGTGAATAAAGAAAACAGGGCTATGAAACACTAATATTAACGGGGAGTCACGAGGGAAAAAAGGGGGACAACACAAAACACTCCGTAGGGAGGAAGAACCTGACTAATAAAACAAAAGAAAACTCACTCACACTACTAAGTGGAGGATCAAGGTAATTCTATGAAAATGTTATGAACTCAAAATCACTCTTAACGAGGAAAACACAAAAGCTATGAACATTAATCTACATAACAGAATTTACAAACAAAAAGTCACTCATATAGAGGAAAAAACAAAAGGCTATGTTGAAAAAGAGCTAACTCTGATATAGAAATTACAAACGAAAATTCACTCAGTAGAGGATCAAAAAGGCTTACACGAAGAGACGAGGGCTGTGGCATGGACGTAACGCTGGTGTGGGACATGAAACGATGACACACTGGCACAAGACAAGGGGAAGACAGACTATTTGAACTGTGGGGGAAAATGGGGAACAGGTGGAGACAATTGGTAATCAGGAGGACACACCGGAGACATGAGGAAGGGCAAGTGTTCTGAAACGAGAGGAGAGTTGGGTATTTCAAAATAAAACAGGAAATGACGAGACACAGTGAGCCCAGACAAGACAACCTCACCACGGTGTGACACTGTGGCCTCATCCTAACTTCCTCCTCACTGCTGTACTTTCAGCTTCATTGTTTTCTTGTTGTGTTTTCTTTTCACTTACTTATTTTTACCGTTACTGTTTACTGCTCAGAATCCACACCTTGGTGAGCAAAGGTGCTGAACTGTAATGGTATTGTGTATTTGTATGTTATGTGTTTAGGATGATGAAGTGGTCCTACAGTGCTCAACCACAATCCGCAAGGAGCAACAGAAACTCTGCCTGGCTGCTGAAGGTTTTGGAAACAGACTTTGCTTCCTTGAATCTATCTCCAACTCCAAGGTACGGCCAAAAGCTTCTGTACACCCTGCAGGCACAAGCAATATGAACATGAACAATGACAAACATGGGATAAAGTAAAAGAACACAAATCCCATTAAAACATTTACATAAAAAACAGAATGGTACTGGCTGTGACAATCCAAACTAGAATTAGCACCACAGGAAGCACATCGTCTCTTGTTTCTAACAAAATCCCAGCTCGACAGCTATCAGTGATCAAAGTGAGACATTCCTGTTTGAAAGTGTTCAGTGTATTGCAGAGACATCAAAGTGCTAAATCTTTGTGTGTCTCTTGTTGTTCCAGAATGTTCCCCCAGATCTGTCCATCTGTACCTTTGTCTTGGAACAATCACTGTCAGTACGAGCCCTGCAAGAGATGCTGGCCAACACAGAGGAGAAGGCTGAGGGGGTGAGTGTGAAGACACACACATTGATGATCTGCACTCAGATGCGCCTACACAAGTAGTTTAAAGGAGGCTGCCGAGGGTTCATCACACATGCAGATGCTGATTGACCTTATCAGTGTGAATTCCTACTTTCTAAGTGCAGATCAGCTTTTTAAAGTTTTTTTTTTCACAGATGTTGTTTTGTTGATAACTGGAGTTGTATTAAGGTAAGTAAAATTGAAAAACATATTTGAGAAAAATTGCTTCTCAAATGTTTTAATGTCTTTCCTTGACAAATTACCTTACTGATCAGGACACTGCTAAACTCACTAATACATGAACAAGTTTTTTGGAAATGGAGAAGTTCAGTTTCAACAGCGTAAATTTCATAGCTGTAGTGTGCAAACTTTCACTGATTGGGTTAATGGCCACCAACATTTTGGAAGCGATGGAAACCAACATTCCCTTAGAAGTAGTATCACTTCTTATATAACCAGCATCTCACTCAGTGTCCATGTATTTTGACAATCTGTAACTGCACTGGCATTTGCTGGCTGGGCAACTTAATGTAGCTTTCATTTTTGTTAAAAATAACATTGATTTTGCTTGTATACATATGTTCCACCAACTTAATACTCTCCCTAAAAAAAATCAGACCTATAGACCAAGAGCTTTCGTTGTATGTAACAAACTGAATAATGGTATAACACTGAGGGAAAGTTCAGTTGCAGGATTGTATCATTTTGCTAAACTGAAGCTCATTCAAATATTTGAAATCATGTGACCAGCATGAGAAGAGCTGCACTGTGCTGCTATGATATTCAGATCTTTTTGTGTTGGAGAAGTCACTAATGATAAGTCTCATCAGGACCTGCTGTTTTTAACTAGATTAACAAGTCAAATCTTAGTTTTGTATTTAAAAGCAAAGATACGTGGATAAGAAAAACATTCATGTAAAAGTGTCTACAATAAGCCATGATCTGCTTTACTTCCTCTCTGTCCTTTGACATTTATCTCAGACAAGGTTTTCTCCGTTATAGTCCTCCTTCCAACCACCAAATGTCCCCAGAACTCATTTCATCATTTCCATTTGCTCACCTGTTTTATGGGCCCAGTCCCCATAGCTCCTGTCCTCATTTAAACATCTATGGCCACCTTCTTCATCATCCAACTTACAGTGCTCTGCGTACACCCTCTTCGAAAAGTAACATTTTAATCTCAACACAAAAACAATTTCCAAAATGTCGACAAGAATATGTTTTATATAACATCTGTTTAACTTAACATGAAAGAAAGGTTAATAATATAACTTAGAACAAAATGTTCAGTTTTACTCAAATTAGGGTAATGTAAAAAATGTGTACACCCAACTGAAAGTCTCTGGAGAAAAGCAAAAATTGTAGACTGCAAATGTCTAATTTAACAAGAATCAACCACAGGTGAGTCTAATTATTTTTTACACAGGTGTCCAGCGAACAGTTGACTATAAAAGGGTGTTACTTAAAGAAAATGCCTTGACATTTCAAGTTGTCAGCAATGGTACCACATGGAAGAGGAATGTCACAAGAGAAAGAAAATAATTTCTTTATACCACAAAGGTGAAGGCTACAAGAAGATCAGCAAAGCTTTACTCATCAGTTCGAACACTGCAGCAAAAGTGATCCAGTGATTTTGGTAATGGGGGACCCACAAACCGTGGAGCCAGTTTCTTGGAGGGGACCCGGAGATGAAGATTCTTGGCAGAGAGTCACACTCTCTGACCCAGCTGGTAGGTAGTCGCAGGCCGCCTCTTGCGGTCCGCAGCTTTCTTGGGCCGCTCCCCTTGGCGGATAAGCTCCGATGAGCCAACTCCTTCCAGAAGCGCAGCATGAACTGGGGCCTGCAGTCCAAGATGATGTCCTTGGGAAAGCCGTGAAACATGGTTGATCATGACTTTAGCCGTTTCCTTGACTGAAGGCAGTTTGGGCAAGGCAATAAATCTGGCCATTTTGGAGAATCTGTCCACCACAGTAAGGACTTTGATGTTAGCTTGAGAGACTGGGAGCCCCGTGATGAAGTCCATAGATATGTCGGCCAATGGTCTGGAGTCAATGGGGAGTGGTTGCAGCAGCCCCATATGTGACCCGAAGTGCAGACCAAACATGCCTCTACATATTCCTGGACCTCTGATTCCATGGAAGGCCACCAGATCCTCAGAGAAATGGCGAACACTGTCCGCCGAACTCCTGGATGACAGGAAAGCAGTGAGGAGTGGGCCCAATGAATCACCTGTGGGCACAGATCGACAGGGACAAATAATTGATTCTTGGGGCACCCACTAGGTGGGGGGAGCCTCACCATTAGCTTGCTTAACCTAATTTTCTATCTGCCAAGTCATCGCTCCAAACACACAGGCTAGTGGGAGGAGAGGCTCTGGTTCTTTGGCAACAGGCTCAGGGTCGCAGAGATGTGACAGGGTGCTGGGCTTGACATTCTGGGACCCCGGCCTGTAAGAAAGAGAAAAGGAGAAGCGGTTGAAGAACAGCGGGTTAGGGTTAGGGTCTCTTGGCTTTGCGTATGTATTCCAGGTTTTCGCGATCAGTCCAGACAATGAACGGGTGCTCAACTCCCTCCAACCATTGTCTCCACTCCTCCAGAGCCACCTCCCGGTTGCTGACGCCATAGTTCCACTCTACCCTGGATAGTCACCGCGACAGGAAGGCGCAGGTATGCATCTTCCCATCCTGCTCTGACCGCTGCGAGAGGACGGAACCGATCCCCTCGTTGGATGCATCCACCTGTACCACGACATGCCACCGGTGGTCCGCCATGAGGATCGTGAAGACCGTGGTGAAGCAGGCCTCCAGGTTCTGGAAAGCAACCTCTGCCTCTGGTGGCCAGGAGAACTATACCTTTGAGGAGGTGAGTGCATGCAGTGGAGCCACTACTGCGCTGAAGCCTCTGATGAACTGCCTGTAAAAGTTAGCAAAACCAAGGACCTGCTGAACTTTCTTGCAGCTATCAGCTGTGGGCCATTCGACCACAGCGCTAACTTTAGCCAGATCCATCTGCACTCTTCCAGGGGCTACAATGAAGCCCAGGAACGAGATGGTTTTGGTGTAAAACTTGCTTATGGTCTAACAATCGTAGTACTGTTGCCTCGTGTTTCCTATGAGTGTCAAGGTCAGGTGAGTAGATGAGGAATCGTCAAAGAAGTCCCTTAACACATCGTTAATCATGGCCTGAAAGAGTGCAGGGGCATTAGTGAGCCCGAACGGCATGACTAAATATTCATCATGCCTACGAGGGGTGTTGAACCCCGTTTTCCATTCATCCCCCTCCCTGATTCTGACAAGATGGTATGTGTTACGGAGATCTAGCTTAGTGAATATCTTGGCCTGCTGGAGTTGATCAAACACCGATGACATGAGGGGCAGTGGGTAATGGTCCTTGATGGTTATTTCATTGACGGGGCTTTAGTTAATGCATGGTCGGAGCGACCCATCCTTCTTGGTCACAAAGAAGAACCCTGCTCCAGCAGCTGACGAAGAGGGGCGAATAAGCCCTGCCTTCAGTGAGGTCTCGGTGTAGCCGGTCATGGCTGCTCTCTCCAGCCCAGAGACCAAGTATAGGTGGCCCTTGGGAATGGTGGAACCAAGGATCAGGTCTATGGCGCAGTCATATGGTTTATCTTTTCTTTCTTTCTCAACAGTTCATCTCTAAATTGTCTTTGGTCTTCCTTTTCTTCTTTTTCCTTCTGGTGCCTGGGTCATTGCTATGTTGCAATCATTGTTACGGTCCTGTCATAGTATGTGTCCAATCACCTTCCATCTACACAGCTTCAATGCCTCACTCAGTAGCTTCATCTCGGCTCTTTCTAGCAGCTCTTCAGTCCTGACATGGCCTTGCCAATGTATATGGAGGAACCTACGTAGGCAGCTATTGTGGAACACTTCAACTGCCTTGTTGTCTCCCTTGTTTATTTTCCATGTTTCACGGCCAATAGCAGTACTTGCGTCATATACGGTTGGAGCTTTGTTCCTCTCAAGATGGCGTTGGAGGTCTTTTTTAATCTTATGAATGCTCCTCTTGCTTTTGAGAGTCTCTTCTTCAGGTCCTTCATACACCATCTCCCTCTTTGCAGGCTGTGGCTCCCAAGTAAATGAACTCATCTACCTCTTCTATGTGATACCAATTGATATAGATTCTTTCCTGTTTTTTTGCATTAATTCTCATGGTTTTTGTTTTTGTGTGTTGATCTTGAGTTGTACCCGTCTGGTTTCTTCATCCATTCGTGTTTTTATTCTGAATTTACTGTTTCGTAAAGGAGAGTAATACTACATTGTTTGCAAAGTCCAGGCCATCGAGTTTTGATGTAATTTTCCATTGCATTCTCTCCATGTCCAGCAGTTCTTCTCGTTACCCAGTCCATAACAATAAGAAACAAGAATCCTGACATGTAGTTTGATGCCAGTTTTAATGTCAAACCACTCATATATTTCTGCTTGGTCTTCAACTGCACCCTGGAAGTCATCTTAGAATGTTCTCACTATTCCCATGGCCTTCTCTGGGATTCTGGATTACGCAGCCTGTATTTGATTCCATTTCTTACTGAGATTTCCTTTCTTTGCTAGTTTGATGATAAGCCTTCTCTTCCAGCTTGTTGGGTTCACTGACTAGCATTCCATCTTTATCTAGTACTGCTGTACTAGGTCTCTCGTTACAAAGTGACTCCCTATAGTGTCTTCATGTGTTGGTTTCTTGCAGCTTCTTCAGCTTCACTTGCAATGTTTCCCTTTGTCTGCTTTTATACTTTTCTTCGTCCTTCTCTGCGTACTTTTGTTTTAATTGTGTCTTAATTCTTCATAAATCGTTTATTGATTAGTATATGGTCTATTTGATTTCTGGTCTTCCCATCTGGAGATACCCAAGTGGCTTTGTGTGTGTCTTGTATGTGGGAATAGAGTTCCTCTTATAACTAGCCCGTTCATGTCACATATCTCGCACAGCCTTTTTCTGTTGTTGTTTCTCTTTCCGAGCCCATGTTTGCCCATAACGCTGTCACTTTTTTCTTCTTCTTCTACTTTGGCATTCATCTCTCCTGTGACAATCAGCATGTCGTGTTTGTTTCTGCTGTCTAATAGGTTTTGCAATGTCACGTAGAACTCATCCTTTACTTGTCCTTCTGCATCTTCTGTGGGTTCGAAGACATCTATGATCGTCAGCTTTACATATGTGGTGGGAGTGGTACCTGGCTTCTTCATTAACTGGCATCCAATCAATCAGGGATCTTGCTGCCATTTTTGACATCAGTATACCCCCACACCTAACGTAATGTTGCTGCTTATGTACAGTGTTCTTACATTCCAGTTTCCGATCTCAATTATGTTTTTGGGTGCAGCAGTGGCTTAATTTACCCAAGGGCATCTGGTTGGGCTTTGGCCCTCGTGCATCATGATCTCGCTCCTGTTACAAGGACTGGCTTCCCTAATAGGAATTTTTTGCAGGAGGATGTTATCAGCCTGCTGGCCAACCCCCAACTTGGAGGGCCAGTGGGATTACTCTTCCCTTTGACCTGTTCGGCATTGGGTGTGCCTGCCAGGAGTGCAAGACTCTCGCAAACATAGATCTAGGGGTCATGGAGACATGCAAACCACACCACCATGCTAAGGTGGTGATCCCGTCAGGGCAGGCTCGCAAGGAAATACTGGGCAAATACTGAAGCTGGAGATGGTTAGCTACCATGGAATTACAAAACTGAAGCTAGGGAAGTCAGAGAACAAAGAAGAACCTGCAACACAGGCAGCAACAGGTAAAGCAGACAACAAACAAACAAATCATACAACAGATTATAAAATCTTCAGTCAGACCCTGATGCTTTACCGCATGAGGTAGAACAACAAAGTGATTAAAACTGAGGAAGCTCTTTGTCTAGCTCTTCTTAATGCTCTTCAGTGTCTTACCAGAAAGGAGGAGTTCAAGCAGTCAATGGGCCAGGTGGGTAAGATCCCCCATGATGTGCACTGCACTGATCTTGCACCTACTGATATAGATATCTTCAATGAATACAGGGGATATCCTGGGCAGTTTTCACCACCCTCTGCAATGCTTTATTTTCAGCAGTAGGGCAGGTCCCCGACCAAGTGGTGATGGAGGAGGTGAGTGTACTCTCCACCACATATCTGTAAAAAGTTGCCAGTACTGAGGAATTGAGGCTGGCTTGCCTCAGCCTGCTGAGGAGATGGAGGCATTGGTGGACTCTCTTATTTGCTGTCCACTTAAAAGTCCCTGGAAATGTGGGCTCCAATGTATTTGAACCTGTGGACAATTTCCAGTTTATTGCCAAGAATCTGCAGAATGATTGTATTGAACACAGAATTAAAGTCCAGAGAAAGCAGCCTAATTTGAGAGTTTGGGTTAACCCCCTAACCTGTCTCCCACTACCACAAATAATACCTTGTGTGTATTTTGGAGCTCACTGATAGGTTCTTGTAGCTCCCCAAGAGCCATTGGTGCTAACGCAACAATACAACAACAACTTGAACAACAGCTTGCTCAACCTCTAATGTAAATGAAAACTGGAATATGCATCTTAGACCATTGGGTCTAACATCTCATGTAACTGTTCCACCATAAAAATAATTATGTCCGTGCTCAGACTGACTTGGCCATCATAACCTCATTCAACAGCCATAAATGTTTGTAGATCTCATTTGTATAATGACGAGACTTATTTTTCCCCCTCTTTCTCATTTCCACACAGCATGTAGATGTGGAAATATGGGTAGGTGTTCCTCCACTTGGTCTCTGTGTTCATCATGGTATTATTGTGTTAATGTTGGTCACTGTCATGAGCATCAACAGTGTGAGCATTTTGCTATCCGATGACTGTCAACATGTCAATGGAGAAGCATTTAGCTATGAATGAAGACTGGCCTTAAAGGGAGACAGACAGAACCATGGCAGCCATTTCTGCCCCAGCATACATAGAGATTGATTTGGAGCAGAGGATGGGTCACTACAACAGTGTAAAAATACAACAGAACAAACAGAACACCCTTGAACTGTGACTGATGCACATCAAAAAAAGTTAAACTCTGCCTCTCTCTCACAAACAATACACAAAGACACAACATTGGCAACTAAGGGATTCACAATTCTTCAAATCCTAGGATCTAATTAAATTTTCGATTTTAGTTTTAATTTAATTTAATTTTTTTATTTTTTTATTTATTTTTTTTTTTACTATTTTTAGCGCAGATGGTTATGCTGTTTTTTTTGTCTAGTCCAGTCTGTCTTCTATATCAGCAGTTGTCCTAGATTCTGTCAAATCAATGCAAATCAAGATAGTGTTGAGCCCACAGTTTGTGTGTGTGTTTCCCCATTAGACACACTTGCAGCATGTTACTTTTGGGGCGTGGTTACATCCTTGATTCTACCTTTGATTTTGAAGGTTGAAACATTGATGTCATTTGGTCAATATCTGTTTTATAATCAAAATTGTGAACCCTAGTGTTACAGTAACATTAAATATATTTGTTGTTTCCCCTCAGTGACTCACATTTGTGAATATAGATGTGTAGCTGAGGCAAAAACACATTTATAGTAGTAAGTGCTGGTGCCTCACATCAAGAAGATCATGGGTTTGATTTCTGGGGCCCTTCTGTGTGGCGCTTGAATGTTCTCCCTTTGCCTGCGTGTTCTTCCTCTGGGTACTCCGGTTTCTTTCCACAGGAGGACAGGTCATTCTAAATTGACTGTAGGTCTGAGTGTGATTGTGAATGGTTGTTTGTCTTAGTGCGTCCTGTGATAGATTGTCGACCTGTCGAGTGTGTACCCCACCCTCATCTGTAATGTTGGCTGGGATTGGTTCCAGCACCCCCTGTGACCCTTACAGATAAGTAGTAGAAAATGAGTGAGAAAGAATGAGATGTGTAGCCGACACAGCTATGGAAAAATAACAGCAGTGTAGCAGAAATTACAGGAATGAGACAACCAGATGTCCACTGTCGTGGTACAGTCTACTGGTGGAGACCTCTGCTGCTGCCGCAGTGTTAGTCTTTAAGCATTTTCACAATAACATGGAGAAAAGCTGAGGAGGGTGAGAGGGAGGAAGCAGCAGACCATCCTGACCATCTTCATAGATCACTCCTAGCATTACTCAGGTGATATATTCATTATGTTTTGATTCACTGCACTTCTTTAAATAAAAGTGTCGAAGTGAACAAATGGTATGGGTTTTGAATATTATGGTACAACTGTACTTTCCCACCCTTCCTGTCTGCATTTGCATTAGTTTGTATTTCTGTGTCCACCATTAATTGATAATTGTCTCGCTGTTTTCAATGTCTTTGTTTGTAACCCTACTGTTTTTTTCTTCCATTTGCCATTGTCTCTTTCTCTCTTTCAGACAGCCCAAGGTGGCGGGCACCGGACCTTACTTTATGGACATGCTGTCCTGCTCCGACACTCCTATAGTGGAATGGTTAGTGGTTGCATACACACACACACACATGCATGCACACGCACACAACGACACAAACTGAAAACCCTAAGAACCAATAGACAGTCTATCTGCACTGAGTGTGTATGTGGCCTGTATATAACAGTGTATATGCACTTTACCTGTGTGAGATGGGAAACCAATGATCTCTTTTTAAGTCTTTCTGAAACCACTGATCTTCAGAGAGTCTCACGCAGCAGTGTTTTTACTCTGACTGACACAAAAACAAAAAATAGTCATTCAGCAGCTCTGTAAAGATGAAAGGTCAGAGGTTTGACTGATTGGAGCTCTCAGTGGTGTCACTAAGAAATAGCTCAGTGATGTGGAACTATGTGGACCAGTGGATGTGAGGCAAACCTGTGTATACATCCACTTCACACAGCTTGAAGCCTGGTGTAGAGACGTTTTTGTGAGTGCACTATAGTTAATAACTGATCTGGTTGCTTAGATAGATGAACTGTGTTTGATTATTTTCTCGTTCTCTTTTTAGTACCTGTGCTGTCTGTCAACCTCCCGCTCATCCACAGATAAACTGGCTTTTGATGTGGGATTGCAGGAAGATACCACAGGTAGGAGTCACACAGTTTTATCTGCCTCTGTTGGTTTCTTTACTCATAAAAGTGATCTGATAGTCATTATTGAGCCATATTGATATCAGCTTCTTAGATAAATCTGAATAAATCTGTCCTGAGACAGAACTTCAGACAGAACTGGCCAGTGACATAGAAGAAATAAAAGTGCCATGAAACACCACAGCAGTGATTTTATACTCAATGGGACAAATGAAAGAGGTAGCAGTGTAGCAGTGAGGATTTACGAAAGTAGAGTGACGTTACTTCACTATACACTGTAAAGAAAGAACCTTGAAGAGAGAAACATGGGACTGGAGCTTACAGAAAACAACAACACAATACAACTGTTACATGGAAGGAAGAGAAAGGTATTGAGTTCAGGGCTTAGGAGTAGTTCTTGATTTCATCTCTTACATGTATGTTTTAGGATTGCAAATCTGTGCAGATTTCTCCTGGAATCAGATCAAAGGGAATCTGGGATACATGGAAAGCAGGAAGAATTTAAAATTTATCTGGTAACTTTAACTTAACAAAAGTGGGATCGATAACTTGGAACGCACTAATACGCCCAATGTGAGTTACATTCTTTCTTTTCTGTGGCCATGTAAAATCATGGCAAGTATCGCTAATACCAATATTTTTTACTTGAAATATGAAGCTCTGTCTGTTCTATCAGAGCTCTATCATGTGAGCCTAAGTAGAGCGAGAGCAGGCGAGCTGAACCCCCCCACAATGCTCACCTTTTCACAGCTACCTGAGAAGACAGTCACTAACTTAAAGTGCAGCTGCTATTGGTCAGCGTATGACATGTGACTCAGGTCCTGCCTAAGATGTCTAAGAGTGGACAAGCTGAACACCAGCAGACTTGAAACATCTCCCTACTGTTTCCTACAAGAAACCTTAAGTTAGCATGAACTGCCAACTTAACTGCCACACTAGCAACACAACCAACTCAAGGAACTCAGGAAGAATTCAATCACTCTGACCTGCTTCTCTGGAATCTGGACTTGAACAAACCATAAGGGAGGACAGTTACTTGTCCAAGAATTGGGTCATGTATAATTGGCCAATCTAGCATACAGAAAGCACAGCTAAGAACAGGGCTGTTAACTTTTGTACATGCAGTTGTAGTATCTTCTTTCCTCTCAAAGTCATCTCTATGAATGTAATGAAAATCACAGTCCAGGTAAAGCATATCTGAGGCCACTAACACACATAGACACACACACATGCATGTACGGAAGTTCACACACTCAATATCACACACAAACAGCAGAAGCTGGTGCTGTTGTACTAGCCTTTAAGTTAGGAATAAATTTTGCTTTAGTTTTTGAGCTGTGGCTTGCCGTGTGTGTGTGTGTGTGTGTGTGTGTGTGTGTGTGTGTGTGTGTGTGTGTAGGTGAGGCTTGCTGGTGGACTATCCATCCAGCATCAAAGCAGCGTTCAGAGGGAGAGAAGGTTAGAGTGGGAGATGATCTCATCCTGGTCAGCGTCTCCTCTGAAAGATATCTGGTCAGTAGTGGTGACGTTTTTTTCTTCATTTGATTCTTTGGTCTTGTTCCTTTTTCCTTTTGTTCCATCATTCCATTCCCTCCTTTCTCTTCTTTTGGTCCTCCAACATGCTTCTTACTAAGACTAAACGCGAGACTAGACAAACATTTTTAAAGTATGAAGACTTTTTTTTTAAATAACACAGACACTGGACAAAATTAAGGAAGGTAGTTAAGTACTCATTACATGAACAATAAACATCCACAGCATGCCACATCAGAGCCCTCTGTTCAAGCTGTCCATTCACATTTTACACTTTGTTCAGTCATCTACAGTATTTAAGACACACTGCTTTTTACAGTTATAATTTCTTCTGATTGTTGGTATTAAAAATAAAAAAAAAAACAGTCTTGGATACACCCTGGATACACCTTTTTGTTTGCGATGAACTCCTTCAGTAATCTCAATCCTGTCCAACATATCCTCTTCTGACGATGCTATCTGGGTCTATATGGAAGAGAAACCATTAAAACAGTCAACGTTTAAGCCGAGGGGCCACTGCCCATGTATGGTGTCTAATACAGACACTTGAAGTCTCAGTGTACTCTAACTGTGGTGTGTACAGTTGTTTGTACACTAGTTGTATTTTCTTAAAATCATCAAAAATCAATATAACCCCCCCCGTATCACCATTTCTTTACATTTCTTTACATGCCTGTCACAGAGAATTTGCTGCCAAGCACTGCACAGTTTCTGCTGAATACACATCTTAGACTGAGGAACATCCTTGGTGTTGTGTGTATTTCAGTCTTGTGTGCCGATAAATTGTCTCTCTTCCTGCAGCATCTGTCGTATGGCAATGGCAATCTTCATGTAGATGCAGCCTTTCAGCAGACACTGTGGAGCGTTGCTCCCATCTGCTCTGGCAGTGAAGTAGCACAAGGTACCATCTTCCTTTGTGTCTCTTTTGTGTCTTACCTTCTTGCTTCACTGTGTTGTTTCGAATTTGTCAAGTTGAATGCAAATATCAAGACAAATATTTGCATCACGCTAATATTCAGAATAAACAGATGATGTGTTCAGGTGCAAAAAATTCTGCAATAAATAATTTAACATGCAGTGTGCCAATTTAAGTGAACATTTTCATTTAACATAATCACAATTACAATTATTAATAGCATTTTTCAGATATAAGCAGCTCCTGAAAACCCTCTCTGCAATGCATTATTGGACAACAGTGTATAGTTGGGAAATAGGGAACTGGGATGCTGCACCTTTCCTGTCCCCAGTTTGTTAGGGACCAGAATCTCCACAGGTACCAGGTCTGCTGCCCCCCATACCAGCTATTTAGAAATGAGCAGACAGGTGGATTTCTGTCCTCCATCTCCTTTCCTCCTTTAGTTTCCTCCTGTTTTTTCTCCCTGTCTGCAGGTTTCCTGATAGGAGGGGACTTCCTTCGTCTCCTTCATGGTCACATGGATGAGTGTCTAACTGTTCCATCTGGGGAACATGGAGACGAGCAGAGGAGGCACTGACTTTACCTCTCTGGATTAATATGAATTTTTTTCCAGCATGAATCCTGAAATTATATTTAGATCACAAAATTCTAAACTTTCATTAAAAAACTGTACTAGCAATAGAAGAGATAGACTTGTAATCTCTTAACACAAAAGAAAAGAACAAAGTGAAAATGGTTCGTTTTATAGTCTAGCTTTGTTTGGGATTACTTCCTGCAAAGTCAAGTCTATTGTATTATCCTGGCTAACTGGCGGCTGTCAGAGTTCCTCAGTAGCTCTATTATGATCATGAATGTGAATCCAGTCTATGATTGGGAACGAGGGCCACAGATTAATAGCATATCTAAATGTATATAAAAGAAAAATCTCCACATATGGATGAAACGCATGTTAGATCCAAGTCAACCAACCAAAAACCTCAACTGAGCAGAAGGAGGGAGTGTGGGGCTGCAACAGCAACAGTTTTAGCCTTAGTCAGCTGAGACATTGGATCTATTTCTCATTTCCCTACCGATATATAGTTTGTTTTATGTAGAGCCAGATGAAATACTTCAGCAATGTTATTCACATCATTCATGGGCCTTTACAGTCCTAGAAGAATTGTTTGAACTTTCTCAAACTCAGTTTGAAACCACCAGACAGACAGTGTTCAGCTTCTTTTCTAAGGAAATTACCATAGTCTACTGGGAGGGAGAGAGACAACTCCCATTACAGCTGAACTGTTACTGTGATTCAGATGGAGAAGACTATGAATAATTATAGTTTAAGATATTCCCAAAGGAGACTGCCATGTTGCTAAAGAGTCCCAAAGAGAGAAGTTGTATTTTTCTCCTGTTCTCCTTGTTGATAGCGGCATGTTAGACAATTTAAGTCAAATGCAACTGAATCTGTAGCAGTCTATTCACTGACATTAATGTGTGGGAACATGTAGATATATCAATGCCATATAAGAAATAAAAGAATGGTATCAATTATGTAGTGAGCATTGATACATTTGATAAAGTATAATATTAACAATAATTCATTTGTTCATTCTATTTTAGACTGAATGTGTATTCCTGGAAGGCAACCAGTAACAGTACAGTATTTGCTTTGAACAGTACAGCATGAGTAGTGATTGTTTCCTATTTACACCCCAGGACAGTGCACTACGAGGGGGGAGCAGTGTCCAGTCATGCCAGGTCCCTGTGGAGGCTGGAGACACTGCGAGTTGTGTAAGTACAACTCACATATTAACATAAAAACAAGGGGATTCATTAATATATGCCAGCAGACATGAAAAGACATTACTGTCCTGGCCTAATAAAAATACATCCTCATTATTAATATAATTTTATAATTTTTCCCAATATTCTGGTGATGGAAATTTGGTCATAGTTAGTTAAATACATAAGTTTTAGTTCTCTGTCACACAAAGGTTTGTGAGCATGCAATTAGTGTCTACTATGTTATAACCATTAAAGATAATAGACTGTTAAAGGGTTAGGGTTAGGGTTAGAAAAAAACAATTGAAGATTTTAATCACATGTTGATGAACTAATTAATCATCTTGAAATTCTGATGCATAAGAAATCATTTGAGAGGCCACTACTATCACTACCACCCATGTTACAGGACCCCCGACCCCATTGGTTTCCTGTGTGGATGGTGGGCCCAAAATATTGCTGCTCTTTTGGGCCATGACCAGCCAGGCCTTGTGGCAAACTAGGCACTAACTGTCGCGCCTTCCGTCCAGGCCTGGCTCCAGAAGTAGGCCCCAGGCTTCCTCAGGGCAGGGAAATCTTTCTCCCTCCACTATTTATCATTGTGTCCTTTGAACCCTTAATTGTCTGGCCCTTTGCCTGTGATGAATTTGCCTTGGGAGAGCCTGCCAGGAGCACAGGGCTCCTGGCAACACAACTCCCAGGTTCATGACTGGGATTCCCAGTAATGTTATCTGGGATGTACTTCAAGAGTATGGGGTGAGGGTTAGGGTCACTTTTGAGGGCCATCCAATCCCTATATGCCAGCAAGAGCTGTGTGCGGATACTCGTTTTCCGGTGAGTGTCGGCCTCCACCAGGGCTGTGCCTCATCTCTGATTCTATTTGTGATATTCATGAATTAATGGATGGTTGCAGGTCAGTAACCAGAGATCACAAAATCTGCATACAGCAACAATGCTGTATGCAGGTGCTGCATTTGCTGTACTGCACCATTGTCATGAAACGGGAGCTGAGCCACAAGTCAGTCTTCATTCCTACACTCACTTATGGTCATGAGTGAAAGAACAAGATCACGGATAGAAGCAGCCAAAATGGGTTTTCTCCGCAGGGTTGCTGGAGTCTCCTTAGAGATAGGCTGAGAAGTGTAAGGAGCCACTGCTCCCTTGCGTGGAAAGGAGCCAGTTGTGGCAATTTGGACATCTGATAAGGATGCCAGCAGGGTATCTCCCTAGGGAGGTTCTCCTGGCACGTCCAACTGGGAAGAGACCTTGAGGCAGGCCCAGGACCAGGTGGAGAGATTATATCTCCTCATTGGGCTGGGAGAGACTTGGGATCCTTGAGTTAGGCAAGGAAGTCTGGGGTTCCTTGGTAAAGTTGTTGCCCCCGTGACTCGACTTCAGATAAGCAGTTGAAGATGGATGGATGGATGATGACTGTTGCCGCCGTCATGGAGGCTGGGTGTAATAGTTTGTTCAGAAATCCAGAGGCCAGTAGACTGCTGAAAATTTTGTAGTGCTGTTCCTGTTCAGTATTCCTCCTGTTTGTCTTCAAACTGGTACCTGCTCCTGTTGTTGGTAAGATGCTGTTCTACAGACCTGTCACCTCTCCTCATATAACAACTCTCCCTCTGCAACACCCATCTCCTGTTATCACCTCCATGCTCTTGAGATTGTGGTGGAAGACACAGCGAAGTTTCATGTATGGATGTGCCATCCTGGAGGAGCTGGACTACCTGTGCAACCTGGTTAGGCTGCAGAGATCTCCTCATACTGCCAGTCTGAGGCCACCACATATTGTGCTTTTCTTCTACATTGCACCTGTTGCCACTTCCATTTGCTCCAAATTAGTGCTCAGCTAAATAATTATTATTAAGAATTATGTTGACACATTTGCAGAGCGCCACCAGCCAATCAAGTTTCAGTTCATCATGACCATAAAGTCATATAATACATGTCATAAGGAATTAGAAGAAAATTTATAAAAGATATGGAGTTTCTTTGGAGAATGATGATGCTACATGAAGTTGACCTTAGACTTTTTGCATAAAAAATGTCATCACTTTATGACTTTATACTATTGTAATCTTATGACATACAATAGCAAGGATATGAATGAAGTTATGGATAAAAACTGTTTGTGAGGTCAGTGACCTTGACTTTTGAAGTCCAAATTACAGTTTTGTCATTGTTGGGTAAAAATGGACATTTGTATCAAATTTTAATAAATTCACTCATTGCATTGCTAAAATTGGGTTCAGAAGAACAGATTGAATGGAGACCCTGATGAAATATTGCTTTCAACATCAAGACTGTGTGATGTATGGATTATTTGGGTACGGGTAGCAGGGTGACAGAGGAAGCAGGAGGAGTCGAACTGGAGCAGAACAGTTAAGTGATCTAATGGTGAAGAGACATAATAGTATATCTGTAACCATCTGGCAGCCATGATGTATTTTATGGCCTATTGTTCACTAACAACCTCTAAAAACTGGCACAACGTCCAACTTAGATAATGTAGAGCCATTCCCTCTTTTTAGCTCAGTTTTGCCTCCACCAACTCCTGAAGGAAAGGTCTCTTGCTTTAGCTGCTGAATACTACCATCTGTTCACCAGCTGTCTGTAAATGTCTGCTGTTTGATATCTTTGTTCAGTTGGAGTGGGAGTCATATCCGCTGGGGTCAGCCTTTCAGACTGAGGCATGTGACCACAGGGAAATATCTAAGCTTGAGGGAAGATAAATCTCTGCTGCTGATGGACAAAGAGAAAGCTGATGTCAAGTCTACAGCCTTCTGCTTCCGGTCTTCCAAGGTAAAGATTTCTTATTTATTTCTTTCTTTCCCTCTTCTCTATTTCAGGTTGCCACAGCAAGTCAGTACTGACTTACATGATTGATTTGGCCAGAAATTCAACACATCCTATTTTTCCAGGCTTGGGACTAGCACAAGCCTACTGGTCTGCATTGTAGCTGGGGTTTGAACCTGGGGCCTCTGCATGCCTATCATGCAGCTCTACCACCAAGCTACTGACCCGGTCAACAAGAACAGACCTGCAGATGGACCAAACACAACTCCTGGTGTGGAGGACTCCCATAAGAAAAACACTGGAGCTGGAAGGAACTAAAGATTAAAATAATAAGAAGATAATAAGAATTCAGAACTCAGAATTTACATAATGCATATGACATAAAAACTAAAATAATATACTAAAAAAAAAAAAAACAACTATTAAGAGGTGTAAGAGGTGCTAAAAACAAAGTAAAAGAAAAATAAGAAAAGACAAAGAGTAGTTGTTTCTGTTGAGGGAGCTGTCCACCGGAGGGGTATTTGCCAGTGGGTTATTCTGGGGAGGAGTGGGGGATGTTATGGGTAAGTTGCGACATTTCATGAAAAAGTTGTGCTCTGGCAAGTAAATAAATCTGGGCTCAGTTAAACTAGCAAACTGCGACATCGCCTCCTCCCCAGCCTTCCTCCAGCCACCTAGTTAGCCTGCGATGCTACTATACTTTCAGCTCCACTGGTCTTGTTCATGAATCGTTTCCTCTCAGCTCCCTTCTTTTTCACCTCCGACGCCCACTTTTTCTTGACAGTTGCACTGTCTCTCAGTGTCCCACCCACCGGTGAGACAACCTCGGCCACTTTTGCCCATCCTCTTGACTTATTTTCAACGATTATTCCCATTTTGTCTATTTTCCTAAGTAGTAATTAGTTTTTACATTAATTTCCTCAATTATATAATAACATCATTGGTTCATATGATGCAACATATTAATTTGTGACGTATTTTAAGAAGTTCGTGAGCAGGAAAAAGAAAGATAAAGATAAGCTGAAATCTTATGAATTTCAGTTTGACCCCATTCATTGTTTATCATGTCATGGATCCCAACTCTCTGCCTGTTCTGAATTACCTAATGGAATTCCCTGTCCAAGATTAGAAATTTCTACCAAATCAGTATGTGTTTGAACCTAAACCCATAAAATTTAGATTGGTTTCCTTCACATGACTATTAAATTTCTTGATTGCTTACTCAACCCCTGTAACAATTACTCACATAGAAACATAGAATCATTGTGCTTTCGTCCAAGAGGTATGTCACAACTTCCTACAAAGAGCAAAAATTTAAAGGCAATCATCCTGTCAGAAAACAGCCACAGATGAACAACCAGTTATATAGGGGTTTGAACACATTCCTGTTCCAGATAATTTTAACTATGTCCCTACATGGATGGTCAGAGGTCACATCTTACCCAGCCTCAAGCTATGTTGACTAGCATAACATTACTCCTACACATAGGTACAGAAGTTTCACATAACAAACAATTGCATAAGTGACAGTTGTTGTTTTGAATGTTGTTTTCCACGTCAATCATTAAAAAAATAATAGTTGACTTTTTTGCCTTCATATTTCATGATTTTTCCTAATTTGAGGGGAATTGATTAAGCCTCACAACACGAACATCCAGGGTTTGGTTCCCAGGCCTGGTGCCTTTCTGTGCAGAGTTTGCATGTTCTCCGCGTGCTTGCATCAGTTTCCTCTGGATACTCCTGTCTCCTCCCACCATTCAAAAACATGTATGTTTCAGTTAGCTGGTGACTCAAAATTGGCCATAGGTGTGAGTGTGAGTGATTGTTGATCTCTGTCTGTCCCTGTGATGGACCTGTCCAAGGTGTACCCAATGTCAAATGTCAGCTGGGAATGGCTCAAGCAACCCCTGGGACCCCGAAACTGATAAGCAGTAGAAGATGAATGAATTAATAAACTGATTAAGCATAAAATTATCATGCTGATACTGATCCAATTTGCTTTACACTTAGTGCATGTATCGGTGTTCCTCTGGGGTCATTTTTGATCCCAAGCTGTTTAAGCAGTATGAAGCGTTTGTCAGTGTGTGTGATCTCATAATCCATACACCTGCAGGTGCAGAATTGATACTTTTGAAATGATAAATGACAAGGGAGCAGGGAAAGCATAATTCTCAAAAAAACTCTGATACTTTCGTACTGACTTTCGATGAAAGTTTGGTTGGGTTTCATGGGCTGTGTCCAATCCGACTATATATGCTGATTCAAATTATCAGCTCATCATCAAGCTCTGCTGAGGTCTGATAAGAAGGGTTAGAGTTAGAATCAGGTGTGTTGGAGTAGAAAACATCTAAAACATGCAGGACAGTAGCTCTCCAGGACCGGAGTTGGAGACCTCTGCTGTGTAGAGTAGTGCAGACTAAAATCTTGACTGAGCGCACAAAGAAATATATGGTCTTCATTGATGCACATTCTATAGCTTGATTTCTGTCACACACACATACAGGCATTATAAATAAAAAAAATGCTTCATGTTCTGACCAATGTTCTCATGCTCTAACCTTACAAAATCCTGCTAGTTTGAAAATGTGTTTGTTTTACATTACTTACCGCACATGTTTCAGCCACTCAATACTCCCTCAAAAAGCTAAAAAAAAATAATAATAATTATTATTATAAATAAAATAAAATAAATAAATAAATAAAACTCTGCCACTGTCAGTTCCAAGCCCAGATACGAAAGGAGTAGTGGTGAATGAGACTTTATGGTGACTCACCATATGTTACTAAAAAAGTAGTGAATTACATAATTACATAATGAATTAGAGATCATGAAATCTGCTCTTAACCAAATTTTAACACACAGTGGCAGATGGCACGCTAAGCCGCAGGGAGACAAGTCTAATTCAGTTTCACTAAACAATGAATCAGGAAATAATCAATATGAGACTGAAGAAATAATATAATAATCATATAATGAGAACATTTTATGAGAAACATAATACTTATATTATAGTTCTCTTAAAGTATGGACTGTATTCTGAACTTACTAGAAAATCTTAATCTCCCATCACTACCAAAAGCAGATCAGTGTGTGCTTGGTTGACCCATCACTTCGGAGGAGATTATAGATGTAATTAAGTCCTTACAAGGTGGAAGAGCTCCCAGGCCTGATGCATATGGTCCCAATTTTTCTAAAAAGTTCCAAAATCTGTTGAAAGACACTGAAAAAAATTTACCAACATTCTTTAGAACAAGGTTTGCTTCTCCCATCATTATATGCAGCAAATATATTGTTACGTTTTAAAAAAAGTAAACCTCCAGATGTCTGTGGGTTGTATCGACCCATCAGTCTAACAAATGTAGATGGCCGTATATTTTCCAAAATATTAGCAAAAAGACTGGAAGCTTACTTACCTTTACTAATCAAAGATGGCCAAACTGAATTTATTAAGAACAGGGTGAATAGAACAGACGAATATGAGGAAATTCAATAACATTACTCAATACAATTAATCGAAAACCAGGCCTGGTAATTTCACTCGCTGCTGAAAAGGCCTATGACAGAGTGGAGTGGCCTTATTTATTTAGCAGCGTGAAAAATTTGGATTAGGTAAAGAGTTTATCAATATTGTTAAAATGATTATCACTCACCCAAGGCATGTGTACTGATTAATCATGATAATTAATAATTTTCATTTGGTAGGTCTACCCGCCAAGGGGATCCTTTATCAACACTTATTTTTGCATTAGCTTTTGAGCCTTTAGCAGAGGTCATTAGAAACCATAGGAATATTACTGGTATCCAAATGGGGCAAGTAATATATAAAGTTGCTCTTTATGCGGATGACATATTATTTATATCCAGACCAAATGAATCATGTCCAGCTATAATATCCATGATACAAAATTTTGGCTCTATATCAGGATATAAAATTAATTTTGATAAATCAGTAGCCATGCCATTGGTGGTGAGGCAACACCACATATCACACTCCCCCTTTTCTTTATCTACCGCTGGATTCACATATTTAGGAATTTCTATTCCTCCCAATGTCAAAAATCTTCTTCATTGAACTTTTATAATGCACTTAAAAATATTAGAATTGATTTGAATAGATGGTTTAATCTACCTATTTCATTGATGGGAAAAATTACTGTGATAAAAATGGATGTTATGCCTTGACTTCTGTACATTATGCAGATGTTACCATTACATATTACAAAGAAGGTGGCTAAAGAGATTGAAAAAGACTTCTCAAGGTTTATTTTGCATGGCAATTAAGTTAGACTTAGTATGAAAACGTTGCAACTACCAAAGGGGTGGGGGGAGGGGGAGGGGGGGGGGGGGGGGTTGACATTCCCAAACATTGTATAGTATAACTGGGCCTGTCAAAGTTGAACTACATATGAATGGGTTCACTGTTCACTGATCAGCTCGGGAATTAATGGGAGAACTCACAAGTGTAAAAAGTATAAAAAGTTAGAACAGCTGATAATCCTGGATTTAGTAACTCATTTAAAGTTTTTAAGGAAATCACTGACCATATTGGCAGGAGGAATGGAGTTTCTCATCTAACCCTGCTTGTAAATAATAGGAATTTTCCTCCAGGAATTAGGAGCAGGATATTTCAGTCCTAGTTCGATAGAGGTATTAAAGTGATTTGAGATTTGTTTAAGGATAACAGTGTTCTTACGTCATTTTCAATGGTTAAAGACAAATACGGCATAGATTAATTTTTGCTTACCTCCAGGCTCATAGCTTTATTAATACAATTGAGAAATTATCTCGGATGAAAAGTAATATGAATGAATGATGAAATGTAATAAATTAACAGAAACAGAAAGAAATGCAATACCGAATACTACACAGACAACATATAACACTACATATAATATAAGCAGGATCGATTCCAGCAAGTCTCCCATATGTACCAAGTATAAAATTTCTGTTGGAACTTATATGCATTATTTTTGTGAATGTTCAACAAAAAAAAAAATTACATTTTGGTCATGCATAGTAAAAGAAATAAGATTAATTTTGAAATGTAAGATGTGTAAAGATCCTGTACAGCTTTTATTAGGGCTGCCACCAGAAAACATATTATAGATTATAGACTGTTAGGGTTAGGGTTAGAATTAGAAAATGCCTGCAGCAGTATCATCTGGTTGGTGGTTGCTGTTGTTTTGTTGTATTGATAATTCAGTGAGTATGGACTGAACTTGGTTAAATATAGAAGTAGGAAAAAGAAGACATTAACAGAGATAAAGAGGTATATGGCTGGATATAGATACGTGAAGAGTCTCTAGAGATATGAACTGTCATCCCATCCTATGCGTTTATTGTGGCTTTTGTTTAATAGTTTGATCACTTTTTTTCCTTGTTTGTGGGTATTTTGTCATGGGTCTTGTTTGTTTGCTCTTGTTTTGTTTGTGTGTTTTATTTAATATGCCACACATTTGAAGGAGAAATTGACTTTAAACTAAATGTTGTGGCTATTGTGTGGGAAAAAAAAAAAAAAAAAAAAAGTAAGATAAAAGAAAGTAGATAAAAACAATGAAGAGTGGCATGGACCTTTTTTGTCAACAGAAGATGATGTTGAAGCTCTGGCTGCAGTAGTAAATTGAGTCTTGGAGTACCAAGCAGTGAGCTTTCCAGTGCCACCCTGAAAGGGGAGCCAGAAAGATGGATAAGTGAGTGGAGTAACTGCTGATCGTCCAGGACTGAGAAGTAGTTAGACAAGACAACTGAAATGGCTCAGAGGAGAGAGGAGTCACGGGCAGGCTGTTCACTGGGTTTTCTGGGCAGTAGTCCATAGTTCTCCCTGACTCAGACTGGGAGTGCAGCTGATCAGAGCCTTGGGCATAGCCCCAGCCGAGACTCAATAGTGAGTTCTGAACAAGGAAGTTCAACTCACCGACAGTGTTAAACATTTCCTCATCTCGTTGGAGCCATTCATTCAGGGTCTCATTAAGTCTACTTATGAGCGGACATTTACCAGAAGAGAGTGTTGGCAAAATGGTCTATTTTTAGCTTTTAGCCTGAATAGCAAGCTGGCTCGCTGGCCCCTCTTCTGCCATCCTAACCCTAAACTTGTTCTCAGGAACCCCAGTCTGCCTAATGCTGCTGTTAGTTCTGGTTTAGACACGGATTATTGAGTTGAAGTAGTTGAAAAAAAAACTTTGTGTCATTTTGTTATATTTTTGTTATATTAATTATTATTGTTGTTAGTAAGTAGTACTGATGCTAGCTGAGAACCTGCTGCACTGCTGATAGCTCCTATGGCAACATTTTATATAAATACACTTGTAGAAATACTGAATCCAAAACGTAGACATTCAAAAGTAGTAATGTGGAGAAAGCTGACCTTAGTAACTAACAAGAAACCACGCCAACATCAAAAACAGAAAATACAGAACACTGACTCAGGGAAACAGAAAGTGGACAAAAGGAAACCCAAGCAAGGCAGCACAGACTCACAAAAGGGTTCAATACCAACAGAGACAAGGTGAGTGAACACAGGGAAAACAGGTAAGGCTGGGCAGACAATCAGCAGAACGGGAAATACATGAACACTTGGCAGACAAAGGAAGTGGTTACAAAATAAAACATGAAATAAATCAAAATCCAAATCAAGAATCCAGGTTTAAATCAATACAACCTTAAAGACTAGAGCTAATACCCTCGATAAGCTGCCTTGTGTCTGTTAAGGACCACTGAGTCAATAAAGGTGACAGTTCTTCTCCCTCTCTTTTTTCTCCAGGAAAAGTTGGACCCCAGTTTGAAAAAGGAGGTGGATGGGATGGGTGTTCCTGACATTAAATATGGAGACTCTGTGTGTTACATCCAGCACTTTGACACCTGTCTTTGGCTTACATATCAAACTATTGATGCCAAGTGTGCACGCATGGGTGGAGTACAAAGAAAGGTACCTTACTGCACTGAATCCACTGAACCATACTGTACTATTCAGAGATTTTTATCCCTCAGCCTCAATCCAAATCATTGTGATTTTATGAGTAAAACGTGATCTTAAATCTTTTTTTCAGGCCATCATGCACCATGAGGGTCACATGGACGACGGGCTGACACTATCTCGGTCACAACACGAAGAGAGTCGCACTGCCAGAGTCATTCGTAGTACTGTCTTTCTCTTCAATCTCTTCATCAGGTGTTTTACTCCCCATACAAACAGACACACACACTGTAATATTTTAGAAAGTTATGCGGAAGGGGGGTGAAAGATGATTCCTGAGTCTTCATTAAGCAAGAAATATATTGAAGATCATCTAAATCTGCTTATAAAGCTAAATAAGTGTTCATTCATTCATTCATCCTCTACCACATATTTGGACATGGGGGGTGCTGTAGCCAATTCCAGCTTACACTGGGCGAGGGCGACATCACCCTGGACAGGTTGCTAGTCAATCGCAGAGCCACCACACAGAGACAGACAGAAACCAACAACCACTCACACTCAGACCTACGGACAATTTAGAGTCACCAATTAACCGAACCATGCAACCGGAGTACCCAGAGGAAACCCATGCAAGCATGGGGAGAACATGTAAACCCAGAAAGAACCAAACCAGCGGCCTTTTTGTGTGGCAACAGTGCTAAGACAGCCACTATGCCATCGTGCTGCCCTTCAACAAGTTTATGAAATAAAATAAACATATAACACAGTCTGGCAGTGCTATCCATCAAGTGGCTTTATATGGTGACAGGCCAATGTGAGGAAACCATTGTCTGTTAATGGCAGCCAAGATTAGCCTCCATGACCAGGTAAAATCTCCTCTTCTCTCTGCACCCGTCACAATCGGACAAGCTGAGCAGGAGCGGCTGCCATAGTAACGCCTATAAACAAACCACAGTGGCAGAGAAACCCCTTGAAAACTCTTTTGGAAACTACTTTCCAACACCTTTCGCAGGCTAGTTCAATAACCAATGAAAACGTACAACAATCAATACTACGGAATCATGTTTAATCGCAGGTTTTCTCAAATGAAGCACTGAAGCAGTCGCAATTACAGGAGCATCTTTCAAGAAAACATCGGGACAAGGCATTAAATGACGCGGCTTACTTCCAGTTACTGAGGGATCGGTATTCAAGGCGCCCTACAATCAACACCGTGTTCGTTCAGAGCGTCAACCAAACAGAGAGCGGGTTGGTGGCATTTTATAGCTCTTCTAGTAGCTAAGGCCAGCTTACCGTTCACTGTGGGGGAGTCCCTAGTTATTCCCACAATAAAGGAGGTGATCTCCTCTTTCATACAGTGGTTCGAGTGGTTCATCTTTTCATTGGTTAATTCACCGTTGTTCCCCTGAAGTGTGTATGATGTTGGCATCTACAAATACCTATGAAACAAATTTTCAACAAATTCTGCTGTGGTGGTGTTTTTCTTACCAATTTCAACGTTGCTTAATACTGGTCCTGGCAGGTTTCACCCTGGATACGTGAAACATGGGATGGATCTTCATAGTGGGAGGGAGGTGAAGACGAACAGCAGCTGGGCTGATGATCTTGGAGATCGGGAATGGGCCCACAAATCTGGGACCCAGTTTATGGCACGGTTAAGTCACGGGTAGAGAGCCAGACCTTTTGTACAATGCCGGTCAGCCGTTCTTTGGTATCCTGCAGTGGTGCGCAGCAGGGCTGCCCGGGCTCTCTTCCAGGTGATGTGGTAACGGCGAACCAGAGCTTGGGCTGATGGGATGAAAACCTGCCCCTCAACATCAGGAAACAGCGGAGGCTGGTAGCCGTAGACACACTGGAAGGGTGACATGCCCATGGATACCAAGGGAGCGAGTTGTGGGCATACTCCACCCAGAGGAGCTGCCGGGACCAACTGGAAGGATTCTGGGAGGTGATACACCACAGAGCTGTCTCCATCTCCTGGTTGTATCTTTCTGTCTGGCCATTGGTCTGTGGGTGGAAGCCAGAAGAGAGACTAACAGATGCACCGATTAGCCTGCAGAATTCTTTCCAGAAACGCGAGGTGAACTGGGGACCCCTGTTCGACACAACATCCTGGGTAAGACCATGGAGCCGCAAAAACGTGAAACAGAAGTGCCTCCACCATTTCCCGAGCAGAGGGCAGTTTAGGCAGGGCAATAAAATGGGCCATTTTATGACTGTGAGGACCACTGTCTTGCCCTCTGAGGGAGGCAACCCTGTGACAAAGTCCATCGATATATGAGACCATGGCCAATGTGGAACATGCAGGGGTCTCAGAATGTCCCAAGTCACCGCTCCAACCACACAGTTGGGGGGTAAGATGTTAGCTGCATTCCAGGGGGTGGTCTTCTGCCTCGAATTGCTGGGAGAGGGCGTCAGGCTTGATGTTGCGGGAACCTGGGCGCTAAGACAGGGTGAAGTTAAAGCGGGTGAAGAATAAGGCCCACCTGGCTTGTCTTGAGTTCAGTCGTTTGGCCCCTCGAATGTATTCCAAATTTTTGTGTCAGTCCAGACCAGAAATGGATGGTCAGCACCCTCCAACCAATGTCTCCACTCTTCTAATGCCAACTTCACAGCCAGTAGTTCTCGATTCCCCACATCATAGTTGCGCTCCGCTGATGAGCGTTTCTGTGAAAAAAAAAAAAGCACAAGGATGGACCTTATTGTCCGTAGGGGAGCGCTGGGAAAGGACAGTTCCAACTCCCACATCTGAGGCATCCACCTCGATGATGAACTGGAGCTTGGGGTCTGGGATCTGGATAATAGGAGTGGAAGAGAATCTGGACAGAAGGGTCTGGAAGGCAGACTCAGCCTCACGGAACCAAGAAAACATGGAAGTGGCAGAGGTGAGTGAGTGCAAAGGGGCAGCAATCTGACTGTAGTTTCTGATGAACCGTCGATAGAAGTTAGCGAAGCCAAGGAAGCGCTGGAGCTGCTTACAGTCAGTGGGTACAGGCCAGTTGAGGACAGCATCGACTTTCTCTGGGTCCATCTTGATCGATCCTGGTGAGATGATATACCCCAGAAAGGACACAGTGGACCTGTGAAATTCACATTTTTCCGCTTTGACAGACGGAGAAAATATCAGGATATCATCCAGTTACACAAAGACAAACCTGTTCAACATGTCACGGAGGATGTCGTTGACCAGGGACTGGAAGACAGCAGGGGCATTAGTGAGTCCGAATGGCATAACAAGATACTCATAATGGCCACTTGGGGTATTGAATGCAGTTTTCCACTCATCGCCTTTCCGTATACGGACCAGGTGGTAGGCATTACGGAGGTCCAACTTAGTGAAGATTTTAGCCCCTTGAAGGAGCTCAAAGGCAGAGGAGATGAGTGGTAAGGGGTAGCAATTCTACACTGTAATGTCATTAAGGCCTCGATTGCCTGAGGTTACCAAGGGCTCGGGCTGCCTCTCGGACTGTGGTAGATTGGCCAAATACATGGGTCAATGCAGCAGAGAAAGCAGTCACAGAATCACAGGTGGGTGACTGCTTGGCCCACTCAGCCATAGCCCATTCACGAGCTCTGCCAGTGAGGTTCATTATCATATATGCCACCCTTGAGCGTTCTGTGGCAAAGGTAATAGGTTGCAGTGCAAAAGTCAATGAGCATAGGGTCAGAAAGGAGCGGCATGTCCTGGGAGAGCCATCGTACCTCTCAATGGGTGGTGCTTTGGGTTCCAAATGTGGAGATGTAGGAATTGGTGGTGCTGGAGATGCTTGAGGTTGAGAAGAGTCAACAGGATCATGTGCTGCTGGGGTCATAGAACCAAGGCGGGCCATAATTTGGTTAGTCTGGGCAGCCAAGGCTTGCAGGTGCTCCGAGAGTGACTGAATACCGGGCCCCAGACTGGAGAGGGACTGCTCCAAAGCTGTAAGGCGAACTCCCTGAGCTCCGAGGGCACGGTGGATAGCATCCCCTTCTGCTGGGTCTGTCATGGCCAGATTGCACTCTCAGAGCTGATGAGAGTGAACCCAGGTGCAAAAAGGGGAAGCGAGGCAGAGGTAGTGAGTCCAGTAGGGAAAGAGCTTTTAATCCAAATGGAGGCAGGGGTCATACACAAAAAGGCTGGCAGGATCTGGCAGACATAACAGGCAAGGAGTAGGCAGGAGAATCAAACATCAAAAAACAGTCCGGTCATACACTGGGAATGGCAATGTAAATGGCAAACAACAACATGGAACACAAGATTTTCAAAATAAAGCAGGAAGTGTAAGTGGAACTTTAATTCCGTCTCACAGTTCTTTCCAGAAAATCAACTGAAGAGCTCAGGGTCCCATTACGACTAAAGTAACATTTCCATGTTGCTTACCATTATACTCTGTGTCAAAAACATATTTTGGAGGCAATGTTCAAATCAAAATCCATGCACACACACTTTTTTTTTGGGGGGGGGGGGGGCGGCATTAAGAGCATCATGGTCACTCAGGGGAGCGTTTGTTCAAAAAAGGTTGAGAACCACTGCTCTAGAGTGAACATTCAGCTATATGGTGGTGGCAAGTACATTGAAAGCAGATATTTTGCATCTAATATATATACTGTGACCGAGAGGTGCAAAAAATATTTCAGATTACAAAATCTAAAACACTTTTACAAATGCCACGACTAATTTATATTACAGAAAACAAATTAGCAAAACACAAAATACTTTTATGAAGGATGATACAAATTTACAAGTCCCGAAACAAACCAGAAAGGGAATGTCCCAACTTCTTCTTCTTCTTCTTTGAGGTTTTAAGGCAGCTGGCGTCCTGTTAGTTGCATTACTTCCACCTATTGGAAGTAATTATATCTATTATTTAAATTGTCCTAAACAATCCTGCTCTTAAGAGATATTCAAATAAATATCTCCGGCCTTGCCCTTTCTCACCACACTCAAGAATACTTTTAAGACCTGCCCCTATCAGTTCAACTATTTCCATCCCTGGCATCATGTTCCATCTTTCCTCCTACAATTATCAGTAGCATGCTCTATTGTTTCAGCTTCTTGACAGATACTGCACACACCAGTTGGATGTTTTCCGCAAGGAGTTTGGCACAAGAGAAGTCTACCTACATGTTCTCTTCAGAGACATCTGTGCAGCAAACAGATTGCAGCAGGCATGCAGCCGCTGCAACCCTGCCAGCCAGTCAGATAAATGTTGGTCAGACAAATGATTCACAGTTAATACAAATGCAACTGACTGCAAAGAAAGAGCTGTCATCATTACTGAGCAGCTGCATTCATTATAATAATGATTTAATAGCATAAGATCTGTAGAATCAGCACTGAGCTACACTATCATTCACACTACATACTACAGCATTACATCAGCACAACTCAGCTCAACCACTTTAACATCTATCACTCATTAATCATATGAAGGAAACAAGGAAATGAACTTCACCTTTCATTTCACCTATATTATATCAGTGGGTTCCCTTACTAGTGATACCTGTTTCGATCCTTGACTCTCTCTCTCTACGGGGGGTAGGGTTAGGGTTTTTTTTTTTTTTTTTCTGAGACAGTACATTTTTACATGTAAGTCTTCCCCATCTACTTTATATCACATCACATAGCAAACATTATGAGAAAGATCACCTGCAATTAATTTCTCTCAGGTTAATCATTTAGTGAGTGTCTTCATTGATTTTGATGTCACCCTTATAATATTCGGATTTCGCCATAGAATTTAGTCATTTACTAGGCATTTGAATAACTCTGTACATGCAATAGAAAATCAAAAAGAAAATCTCTTAACCATTAATTTATAAGGCTGAGCACACTTGTGTGAATAAAACCCACCTTTTAAATTATTGAATACCTTATTTTAGAAATTGTATAAGTTGCACTTCTTAACTTAGCATAGCACCCACTGTACTTTTAATTACTGAAGAAAAGTACATGGGTCCTGCTTTCACATGGTACTTTATTTATAAAAGTCTTTGTCTGTAAATTAAGTTCATTGTATATCTGGCTGGAACAGACAGAAATACATAAATATAGAGAGACAGAGACAGAGCGACAGAGAGTGACAGTATTTACTGTTGTTTGCCGTCCTTGTCACAGGGTGGAGTACACCCCTGTGGTTATGTGTATCGCATTTCGCATTTTTCTTTTTTTTGTTTTTTGTTTTTTCTATAGCACCAAATCATAACAGTTACATCAAGGCACTTTACAAATAGAGCAGATGTAGACCAAACTCTTTATAAAATTATTACAGATCCCCCGATGAGCAAGCACTTGGCGACAGTGGCAAGGAAAAACTTCCTTTAAGAGGCAGAAACCTCAAGCAGAACCAGGCTCGGGGGGGCAAGAGAGAGAAAGAGAAGCTCAGTCCTTCCCCCAGCAGCCTCGGCCTACAGCAGCATAGCTAAAGAGTAGAGAACTTTAAATTTTTAACTATAAGCTCTGTCATACAGGAAAGTTTTAAGCCTGGTCTTGAAAATTACTAGAGAGTCCGCCCCCCGGACCGATACTGGAAGTTGGTTCCATAGAAGAGGAGCCTGATAACTGAACGATCTGCCTCCAGATTTACTCTTGGAGACTCTAGGAACCACAAGTAAACCTCCATCTAGAGAGCGGAGTGGCCTGCTAGGACAGTAAGGAACTATGAGCTCTCTGAGATATGATGGAGCTTGGCCATTAAGAGCTTTATATGTTAAAAGAAGGATTTTGAATTCTACTCTTTATTTTACTGGCAGCCAATGAAGAGCAGCTAACACAGGAGAGATATGATCTCTTTTCCTAGTTCCTGTTCTGAATGAACTGAAGGCCTTTTAGAGATTTGTTTGGACATCCAGATAGTAATGAGTTACAGTAGTCCAGCCTAGAAGTTACAAATGCATGGACTAGTTTTTCTTCATCATCCTGAGAAAGGATGTTTCTGATTTTCCTAATGTTTCTCAGGTGGAGAAAGACAGAAATAAAGGTCCAGAGACACATGGACAGAAGCAGAGAGAAAATACACATGGAGATAGTGATAGACAGACACAGCGAGAAGGAGAGATCAGAGAGAGGTCAGAGACACTCAGACACATAGTCATCATGATAAAGAGACAGAGACAGAGACACATCGGGATATTATGACATAGATATAAAGACAGGACAGGAAATACATGAACACAGAGACATATTAGTTATTCCTACGCCTGCTCGCTAAACTTTGATCTGTAGCCTTGAGGGCTAAGAGCTGACAGCTCAGCAAGGAGAACACAATGATGTAAACACAGCCTGACTTGTCTGTGTCATCCCTCTGTGTGCCCAAGGGGTCTGGACACGGTCAGGAGAAAGGGAAGGAGCTCGATTTTAGATCTCCCAATTGATTCAGTAAGCCTCAGCCTTCAAGATCTGATTGGATACTTCCAGCCACCTGGAGAACACCTGGAACATGAAAACAAGCAGAACCGACTGAGAGCTCTGAAGAACCGACAGAACCTCTTCCAGGAGGAGGTGGGTGTGTGTGTACTGGAGCTGATGTTACATGAGGAGACATATTGGTTACACTGAGTCCAAAAACACTGGAAAACACACAATTAAGTCTGACTGTTTGAATTTACATAGAAATGTATTTAATGTTGAAAACAACTACTCAGTAGCTCTGTGGTCACTCTTACAGACATCGACAAACATTAAGCAGAACAATTTATATACTTTACGTCTGAACAAAACTTTTAGAAAAGATTCGGCCAACATCATTAGTTCCTGATTGACAAGGCTCCTATTTCACATAAACGTGGTAGTCATTTGTTACAATTTAATCAGGCCACAATTTGCTATTTCATTTTCATATACAATGCATATAACAACAGAAAATGTCTATGACTCACCTTTGGACTGACGGAGGAGTGCACAGTGCCTCCTCACTTAACTGGAAACAAACTCAGAATGTTCTCCTGTGTCTGAATGAGAAAGTTCTGCCCTCATCCAAAATGCTGTGCTGTCACAGGTGTTTGTGTCTCAAGGTTTTAATTTTATTGTTCAATTGTGTGATGTCAAACATTCACTAGGATTAGAATTACCTGATTAGATATTGCCATGAAACATGTTGTGTGATGTGTTGTGTCAAGTCACACTGACCTGACACAACACCTTTTAGCCTTGACTGAATATTTCACACAAAGGCAGAAAAGAAAACCCACAAACACCACCACTGCACTATGGCTGGAACAGTTTTTTAAGTTTTCATTTTTTCAAAATAAGCCCCCCTGCCCCAATACTTTCTGTTGGCAACTAAGCCATCTTTGGTTCTCTCTGATATGCAGCTGTTCAGTCTCTCTCTGCCATCTACTTCATTCCTCATAATCAAGAGCGTGTTCTGACTCCATCTTAATAAAGCAGTTAAACCAACCGCCTCTCTGTCTGTAGGGGATGATCAGCCTGGTCCTGGAGTGTATTGATCGGCTTCACGTCTACAGCAGTGCAGCCCATTTTGCTGAGGTGGTAGGACAAGAGGCAGGAGAGTCCTGGAGCTCCATCCTTAACTCTCTCTACCAACTACTGGGTATAAGCATACTTCATCAAATTCCATTTAAACATTTTCAAGGAAACAATTCCCACAGTAAAAAAGAGACAGATGTCATATCAGTTTTGGGCTTTTAATGATTTGTTTGAACCAATCTTTTTCCAGGGTAGAATGATTATACAACATATATACAATTGATTTTTAAAAACAAGAAATCATGGCCAAATTTCAACTTATTTTGGACTTTCTCTAATCAGCACAGGGTCAAAATTATACACACAGGCTCAAATATATACATAAATATGTTTAATTCTTTCAATAACTTGTGCTGAAGGTTGTAGAATGTCTTTTAACTTTAGAAAGTTAAGCCTTATTAACTTCTCTTTAGTAATCATGATTAACTGCAGTTGCTAATTTCTCTTTGGCAGCATAAAAAGGATTTGTTTTTGACAGCACTCATTGGATTGATTCAGAACAATGTGAAAGGATTAGGGTTAGTGAAGTGGAACTCAGTGAAGATCTAAGAATGAGAATTGTAGTTAATTTGGAGCCATTTGTAAACTGCAGATTCCAAGGTGATCAGTTCAGACAATTGTACGTAAGTGCAAGGTGTTTGGATGCATCACCACTTTGCCAAACTTTGCAAAACTGTCACCCTCAGATGAAATAGATTAGGATGCGCAGGAACAACCCAGGAACCACCAAGGCTCAATACTGCTTTGAACCAAGGACTGCTGGAACACCAGTGTCACCTCAAATCAGCAGCTAAACCATTAAATTTGGACAGAATTGGGTGTTCCAACAGGAAAATGAATCCCAAACACACATCAAAACTGTTTTTTTAATGGATGAAGCAGGCTAACATTAAGCTCATGGAATGAACTTCCCATACCCTGACCTCAACCCTACTGAATATTTTTGGACTATGCTTAAAAGGCAGGTATGTACAAGGAAACCAAGCAATTTAAATGAACTCTACCCATTCTGCCAAGAAGAGTAGTCAAATATCCAGCCAGTATTATGCCAGAAGCTTGTTGGTGGCCGCAAAAAACATCTGGTCAAGATGAAACATGCTAATGGACATTTAAGCAAAATTAGTGGGTCTATATATAAATATTTGAGCCTGCATGTATAATTTTAACCCTGTATTGATTCAAGAAAATCCAAAATATATTCAAACTTGTGCATCCAAGTCTTGTCTTTAAAAGTAATCAAAGATGTACATTGTGCATAATCATTACATCCTGGAAAAGGAATGGTTCAAATAAATAATTCAGAGCACAAAATTAATGACATTAACGCCCATTAAGAGCACAAGTAAACTTCTGACCAAAACTGTAATTTGGCAATTCCCAAAGCAGTGACCTTAGCAACTGGTTCTTAGCTCATGCAGCTCCTGTGCAATGTTTTACTCCATAAACAACAAATATAATCTTTCCAATTTCTGCTTTCATCCCAGGGTCCCCATCTGTGAAATAGCAATTCAGTCTAAATAAAAAAAACTAAAATTTAGATTTTGTTTTCGGTGTCCTCCAAAGAGGTAATCTACATGGTTTGGTGAGGACTGGATGAAACATAGAGATGAGGTTCATGGGATTCACAATGAAATTTTGTGTTTCAAACATGGTGTGAAAAAAATGGGACAAAATAAGTTAAATATGTGGCTGTCCTGACATCCTTTGCCAGGTTTGGTGAAGAATTGAGAAAAGGAAACTAAGCTGCAGCCTACTTTGGCCTCTTCACCATCGTCAACCCCAGTCTGTTTTCCTGTTAGGTTATGAAAACATTTATTCCTCAGGGAAAACCTGCATTTCATAAAAACCCTCAATGTTTACGCTTGAGATTATGTTTCTAACCATTGTGAGACCAGTTGCAAATCAAGGGAAGGTACAGAACTGAATAGAAAGAGAAAAATAATCAAACCTTAGTGTAATAGTCCATTTGTGCTCTTCTCCTTCATTTACATCTTACTCCTGTCCCCCTCCTAGCTGCATTGATCCGAGGAAACAGGAAGAACTGTGCCCAGTTCTCAGGTTCACTGGACTGGCTGATAAGCAGACTGGAGCAGCTAGAGGCCTCTTCTGGTGAGTCAGCTCCACTCGGCCTTCTGCACTTGATTGATGCTTCTTCACCACCGGACCATTGTACAATGATCCTGTTGGAACACTGGTATGCTTGTACATTTGACATATAATATTGTCAATACTGCCACAGTGAAACTGACTGACAGTGGGGAGGTTATAGTGACTAAAGGGTCCTACTGATCTATATTCTTTGTGATGTCCTACTGAACTATAGTCTTTGTGACTTAGTACAAAGGAGGTCCATGCTAACATGCTAACTCAAGTAGCCAGGACCTTCTCTTATCTTTGGGGTGTTTTAAACGCTTTTTCAGTCGTGTCGATTTTGTTATTCCAGGTATACTAGAAGTACTTCACTGTGTGCTGGTGGAGAGCCCTGAGGCGCTGAACATAATCAAAGAGGGACATATAAAGTCCATTATATCGCTGCTGGACAAGCATGGACGCAACCACAAGGTTCAGGCATTGCACTTCATAGATATGCACAAACATATATATATATATATATATATATATATATATATCTAAATCTTTATCTATAACATTAGTAGTATCAGTTCCATTGGATATATCAATAACTTTTGTGTCAAAGTTATGTGCAGATTATGGAAGATTGTATGTAGTGTGACTTTAGAAGGCAGATCAGGTGGCAGATGAGGTTTCAGTGATTAAAGAATGATTTTAAGAATTCAGACGCAGAATTTTTCATATGCATTTTTAAATTCTCTGCCTTAAATCCCTTTTTATCATATTTTTTTTTATAAAAACCTGAGGTGTACTCCGGATGAGACCAAGAATTCAGCCTGTATTTCAGTGAATGAGATTCAGAATGAGTGTCTACACGTTTCTTTACACTGTAACAGTTATATATTTATTAACTTTGACAGTGACATGTTCACTGCTTTGTTCATGCTGTGCAGGTTCTAGATGTGTTGTGTTCGCTTTGTGTATGTCACGGTGTAGCAGTACGCTCCAACCAGAACTTGATCTGTGACAATCTGCTGCCAGGAAGAGATCTATTACTGCAGACCTGCCTGGTCAACCACGTAAGCAGGTATACACACACACACACACACACAGAGTTTGTTCCAAAGTCAGCAATGATTCACCTCACTTTTGGTGCTGGTGCTTTGACGGATTTGCTTTAATAGAGCTGAAACTATTTCAGATAAATCATGATTAGTGTTATTTTGTTTTCCCCTCTCAACAGCATGCGTCCAAACATCTTCCTGGGTGTCAGTGATGGCTCTGCTCAGTACAGGAAGTGGTACTATGAACTGATTGTGGATCAGGTGTTACCTTTTGTCACTGCAGAGGCCACTCATCTCAGGGTGGGCTGGGCCAACACCAGTGGCTATGCACCCTACCCCAGTGGGGGGGAAGGGTGGGGAGGCAATGGGGTTGGTGATGACCTCTACTCCTATGGCTTTGATGGACTCCATCTTTGGTCAGGTAAGCTGTGGATAAGTGAAGTGAGCGATCAAACATAATGTTATGACCACTGACAAGTTAAGTGAATAACATTGATTGACTCTTCAGTCTCTTGTTAGTGAGTGGTGTATATAAGAATGCAAGCCAGCAGAGTAAGTGTGAGGCTTTGGCCAATGTTCTGCTGGGAAACCTTGGGTCCTGCCATCCATGTGGCTTTTACTTTGAGACATACTACCTACCTAAACATTGTTGTGGACCATGTACACCCTATCAAGGAAACTGGCCACTTTCAGCAGCATAATGCACCATGCCACAAAGCAAAAATAGTTATGGAGTGGTCTCCTCAGATCTCAATCCAATAGTGTATCTGTGGGATGTGCTTGAAAAACAGTTCCAATCAATGGAGGCCCATCCTCACAACACACAGGAGCTTCTAACATCTAGGTATCAGATACCACAGTACACTGTCATGACTCATCTCGGTGAAAGAAACGTGTTTACTATTGTACACGTGCTTGCCTTCCTGTTTTATTTTGGTGTGTACTTGTGCATTACATTTCAGCTTTTATCTACTGCCTCTCTGGTGAATTGAGTCCAGTCTTGCACTTGAGCCCTTGATGTCTGAGTTGTGTCACACACCTTTTAGTGGTCTAGTTCAGTCCATGCCTCAACTGGTCAGGGATGTTTTGGCAGCAAAAGGGGGACCAACACAATTTTAGGCCGGGGGTCATAATGTCATGCCTGAATGGTGTGTATAGATGTGTGTATATATAATTGAATTCTGGGAAATAACTGGATGAACAAATGTTAAAACATATTCCAGATGTTAACATGCTTAAGGCGCTTTTTAAACCAGCCAAAGCACAGATACACTTTGGATGTGTCTTTTTCACAGTAAAAATGGTATATCAAATAAAATCAGATTTATTTGTATAGCGCCAAATAATAACAAAGTTACATCAAGGCACTTTACATATAGAGTAGGTCTAGACCAAACTCTTTATAAATTGATTTAAATAGACACAACAGATCCCCCGATGAGCAAGCACTTGGCAACAGTGGCAAGGAAAAACTTCCTTTAAGAGGCAGAAACCTCGAGCAGAACCAGGCTCAGGGGGGTGGCCATCTGCCTCGACCGGTGGGGGGGGAGGGGCATTGGGGGGGGTGTAGGCAGGAACATGTTGCTGCATGAAGTTCATGGAGTTGAGCTGTTATACAGAATTCATGAAATATGGGACCAGCAGGTGTTGCAGGAACATGGGATGGCGATGAATCACCACCTGCAGGATGAGGACAGGGAGAGAGAGGAGAGGAACTGGGAGAGACAGAGACTTTGGCAGAACATGGTTAGTAAATGCAGTATAAATGCTTAGAACTGGGTGAAACTGTGTTATTTAAGAAGGTTGGTTCTTATCAGCTCATGCAAAGGGGGGAGGAAAGGAGAGCGAGCGAGAGGGAGGGACGGGGGGGAGAGAGGGTGACAGGGAGAGACAGACAGAGAGAGAGAAGCTCAGTCCTTCCCCCAGCAGCCTAGGCCTACAGCAGCATAGCTAAAGAGTAGTAGACTTTAACTTTTTAACTATAAGCTCTGTCATACAGGAAAGTTTTAAGCCTGGTCTTGAAAATTACTAAAGAGTCCGCCCCCCGGACCGATGCTGGGAGTTGGTTCCATAGAAGAGGAGCCTGATAACTGAACGATCTGCCTCCAGATTTACTCTTGCAGACTCTAGGAACCACAAGTAAACCTCCATCTAGAGAGCGGAGTGGCCTGCTAGGACAGTAAGGAACTATGAGCTCTCTGAGATATGATGGAGCTTGGCCATTAAGAGCTTTATATGTTAAAAGAAGGATTTTGAATTCTACTCTTTATTTTACTGGCAGCCAATGAAGAGCAGCTAACACAGGAGAGATATGATCTCTTTTACTAGTTCCTGTTAATATTCATGCAGCAGTGTTCTGAATGAACTGAAGCCCTTTTAGAGATTTGTTTGGACATCCAGATAGTAATGAGTTACAGTAGTCCAGCCTAGAAGTTACAAATGCATGGACTAGTTTTTCTGCATCATCCTGAGAAAGGATGTTTCTGATTTTCCTAATGTTTCTGGATGAAAGCTGCCCATGTCCTGGTCAAAAATTACTCCAAGGTTTCTTACAGTGGAGCTGGAAGCCAAAGTGATGCCGTCCAGACTGATGAGATGATTAGATAGTATTTTTCTGAGATGCTTAGGACCGAGTACAATAACTTCTGTTTTGTCAGAGTTGAGAAGTAAAAAATTTCCAGTCATCCAGACTTTTATGTCTTCAAGACATGCCTGCAGTCTGACTATCTGAGTGACTTCATTTGGCTCCATTGATAGGTACAGCAGAGTGTCGTCTGCATAGCAGTGGAAGTTGATGCTGTGTTTCCTGATAATGTTGCCTAGAGGAAGCAGATAAAGCATAAAGAGGATTGGTCCAAGTACCGAGCCCTGCGGGACTCCATGACTGACTACAGTACATGAGGAGGAGATGTTGTTAACATGAAGAAACTGATGTCTATCTGATAAATAGGAGGTACATAACCCAGAAATAAAGTCAGATTAATCAAATCTAGAATGAACAGCTCAATTAAATAAAAGATCTCGTTAGATCTTTTAGGCTAGTTGGTACTGGGTCTAATAGCCAGGTTGACGGTCTGGATGATGAAACTATAGAAGCTAGTTGCTGTATTCAGTAGGAGATTTTTATCTAACGTAGGCAAGAGCTGATAAATTCTTTCTCTGATCCTGAGAATTTTATCTGTAAAAAAGTTAATAAAATCATCACTGCTTAGAGCTAAGGGGATCACTGGTTCAACTGAGCTATGGCTCTCTGTCAGCCTGGCTACAGTGCTGAAGAGAAACCTGGGGTTGTTCTTGTTTTCTTCTATGAGTGCTGAGTAATATGAACTTCTAGCACTGCGGAGAGCTTTTTTATATGTTTTTAGGCTATCTTTCCAGGCTCTGTGAGACTCTTCTGACTTACTGGAACGCCAATTTCTTTCTAATTTCCTTGATGTCTGCTTTAAGGCACGGATTTGGGAATTATACCAGGGAACCAGCCTCCTCAGATTGAATACTTTCTTTTTGAGAGGGGCGGCATTGTCGAGATTTGAACGCAAGATTGAACGCCTGCTCTGGCCCCCGGGATACACTTCACTATGGCCGCCGGTGTCGCTAACTTCACGTTCCTCAGAATAGAATCACCTTCACTAGAGTCGGCTTTTCAGCGGGTGTGTCGCTGAGAGGGGAGAACCTGTTGGAAACGTGAACTGGTCGGTGGTGAACCGGGGGCTGTTGCCTACGACTATGCCTCTTGTCTCGGACAGTCACCCAGCCGCCCTGACTAGATCCCGGCAGCTCAGGGGACACTGGGGGGAGGAAACTATCTTAGCTGCCGTATGAGCTCGTCTAGGTTGGCCCGCACCGGCTACGGGGGGGCTAGCTACACTAGCATAAGTTGGGCTAAAGTGCGGAGCCGTGATTCTAACTCTTTAATTTTCGCCTCCATTTGTACCATCATCCTACATCTATGCCAAGAGGTGCTGTTATAAAAGGAGGCAGAAGAATAACTACACATGAGGCACAGAGAACAGGAGAGGAGAGGAGGAGGAGAAGGAGGAACAGAGAGTGGAGACAGAGAGCTAGAGAACATTGCTAATCGGGTAGTTTGATTCGCGGAGGAGCAGAACCGGTTATAACCTTTGGAGAAAGGGGTTAGGGGTTGACTTTTAGACCTAGTGTTGGTGTGAGCCAACCGAAATACCAACCATAATAGTCAATATGGCCATCTCCCAATCCCTTTATAAGCTAGCCTACCTAAACCTTGGTAAGGTGCTTTTATAATGGCACAATGATTCCAAAACATATAGATTCCTAACCCTCACCCTGAGGGGCAGAGGGGATAAATAATCTACACAGATCTCTATAAAGAAGAAACAGCAAAAATTCATAACACTAAATATTTCTTCTTATATGCTCTGAGATGTAAACACATTTTGAGTTCTACAATTGGATAAATTTAGTTGAGGTGAGAAGTGGAAGTTTACATTTATTACATTTACACTTACTTTCAGTTCAATGCTTGTGTGAAACAGGCAGCGTGTGTGGGTGGTTTGTAGCTGACTATGAAGGAGCATGTCGTAGTCTGAGCAATGTGCCTTTAAAATGCCTGTGTCTGACCTCACCATTGCAAGACCAAAACACCATTGGTGCTGAAATGGGTGCAAGAATACTTACTTTTTTTCACTGCTTGGGAGGTGCGTTTTGTGCCAGAGATGATGCCAAAGATGAAACCTCTGTCCTTCACCTATTTGTCAATCCTGTGCAGGTTGTATTGCACGGACTGTGAGTTCCCCCAACCAACATCTACTGCGGTCTGAGGATGTTGTGAGCTGCTGCCTGGATCTCAGTGTGCCCAGTATCTCCTTCAGGATCAATGGGCAGCCAGTTCAGGGCATGTTTGAGAACTTCAACTCTGATGGCCTCTTCTTCCCTGTGGCCAGCTTCTCTGCTGGGATCAAGTCAGTCCTTTATTGAATTAACACAAATCAAAACCCACTTCGTATGTAGATTTCTTTTGATTCACCATCAGACACATTTACTGTGTTTGATCATTCACAGACACTAAGTGATGAAGTCTGAAAAATGTTACACTGTCAGATAAAACCCTGTTTCTGTCTGTGAATGTGTTTACATGCACCACAGTGAAATGATCTTTAAATTGCCAAAATATAACAATTCCTCTGCAATGACTTGAACAGTTTTAATGTTCTTTATTTCAAAATTACTGTTTTCAGTCTCAATTACAATAGAAAATTTAATAAATCTTAAAATTTTTGAAATAATGAGGCTCATTATTTCTTTTTCAAAAGAAAAAGTTTGTGGATTTATTTCAGGGTTGGTGAGAACTTTGAAAAACAGACTGGTTAATAAACTGAAAACCTCAAAATTGGCTAACTAACCAGCACCACTAAAGTAGTCTAGTTAAATCTAGTTCTAATCTAGTTAAATTAACAATTTTAATATGATGACGTAATCAAATTTCTGCCTGTTTAATTTCTCATTGTTGTGTTGATTGTGGGGAAATACCAAAAAGTTATTTCCTAGCATCTACACTGAGGGGATGAGGAGGAAATTTAGGAAAATCCTGGCAGATAGCGTCCATCCCTTCTCTGGCAATTTTCTGTTTTTGAAGCACTTTAAAGCTCATCAGGCCAAGTTTTTTTTTTTATCCCTAATAACAATTGCCTCCTTAATTAAAAAAAAAAGTAGTACACACATAATGACATGAACTCTACTGTACTCATTTCATACAGGTGTATCTTAATTGTGTTTTGTTGTCTTTTATGAACATTTTAGGACTTGCTAGATTTATATACTGTCAGATATATGACTGCCTTATCTTGGTGAACTGTAATCATATTTACCTTTCATATCTCCCCTCCTATCGCATCAGAGTGCGTTTCCTCCTTGGTGGTCGCCATGGGGAGTTCAAGTTCCTCCCTCCTCCAGGTTATGCTCCCAGCTTTGAGGCGGTGTTGCCCAGGGAGAAACTGAAGCTAGAGGCCATTCAGGATCAGACAGCTGCCAGAGATCTCAGTGGACCCACTGTCACTTTGAGCCAGGCAGCATTCACCCCAACACCTGTGGACACCAGCCAGGTGGAGACTCCTATGAACCATCGGGTTGATTTTAGCTGGGAGGAATGTTCTTTATCGGAGACCCAAATTCTTCATTAGCAAATTAAGTCATTATGAAACAGACAGTATATTAAATATATGCCATTATGATTATGATGATGTTAGTGAACTGTATGTGTGTGTGCAGATTGTGCTGCCTCCTCACTTGGAGAGGATCAGGGAGAAGCTTGCAGAAAACATCCATGAACTGTGGGTGATGAACAAGATTGAACTGGGCTGGACCTACGGTGCGGTGAGTGTCAGGCAGACATCTCTATACTGTTTATGTACACTGGTTATTGAGAAGTGAGCAGCTGCTCAGATAGTCTGCCAGACTTTCCTGTTATCTCTGGATGCTTACTTCACAAGTAGATGGTAAATGCTCTGCAGGCCATTTGGGACTGGAGCCTGAGGGTGAAACAGTGAAAGAAGCTAGGGAGCAGAGGGCAATAGCTGGATGGTGGACTAATTTCCCCTCCCACTTTTTTAAAAGTGTTTGTGTTTCAGGTTCGAGATGACAACAAGCGGCAGCATCCCTGTCTGGTGGAGTTCTCCAATCTTCCTGATCAGGAGCGAAGCTATAACCTGCAGATGTCTCTCGAGACTCTCAAGTAACACACCAGCATCATGTGCAGGGCGCACCACTTGGATGAAATATTACTCAGTTCTAATATGAAGCCAAATGTGTATTTCTTTTTAGAGATTCAGTTACTGTGCACCTTTCAAAGCAGGAGTCAGTGTGATGCGGCAATTGACATGCTTGGTCAAAAAGACTGCATTTTGTGTTTAATCCTGCATGTGTTTTTGTGTGATAGAACTCTCCTGGCTTTGGGATGCCATGTTGGCCTAACAGATGAACATGCTGTGGAAAAAGTTAAGAGCTTGAAGCTGTCACCAACGTAAGTCAGATGTTGGATACTGTCTTGATACAAAGACACAATTATGCTGCATTTCATGCGATGATTCATACATGATACACCATGTATACACCATGATATACGTGGTACACATGATACATATTGTTCTCTGACTAGAGAACACTGAACAGGCTGGCTAAACACTCTGTCTCAATTCTATCTGTGCAGCTATGAGCTGACCAGTGGTTATAAACCTGCTCCTCTGGACCTGAGTCACATTAAACTGACCTCAACCCAGGAGGCAATGGTGGACAAACTGGCTGAGAATGCTCACAATGTCTGGGCAAGAGACCGCATCCACCAGGGATGGACGTATGGCATTCAACAGGTAGAGTACTGCAACACTGCCAATTACACTGCAGCATTGGGTTCCTGTGCACAGGTAGAGAGAGATTGTTTAGTGTGTCCTTTATGTCTGACTTCATTGCCTTTATGGTAAGAGTTGAACTTTTCGCCCCACTGTATTTAAAGTTTAGCAATTGTCCTGTTCTAGTTACTTTTGCCACACACTCACAACAGACCATAGAACAAAGCATTCAGCAAAACAAAAGTAAATAAATAAATAAAATAAATCCTCAGTAATTCATTGATGATTTGCTATCTTAATTTGACGAAATTATTCATATGAGAAATAGAAATGTTAAATTGCATCTGTGATTAATATCAAAATTACCTTGGGGCACCAACCAAAAAAGGGAAATGATAGCCAAATCACCAATTCAGTCTTGAAACACTATGAATTTGGATCTCTAACTAATAATTAACTTACTAACTACAGCCAAATTACCATTTAAAGTAGAATGATTCAGAGTTCTGCAGGGAAGGTTTTGGCATTGTTCCCACTTGTACAACATTAAATAGAGCAGCGGTTGTGTTTAACAACGTTTATTATAAAGTGTGTGTGTGTCTGTGTAACAGTGACCAAATGGAAGACAATCAAACTACAAACCACATGGCTGCTGGGACCACATGTCTCATGTGGTCATTTGTTGAGGCCAGCTGAAATTATTCCAAGATGCCAAGTTAAGAAGGGGAGAGGATTAGTTGCATGCAGGATAAATGATGTCCTAAAAATCAAAATCAACTTCTGGTGTGGCAAACTAACAACCTAAACACATACAAGAAAGTAACTTAGAGAGTCACCGGATCTACATTTGTATGTACAAAAAATAACATAACTGTGCTTAGCTGTGCTTGTGCTTTATGCTGGGTTGGTCCAGTGAACATTACCCAGTTCTTGGATGAGTGACTGTCCTTCCTTATGTCTTAACCAAGTCCACATTCCAGAGCTGCAGGTCTGAGTGTTTGAATTCCTCCTAAGTTACTTGAGTTGGTTGCGATACTGGTGCTAATATTTAGCAGTTAGTTAGCAGTTGATGCTGACTTGAGGCTCATTATTTGCAGGAAGACATTGTGTCAAATCAGCTTGCCCACTCTTAGAAATAAGAGTCAGAACCTCGCATTGATACCACATGCAGAGGGAAGAGTTGCGAAGGAGGTTAAGACTAAGAGAGACTCCAGAGCCAGAAGAATGAATCCATCAGAAAGGATCCACGATCAACCTCAGAGGATCCAAGTCAGGAGAGGGTCCAGAGGAAGCTCAGGGCCATGAAGGAAGAGGAACAAAGGCAGAAGAGCATTAGGGAAGAGGCAAACAGCTGTTTTTTTTTTTTTTTTTTTTTTTGTAGATCTGGGTGACCTATGAAACAGAGACCAATAGCAGCTGGACTTACAGTTTGTGGCACTCTTCTCACATAGATGTAAAAAGGTTGAGCATTGTGGGGGACTGAGTTCAATGGACCTTCCTTAGTCATCATGTTCTCTTGTCTCTTTCTTGAATGGGCAGTGACCCAACTAGTCTAATTAAAGAACAAGACCCAACAATTAGACAGAGACAAAGAGAGACAAATTAATGTGAGAAAGAGACAGAGAGAGAGAGAGGTACAGAGGCAGTGGCAGATACAGACAGTGTCAGAGACACAGAAGCAGTGACAGAAAGAGACAGACATAGGGAAGAGGGAAAGACAAAATACAAACATGGAGACTCCAAGGCAGAAACACAGAGACAGAAAGTGACAGAGGCAAAGAGACAGAAACACAGAAAAAGGGCGGCAGAGACACTGAAACAGGGAAGTCAAAGTATATAACATGAATGAAAAACTGAATGAATGATTAAATGTGAATCAGGTCACAGTGCCACAGTGGGTATCACAGGCATCATCATGTTACTGACATGTGAAGGACAGAGCTGGACAAGAGCTCCACACACTACACTCATCTCTTCCAGTTGATTAGGGACTAATTTGCTTTGCTCAGGAGCACCTCAGCCCTGTACTACAGTTTCCATTATATGCTTCTGTCAGGATGTGAAGAGTCGGAGGAACCCACGTTTGGTTCCCTACATTCTGTTGGATGAGAGGACCAAGAAGTCCAACAAAGACAGTCTGAGAGAGGCCGTCAGGACTCTACTGGGCTATGGATACAACCTGGAAGCTCCAGACCAGGACCATGGTACAATGCCTCCTTTTTAGCATTTGTTTACACAAAAGTACAAAATATTAGCTGTATAAGACTTTTAGAAGGTTTTTATAATGTGTCTGGATACTGTTTATTAGATGATTTTGTTTTGCCTTGACCGTCCGCGTTCCTCTCTCGTTCAGCAGCTCAGTCTGACTCCAACAACTTGTCTGCTGAGAGGTTCCGCATTTTCAGAGCAGAGAAAACTTACTGTGTGGACACTGGGAAATGGTACTTTGAGATGGAGGTGAGATGGGAGGAGCTGTGAAGCTTGTTTCGTAAACGTCGACAAACTGCTGGATATGACCGCCCCCCTACCCACAGGTACTGAGAGCAGGGGAAATGAGGGTTGGCTGGGCCAGACCAGGATGCCTCCCAGACCAGGAACTTGGATCTGATGACCAGGCCTTTGTCTTTGATGGTTTCAAGGTGTCTGAATCTATCTTTGCTTTCGCAGTCATCAACATACTTTTTATTTTATTTATGGTCAAAACAAGGCATCAGGAATGGTGTTTTTTGTTTTTTTCTTTCACAGGTTCAACGCTGGCACCAGGGTAATGAGCACTTTGGGCGTGCCTGGCAGATGGGCGATGTGGTCGGATGCATGGTGGATCTGAATGAGCGCACCATGATGTTCACACTCAATGGGGAAGTGCTGCTGGATGATTCTGGCTCCGAGCTGGCCTTCAAGGACTTTGAAACTGGTGAAGGTAAGGGCTGCATCACTGAAACACACACACACACACAAATACAATGATATGTTGAGGTATTTCAGTTTTTTATACATATACAGTTGTGAAAAAATTAGGACACCCTATGAAAGCTTTTTTTTTTTTACATATTTGGACACATGGATATTTAATATAAATTTTAACAATACTGAGGGATCCAAGTAATATAATTAAACAATTGAAAATTAGAAAATGCCTTTTTAAAACTTTCTCTAAAATGTAATGAGGAATAAATTAGGACAACCCCACATATTTTCCCACTTAAAATAGTTTAAATTACATACAGATCTACATTACAGGCCAAAAGTTTGGACACAATTTCCTATTCATTTGAATGAGAAGTTGTTTCCAAACTTTTGGCCTGTACTGTATCACATCAGGTTCACATGATCAGAACATCATTACCCAGCATTTTGAAGGTGGCTTGCCCTATTTAAACCTCAGACATTTAGTTTGGTGCGCCCCTGACTGTTGAAGTGAGAGTGAGCACCATTGTGAGATCCAAAGAGCTGTCTGAGGCCCTCAAAAAGAAGATTGTAGCCGCTTATGAGTCTGGTAAGGGAAAGATCTCAAAAGAATTTGACATCAGCCAGTCCACCATCCGGAAAATTGTTCACAGGTGGAGGACATTCAAGGCAACTGCCACCTGCCCAGGTCTGGCCTTCCAAGCAAGTTCACCCCCAGAGCAGACTGCAAGATGCTAAAGGAAGTCATCAAAAATCCTAAAATGTCATCATGGGGCCTACAGCAAGCTGTCTACAGCAAGATGTGAAAGTGCATGACTCTACTATCAGAGCTTGAATTGCATGGGAAGTGTGCAAGGCGGAGACCTTTGCTCCCTAACAAAAATATCAAGGCCAGCCTGAAGTTTGCCAGAGAGAACGTAGACAAAGACGATGACTGCTGAAATAATGTTCTTTGGACAGATGAGTCCAAAACTGAATTATTTGGGCACCAGAACACATGTTTTGGTGTAAACAAAAGTACAGCATTCCAAGAAAAGTACCTCATACTGAAGGGAAAGGATGGAAGTGTCATGGTTTGGGGATGCTTTGCTGCAGCAGGACCTGGCCAGCTCACCATCAAAGAATCCACCATGCTTGAAAAAGTGAAAATGAAAAAGTTAAAGGTGAAGTGTAACTGGACCTTGCAACATGACAATGACCCAAAAACATGCAAGTAAATCCACCAAGGACTGGCTAAAAACTAAGAAGTGGAGAGTCCAGCAGAGAGTCCAGCAAAGAGGGCAACACTAGTTTTTGGGGGATAGGGTGTCCTAACTTTTTCCTCCATTAAAATACGCATTTTTGCACATATATTTTGTTCGATGAGAAAACAATTTTAATTTTTGTTGTTTAATTGCAATTAAATCACTTTCTTTTCCAGAAATTGTCTTCATCCCATGTCCACTGATTCATCAATTTCCTAGTGGATGCTAATATTAAATCTGAATCTCCCTAACCCTCCCTAATACACCAAGTGTTTTAAAGATGTGTTACTCAGCTGAGCACACATGGTGTTACAGGAAGTGATGCTGAAACAACTCAGTCTCAAAAGTGGGATTTCTCCTGTATCCCAGGTTTTATCCCTGTGTGCAGTCTTGGTGTGTGTCAGGTGGGCAGGATGAACTTTGGTAAAGATGTCAGCACTTTGAAGTACTTCACGATCTGTGGCCTTCAGGAAGGCTATGAGCCCTTTGCTGTCAACATGAACCGAGATGTTACCATGTGGCTCAGCAAGAGACTGCCCCAGTTTGTACCTGTGCCCCACAACCATCAGCACATAGAGGTGAGGAGTCCACTGCATTCATTCGGGACTATGTAGCCAAGAACTAGCAGGCTGTAGCACATCAAGTTCTTAGTTATGTCGTTGAAGGAACTATTTAAAGTCAATCCTCCTCCATTACCAGTGGTATAAAACAGAATGATGAATGTGTAAATGTGTCATAGCTTCTGATACAACATGGTTTTTCTACAGAAATGTTCAATAAACTCTGTATTTATGTGTATAAATGCATACAACAAACTATGACTATTCAATAACATGAAGCACAAATGAATGTTACTGTGAGTAAAGGAACAGAAAAATTGAACAATTGTTTTGTTTTCAGGTGACCAGGATAGATGGCACAGTGGAATCAATTCCATGCCTTAAAGTCACCCAGAGGTCATTTGGTTCACAGAACACTTGCACTGACATTACATTCTACAGATTGAGCATGCCCATAGAGTGTGCAGAATCCTTCTCCAGATCCCGTTCTAATGGCAGTCTCTTCCTGCAAAACAGGGTAATAGATGCTGTCCATAACAAAGACACACACAAATGCAGTACATTCACACAGTTGCTGAACATTATTGGTGCTGCATTCAGCATATTTCTGTAGACTTGTATTGCACATTGCTGAAATGAAATAATGAAAACTGATATTCTGTGTTATTGCTGCACAATACAAATATAGCATGTTGATATGAGTGGGAAAAAGTTGAATATTTTTAATGGTGTCACAGAAATTTAAATAATGTAAAATTGTCAGGGCTCCATAACACTAGTATTAATTTAAAGCTCATCACGCTATTTCTAAATATTTATCTAGCCTACATTTAGCCAGCTTTACTATGAGATGAATGGAGTTTGTCTGGGGTGTACCCTGTTTCCTTCTGAGCAGTGTGGAGTAGTGTCCGTCACAGGAATTCTTATGTCTTGCCTTTAAGCATTGCTTTATGATATGATATGACTGAGTATGTGTGGTATGTTCACTGTCTGTTCTGCAGGATCTGGAAGACTTTGAAACAGTATCAGACTTTGAGGTACTAATAAAGTCATCTCATGGTCACAATGGTCCCAATGGACCTGAGAGAGATGAGTTCAACAACCACAAAGACTATAACCAGGAGAAGCCCTCCAAGCTCAAACAACGGTGAGCTGTCTCTCTCATTAAGGAGTAACTTTAAACACTACCGGTGTTTGATCACTAACCAGCGGCCTGCTTTATCAGATTCATGTTGAAGAGGAACAAACCAGATAACAGCTGCTCCTCATCTGCTCAACTGTCAGAAGAAGTGCCAGCAGATGACAGAGATGAGTACGAATTTCTCACGCAAGCCTCCACTGTAAGGCGACACACTCACATGACGCTCACCTAAATACTGATTAAGCCAGTGAAGCTAAAGATAATTAGAATCAGAATGGGAAATACTATTAAGCCACAGGAGAAATTTGATGTTTTTGGAATGATAGTTGTGTAATAAACTGAAGGGTCATTGATGCCAAAAAGTATGACAGTCACTTATAAATTGTTTTGCTTGTGTTATCTGTATCTCCTGCACATACTGATTTACTGTTTGACGGTCTGTATTTTGTGAAGCTGTTTGACACCATTGCATCAAACTCCGCTCTCTCTGTGCAGCACTACTACTCTGTGCGGATCTTTCCTGGTCAGGAGCCCAGCAGTGTTTGGGTCGGCTGGGTCACTTCTGACTTCCACCAGTATGACCCCGGCTTTGAACTGCACAAGGTCCGAACTGTCACTGTTACCCTGGGAGACGAAAAAGGCAAAGTTCACGAGAGGTTTGTCAACAAGCTCCAGCCAATCTGTGTGCCAAGATGGATTTTTTTTGTCTGTAGATGTTTTGATAAAGGCCTGGCATCATAAAAAAGACTCACCTCCTGCTGTTGAAAGTAAACTGTGTTGATATCCAGGAAACATCAGATTACTTGAGGTCATTATTCCTTTGCTTCATACTATCTTTTTCCTGACTACTTACAAAAATATAAAAATATAAACTTAAGTTCTAGTCTGGAAAAGGAGTTGTTCTTTGGCTTCATCAAAGACAACAAAGTTGCAAGTGGAGCTTTTAAATGCTATTTTACTTGATGGTTATTATTACCATTCACACACCTTAGCCACCCAGCACTGAGTGCTTCTGCCAGCTATGTATGCATGCTCATGTTGTGCTGCTCTACACCATTCAGCCTATATGACTCTCCATCTGATGAGTTGCGACTGGCTCAGCTGTTTTGGCATACTCAGACAAGTCATGTAACTTGTTCTGAGCAGATTTATGAATAACCACACCATTCTGTCCACATATACCATCATATAGGCATTTGCACTTTACACTGCTGCACAGTATGGAAACACTGCAGCAGGTGGAGATGTCTGCACAATCTTTTACCAGGACAACTGTGTGTTCTGATTAGCATTGGTTTTGTAAGCTTTGGTTTTCAATGTGTTTTCAATTAAAGGACCAGGACCTGGTACATAGTGTTTTGTGTGTGTGTTTGTCCTGCAGTATAAAGCGTAGTAACTGTTACATGGTGTGGGCTGGAGAGAGCAGCAGTCCTGGTCAGGGTAGGAACAACAATGGCTTAGAGATTGGCTGTCTTGTCGACACAACAAATGGACTGCTGACCTTCACTGCCAATGGCAAAGAGCTCAGCACATATTACCAGGTAATGTTACACATATTTTGTTTGACAACAGTTGAGACAGTTTTCTCCTGCAGTGTGCACTCTGTCTCTGCTCTGCAGACCACCTGACTCAGAACATTTTTACCTGACACTTTTGATTTGAGTTTTCACGATTTACATTAACCAATCGGAATGATCGTACCATTAACTAGGCATACACGCCATCAAATCATTTGATTAAAGCAGTCACATTGCTGTCTGTTGTGGCTACTAGTAACACTGATTTGCAATTGCTGTCTATTCATCTGTAGTCAGTGAGATACAGTGACCTACCTGCTAACTGAACAAAATACATTAAAGAATGACTCTGGCTGATTCTTAATTCCATCTCCACAGGTGGAACCCAGCACAAAATTGTTCCCTGCAGTCTTTGCCAGGGCAACCAGCCCCAACATCTTCCAGTTTGAACTGGGGAGAATCAAGGTAAGGAGGACATACACACATAAGGCTGTCTTGTAATGCTTAGCTTAGTTTATTTTCATAGCATATATATTAAATGTGCAGAGGGCTCATACTCCCTTTCATGTCATTGGAGACACACTGCATATAGCAAGCTGTGATAAAGCTGAAATTGAAATAAATGTCTCTGTCAGAATGTGATGCCTCTGTCAGCTGGTCTATTTAAGAGTGAGCGGAAGAACCCAGTTCCTCAGTGTCCACCACGGCTTCATGTCCAGTTCCTTACTCCTGTTTTATGGAGCCAGGTTCCCAACCACTTCCTTAAGGTAACAACTGTGTCTATTTTGTGTTGTATTTTTGTCTTATGTTTTACATTCTACTCATTTGTCACTTCTCACAACCATTTTAAAACTAAAGCTGTTCATTGTGTCTTGTTTGGAGCAGGAATCTGAGCTCATGGGCAATTTTGAACATTTTCAAATTTGTTATACAAGAGCATGTTGAGAGCTCTATAAAATCGGGAAAATTTTAATGAAAGTAGCAGCAGGATAAACTAGTGCCTCAGGCTGATCTGAGAGTTACAACTGGCCGGAGGAACTTATTAGAAATTATAATAAGGTTTGCAATGTAGTGCTAATGCTTATTTTTCCAGGTGTCAGCTTCCAGAGTGAATGACAGACATGGCTGGCTGGTGCAGTGTAGTGAACCTCTGCAGTTCATGTCATTGCATATACCTGAGGAGAACAGGTGGAGCACCCAGAGCTACACACACATATACACTGTGCAAAGGATTGCATGTCCCCACTTTGTGAGTAATCCAACATCCACACTCATGAATTCTCTCTCCCTTTCTTGTCAAGGTCTGTGGACATCCTTGAGCTGTCAGAGCAGAGGGACCTATTGAAGTTTCACTACCATACCCTCAGACTCTATTCTGCAATCTGTGCTCTTGGAAATAACCGAGTGGCACATGCCCTATGCTCCCATGTGGATGAAGCTCAGCTGCTTCAGGCTATAGAGAATAAGTGCATGCCAGGTAACACACCCAGCACATAGTAGGAGTAACTGTGTACATACATGTTTTTTGATGACCAAGGTATTTGAATATTATATGTAGACTTGATCAGGCCCTGATTTATGTTACAGTAGCAGTTGACCACAGTTTGCCCCTCTTTAGCCATTGCTTTCTGGAGACCTTCTGCTGGTTCTAATTGCCTTTCTTTGTTGGTACTTGTGATGCCCATAAGATCAAATGTGTCTCTGATGGACTGACCTGGGAATGATCAGACAAATAGTCGGACTATTTGTCAGCTTTGAACAAAGTGGTAAGATGAAATAAGCCAAAGGACATCCTCAGGCCGCCAGCACCTTAAAATATTATGGAAAGCCAAGGATGTAGGTTGAACAGTAGGGTCATGTCCCTGAAAATACCACACCAATATTTGATGTAACTTATCTGATATATGTTAAATCCCTCCCATATACCTCTCCATATTAGACACAAACATCTGTAGATGCACTTGGACACATCCTCAGTGAAAGTATCTAGGGGTTTTTTAGTCTTTCACCTTCAGATGCCCTCGCACAGGCAACCCAATAGGGAGTGATTACTTCCTAGCCTGTGTCAATGAAGAATTGGCCCATTTCTTGTCCCTTCTAATCCACAGCAATCTTTAGGTCTTCTCTGCAGTTTCTGAGGCTTGGCTGATGTAGGCCCTGCATAGTGTTACTCCCACAAAGCCCCTGCTCCCTACTTTAATGGGCATGCACCAGGCATGCAATCTCATTCTGCAACAACATTCCACCAGCTCTGCATATATCCCTGACTTTCTTTAGCTGGTCTCTTGCATCCCCTTCTTCCAAGGCACTGTTAGCCTGAGCATGACCACCTGTTTGTATGTTTCAGAGAGCAATGTCTAGTGTTAGGCTTGTATCTGTGATATCTGCTAGTCATGTGCTGTTCTCAGGAGGTATGCTTGAACTTTTAGTTGTAAAGAGGGATGTTCTACCACAAAAAAATAATTTAATCTAGCTTCTAGATGGTTGGATGTTCTAGCTCTGGTTGATGGTGCTGCAGATGGAATCAGCAACCACCTTCATTTGTCATCCCATGTTGTCATGCCGCTAGTGATAATAGCTATCAGGGCTATTAACCCTTCCACAGTGGGTTGTGGAAAGAAGAAAAAGTGTATACCATCAGTGACCACAGTATTCTTGAAAGGAGGCCATCCTGGTATGTCCAGGCTTTGAATTTCCCTGGTAAGCCTGATTTGTCATCTCTCCAGTTCTTGGTTTACCGCTCTGCTGGAAGCAATATTCCTTAGGGCCAAAGATTTTCACAGGTGTTTCACAGGTTTCTCTGTGATTATGGGATTGGGTTCCTGCAAGAGAAAAAGAACTCTTTTTTAGAACCAAGAACCTAGATTTTCCTGGTTTGAAACACATTTCAGCTCAAATTATTTGCCCCTCCAAGCCCTAGAGACTGCATCTGCTTCCCTACACTGGCAAAGTAGTTACTGTTGGATCAGCCTACTAGCAATGTGAAAATCTCCAGGTTACCATAAAAATGTGATTGAAGCTTGGACTGACAGGTGTATAACAGCATCACCTCTACCTTTGTCTTGTGTGAAGCTACTACTGCCTCTTGGAGCATAATGCTGAAATTCTTCACAGACAAGAAGCTGTTCAGACAACCGCACTTAGTATCCTCGTAATGGATTTATTCTTCTTTCTATCCTGAAGTGACAACCATGATGATTTAAACTTTTTTCATTTTATTATTTATTATGCCTTAATTTTAGTCAGTATTTGGTAAATAGACCAACTAGAAACAAGAAGAAAGAGGGGGGAATTACATACAGCAAAGGCCACTATCTGGATTTGAACCCAGGATGCAAAATTTACAGGGCATTTGCACCAGACCACAAACTCCGATATTCATCTGTTGTGGAAGGTTGCGTTTCTCTGATATTGCATATAGTTATAAAAAATATCACTGAATTTCCTTTGTGACATGCCAGAAGCCATTGGCCTTGATCCTATACCAACTATAGATTTCATTATTAAATTATTAATGAAGTAATTTCTTGAAGCCTAGCTTGAGTCTATACTGTGTGCACTTTTATTCAAAGGTAGAAACAATGGTGCTCAGAGGAGTTATATATGAGGTTATGACTAAAGAAACATAGTTATATTTTTCACATCAGCTGGTTATTTGTTAATTTAATAGATTCATGTGAAAGCAGCATTACAATGTTGCTGGTTAGCATTTCCCTGTAATGCCTGTTTGTCCTTGCTCACAGGTTTGCTTCGTGCAGGCTACTACGACCTCCTCATTGACATCCACCTGAGCAGTTATGCCACAGCTCGCCTCATGATGAACAATGAATACATTGTTCCCATGACAGACGAAACAAAGAGCATCACCCTCTTTCCTGATGAGAAGAAGAAGCATGGGCTGCCAGGGATTGGCCTTAGCACCTCCCTGAGACCCAGAATGGAATTTTCATCTCCAAGCTTTGTCTATCTTAACAATGGAAACAGTGGATCAGGATCAGGAGACTGTTTCCAGTACAGCCCCGAATTCCCCTTGGATATACTGAAAGTTAAAACGATTGAGATGCTGACAGAGGCAGTGCAGGAAGGAAGCATGCATGTACGGGATCCAATAGGAGGCAGCACAGAGTTCCTTTTCGTCCCCCTCATCAAGCTCTTCTACACCATGCTAATCATGGGAGTTTTCCAAAATGGAGATCTGAAGAACATCCTCCAACTAATTGAACCATCTGTGTTCTCTGAGAAGCGGGATGGCCAGGAAGAGATTGATGTGGAGCTGGGAATGGTGAAGGAGGCTGCAGGAGGAGGAGAAGACGGGAGGAATATTCCCAAAGAAGGATTGTTACAGATGAAGCTGCCAGAGCCAGTGAAACTCCAGGTAACTTTTTAAGGTTGCACTTGATTTTTTCAAAGTGTTTTCAGTAGAATATTTTCACATATCTATGAACACTGGGCTGTGAAGAAGAGAGAGATTTTCTGGGGTAGTGTTAGAATGCTCCTTTCACATCATCTTTATCCCCATTTAACCCTACACTACAAATGAATTGAAAGGATGTAAATAATACGACTTTTAAAGAGCCTCAAATCCTATGCTATGCTATGATCTACCTCCAATAATAAGGTACATTTGGGGCATTTGGGATGGGTTGCCAGGTACCCAGGTACCACAACACATGAAACACTAATTTGACTCTTCACATGATCACTTTGAAATCGGCTGAAAGTGGAATAAATTACAATTCCAGGGCGGGCGAAAGGATTAAAAAACAGGACACTCCCGCATAAATCGGGAGGGTTGGCAGGTCTGTTTTTATCAGCAGGTACTCTGGGATTTCTGATAGACAGTTCCATGTGTTTCCCCCCCAGATATCTTTATTTTCAACTTGTTTAACACACCTGGTACCACCAGAACAGGATTTCAGGTTTTCTTTTACATAATATGGATGGTCAGGTGCATGTGTCTGTTACCTGGGGAAGAGACTGCACCAGGTTGCATTATGGGAAGAAGACCTGCTGGTGGAGACAGCGTGATGCTTTGAGTCCTGCCATTCTTCTGGATGCTACTTTGTTACATAGCACTGGCCTTAACATTGTTCAGACCAAATCCAGCCAGTCATTTAAAAAAAAAAAAAATCTAATTCATCTATATTGTGTCAAATCATGACAAAGTTACGTCAAGGCACTTTACATATAAAGCAGGTCTAGACCAAACTTTTGATGGAGTCATTAAAGATACCCAACAAATCCCTAAACAAACACTTGGCTACAGTGACAAGGAAAAACCTCCTTTAAGAGGGAGAAACCTGAGATGGAACCAGGCTTGGGGAAGGCAGCCATCTGCCTTGACTGATTGGGTTGAGAGGTAGGGAGAGAGAGAGATTTTGATTTTTAATCTGAATCTTCCCATGGTCTCACCACTACCATAGATGGGTAAAATCAGTCTTCCTCTGTCCAAAACTAGTCTATAAGTAACTGAAGGCCTCTGTAAAACTATGATCAGCAGCTAAAACTGAATTATAATGCCAGTCATGGCGTGCACTTCATGGTAAAATGTTTCTCATAAAAACATCTGTGAAACGAACTGGCAAGATCCTACACGTTTTAAAAACACTAAACTGGTGTTCAAAACAACAAAAGTGGTTGAGGCAAAACAAATGGTGCAATACAAATGCAAGGCACTTAGTCAAAAAATGTGACTTGATTGATGAGTCTTCATGTTGATTTTCGTTTGCTGCTTCCTTAGACTCTTCCTCGCTATTCGTTACAACGCTGTGTGTCTGTCCGTCCAGTTTTTGCCCTTTTTTAAATTAGAAAGGTGAGGATAAATACTTCTTTATTCAACGATCGTTGGAGAGCATGACATGCAAGCGCCATGTGTGAAAATGCTCTGAACAACAAAGAAAGGTCCCAGTCTTTTATACCCCCAGATTTCCCTATGTTTTCTTGTTATATTATCCTATTATGGAGTTGTTTTTCTGCTTTCGAATGACAGTGAGTCTTGGCAGCTCTTGGATCCCCCTCCCCTTCTTTCTTGTTCAGAGCAGTTTTCTCAAGGCCATTATTACATAGGTTGTTCTCCTTTGCACGAGCAGCTCCTCAAGGCCATGATTACGTAAGCTGCTCTGCTTTACTGTTACACTACTAGATTATGATTCAAACATATTATGATTCAAACATATATTCAAACATATGATTCAAACATATTTAATGAATTCTCACACTTGTTACAGTACCAGATTATGACTCAAACATATTATATGAATTCCCCACACGCGCTAAGTTGCCATGTTTGACAGTGAAAGGAGATGTATAATGCAGATGTTTGTAGAACAGTATTCACTGTATATTTGTGTAGCGCATGTGAAAAAAATTTATTGACTGGGTTACCATATAGGCTACCATGCGAGCCTTTGAATTAAAGCTTGACGACCCGCATGTGGCTCGCAAGCCACGCAATTAATATCTCTGCCCTATATCGTGTAACATTAAACAACATATACAACATTAAAGTATATCAGTGGGACAAATAAAAAAAAAAAAAACATTCAAATAATGTCTTTCAAAAAACACTATTTAGCAAGTAGGCAATATTGACTTTTGTATCATTTAGAATTTTGGATTGAGAAAGTATGCCATGTAAAGCATTACATATAACAGTTTGTTTCTTTCAAAAATGTGATTTATCAGTACTTGTCAATTACTTGCAATGATCAGTAGGGCAGCAGTAGAATGGTCTGGTGTATCTGTACATGACACCATTATATTTCCTACTGGTTTACAGTATGAACAGCCATATACTGTACTGTCAGGAAATGTAAACAGCATCGTGAATATGTCTTGTTTAACAATAACACTTGGTTCAATATTCCAGTGATAACCCTAAACCTAACCCTCTGCCTCCTTTTATGATAGCACTTTTTGTCATAGATGCAGAATGATGGTAGAAATGAGGTGAGAATTTGTGAGTTAGCGTTGTGGCTCTGCACCTTAGCTAGCCCAACTTATGCTAGTGTAGCTAGTCGGTGTGGGCCAACCTAGACCGGCTGTCGTAGGAGCTGAGAGTTTACTCCCCCACAACAGCTGCCAGGAAGCCGGGACCTAATTCTCAGTTCACCAATAACAGGTTCACATTTCCACCAGGTTCTACCCACTCAGCGACACAGCCATTGAAAAGCCGACTCTAGAGACTGGTGACTCCATTCTGAGGAATGTGAATGTTTGCGACACCGGCGGCCATAGTTAAGTGTATCCCGGATACAGACAAGACCAGGCAATATCCAGTTATATCGGAAACTGCTGGCTAAGGATAAGCGTAAATAAGTTAAAATTGTAATTCACATCAGCAGTAACGACACCCGACTTTGCCAGTCGGAGGTCACAAAGATTAATGTGGAATCGGGATGACCTTTTGCTAAAATTATGTCGGACACTTCTCTTCTCACCCTATCTCTAGGGAAGAAGCCAGCCACCCTTCTGCGGAAGCTCATTTCGGTCACTTGTACCCGCGATCTCATTCTTTCGGTCATGATCCAGTTCTCATGACCATAGGTAAGGGTAGGAATGATGATTGACCTTTCCGGCTCAGCTCTCTTTTCGTGACAGCAGTGCGATACAGCAACTGCAGTACCATTCCCACTGCTCCGATTCTCTGGCCAATCTCAAGCTCCAAAGTCCCCCCACTCGTGAACAAGACCTCAAGGTACTTAAACTCCTCCACTTGGGGCAAAGACGCTTTCCCAACCCGGAGTAGACAGTCCATCGGTTTCCTGCTGGGAACCATGGACTCTGATATGGAGGTGCTGATCCTTATCCCAGCTGATTCACACTCAGCTGCAAACCTGCCCACCACATCATCCACAAAAAGCAGCAATGCGATTCTGAGCCCTAACCCAGTACCAACAAGCCTCTTTAAAGAGATTTCCTACTTAGCCGTTCATTTTAGATCTGGTTAATTAGACGTTATCTTTGGGTTATGTACTTCACCTCAGAATCTCAAGACCACAGTCATGAAAGCACAACTTAAAAAACTGAATCCTGATCCAGTTGTTTTGGCTAATTATATACCCATATCTAACCTTCAGTTAATTTCTAAAATCATTGAAAAAGCAGGAGCAAACCAATTACATGACCACCTGCATAGGCTGGGGTGCCATAACATGTGGGTACTGAATATGGCAAGTTGTTTACTCTGCACTTCCTCTACTGGAGCTTTTCAAAGTTATATGGTGTTGCCCTAACATCATATCTAAATTTACTGTGTGTGTGTGTGTGTGTGTGTGTGTGTGTACGTGCAGATGTGCAATGTACTTCAGTATTTGTGTGACTGTCAGGTACGCCATCGAATTGAGGCAGTGGTGGCCTTCTCTGATGACTTTGTGGCCTGTCTTCAAGACAACCAGCGCTTTCGTTACAATGAGGTGATGCTGGCGCTCAACATGTCTGCAGCTTTGACTGCGAAGAAAACCAAAGAGTTTCGATCACCTCCACAGGAACAGGTATGAACACAAGTGAAGAAAAGGTGACAGACCTCTGAAGATGATGTTGGAATATGAAGAAAAGTAAATATCAGCATACTGCAGAGAGAGAACAAAGCTGAACTTTTGATATACACTACTCACAATAAGTTAGGGATATTGTTATTAACATGAGTGCTTTCCCTATTTGGTCTGAATTTTAATGAAATAAGTAAACGTTCCCTTTGATATTACTAATAATGAATGAGAAGAAACACCATTTTCATTAGTTCATCATCATCATCATCCCCCAATTCCGCCAGCACACCCCCAACTTTCTGTTCATGGATGATAATGCTCCACCACATTGTGCTAGAATTGTCACAGCTCGACTTCAGGAAGTTGGAGTGCCTCATATGGTATGGCCAGCAATGTCCTCTGACCTGAACCCCATAGAGCACGTCAGGGACCAGCTGAAGCAGAGACTGGATGATCGTACCCCACCCCCACGTGACCTGGCAGAAATGCGTGTAGCACCTGTGGAAGAGTGGAACGCATTGCCTCAGAACAACATCATGAGGCTAGTGAGGAGCATGAGACGTCGCTGTCAAGCTGTCATTGCGGCAAATGGTGGAAACACCCGCTACTGACATTGTAAATTTTTGTTATTTGGGGCTATCGTTCTTATTGTCTAAATTTTTGGGGTAATAAATATTAAACTAATGAAAATGGTGTTTCTTCACATTCATTATTAGTAATATCGAAGGGAATTTTTTCATTTTTTCATTAAAATTCAGACCAAATAGGAAAAGCACCCATGTAAATAACAATATTCGTAACTTATTGTGAGTAGTGTACAATAAACACGATGGTAATGGTAATGGTAAAATACATTAATATCTACAGTATCAGTGTATGATTGTACAGGTTTTACTGATTTGGAGATGGATCTGTCGCTGCACCCCTGAATTCAATGGCATCTAAAGATTCAGATCAATGATTCTACCTCAAACTGATTCCTATCAGTGCAGCCAAGCTGTATCATGAACCTAAATTGTTGTATTTCTCCAGATCAACATGTTGCTGAACTTTAAGGATGAGAAGCAGGAGTGTCCCTGTGCTGAATACATCCGAGAACAGCTGCTTGATTTCCATGAAGATCTGATGAAACACTGTGGTAAAGTACCAGGGGGCTTCACCAAAAAAAAACAGTTTGTTCAAAGAACAAAGCAGAATAAATCAAGGATCTATATCATGTAGATCCATAGTGATTTCTCCCTCTGTCAGGTATAGAGTTGGATGAAGATAGAGGCATAGATGTTGACAGTGACTTCACCATCCGTGGTCGCCTCCTGTCACTGGTGGAGAAAGTGGCTTATCTAAAGAAGAAGATGGCCAACCTGCCGAAAGACAAGCAAGAGAGGAAACCGAGTGAGCCAGATGGACAGACTAACAGTTGGTCAGGCAGGCAGGCAGGCAGGCAGACTATCTCTCTCTCTCTCTCTCTTTAACTCTGTCTCTCTCTCATGGTAAGGTAAGAAGTTAATGTTATATAGATAGATCGATAGATATAACTTTATTGATCACCAAGGGGAAATTCACCTAGTCAGGAGCTCATCAAAATAGAAAATTAAAAAAAATATATAAAAAACAAAACATCCAGTCAGCAGGGATTGAAATCTCCACATATTAATACAAGTAGCTTAGAATGTTTAGTCTGTATCCTGGCTACAGTTTCATGGAGAACTTCACATGGAACTTCAGCAGTTGCCTTGGGTGGAATGTACACAAGTATTGTTATGATATGACTGAATTTTCTTGGTACATCGAATGGTCTCATACCAACTGCCAATAATTCAATATCTGGACAGCACATCTTCTCTTTGACAGTAATAAAGCCAGTCCTTATATGTTGCGCTGTTCAGTAAATTTAGTTCATTTTCAACTTGTTTGACTGAATTAGTTGATTCCAAGTCAAGTAAACACACTCAGAAGAAATAAGACTCCCTCACTGTGTCTGTGCAGGTACGTTACAACAGTTGATCTCAGACACCATGGTCCGTTGGGCTCAGGAATCAGTTATTGAGGATCCAGAGCTGGTCAGAGCCATGTTTGTCTTGCTTCACCGCCAGTATGATGGCATAGGAGGACAGGTCTGTGTCTATGTTGATTTTAATGGAAAAGCTCATCCCTTAAAAAAAAAAAAAAAAAAACTAATACTGAAACTGATTCAGGACCCTGTTAAGGGTTAGGTTCGGAAGCTGTTTATGAACTGATACAGCTTTTTGGGCAGATGTGTAGCTTCTTTATATTATACTAAGAACCAGTGGTTCCCATGGTCAGCTAACTTCATTGCATGTCTGTACATAACTGTCAATTAATAACAACTTTGCTCTGATGCATGCTATTGAATGCTCAATGCCATACATCCGTAATGAACATGAAAATGCATCAATACCTCACATTTGAAGCAGAATATTATGTCATTTACACTGATCATTCTGCTATAGAGAGAAACAATGTGTTGAATTGTCATATGATGGATGGAAATCCTGTATGTGAGCAACAGGAACTGATTTTGCTAAAGGGTCACAAAAACTGTGCTGCTCAGTCTAAGTCTGAACAAAGGAAATGTGCTTCTGTGTTTTCTGTCAGGTGCGGGCTCTTCCTAAGACCTACACCATAAATTCAGTTTCCATTGAGGACACAATCAACCTGTTGGCTGCTCTGGGTCAGATCCGATCCCTGCTGAGCGTCCGAATGGGAAGAGAGGAGGAGAAATTGATGATACGAGGGCTGGGGTGAGAGTCCTCACCACAGAGGATGTTTTATTTCTTTGTTGTTAATGATCCAGTAACAACTGGATAAACATCTGCACTCTGCACTTTGATGAGTATCAAATTGGCAATAGTTCTTCAATACAGACTTAAATCTGCATCGCTACACAGCAACAACAATTATAATTAATAACTAGAGCATGTCATTACAAAAATTTGCCTCAGAGTGTGGGGTTACCAGGGGTGTATGTTTCTGTGTGTATGTCCCACAGTCTTGTATGAACAAAATGAATTACTTGGTCTTTAATCCTATCTATGTTTGTCCGTGTGTGTGTGTGTGTGTCTTTGTGTGTCTGTCCCTTAGTAATGTATGAACAAAGTGAACTCCATGAATTTCATGCTTTCTGTGTTTATGTGTCTATCTATATTTGCCACCCTTTGTCCAACAGTCGTGTATGAACAAATTTAACATTGATTTTAACTCTATGTGTGTGTCTGTCTGTTTGTGTATGATTGTATATGTATGTTTGTATGTGTGTGAGTCTCTGTTTCACAGTAATGTATGAACAAAGTGAACAAAACATGGACTTTAATGCTTTCTGTGTCTATACCGGTTCAGTTCTTGGGCCTGGGGCCTTTCTGTGTCCGTGTTTGCATGTTCTCCCCGTACTCTGGTTTCCTCCCACCATCCAAAGACATCAATCTTTAGGTTAATTGGTGAATCTAAATTGTCTGTAGGTCTGATTGTGAGTGTGAGTGGCTGTTGGTCTCTGTCTGTCTCTGTGTGTTGGCCCTGCGATGGACCGATGAACTGTCCAGGTTGTACCCGCCCTTTCCCAATGTGATCTGGGATTGGCTCCAGCACCCAGAAATGGATAAGCGGTAGAAGATGAAGATCAAGAATGAACAAATGTGTGTGTGTATGTCTGTGCCTGTGTTTGTATCCATTTGAGTTGATAAACTAGTATAATTTCAAGAGAATCCGCACCTGCATAACACACACACACCTGCAGCCGTCACCAGAAGCTCCAGCGTTGCAGGAACAATGCCGTACACACCAATCTCTTTTGGCTGCTTTTTCTGCAAAAATTTTTGGCAGGAATTCCTTAGAGAAAATACATAGCATAACGATCAAGACGGAGGTGCACGCATTGATATACAATTTGATGGGTTTTTCTCAAAACCCTTTTCCATTTATGTGTATTGTGACAAATGCCTTGCCTCCCCAGTTTTAGAATCAATATGGTCTACACAGTTATCAACTTGAATGCCATCCACAATAAATGTGTCTTCCTTGCTGGCTATGAGATTTTCTACTGCACCATGCGCAGACTGTCTAAAAGCCCTTTTTTATGGAGTACCCTGTCTTTGTGGTTTTACTTTTTGCAATAGTGACATTGTTGCCCAAAGGTGGGACATCTGTGTTACTACCTCCATTGTTACTGCAATTGTGATAGCCTGTGAGAGTGACTTACGTTTTGACAGTTGTGGTCTGTTTACAGCTGGCCTCACTCTGTCAACACTGGTGGCGTGTGCTGGTAGTGCCTCTCTACTTTCCTCCATCATTTTGTGGATGCAACAGGATGAAAGGACCTTAGCAAGCATTAATCACTGTCTCTTAACAGTCTCCCTCAAAGCAAAACGTACACTGCTGCATACTATGCAGCCACAGCTCATCAGTTAAATCTCCAAACTGGCAGGTCTTAGCTTTGATCCACTTTCGATTTCTTGAATGGCATGATGTCTGTCCATTGTTTAGTTGCTTTGAGGGTTGCAGATTTCCTCTTTTCAGGCACTCTGGGCCCTCCCTTGATTCCACAGGGGTGATTATTGCGCCATCTTCCCCTGGCGTGCGCACTGCTGGTGCTTAAACAAAACAACATTCCCACTCATTGGTGAACCACCCTGATTTAACCCTGTGTGTGTGTCTGTCTGAGTGTCAGTCTGTATGTGTCTGTGTATGTCAGACAGTGTCTCTGTGTGTGTGTGTGTGTGTGTGTGTGTGTGTATATTTATGTGTGAATATCTGTCTGTGTATATGCATCTGCCCTTTACTGTATGTCTGTGTGTGCGTGTGTGTTTGTGTGTCTGTGTCAGTTGATCAGGTACTCTCAGAACATTCTGTCATTAAGTCATGGCTGGCCCCTGCAGCTGTTACCTGTAGCTCCAACGTTGCAGGGACAAAGCCCTGAGAGCCTAAATTGAGCTGATTTTTGGCTCTGTGAAGCCCTCAAACTAAGGTGACTTATGACAAAGCAGTAAGTTCTATCAGAAAACTGGCCAGACGCTGATCACTACAAAAAGTTCCTGAAGCAGTGTATGTCTTTTGGCATTTTTATAGCCTAAAATATGGACAAGACAGCAATGTAAAAAACAGAGATAGTTCTGTTGTTCCCCACAGATACTGTACTGGAGCAAATGGGAGAAATAGATGGTGGACATGTCCTTCAGAGGCTCACAGATCAAATTCTGTTGGACTCACTGTTAAAGTAGACACAGTATCTGGAACAGGACAAGAATCGCTGCTACTTTGAAAAACTGGTGTGGCTAGCTGAAGCTATGTGCCTGTGAGGACGATTTATTTGTATTTTTTCAGAAAATTTTCACCTCAGCGCTCAACTTTTTTTAATTTTTATAGCTATTGCTATAGCAATCCATTGACTCTGAGTAGGGCCCCCGATGCACCAATGATAAGAAAAAGAAACACACAGGATAGCAATAGTGACTATATGTGATATGTGTATGTGAGTGACATCCTCTATCTGAGACGTCAATGATAAAACAAAGCTTCTCCTTACAATGTGCAGTTTACATGAAATAACACTGCATACTGGAAGAATGTAAGGTGACTAATGTATCATTACTTGGACAAGCAGCTTTAATCTAATTACTGTTCCAATTCTTTATGCAGACCTGATTGTTCTCTACAGTTTGTTCTTGTCCCTTTTGGATGCAGATCCAAACCAGAAAGTGATGTAAGTGCAGAGGATAGACTGGTGATGTTTTTGTAGAATATTTACATAAACAAAGTTTAATCAGAAACTTTATGCTTAATCTTTGTGATATATTTTATACTTTTCTACTTCTTAAGACTTTTTGAATGGGAGCATCTGTAACGAAAAGCAATTTCCCTTTAGGGATCAGTAAAGTATTTCTGATTCTGATTCTGATATGATCATCAGCTCCTGAAGCTGGCTGAACTTCCTGAGCTCTCACAGGAAGTGTAACCTCTGCTGGGCCTTTTTCTCGACAGGGTAATGATGGGAGGTTCATTTCAGGTAGGGCTGAATGATTATTTTATCCTCTTTTTTTTTTCAACAAAATGTCATGAATTATTTTAATATGGCCAACAAAATATTAGATATAAATTTAGTATAGAATGTTCTTCCCGAGAGGCCAGGTGTCTTTATTGTAAAAGATCACAGGTCAAAGGTCACAATGAGATGCAAGAGTTGAAATAAAGTTTTATAGTATGCATTTTTTCAACATTCTGCAAAATAAAGCGATTTTTACATCAATCTTACTGATCCCAAGTCAGTAACATTTCACACAAACTGAAACACACAAATTTGCCTCTACTACTTTGGAAGTATTTTGGAAAATCAAAGTAAATAAAGTTATAAATAAAAAGATGGATAAATACACATACTGTAACATTTATCAATGCTGTGAACCAAGGCTTGGTCACTGTGCTGAGAGGCGCCCTATCTTTAGCAATGAACTCAGTTATTGCCGGAGTAACATCCCTGTGCCATTTAAGACTGCGCTCATACAGCGCAGTGTCAGGCAATGATGCCTGTCTTGGATTTAGCGTGTGTGGTGCACTGGTGCTACGCTGTCATAAATGACTTTGTGGTGTTTTTTTTTTAAGTGCCGGAAGAGGTTTGTTGTGTTGCCCCTTGAAGTAGCAACAGTAGCACAGCAAGTTCTGTGCAACACCTGATGCTGCTTTTTCAAGCTGAAATAATTCTACACCACTGATGTGCTGTTCCTCATCGACACTAAAGTCTCAGTTGGGTCTGTTTCTGACAGTTCCATCGAACCAGAGACCATTGTGCAACAGGCTAAAGTGCAGCATAAAAAGTTGATGTGTCGAGTGGTCCGCTCTCGTTCTCGTTCTCTCTCTCGCACATCACATGACCACTTTTTTTTCATGGCTACATTGTAATCGCACATTTTATCAGATTGCGATATTATCGCAAATGAAAGTAATTGTTCAGCCCTAATTTCAGGTTCCAGCGATAGTGGATCCCAGATACATAAGTCCACTGTGGAAACTTTGCTGAGATCTCCTGAAATCCATTGTCATATGGATCATCTTAAAGGGGGGCAGCACCACGTAGACTTGTAACACTCCCAGTCAATGCTGAAAATGGTAGTATTTATTTGGGGAGTTACACACAAGGAACCCCTGGGTTGCAGTAGTTGATTTACGGGGAAAAAAGCTGTGGATGTTGGATATGATGCTCCTTAGGTGGGGGGTGACAGTCTAAGATGGTTGAGCTTCTGCTGGAGGATATTCAGGATGATGGTTTTGAATGCACAACCTGAGATATATGAACAGGATCCTTGCGAAGGTCTGCAGGGAGCCAAGCTGATGCAGGATGTAGTGAAGTCCCATGTCGACTGCATCATCCACTAACCTGCTTATCTGATTAGGGGGCGAATGAGTTCCTGCCAAGTTTGTGTGAAGGCATAGGGTCATCGGCTGAGGTACTGTGATGTGCTTGATGTGTGATGTGTGTCCTTGTAGAGGAGCCAGCCCCCACTTCTGTAGGCTTCATCCTTGGCCAGATGCTGCTCCCTTGGACAAAGAGTGAACCAGGGTTTGTTGTTGTATGCACACAAGTACATACCAATGTACGATGTTACAGTGTTGGTAAGAGTAAGTAGATTCTTGGCCACAGCTTCAAAAACACTCCAGTCTGTCCAGTCAAAGTGGGCTGGCAGCTCCGCCTTCAACTCATCTGTCCATTCGGAGAGAACCTCCTCTTGTAAACACTTTGATATGTCTATCTGGCTGTTTAAACTATTTCTAATCCAAGCTACTGCACATCTAATAAGTCAAAACATTTAAGTCGATGGATGAAGTTACATGTAATAAACTGGAATGCATTTATGGAGTTAGTACCAAAGTCTGGTGAAATTTTCATGTAAATAGCCTCATCGAAAATATATTTACTGTTAACATTTTTTACATGTTCAATTTTCATTTCTCCCACTGCAAACATGAGAAAGCCTTCATGACATTTGAACTGAACTGCTTCCTCTGTAGTGAGATCATGAACAACAAGGTGTTTTACCAGCATCCTAACCTGATGAGAGCTCTGGGGATGCATGAGACTGTAATGGAGGTGATGGTCAACGTGCTCAGTGGAGGAGACTCAAAGGTATGAAGCATAAAGACTGCTTATTTAGCGAATACATTTAAATAATGAAGTGATGATAAAACACAACTAAAATTACAAGTTACAATGAAAATGATGTCTGTGTAACACAGTTCTTGATGTGGATGTTAACGTGTGTCTTACAGGAAATAACTTTTCCTAAGATGGTGGCCAACTGTTGTCGGTTTCTCTGTTATTTCTGTCGGATCAGCCGTCAGAACCAGAAAGCCATGTTTGATCATCTCAGCTACCTGCTGGAGAACAGCAGTGTTGGCTTGGGTGAGTGTGTGTGTGTGTGTGTGTGTGTGTGTGTGTGTCTGTCTGTCTGTCTGTCTGTCTGTCTATGTGGCTGGCTCAATTCAGACAAATATTATGGACACATCCAACAGATGAGGTGAATGACTCTTGTGATTCTTGAATCTGAAAATAGTTGATCTCTATTGAGAACAAGTACTTTTCGTCATTGCATCATAACCGAGTTTACAGGCCACTCGTGGAACTCTCCAGGCCTGTCCAGGATCACACAGGTCTGGCCAACAGGTGCTGTTCTGAAGGTGTTGGATTATATTCAGTGAAGCTGCTTTCTGTCAGAGAACTAATTATATAAGGTCCAAGTGATGATTTTTGTTTGAGCTCCCTGGCTTACTGCTGTCATCAGAACACTAAGCTGATTGTTTTCTAAAGCTCAGTAAGTTACCAGATTTGTCCTTTACTGGTCATATACAACATCCTTTGAAGTCCATCTGAGGTGTTTCTCCTCTTCTCTCTTCTCCCCTCTTGCCCTCCCCTCCCTTCTCCTTCTTTCTCCTCCCGTCATCCCCTCATCTACTCTCCTTTGTTCTCTACCCTCATTCCATTCCCTCTCCTACCCTGTTTCCTTTCCACAGCGTCTCCATCAATGCGAGGCTCTACTCCTCTTGATGTGGCAGCAGCGTCAGTCATGGATAATAATGAGCTGGCTCTAGCTTTGAGGGAACCAGATCTGGAGAAGGTGAGAGTGACAGACAAAGACAGATGTTCTGTGACCTTTTAGAGGCTCCACCTCACTCATAATATATATATGAAGTTTGACTGTTCACTGGTTTCACAGGCCCACCATAAAGAGGCTCCTATACAGGACCTAAGAGAACATTTAACTCTAATGGATCCTCTCTTCACCAGGGTCTGATGATTTAGATTTATGGCAGCTTTGCTGAAGTACTGTTCATGAATTATGCTGCTTCTAATGTTTGGCATTATCTATTTTATTTCACAAATTAGATTTCACTTAGAAACCCCACCCCCTGTGATGATGAACAGCTAGTAGGGAACAGAGAAATGAACACCTGTTTGACTGTAAATTACTTGCTTTTATGATATGTTACCAAAATGTCTCCTTCCTCCTCATCTGTTGTGTTGATGTTTATACTTTCCTGTCAGATGTAAAGAGATATTTTCATTTGATAGACAAACTGAGAGATGAACCTTTGACTCTGCTTGTCTCTGCAGGTGGTGCAGTACCTGGCTGGCTGTGGGCTGCAGAGTTGTGTTATGCTGGTGTGTAAAGGATACCCAGACATTGGCTGGAACCCTGTGGAGGGGGAGCGTTACCTTGACTTCCTGCGTTTTGCAGTCTTCTGCAACGGTGATGGTTTCATGAATCCACTCCATCATCCACTGTTGTTGACTTTTGTCCAGTTTGGTCAGAGAAGTGCATGCCTGGCATTAACACATTTACTTCCTGTGGTCAGGTGAAAGCGTGGAGGAGAATGCCAATGTTGTGGTGAGGCTTCTGATTCGTCGACCAGAATGCTTTGGCCCTGCTCTTCGAGGTGAAGGTGGTGATGGATTGTTGGCAGCGATGGAGGAAGCCATCAATATTTCCAAGGATGCCTCCAGGGATGGTCCCTCTCCTACATCTGAGAGCAGCAGACCACTGTAAGAGTAGAGCTTTGGTCACATCATAATTCTCTCCAATTCTTTCAGATTTTGATATCTGAGGAGGGTGTATGTACCTATGTGTCCTGTTTTCTGCTCTGTTCTGGTACTTCAGAGTCACTTCACTCTGTGTGGTAGTCACAATATCAAAGGATATTTTATATTCAAGTGTTTATGAGAGTAGAGTGATTTTAAACACTTCATAGTGTGAGTGACTTGCAATTGTTTGTCTTTACTTTGTGTGCATGTGTGTAGCAGTGACTTAGTGCAAGAAGAAGAAGATGACACCATCCACATTGGAAATGCCATCATGACCTTCTATGCCGCTCTTATTGACCTGCTAGGTCGCTGCGCTCCGGAGATGCATGTTAGTGACAAGGCAGATACACACACACACACACACACACACACACAAAGACTCATATACATGCTCACATAAATCCTCCCTCACTCACTCTGTCTCAGTTGATCCATGCTGGTAAAGGTGAAGCGATCCGAATCAGAGCCATCCTGAGGTCCCTCATTCCAATTGAAGACCTTGTGGGGGTCATCAGTATTCCTTTCTCCATGCCCAACCTTGCTAAAGGTAAGCAGCCCCCAGCAGCAATGATCCGGAGTTTAAGGACTAGCTCAATGATGAACATAAGTACCAGTATTAGTTTCAGTTGTATGGATGGGTGAATTGACCTTTAACCTCTGTGTATTTGTGAATGCCTAGATGGGATGGTGGTGGAGCCAGACATGTCAGCTGGTTTCTGTCCAGATCATAAAGCAGCCATGGTTCTGTTCCTGGATCGGGTCTATGGAATAGAAGACCAGAATTTTCTACTACACCTGCTGGAAGTTGGATTCTTACCAGACCTGAGAGCTGCAGCCTCCCTGGACACCGTGAGTGTATGGGAGTGATTGAGTAAGTGAAAGTGAGTGTGTGTGTGTGTGGTGGGGCAAATATTTTTGCAGTTGCTCCTAAACATTACATGAGGTAGGAAAAATAACTGCAGTGTCATGCAAAGTCATGCAAACCTGCAGTCAGATTCAAATTAACATTGAAGCTGCAATGTAAAAGATTTTGTTATGGAACATTTGATGCACTACATGGCCCAGCTGCAGGCCGGAACTCCCACTGGCCACCTGTTTACAGGAAAAATTCAAAAGCTTGTATTTCCAGAGAGTGATGAAAGTGGAATGTGTTATTAATCCATTCCTCTTGGCCATGTAGATGTACCCATCCGCATTCAGATTCCAAATGCAGAAATCTGATCACACTTTCCTCCCCACACTTCCTTTTCATCTCTTGCTCTGTCTGTACCAGGTTACCCTCAGTGCCACAGACATGGCCCTTGCCCTCAACAGGTATCTGTGTACAGCTGTGTTGCCCCTCCTGACTAAATGTGCACCACTGTTTGCTGGGACAGAGCCGTTTGCCTCACTGATTGACTCCCTCCTCCACACTATTTACCGCCTGTCCAAAGGCTGCTGCCTTACCAAGGCCCAGAGGGATGCGATAGAGGAGTGTCTGCTGGCTGTTTGTGGGTAAGACTGGAAACTAAACAGACGATTTGAAGACTTGTCAGTGTTTCTACATACAGTATGTTTGTGTTCAGAGGTTTAACTGTTGTTTTTTTTTTTTTTTTGTTTGTTTTTTTACTGTGAATGAAGTTACGCTTTTAATTTTTTCTCTTATGTTTTATACTGCCTATACTGCTGTAGTTACATCATGTGCCAACTCATGTATATGATCCTAATGTGCAGTAAGCTGAGACCCTCAATGATGCAGCACCTGCTCAGAAGACTGGTGTTTGATGTTCCTCTGCTTAATGAACACACCAAGATGCCTCTGAAGGTGAGAAGCCATGTGCAACATGAACAGAGCATTTATTTTATTGCATTGTGACTTTGTGGGACATGGTTCATGAGTGTCCTTGTCACTCCCCAGCTATTGACCAATCACTATGAGCGCTGTTGGAAGTATTACTGCCTGGCTGGAGGTTGGGGCAACTTTGGAGCTGCATTGGACGAAGAGCTTCACCTCTCCAGGAAACTGTTCTGGGGTATATTTGATGCTCTGTCATTCAAGGTAATTTCTGTCATTTAGCCTAATTTTCTCACAGAATAACAATAACCCTAACCCTAACCCATATTAAAGATGGGTGAAAATCAGTGAAAGTAGCTGGTCATCCCTTTCAAACTTCACACCACCAGATTGTTAACCAGACTTTCCATTGTAATCTTCAATTTGTAAATCAAAAATTATATAACCTTGATAGTGTCACTATGACGTAATCAGGTTAGCTAACCCCAGAGCCCATAGTCACTATGGCATGTGAAATTTAGGAATTTCTGAAATTCAAATGCTAACAAGTATGATGTGGAAAGCAGCTACTGTGTGTGTGTCTTGATGATACAGCGCTATGACCAGGAGCTGTTTAAGCTGGCATTGCCATGTCTGAGTGCTGTGGCAGGAGCTCTTCCTCCAGACTACATGGAGTCTAACTACATGGCCATGATGGAGAAGCAGTCGTCTATGGACTCAGAGGGAAACTTCATACCACAGCCTGCAGACACCACGAAGTAAACAGCATAATCACTGCATCTCTGTTAATAGCTCGTATTTATAAAACATTGCATAGAAAATTTGTACCATTCTAAACTTTTCTTGTCACTGACGTAAAGTCTGAAGGTTGCTGCTATGTGAGCCTTTGTCTCTTCTTTTCTAACTTCATCAGTGTGACTGTCCCAGATAAACTGGACTATTTCATAACCAGATATGCAGAGCACAACCATGAGAAATGGTGCATAGAGAAGGTAAGGAGTCACATAGGATGCTGTTGTAGTACTGTCACCGATATGTCTCAGTAGTTGTGATTAAAAAAAAATGTTTGAATTTTGAAATACCTCTTATCTATAATCATACAGTTTTCCAGTGGCTGGTCATATGGGGAACAAATATGCGAAATCAGCAAGAGCCACCCTTTACTGAAACCGTACAAAGGCCTTCCTGAAAAGGTAGCCTGCATGCCGCTGTCTGGGTTTACTGACCTTAGATCACAAAACCAACACCAGCTGACATAATGCTACATGTTCTGTTCAAAAAATTCCAATATAACTTTCCATTATTTAGTTTGCTTCTATTGACGAGTGCCGGTTGTGAGCCATCTGTGGGCCTTTGCTTATGGAATTCCAACTTAAATTAATCATTCATCACTGACATTCCATTAATTAGAGGGTTAGCAAATGTTACAGTTTGTTCATGAAGTCATGGGCTGCCATAGTTGTCATATCACTTTCACTATCAGTTTTTCTCTTGGAGAGAGGGCTAGGAGAGAAGAGAAAGAAAGCAGGAGTATGAGGAAAAATGAAAGAAAAATATGCAAGTAGAAATACACAGATGCATAGCGAATAATGGCTGGCATAACCCTTCAGTATTCAAGAAACATCTCCCTGATGCACTGGGACGCATCATTAGTGTTGTAACCTGGCGTCATAAGGTGTCATAAGGGACTCACAACATACACCCTTGCCCAGGCGACCCAGCCAGGGTTGATCAGGCTCAGCAGCTACCTGTGGATCAGCCCTCTTTGACCAAAGCCTGGTGGCTTTTTCTATGGTGAAATGAAGTTGTCACAGTGTGCTGTGGGAATGTCCACTGTTTTCCCAGATCAGCCTGCAGCTGCCTGTCAAAGTGTGTGTGGAGAAGGCTTGTAGTTAGTTTTGCCTGAGTCTAGTAGGTTACAATAACAAATGTTTTTATTTTGAAATAGAATTGCTGTCTTCCGTTAGTGTAGAGATTCGAAATTAAGTTGCCACAAAAGAATTCTATTGTTGCTAGGTAACAAAAGTGTCTTTTTCCTCCTCATCTTTTTACATACCCATTGCTGATTTTCCTCATTGTAAGTGTTTTACGTGTTTTAAATCAGTAAATATGATTGGCTTGAATGAGAAGCAGTTGTTATCGCCATTGTTTTAAGAAGCGCCAACATTTTGAAACAACAGGGACTGCTTTCTTTGGTTGGTGGTGGTTTTTGCTGGTGTTAATGGCTGACATTAAACTCTCAGCAACTGCCTTAACCTGTGCTAAGGAGAACAAAATGCTTAATATGATCATAAATTCAACTGCAGCACGGCCATGTTTGTAGTCTTATGAAAGGGGAAGAGCTGCTGCATCGAATGACACCAAACAATTGATAAACTACATCACCCAGTTGAGGTCAAATCCCTGTGTAAAGATCCTTACTTCTGGAGGCTATTATGAGTAGCGAAAGTAAGGTGATGGTGCGCGAGTTAGTAAATGAGTTTTGGGGAGTTTTGATAGCTGTAAATTTAGTTTTTACTATAGTAGGAGTTGTTCTAATCGTTTGGAATTCTTAGCACACATTTTGTGCCCAATTGTTGCTGAGAGTCTGCCTGGTGGTATCCTTACTACAACCTTTGTGGAATCTTTACAATTTGCTAAAATTCTATTGTAGTAGGTAAATGTGCAGTCAATGAGTGGCTGAAGGGGATCAATAGCATCTGTGTGCCTGGAATCATTGTTAGCTTTGTGTTATCCCCAGTTACCCTCAAACAGGGAAAAGACACAGGTGAGGACTGAAAATTCGCATTTTTCCTTTGGCTTATTCCAATGTTCTCAGGCATAGTAACAGCTACAATATTTGGCAATAGTTAGCACCCGGTCGTATTGCCAGTGATAGCGGCTATGTGTCAAAGCCTTTGGGCAGCCGGTGAGGAGATGTTCTAATGAGTCTCTTTCAGGACAAAGCGGGTAGGAGGGTGTCTCACTCTTTTCCCAAATGTGGAGGTTTGCTGGGCTTGGCAAGGTGTTGTAGACTGTCTGCACCAGGAACCGGACACAACAGAAATCTGTCTGCATGATGTTTGACCAGGTGATCCTGCACTGCAGTGTACTCTCCCATCTGGTCCACGCTCCCTGCTGCTGGAGTCCTACTGCCCTAGTTGTTCGCTCTCACTAATTCCCGGAGAAGGTAGTGTCTCTCCTTGCCCTGAGCCTTGCCAACCTCGGTCCTTTGGAAATAGGCCAGACACTATCTGCCGATTCCCTCAGTGCCCAACAGTGACTTTTGTCTCAGGTGTGACTCTGCCACCTCCACTGCCTTCTCTGCTCGACACTTCCTTCCTGTCCCCACTGCAATGCTGGCTGCTGACACTTTAGCATCCCTGGAGTCCCTGCACTGGAAGTCTTCCCCCGTGTGAACCACCATGAACTCTTCCTTGAGTCCACTGAATGGAAGCTGCAAGGTTTGCTTGTCCCATACAATGCTGCGTCGGTGAGGCTGTGTGGAAAGCCCAGCCACTTCTGGAGAAACTACTGAACTTCTTTTGAGTAGCTCAACTGTTGGGACTCTTATGGGCTATTGGGACTGCGTAGACCAGCAGGGGCCACAAGACTCTGGACAGAATCGAGTGCTGGTAGATCCAGACTTTAAATCCACCAGTGAGACCAGACCTGTCAACCTTGGTAAGCTAAGTGTCAAGCTCTTGCATGGATTTCAGGATGGCGGTGGTATCTTTCAAGCTGGCATTAAAGATCTTCCCCTAGCTCTTGACCGGCTGCTTTGTAATAGATAGAATGACTATTAATACGATTAGCGATCAGAATTTGTAAGACACCTTCCCTTTCTTCAACACCATGGACCTTGTCTTGGAGGGCTTAAAACTCATCCTGGCTCAAGAACTTGTAAGATCCACCAACACCCTGGGACTGACGTCGTAGTGATGGTGAGGTCATGTATCTTGGCTCTTATTGGTGGCTGTCATACAACTGACGTGTTCAAGGGCCCTCTACCTTCCACCTCAGACTACTTGACCACCATGTTCATGGCAAGGGTGAAAAGGATAGCATAGATGGTGCAGCCTGTTATTATTCCTTTTTCTGACCCAGAAGTGACCTTGCACCTGAAATTATTGTAATAATCCAGGATGAGATCCTTGATTTTACTGGGAACATTGTGCATTGTCATAAGCATTGACCAGAGGGGTATACTACGAAGGACGCTCAACAAAGCTGGGCTTTCTTTGGGTGAACTGGCTCGACAAAGCCGAAAGCTCCAATGACTATCACGAAGGTAATTATCAACTTGATTTGTTGACTCAGGCTTGCCTCGTCAGGCTCTGTGCACGTTCACATAAAAAAGGGCATTTAGGCGTCATTTGACGTCATTTTCTCTCCCTCCAAAGAGTACATCTAACAATTCTTGCACCTAAATGCACTGGATTTTCCAGAAACAGCGAGGTCATTTTCAACGAGGATGATCGGTGAAGGGGCGGTTCTTTTTTATAGCCAACTTTAAACCGAAAGTCGGAACAAAAACTGGTCCCGACCAGGTTATGTTCGCAGCATAACTAATCTCACTAATCTCGTTTCGTAGTACACCCCTCAGGTCCAACCACAACACAGCAAGGTTGCCTCTGTTCTCATGAGCTTCTCTTATGAGTTGCATTACTTCACCTGTGTGCTTCAAACAGCCAGGGGATCCAGGGATCCCACCTTTCTGCACCGAGGGTTCAATGTAGCTGTTCTTGAGGAAGGAGAATCTCTGTCAGCCTCCAGAAGACAATGCTGAAAAACACATCCCCTTCAACATTCAGCACTAAGATTGTCCAGAACTGGTTGATGTTTCTTGAGTTCTCCTTCTTGGGGTTCCAAACTCCCTCGGCACACCTCCACTGGTCAGGAAATCTCCCTCTTCGCCAGATCACCTTCAAGATCTTCCAGAGGTGCTGGAGAAGCTCAGGACAGCACTTATAGAGGAGGTAAGGTTTACCACTAGGGCATGGGGTAGATGCTGATGGAGCTGCCTTAATGACCTCTTCAACCTCCTTTAGACTTGGTTCCTTCTGATTGAACTCCCGTCACTGGATCACTCGAGACGTCTTAGAGAAAACTATTCACTTCCTCTGGTGTGCTCTCAAGGCGACAACTGGACCTGTTCCCAAGTAGATTTTTGTAAAGCCAAACGGGTTGGAAATGAAGGCTCCTTGCTTTCTGGCTCTCTCTCTAAGCCACTCAGCTCTGCCAAGGACCATCAGCTTCTTCTGCAGGATGTTTTGCAGTTCTGCCAATGACTGCTTCTCCTCATCAGCATACTTCTTGTACCATTTCGAGAGCGCACAAAGCTCAGCGCAGTTGGTGTATTTTGGTGGTCCTGTGGTTCATGGTGTATGAGGTGTTCTTATTGTTTCCCTTCTCAAGCTGGCCAAATCTCTCTGAGGCAGAGCTGATGATGATGGCATTTAGTGTTCTGAGTCAACTGTCAACCTCTCCTCATGGATGATGTTGGACACATCCTGGTCAAACTGCAAACACTCACTCCATCAGCTGGCTGGGGGCCACTTAATCCGCCATGGAACTATTCTGCCAGGTTCGGTAGGCTCTGGTACGTGGAGGGACTGGGTTCTGTAGTTTGCCTCCTGGCTGGGCTCCTCCTGCATCTCACCAGAGACAAGCCCCCTCTGTTGCACCTCACTTCTCCATTTCCTTCTTGTCCTCACCATGATGCTGGCTTCTGTCACTCTAGCATCCCTGGAATCCCTGTTCTAGACTTCCAGCATGAAAACCACCATGAATGCTACAAGGTTGTGCCATGCATACTAAATGTGCAGTAAATATCATTATTATTAATGATTAATGGCGTTTAATGATAACGAATAGTACACATCGCAGCAGCAAATTATATGTCCATATCCATGGAAATAACAGGAAGTTTTAACTGAAACCTAACATTTATCTTTAATGGACATTGAGTAATTGAATGTGTTTGTTTAAATTCATTAGTGAAAACAGCTGCAGCACAGGACAATTTCTAATGGTCTAATGTAGATGGGTGTAATGTGGCAGGATAAAGATTCTTACTGCTGGTCGGTAAGAGAATCTCTGAAGACCATGCTGTCGTGGGGCTGGAGCATAGACAGGACCAGAGAAGGAGACCCTGCTAGAATCCACAACAAGTCCAGAAGGATATCGCAAGCTAGCCAGGTAACCATGCACACACATGCTGATGGACACACTAATATACGGATTATTTCACAAACACACACATAAAATATGAATAAACAATTACACAGGGTGATGTATAGTGATGTACAATGATGTACAGCAGATTATCTGTTCCACAGCTGTCTTTTGAAGGAGCTCCATCTTTCAGCCCAAGACCTATTGATATGAGCAATGTTACACTGTCCAGAGACATGCAGGTAGGAGCCTTACTCTATTAACACAGTACAGCATAAATTAAACATAGAACTAACTCAGAGTAAATAGATGAGTTGATTTGCACAACAGAATCCCGCGATTTCACGATATCTTTTCCAGTCCATGGCAGAGTTGCTTGCAGAGAATTACCATAATATCTGGGCTAGGAAGAAGAAAATGGAGCTGGAAGCCAAAGGTAAACATGACTTGTGTGAATGTGATTCATTCACACTGCAATCACTGATGTACACATTATTGCCTCAATGCTAAATCTGAAGCAAAATATTATGATGATGGTAAGTGAGAAGGCCTCCACACAAAGAACAGAAAGTCCTGGACTTTCTCTGTGCTTGTCCTCCATCTCGCTCCGGTCTTACTGTCTGCAGGTGGAGGGAACCATCCCCTTCTGGTTCCATATGATACACTGACTGCCAAAGAAAAATCCAGAGACAGAGAGAAAGCACAGAACATCCTCAAGTTCCTCCAGATCAACGGTTATACTGTGTCCAGGTGACAAACAGGAAAACACTCAACACACAGAATTTAAGTGAAGTAAAGTTGAATTAAAATGATAATCAATGATAATTAAAATAATAATCAGATGTGGTCACACAACACAGTGCTTGTACTTGTTGAACCAACAAAAAAGGAACAGGCTTGCGTCTAGTGCAAAGATCTCATTCAGCTAGAGTAGCTCTAGGCAGACATAATGCTGCCATTTAACAGTTCAGCCCTGTGGTGTCATTCCGCAGGCGCAGCTCAGCAAAACTTACACTAAACAACAGTTCATCTGAGTCAAGCTTTGATGGATAGAAGCAAGAAGGATCTGCACGGAGTGTGTTGCCCAAAATGTCAGTTAATATTGTTGAAATGTTGTTGTTTGCAGAGGTGTGAAGTCACAGGAGCTGGACACTCCAGCTATAGAGAAGCGATTCGCCTACACCTTCCTCCAGCAACTCATCACATATGTAGATCAAGCCCACCAACATATGATGGAGTTTGGTGAGACTCCCTTGCTTTCTATTGAATGTACAACAGATGAAAGTTGAAAGATTTGTAGTATTGATGGATTCAAGCCATCAATGGGAAAGTTTTGAAAATTATGATAACATTCATGTTGATTCATGTTCACTCACTCACTCACTCATTCATTTTCTCACACTTAAACGTTTCCGGATCACAGGGGGTGCCTGAGCCATTCCCAGCCACGTTACAGGCGAGGGCAGGGTGCACCCTGGACAGACTACTGCAGGGCAAACATATAGAGACAGAGACAAACAACCATTCACAATCACACTCACACTTTCAGGGAAATCACAACTCATCCTAGACATGCATCTCTTTTGACTGTGGGAGGAAACCAGAGTAGACGGAGGAAACCTACACAGGCATGTGGAGAACATGCAAACTCCGCATAGAAAGGTTCCAGGGCTGGGAATCAAACCTCCGTGCTGCCTCATTTATGTTAGTGCAGATTTATTTGATTGTTGGAGTGTTCCCCCACGGAAAAGTTTATATAGATAATATTGTGATAGTGGCATAGTGGTTAGTCCAGTTGCCCCAGGTGTGAATGTGAAAGGTTGTTTGCCTCTGTCTATCTCTATCTGTTGGCTTGTGATGGACTAGCGGGTGATATCCACCCTCGTCCAATGTGAGCTGGAATTGGCTTCAGCACCAATGAATGAATCTTGTGGTAGCACATACAGCACTAACTCACTGAGACAAGAAGCAACTAAAAGCAAGAGGAAACCGGCAATGCCTTTGTTTTGCGGAGTCATGTCAATCTGCTGTCATTTGTTTTGTTGAATCAGAGACTTATGGGATAAATTTCTAAATCCCATTAGACATACATTTATTCAATGTGAAAATTGCAAATTTCTGCAAATGAACTCATTCAAATCTAAAAGGTGTCATCTGTTAAATGACCTCTGTCAGCTACGATAATGCTTACACCCAAAGACACTGTGCAGAAAGTAAATGTAGATCTCAACATCTTTTGTTCTATTCTGCCATAATGTCATAGACCTGGGAACAAGAACGAAGGGAGAGAAGGTTCCTCATGAACAGCAGATCAAGTTCTTTGGCAAGGTCAGAGTTTGTCAGAGGAGAATGAATTTATTATTTTTTGTAAATGTGACTAAAACTGCAAATGATGAATTAATAATCATAAACTGACAAATAATATCAATTCTGAGAGATAATTACAGTGTGTGTGTGTGTGTGTGTGTATGCTATTCAACTTACAGGTTGTCTTGCCATTGGTGGACCAGTATTTTAAAAACCATAGGCTTTACTTCCTGTCTACAGCCATCAATCCTATTAGCAGTGGTGGCCATGCTTCCAACAAGGAGAAGGAGATGGTGACGAGGTGAGTACAAGAGATGCATGATTCCAGTGTCACTGTTTGTATTGTAGCTTAAATGTGTAATATGTGTAACTGAAGTTTGTGTGGCAGTCATAATGCTGCTGGAGGTCTAGGCAGGTTGACATCAGGCATGTCTCCTACAATCTTGTTTCGCCAGGGTCTGTCATTTGATTATTTCTCACCTTGCTTTCGTCTACTTCTCTGATTTCCTCTCTGCCTCCTCTTCTCTTTTTTAAACTTTTCAGTCTTTTCTGCAAACTGGGAGTTCTTGTCAGACATAGGATATCCTCATTTGGTAAGGATGGTTTATGCCCAATGCTTTCTGGTTGATGTGACGTCAAAGTGTTAAGTGTTAGGTAAGTGCAGTATGAATGGGTTCATGACATGGCATCAGTGTCCTGCATCAGATACATAGAGAACATGTACATTACCTTCCTGTTCTTACATGTTCTGTAGAATAAGTGAAAAGGTCTATCTAAAAGGAGAATGCTACACTCTTATGACTAGATCATTATGATGAAACACCTCATGTGGTCTACATTTCAGAAACTGTCACAGTGGCACAACAAAGGTTCTAACAAACGCAGTAGACACCTGATACCTGTTATTGCCTAAATGACAAGGAGTGAACCAGTGTGTCCCTGCAGTGTCAGTGTTGCAAGATGCACTGTATACTAGTCAGCTTCTCAGTTGCAGAATTTGCATGACCACTGGTAAAAATATCATGTGACAATAGTCTCAATAACCGTCAAGCACGTGTCATGTCTCATCACATCATTCATCCACTTTCATATTCAGATACAATTATTCCACCTATTAAGCCCTTTGTGCCTCATGATGTCTGAACAGACAAGCTTATTTATTGATCAACAAAGCCCACACACGCTCTTGTGTGATGAGACAAGTCCACCAAGAAGCCTCTCTATAGCAGTGATCACGTACATGCTTGAAAGATAACTTGGATTGTCACACTAAATGCCGTGCAGGTATATTTTTTGGGGGAAAATTAAGGTAAAGTCATCCTAATATTCCCAGTGTGAAGGAAAAATAGATGATATATGAATGGTGGAGCAAATTAAGATTTTCACATTCACAGAGATAACAGATAAAGCTGTTGAAGATGAATGAGGTTAGGGTTAGGGTTAGCAACGGTCTTTCCTGTACCATCCAGTGCACAGATATGTTGTCAGAGAAATGACCCTTCAGAACCATTGTTGATTTTCAAAAGCAGTATTTGATCAGATGTGTGTGTATGCCATGAGTGCATTAGTGTGTGCAAATTTGTGCATGATTATTTACCATTTTCTGCTCAGCAGCCATGTTTTGTGAAAGTGATGTCATTTTCCTCAAAATAAAAAGGAGACACACATGGTCTAAAAAAATGGTGATGTTTAATTGTATTTCAATTAGACTATGAGACTATTAACTTTCAAAGCTTTCAAAGTGGTAATCCTTAGTAGTAGTGCATTACGTGTGTTTGTACAGTTGTGTTACTTGTGCTTATGAGAGTTTTGCTGTTTTTATGTAGCATTCATTTTCTTTGACAACAATGATCTTTTATCATATTTGTAGTACAGGCTGTTCCTCTGTTTGTGGTTCAGTGCTTGATTCTTCATATTCCTGAGATATGAACCCCAGACTTAAACAGTGTGTTCATTACGTGTCCCACTCTGCTCTCCAGGTAACAATGCCACATCCATAGTCAACTGTCTGCAGATACTGGGACAAAGCCTGGATGCCAGGTAAGGGAAAACATGAACACTGTGTGTTCTATTTGATTGACTACAAAGTAAAACAAAAATAGATTAATAAAAGAGCAAAAATCAACTAGAAATTTTCCTCACAGCAATTTTGAGAGTGCAAAATATATCCTGCAAAATAAAGGACCTAACCTGATTCAAAATACATTCCTATATATTTTGTTTCAAGATTGTTTGGGATTTTTTTTACCTTGTTACTGTGGGAGATTGTAATTTTTGTTCTGGATTTTACAGCACAATAATAATGTATTTTATGATGACAATAATTAAAAATTTATATTTTTTGATGCAAAATCAGAGTTTTTCTCCTTCAACTTGATTTATGCATTAATGTTATTGTGGTCCAACTTCCTCAACTACAACAAACCAAACATTTTCAAAGTTCAAAGAGGAGAGAAAGAAAGAGAGAACAGGAGAGAAGAGAAATGGAAAAGCTCCCCATGAACATGGTACCACTTCTTTTTCTTTATGGTGATTCTACGCTCCAGTTCTTCCAGCTGGATCTTCGTGGAGCTCTCCATCTTCTCCCTCTCTTGCTCTTTTTCCTTGAGACAGTCTTTGAAACAGTCTCTTGTAGCTCTCAGGCTTCAGATCTGGTGACGATGCTGGTGAAATTCCTCCTCCTTGTTCAGAGTAGTTTTGAAGAGGTTTTCTCTTTTTCCAGCAAGGTTTTGTTTTGTAGGAAGTGGAGTTCTGTCTCCAGCTGATCTTGTGCCTTTTTGAGGGCGGGTCGGATTTCACTGGTCTCTATTTTGGCTTCCTCCAGCTGGACTTGATGGGATGCCTGGAATTTCTCCAGAATTGTTTCTGTGTCCTCCTTCTCTTTCTGACGTGTGGCCTTCAGCTTGTCCAACTGTTCCTTCAGGTTGTCAGTCCTCTCAAGTCCTCTCAAATGCAAGGTCTTTCTTCAGCTCTTTTGTTTGTGAGTCCTGATGAAGGCGCTGTTGTCGAGTTGTCTTCTCTAACTCCTTGTGAGCCATGTTGCAAAGCTGTTTGACAATATGAGCCTCCAGCTTCTTTGCTTCCACCTCTTGCTGAAAGGCCTCCTTCTCTTTTTGGACAGCTTCCAGTTTAAGTTGAAGGTCCCTGTTTTGGATGGTCTGATGCTCAAGGTACATTTTAAAACGTTGCAGGATCTTCTTGGATTTTTTTCAGGTTGACCTGCAGAGCTTCAATATCAGCTTCTGGAGATGAGACATGTTTGGCCAGAGCGTTGTCCAGCAGGGCTTTCAGGCCACAGATTTTGTGTGTCCTCTTGTATTTCAAGAAGGACCATCCCGTCGTTGTTGCTCTGTGTGAGTCTGGCTCTGTTGTCTTGAAGCTCATATCTCTCCTGTTCTTTGAGGGAGATTAGGTAGAAATATACGTTCTCAATGTTTTCTGTTTCTGATAGTTCGAACTTGGTGTGTCTCTCTCTCACGTGCTCACTGACTATCTGGAAGTTTCACACAGTTTCTGAAGTATTTAGAAGGTTTGATCACAAAGTGACAATGATGCTTCAATGACATGGGAATTCTATGCCTTTTATCTGTTGTTGTTATTGGAAACCAGTTTGTTGATATGTATATATATCTTTATAATTGTATAAAGATCTAAGTTGGATGATAAACTGATACTAGAAAATTCCAGGGAAATTTTGAGTGCCATGGGGGTCTGTTGCCAGGAAGAGTACATGTTTTATTTCCAGTCTTCAAAATTCACCCTGATCATATTCTGGTTTTGAGAAATGTAGCCTTCTGCTAACATCCATTCTGTGCTCCTGAGTTGCAACTGACAGAAAGAGAGATACTGTTATGGAAATTCTCTGCTGCTGGTGAAGAATGAAATAGAGACTTCTACCAGCCGACAAGCTTTTATTTTCTTTGCAAGGAAAAGGTCAATCATCACACGAGCGGTAAAAATTAAGAAAGAACCCAAGTGTGGGGAGAGCTAAACATATTTTCTTGAGGTATCTTGACGTATCTATCGCCAGGGTCATAATAAGTATGGCGAAGAATAAGTAATGTCCCTGTGCTTCACACCCATGGCACTAAAAAAATAAGTATGGAGAGGAATAAGTAGTGCCTCAATGCTGCACACCCATGGCACTGAATGATGTAAATGCAAGCTTCTGTTCTGACCCTTTAAAACATTGTTTTTTGTTTTCAGTAGCTAGTTGAATGAGTACGTGTCCCTCAGTTGGTGCAATGATGTATCTCTTAAAGATAGGGATGGAAAACATCTCTCTCCATGTATCAGGACAGTGATGAAGACGGGTATGGAGTCAGTGAAGACAGCACTGCGGTCATACTTTGACAGTGCAGCAGAGGATCTGGAGAAGACACAAGAAAACCTGAAGCTTGGCCAGTTCACCCACAGCAGAGAGCAGCCACGGGGTGTCACTCAAATCATCAACTACACCACCTTCGCCCTGCTTCCTGTCCTGTGCTCCCTGTTTGAACACATTGGACAAAACATGTTTGGAGAAGACCTAATATGTGAGCATTCATTTCATGTTTAACTAAGGCATGAAGGTTGAAATCGTACCAAAGTCAAAGCCAAAGTCTTTCTTTGTGAAAACAACTTTTTATGCCAGTTAAAAATTTCAAATTGAGGAAAATGCAAGTGATCTAATAGGTTCTATAAATTATTGATGTCTGCCAGAGACTGTATGTTATACATGGATATTCAATCCAGAGAGATCCACATATAATATCTATAACACCTGATGCTAGGAAGGTGACAAAGGAGAGTAACATCCAGCAACCATCTTCTACATAAGCGTTTCTGTAAAACTCTGGCAAACAGTTAGTTACATTGTAAAACAGGTTCTCATTTATTCTTCCTGACCACCAGAAGTGGTAAGTGGATGACCTGGATGACCTATAACCGTAGGACATCAGGGATCCACACTTACTGTGCCACTGTCAGAGCCTGCAACAGTTGTCATTTCTGCCCAGACCTTAGAGACCTCGTATGCAAGTCTTATGACTTGAGAGATGAAGCCAAGTTAGCCTAGCTGACATATGTACTACCCTTCAAGGCTTGTTGGATAAAGGCCCAAATATTTGGCCTGCTTATTTACAGTGCAGCTCTGTAGTAATGGGTGCCATTTATTTGACACTAGTCTCCCAAACTCACTGGTTTGGGAGATTAGAAAATGCCTGGAGTGATGCATCATCGGGAGAGTCTTCAACAGAGCCAGGACAAGATGGGAAAAATTACTAAATTAGTAAAGGTCAGTCTCAGCATCTTTCAGGGGTCTGCTTCTGACTTGTGAGAGACTCTCCAAAAGGCAGGCCTTGAGAAACCATCTGAGACTGAGGGAAGGGGAACTTTCCTGCCTACTAGAAAAGGGCATAGTATCTACCAAGTGGCAGATGTGGATACAAAGAGTAACAGCTGTGGAACAATACCTTACCAAAGGCAAAGGTTCATCATGCTTTGAATTCTTCTTACACAATATCTTGATTATGACATTTAGAGCCTGAAGGGGGGCAGATTAAGAAATCACTCAGCCTCAATTTCACTTGAGCCAGCATCTGCAGTACTGTTAGGCAAGTATTATCAAAGTCAAGTGAGAGACACTCACTCACTACAAATCCAATTATGCTGTTGTTGCTAGATGATTAATGCAAATCAAGCTTGTGTCAAGTGCTATGTTGTTGTATGATAAAGGTATGAAAGACTTGGTTGGTCAAGATAAAATGGCACCAAATATTAAGACACTCGCAACGGAGTAAAAATCCCAGAAATGAATGAAAACCACCTATGCAACTTTTGGGGGATGACCAAATGTTGCTCCAACTGATTCTGGCTTTTTGCAAAGACAGTAAGCAGCGTTAGAAAGAGCTAACAACATAACCAACCTGCACATTAAAGCAAGAAGATGAAACGTCGATGATTGCTGGCTGACAGGCCTCTTCATTTCAATTAAATCATGTAGCCATTATCCAATATGAAATTAATCCTGATGCAAACCCTTCTCTGGCAATTTAGAGGAACTGTAGGGGTCCATTGATTTTTCCATTAGAAAAATAACTCAATGAAACATGAACTGTTTTTTTTTTTTTTTTCTTGCTCCAGTGGATGATGTCCAGATGTCCTGCTACAGAATCCTCACCAGCCTTTACCTTCTGGGAACCAACAAAAGCATCTATGTAGAAAGGTGCAGTATACCCAACACAAATCTTTAAAGACAGGAGCCCCTACCACATCTACCCCTTACCACACATAGCCAGGTGTACATATGAGCAATTGAATTGACCACAAAAGTGAATCCAAATCCAAATCTGTGTTGTTGATTAAGAGCTTTTCTACTGAAGCAACAATGGCTCATTTCTTAGGTTCCTTATTACCACTATGAAACTCAGCATGAAGTTTCTTTTACTCAATGCTCTGGCTGCAACAGTAACATGTATCACTAATCACTCCCAAGTAGCTGCTGGTGTGTAATGCTTACTAAGATTTTTGAAAGCTCCTGCACAAAACTTAATTCACTTAGGTTCATTTTTTCATTCTTAGTTTCATATAACATCAGTTCATTGGAGTATTTGATGCAAATGTACATGTTTGGCTGTTATGGTACATGCACCTAACAAGATTTGCTTGTGCAATGAAATTCAGTTGTGTTTAACTACCATTTAAACCAAATGTCTTAACCAAGGAAGAAAACAATAACAAGTAAAATTTAGGAAGTCTTTAGTTGCTAATCAGCTAAACAACAAAGAATCAACCAAATTTCTCACCAATTAATGATTTAACGGGGTCTGAGTTTAAGACATGAAGTAAAAAAAGTGAATATTATATCTAATATTATCAATTGTATTATTACGGTACGATCAAATCCACCCACTGGGCTTTTAGCAGTTTTCAATTATCAAACAATAAATCAAAATTCTATTTTCAATTTACTAAAGACTTGATTTATAATTAAATCATTATTCTTTCATCTCTTTTCCTCTCTAGACAGCGTCCAGCCCTAGGAAAGTGTCTAGCTGCCTTCTCGGCAGCTTTCCCGGTTGCCTTCCTTGAGCCTAACATCAACAAGTTCAATAGCTTCTCCATCTTCAATAGCAGAGGAGCCAATGACCGAGGGGGTACTGATGCTTTCTCATGTTGAGCTGCTCTGTTTGCTTGTGTTTCAAATAGTAGGTGGAAGTATTACACCCACCTATATGTCAGAAATTTGTAATTGTTTACTCCGTCTGTAACTCTGTGATTTATGTATACATAATGTTAGTGGTCTGTTTCTCCTTCCTCGTCATCCTTTTCCTTCTCTTCAACAACAGACTGCTACATTCATTTTTCCCCTCCAGCCACCCTTCAGATCTCTGTATCTAATAATCCCTTACCATTCTTAGTGTTATAGTATTGAAAATTTTGGAAGACTGGTAAATGGAAGTTCTAAAGTGTCTCTATTGTTTGCCAAAATGTAATTGATGAATTCAAATAAGTTCAGAAATTTTTTAAGTGCTTTTTCTCTGTCCTACTCACAGCTCTGGGTCTTCCAGGAGATGTTGGGGAGGTTTGTCCTGTCATCTTGAACTTAGACAAATGTCTGGAAGAGATCATGGAGTTGGCAGAGTCTGGCATGAGATACACTCAGATGCCCCATGTCATGGAGGTGGGACAAAGAACTAAGTTATAAATGCATAAATCTTAATAATAGAACTAGAGTAAGGTCCTGAGACTGAGCCTGGACATTTGTTCTTTTGTACCTATATCCGTGCTGAATTGTTTGGTTTCCCCTGGATTATCAGTTAAGTTTCAAATATTTTGAACTGGAGATGGCTGGTGCACTGGCTGCTCCTGATGCTCACTACTCACAGCTACTTCTGTAGACCTTCAGAGGAACACTGTTCACAGTGAATATCCACCATGAAGTCACTCACTGTTGAATGGCATTAAGATGTTTAGTCTCATGTTGACTGAATACAAATACTATTAATATAATATTTGTGCTTGTGTCATTCACTGTCACACTGCACTATTACTGCAGGTGGTGTTGCCTATGTTATGCAGCTACATGTCTCACTGGTGGGAACATGGACCTGAGAGCAATGCAGACAAGGCTGACAGCTGCTGCACTTCTGTTACCTCCGAACACATGAACACGCTGCTGGGAAACATTCTAAAGATCATCTATAACAACCTGGGAATAGATGAGGGAGCCTGGATGAAAAGACTGGCTGGTAAATATCATGACACAGTAATCCTTTATTACCCTCCACAAACGTCTTTTTACATATGACTTCAAAGCAGAAATTGGCATATGGTTACATTCAGGCCTTATTTCTTCTATTCTTGTTATATTTCTCATAAAATGTTGCATGTTTTACAATCTTTGACTAGCACACTTTGCTTCTTATCTTACCACCATCTATGAAGAAGTGTCAAAACATTGTTTCACATGTGTAGGAAGTGTTTTGTGTTAAACCAGTCCCAATTATATCAATGAGGATATACTGAACACCTCACTGAGCAATGTAATACACTTCAACAACAGCACATGCACTCTCTCTCTCTCACACAAACATACCCGCACACGCACGCACGCGCGGGCACAGACACACACACACACACACAAAACAAGTTTTAGTTTTTTTAATTCTCAAGCTCCATTTCTGTCTTCACCCTAAGTCTTCTCTCAGCCAATCATCAGCAAGGCCAAAGCTGAGCTGCTCAAAACCCACTTCCTTCCTCTGATGGAAAAACTGAAAAACGTGAGTCTCATGTTCTCATGTTCATCCCTTGTTGTATGACCTTGTTGCAATTACCAATGAATCTAGTGTACGGCTCTAAAATCGCAGTGTATCAGCAAATGTACAGTAAAGTGTGTGAGTGTAATGCAATGTCATGTTCATGTTCCTACAACTGAACTGATGAATGATTAGCCTTTGATCAGCCAAAATACACATCAGTATACTCTCAACAATGGCCCAGCCAACCGAAGACTGCATATATAACGCACAAGTTATTACATCTGCCAACAAAACACAATAATTTGACAACAGGATACACTGCCCATCAACAGGATAGCTTAGCATTTAGATTGGACTGAAGAAGTCAGACCACAGTCGGATCTGGTCTATGCTCACTCACATTCTAAAGTCTACCTATTTATTGCAGAAGGCCGCAGTTGTTCTGATGGATGAGGAACACAGCAAGGCGGAGGGGAGGGGTGAGATGTCTGAGACAGAACTTCTCATCATGGACCAGTTTACCATACTGGTCAGAGACCTGTATGCCTTCTACCCCCTCCTTATTCGATTTGTTGACTACAACAGGTACATTGTTTCTTGCTGTTTTTGAACAACAAATGTGATAAATGACAGTAACAACCTGCACATGCTCATCAGCTCAGCAGAACACAGGACCAACTATAATGGGAAGGCCACCAACCACTTTGATACGTTGACAGGGCCAGATGGCTGAAGGAGTCCAACCCAGAGGCTGAACAGCTGTTCCGCATGGTGGCTGAGGTCTTCATCTTCTGGGCCAAGTCTCATGTAAGGACATCTGTCTCTCTGTCTGGTGTCTGTCTGTCCATTTATCCATACAGTGACGACTGACTGAGTCGCCATTTTAAATCTATCCAGCAATCTGCTGTTATAGTCAGGTACAGGGATGCGGAGGTGTAGCTAGAGGTGAAGCAGACACTCACTAATCAGTTATTCAACCCTTTCGACATTTGACAGAGTAAGTGTCCGCTTTATTTAGATTTCCACTCATTATTTCAGAGGACAAGATACATTCACCCTAAGACACAGCACAAACTGATGCTCCCTCTTATAACTGGCTTTGCAATGTGCTCCTTGCAGAGTTTAATTTTGAGTCAGTAATTTTCCCAATACAATTTTAACATGGTTGCATTCCACTGTCTAACCTGTGTTAACTTGCATGAATGAAGAGGGACTGGTCTGGATCGATCCAGCTGCTGGACCATACCAGGTGACTGACTGACGCATGCTGTTATGTTTTCTTTTGCCAGAACTTCAAGAGGGAAGAGCAAAACTTTGTGGTCCAGAATGAAATCAACAACATGTCTTTCCTCATCACTGACACTAAGTGCAAGATGTCAAAGGTATGGGCAAGTGGATCACAGGATTTAATAATTTTTAATTAAATAATATTCATACATCAGGAACATATTTAAAATAGGAGCAAATACAGAGGTGATCAGCACACAACAGCTCCCACTATTCATCTGAAAGTTATCCTGTTAATCTGACAATATACTATGTTGGTATGTGCATGTCTTGCCTTCTACTCAGGGGATAGTTTCAGATCAGGAGAGGAAGAAGATGAAGAGGAAGGGAGATCGATACTCAATGCAGACGAGTTTAATCGTTGCCACTTTGAAGCGACTGCTGCCTGTTGGACTCAATGTCTGTGCCCCCGGAGAACATGAGCTCATTACACTGGCTAAGAACCGCTTCACCCAGGTGTGAAACATAGCTCCAATTCTTGCTGAACAGCTCTGTCTGATTTCTGAGTGGTGTGTAAAAAGAGTGCTGTGGTCAGGGCCACACCTGACCCAGGATGTTGTGGTTAATAGTCAGGGTATAATCCCATTTTATCCTGATCTACTGATGGACCATACACTTGCTTGTTAACAGAAAGATACAGAGGATGAAGTACGAGAGATCATCCGAAGCAATCTCCACTTACAAGGGAAGGTAAGGAGAGTCTGTGCTGTGCTGTTCTCAAGAGCTTTGTCCACAGCTATCTGTCTGTCTGTCTCTCGTCTCTCTACACATGAGCTCCTCTCCGTTAATAACATTGTGAACTTCCTGACTCACATGATACAAGCCAACAGTCAGTAAAGGTACAGGTCTGACCTGCTGAAGACTACATAAGTGTTCAACATCAACACACATATAAATGCATTCACTCTGTGTGATGATGAATTGTGTTGTGTAGCTAGAGGACCCAGCAATTCGCTGGCAGATGGCTCTGTACAGAGACCTTCCAAACCACTATGAGGACACCTCAGACCCAGACAAGACTGTGGAGAGAGTATTGGATATCGCTCATGTCCTCTTCCACCTGGATCAGGTGTGTGTTTGTTTGTCCTTTTAGAGGAGCTGGTATGATGGAAAATAATCATATCAGTTAAATTAGGTGAAAGCATTATTGTTTAAAACTGTGTCTCTGAAACCGGCTTTCTCAGAGATCTACACTGTGTCCATGACAGTTGCTGAGGTGAATGTGTGTCTTTAGGTTGAACATCCCCAGCGAAGTAAGAAGGCAGTGTGGCACAAACTCCTGTCCAAACAGAGGAAGAGAGCAGTGGTGGCTTGCTTCAGGATGGCACCACTCTACAACCTGCCGCGGTAAATTCCCTACACACACACACACTGCACTAAATTGCGAGTGTGCATTGGTGTGTTGCTATGTTGGTATTCAGTGGCAAGAAAAATTCAGTGACCCTCTAGATTGACTTGCATTTATGTATAAATTCATAGCAAAATGGTATCTTAAATTATGGCCTGGTCTTCATTTAACTTAAAATAATAAATAAAAACAATGTGTCCTAACTAATATTACCCAAATTACAGCATTGTTTTTGTTTATATTCACACATCATTCAAAGATTGAAAGCAGCTAACTGGAGTCAGGAATTAGCAGCTGGAGTCCAGTTACTAAAGCTTGCGAATCCATGCCCTCCTTACCTGCCTGCAGAAGATGAGGGAATGAAGGGTGAGGGCTTCTGTTTCCTGCTTCCTAGTTGATCATCTGAGCAATAACTGATCTTCCTAGTTGAGATTGCCTGATGAACCCAGGGCTGAGCTTCCAGGAATCTTCCACAGGGAGATCCAGTGCAGAAAGCCAAACCCTTTGGCCCACTTGATCGGTGGGTTCTGTTGTCCGGTGTTTGTTAGAACATTAGGAGTTTCAGAAACGCTTCCTTTACCTGGATCCAAGTCTGGCAACACCTTCTGGTAAAAGCTTGGGCGGAGGAACAGCCCGGATCCTTGTCTTGAGCTGAGAAAAGTACAGGCTGGAACTCATAATAACACTGGAACAGGGTGGAGCCCGGTGCCAGAGCTGGTAGGAGTAGGAGTTATGGTCATATTCCACCCATAGCAGAGGCTGGGATCAGGAGGTGGGTTCTACACAGTAACACAGCATAGAGCAGTCTCTAAATCTTGATTCATTCTCTCTGTCTGGTCATTGGACTGAAGATGGAAGCCAGAGGAGAGTATAATGACGACTTGGACCTGAAAACTATGTTGGTTGGGATGCCATGGAGATGGGTAACGCGATGAAGACAGTTCCTTCCACCTGGAACTGTTGGGCAAGGGCATCTGGCTTGATAGTTTGTGGACCGGGTGGTAGAAGCGGGAGAAATTAAAGACAGACCAGTGGGCCTGGCATGCATTCAATCTATTGGCTGATCAGATGTGTTCAAGGCTATGGTCCAATCTTAGGCTGGACGGTAATTCGATATCCATATATATTGTGATAGAAAATGTTTCAATAGTAGTGATTCGGATTCTAAACACATTTATGAAATTTCAATATACATTAATTACAACTACTTTCACTGTTTGTTACAGGGTACTGCTGTCCCTGCAAGGGGAGCAGGAAACAATAGGCTAGGTTGGTTATTCATGACATCACCACAGGTACACAGCCATCGCTCTGACTGCAATGCAAATGTGAAGGAACAAGCTTCCACAACCCATAAGGTAGACGGAATAGTTGGTAAGAGACACTACAGTGGTGTAGAAGAACTTCAGCTATCAAAGTTTGGATAAACTTTAAGCTTCAGTTTGCTGCTTAATGTGCTGGAGAGGAGCCGACCAGCAGTAGGAGCACATCAAATCTGTCCACCACCTAAAGCATTTCATTTGAGAGCCTGAAGATAAGGCCCCGTAGAAGCTTAATATTGCCTGTCCCTGTAACAACGTCACCACCCACCCACCTGTGTTTTTATTGTTTCTGACTCTTTCTGTATTCTGTAGTAACTGAGGGCTTTTCATATACTTTGTCATTTGGATGAAAGCAATTTTGTTAAATCAAATCAGATTTATTTGCATAGCGCCAAATCTTAACAAAGTTACATCAATGCACTTTACATGTAGAGCAGGTCTAGACTAAACTCTTTATAAAATGATTTAAAAAGACAGATCCCAATAGATCCCCTGATGAGCAAGCACTTGGTGACAGTGGCAAGGAAAAACTTCCTTGAAGAGGCAGAAACCTCGGGCTGAACCAGGCTCGGGGGGTGGACATCTGCCTGGACTGATTGGTTTGCGAGGGAGAGAGGCATGGGGGAGAGGGAGATATTCAAAACAAATGTAGGCAGGAACATGATACTACATGGAGTTAATGGAGATGATGTTGTCGTATGGAATTCATGAGGATAAGGGAGTAGCAGGCGTTGCAGGAACATGGAATGGCACGAAGTCACCACCTGCTGGATGGGGACGGAGAGAGAGGAGGGGAACTGGGAGCGAGACATTGAGAGAACATGGTTAGTAAATGCAGTACAGATGCTTAGAACTGGGAGAAACAGGGATTTTTAAGAAGTATGGTTATTGTCAGCGCATGCAGGGGGGTGCTCAGTCCTTCCTCCAGCAGCCTAGGCATAGATAAACAGTTGATTGACTTTAACTTTTTAACTATAAGCTCTGTCATACAGAAAAGTTTCAAGCTTGGTCTTGAAAATTACTAAAGAGTCCGTCCCCCGAACTGAGCCTGATAACTGAAAGATCTGCCTCCAGATTTACTCTTGGAGACTCTAGGAACCACAAGTAAACCTCCATCTAGAGAGCAGAGTGGCCTACTAGGACAGTAAGGAACTATGAGCTCTCTGAGATATGATGGAACTTGACCATTAAGAACTTTATATGTTAACACAAGGATTTTAAATTCTACTGTATTTTACTCTCAGCCAATGAAGAGCAGCTAACACAGGAGAGATGTGATCTCTTTTCCTAGTTCCTGTTAATAATCATGCAGCAGCATTCTGAATCAACTGAAGGCTTTTCAAAGATTTGTTTGGACAGCCAGATAATTATGAGTTTAGAAAAAACACAAGAAACTTGTGCGACAAAAAAATGGACCAGACTCAGTGATTACCTTCCTAGCAACAAACTATCGCCCTGCTCTATGTGCCCTACAGATAATATCCAACTAGGACAGTGAGCGGTGATAGCTATAATGTCTTTGGGGTCATCAGGTGGGAACCTCCTTTCACCGGTGTTTCGTCTAGTTAGGCCCACAACACCTCCAGAAGGCTAGACCGTGAACACTGGCATCCCAGAGTCACCCCCTAATGCCAGCCATCACCACTCCTCATACAAAAGACAACTATCTCAAACGAGCACGACTGTCAACTACTCTGACCTCTCACCAACTGCACCAGTGAAAGCAGGGTGGGGATACAGACCCTGGTTCAGGTAGGGGGCATGAAAGTATAGGGGGTGCAGGAGGTGGAGGCAATACAAGCTACACTAGCAGATTCAGCAACTAAACTCACCTGAACAGTCCTATACTGAAACAAACCCAACACAGGCCAACTCACCTGGACTAATCGCATGGTGACAAAGAGGCTCAAACAGGCCACACCCTCCACTTAAATACATTTCCCCTTCCTGGATTTCTTCCTCTGCTTCTCCCTAGAATCTGTCTATCTTAAGAGCTCCCCCTGCTGGGCCCCCAGACACTCTTACTTCTTCTAACCCAAATCCACTGACTGGATCTTACTGCCTCATCCGACATTTCCTTCACTATTTTCCTCACCCTCTGTCCCCTTCCTCCTAACTCCTTCAACAAAGCAACAGCAGATCTTGCTACAAACCCTCTACATCCTACTTCCACTGGACATATCCTAACCTTCCATCCTCGCTGCTCAGCATCCTTACCTAAATCTGCATACCTGAGCTTTTTCCTTTCATATGCTTCTTCAACTAAATCCTCCCACGGCACAGTCAGCTCTATGAAATATACTTTCTTTCTACTTCTAGACCACAAAATTATATCAGGCCTTAGCTTTGTGCAGGCTATTCCCTGGAGAACAACAAGCTTTCCTCCTAAATCTACCTGCATTTCCCAGTCACTAGCATACTCTAAGCTGCCTTGCTTCCTTATTATCTTATTAACTTTCCCTCCTTCCTGAACAAACTGTTTTGCAACTCTCTTTGTCTTAGATCCTCCTAGAATTGCCTGCCTCCGTATAGCTTCAATGCCTGCAGCTAAGCTTTTTAAAACCTGGTTATGTCGCCACGTATATCGGCCTTGTGAGAAACTAACCTTACAACCGGACAAGATGTGTTTTAAAGTTGCAGTACCCGAACACAACAAACATAACGGGTCTCCATTTACCCAGAGTTTTAGGTTCTGGGGAGTTGGCAATACATCATATGTTGCCTCTATCAAAAATGTAATACTACTTTCCTCCATACTCCACAGCTCTTTCCAACTAAGCTTTTTCTTCTCTACACCTTCCCAGTTCAACCACTGCCCCTGCTTAGCCTGAGCCACTGCCCTCACACTCCTTAATATTTCCTCCTGTGTACAAACCTGCTCTACAACTAGCTTCTTTGGGACCTGCTCTACTCCACACTGGTTTGCCTGGGCCAAGCCCCAAGCCTCCCAGGCTTATCTGTATGCCTAAGAGCTGCTTCTGTTTCCTGCACTGCCATTCTTGGATTCCATTTTCTCCCCTTGGTTGGGTTTGGAACCACCTTACTAACAACCACATCTATACTGCGAGATAAAAGAAGCTCTGTCCTAACCTTAGTACATTTAAACTCCTCCACTAAACTAGATACTGGGAGCTGAAGTACGCCTTTCCCATACAGTGCCACAGTGCTTAAACATCTCAGAACCCCGAGCCACTTCCTAATGTAAAAACTTACTACTCTTTCCATTTTCTCTGCAGCAGATATTGGAATCTCATATACTGACAGTGGCCGCAGCAACCTGGCAAATAATCCAAACTGCAAACACCACAACTTCAACTTTCCTGGAAGTCCTGATTTATGTGGCACTGACCCAAATGCATTTGCTAAGTCCAAGAATATCACATGCAAATCTCTTTTCTCACTCTTGGCTGCCTGAATTTGGTGTCCAAATCATGCTAGTGTGCTCTAAACACCCTGCGAAACCTGGTATTCCTGCCTTCTGTACTGAAGTATCTATTAAGCTATTCCTTTCTAAATAACTAGCTAGTCTCCGTGCAACTACACTAAAGAAAACCTTCCCCTCTACATTCAGGAGAGAGATCATACAGAACTGACTCAGGTCTGAAGACTCCTTCTCCTTAGGAATAAGAACACCTCCTGCCCTACGCCATGCTCTGGGAATAGACTGTTTCTTCCAAACTATTCTTAATTGCCTCCACAAAAACTTTAGGATATCAGGTGCGCTTTTATAGACCCTGTCGGGGACTCCATTTGGCCTTGGGGCCGAAGAAGCCTTCACACGCCTGACTACCTCCTCTGCCTCCTTCCACCTAGGTGGTCTAACATCCATTTCTTGATCTATCGCCCCTAATGGTGGCATGTCAGGTGGAAGTCCTACTACTCTATTCTGCTCAGAATCTGAATATGTATTTCTCAGGTACTCTTCTATTTCTATCTTTGTCGCTTTAAGCTGCCCTCCCTTTTCCTGGTTAAACATTCCTTTAACAAACTTGAATGGGTCCCTGTAAAATGCTGTTCTTACATATTCTTTCTTTTTTCTCTTTTTCCCAAGATGTTCGGCCCTTCTGAGTACAGCTAGCCTGCTTCTCAGATCCTCTTCCCACACATTAATTCCCTCTTACTCTTCCTCTGTAGCTCTTTTCCATTGCTTTCTTAATTGTCTTCTTTCTTTAACTAATTTCTCAATTTCTCTTTGCAATCTAGACTTAGTTACCTGTACTCTTTCAACCCTCTTTCTATCTTGCACCCCGAATCTTTCGTCACCATAGGAGTAAATAATGTCTCCCATTTTCTCTAATCTATCACTTGCGTCTCCTCCTAGTCTATTCAGAATTATTGACAAGTCCCTGTTGACTGTCTCCCATTCCTTGCTACTATTTGCCCTCGGCCATTTAACTCTAGCTTTCTGCTCCATATTTCTCTCTGGCTGGCCTGTTCACCTCAATATCAGCTGCATCCCTTCTTATAACCTCCTCCTCCACCTCTGTGGCTGTGTTGTTGATATCCTTCGAACTGTGGTTTTCTACCTGTCGCTGGATTTCATCCGACTTATTCAATTGACTTCTTAAAAAGTTATGATCGATGCGGCCACACTGCCCTCTTTTCCCACACATCTCTTTCTTCCCTGATGCACTCTAAGGCCTCTAACTGATGTTACTTTCTGCCAACCACAAGGAAAAACCTGGAGCATCTTTCCCTCTAATCTACCATTTTTATTCTCTCCAGCCACACTCACTATGCCCTTCAAACTATTCTGCCCACTTCTAGTCCTAGAGAATAGGTCCGTGCCCCTATCCTTCACTGAGTCACATAACCAATTCGTAGTCTTATCCGTTCCAGTGTCTGTTACCATGTAGTCTGCCTGTGAGTCATCTTCCAATGAGTAATGAGTTACAGTAGTCCAGCCTAGAAGTAACAAATGCATGGACTAGTTTTTTTGCGTCACCCTGAGAGAGGATGTTTCTGATTTTCCTAATGTTTCTCAGGTGGAAGAAAGCTGGCCCACTGACTTGTTTTATGTGAGAGACAAAGGACATGTCCTGGTCAAAGGTTACTCCAAGGTTTCTTACAGTGGAGCTGGAAGCCAAAGTAATGCCATCCAGACTGATTAGATGTTTAGACAACTTTTCTCTGAGGTGCTCAGGGCCGAGACCAATAACTTCTGTTTTGTCAGAGTTAAGGAGTAAAAAAGTTTTTGGGTCATTCACACTTTTACGTTTTCAAGACATATCTGCAGTTTGACTATCTGGCTGACTTCATTTGGCTCCATTGATAAGTACAGCTGAGTGTCGTCTGCGTAACAGTGGAAGTTGATGATGTGTTTCCTCATAATGTTGCCTAGAGGAAGCAGATAAAGGGGATTGGTCCAAGGACTGAACCCTGTGGGACTCCATAACTGACTACAGTGCATGAGGAGGAGTTAACATGGACAAACTGATGTCTATCTGATAAGTAGGATTTGAACCACCTTAGTGCAGATTCTTTAATTCCAATTTTATTTCATGTTCCAGTCTCTGTAGTAAAATATTATGATCTATGGTGTTGAATGCAGCACTAAGATCTGGAAGGAGAAGTATGGAGGCTGATCCATTGTCTGAGGCCATTAGAATGTCATTGGAGACTTTAACCAGCGTTGTTTCTGTCCTATGATGGGCTCTAAATCCTGACTGAAACTCTTCAAACAAACTGTTCCCATCCAGATGGTCGTGTATTTGGTTTGCTACAGCTTTCTCAATGATTTTAGAAATAAATGGAAGGTTCGATATGGGTCTATAGTTGGCCAAAACATCTGGATCAAGATTCAGCTTTTTAAGATGGGGTTTGATAACTGCTGTCTTAAGAGTCTGAGGTACAAAACCCAAAGATAAGTTCAAATGAATCATGATCTAGAATGTACGGCTCAATTAAGTAAAAAATCTCTTTAAAGAGGCTAGTAGGTACTGGGTCTAATAGACAGGTTGATGATCTGGATGATGAAACTATAGAAGCTAGCTCAGAGAGATTCAGAGGTGAGAATGATTCCAGATTTTACAACCTTTTTACAAAAGAACAAGACAGTCAGCCTATTTTCAGATTTTAAGTTTAAAGACATTAATACTGGCATTTGTACCGTTTGTTTAGCTGTAAATATATATTTGTATCTATAATTTTCATACACTAGACAAACCAATTTTTCAAACGACTTCCATTCTGGGCATTATTGGAATTTTTCATAATGTTCATATCAATATTGCAATTATAATGTGTCAACAAAAATTAAGTAATATATTTAAGCAATACATCAAAACAGGCTGTTGTATATGCTCATTATACCACAGCTACTTTTTGCTACTTGCTCTAACAGTTGGTTGTTGTCGTGGATGCATTGCTGCTTCCCTGACGCAGAATGACATGCTGTGACAAGGCTTTAGAATAGTAGCTGTGGTGTACGTTCATTATATCACAGTTAACAACCAATCAGATTGCAGGTCCTTTCCGTTTTATAACATTTTGGCCATATCGTAAATATTGACTGCCAGAAGTTCACGATTGCCAGTGTCTTAATTAATTAATTAAGACATTAATAATTAATTAATTAATTAATTAATTAATTAACCCTAACCCTTGACCAGGGATGAGCAGCAAGACAAGAAGGTATGGGTGTGGAACCTTGGAGCCTTAGCACAGAACAGCTCCCAGCCCCCATATAGTTGCATCTACCTCCACCACAAACTGACAATTAGGGTCTCAATTGCAGAGAATGGGTCCAGGGTTGTACATAGTCTCTAGTCTCTCAAAGGCCTGGTTGGCCACTGCTGCCCACCAGAAGGAAGACTTGGTGGAGAAGAGGGAGAGAAAGGAGTGAAAGGAAAGGCTGTCTGTGTTGAAACCCCAGGTGAAACAGTGATAAGTTCATGAAACCAAGTAAATGCTGAATGTGTTTGCAGCGCTGTGAATACTGGCGCAGTAGACAGCAGAAACTTTGGCTGGATCCATTTTGATACTATTGTGGGCGATGATGAAGCCCTGGACCTCACACTTCTGGCTTTGACAAAAACTGAGTTCTGTAGAAGTTGCTGCAAGACTGACTGGACCTGGTGAATGTGCTCCTCAAGGGAACCACAGGATGACAGAGCAATAACAGGAGCAGGAACTTGATAGCCTCTTGATGGTTCCCTGAGATGAAAATGTGCAGGGATCCACAAACTGCTGCAACATCCTCTTAATGTGGGCAACCTGGTGTCTGCTAGGTCTATGACAGGCTATACTGGATCGTGCTGCAAGGGTTGTGAATTCGGACCCAAAAGCAATCCACCACTGACCCAGAATAAGGCCAGTGGCATACAGCTTGAATAAGGCTCAGCTGCTAATAGAGTCCGGCTGCGATGTACACTGAACGTTTGTGACAGATGCCACCAACCAACCTCCAGAAACCAGTGTTGACCTATGTGAAGACTGCATGGATTGGAAAGGACATAGCCCTCCAGAAAGAGGAGAATGGATGAGAAGATGGGGACCAGGTTATAAATGAGCTCAGGATCAGTTTTCCAGGACAGAGACGAGGGAGACAGGTCAGTGTCAGCCACGGTTGGAAAATCAGGCCAGGAAAAGTGCTGGAAAGTCCTGTATGAGGGTGAAGAACAATCAGGCTGTTGTACTGGACAGGCAGGTGATGATTGGGTGAGGAAGCCCCAGATGAAAAGACTATTACAACCTGGGAAGGAAACACAACCAAAGAGTTCACAGACTTTTTCTAGCTACTGTATCTTTTAAAACAAGACCTGTTAAGTTAAGGTATTATACGATATCATTAAGTTATTACTAAATGTATCTCCCTTGACTAGGCACCGGGCAGTCAACCTGTTCCTGCAGGGCTATGAGAAGTCCTGGATCGAGGCAGAGGAACACTACTTTGAAGATAAACTCATTGAGGACCTCGCTGTTAGTTCATTTCATATAAATGTGAAATAAGAGTCATATTGGTCATTGACAGCACATTGTATTTTCTGTTTGCACTCCTGATTCTCTTCTGAATGTGTGTTTGTGTCAGAAATCAGGTGACCAAGACCCACCCGACGAAGAGGAAGGGATGAAGCACATTGATCCACTGCACCAACTTATTCAGCTTTTCAGTAGAACAGCCCTCACAGAGAAGTGGTGGGTTCTCAATTATGTATGATTGATATTAGCCTCTGCCAAGTCCAACTTACCAATGAGCTGACACCATATCTGAATATCATTCTCCACTTTCCATTCAGTGGGTATCCAATGTTTTACTATTTCTAGTAGTCAGCAAGCCAAATAATCACTGTCACTGTCTTCACTACTTGAAGGTATCTGTGGTTCTTTAAATGTGAGCAGAATGCTTACAAACACTGTCTGCCAACCTCTGTCGTACGTGTCAAACCTAACATTGCTCTCTCGTTCACACTGGGTGGGTACAGTCTTGATGTTTTTCTCTCCATGGACTGTCTTTATACTCCTAGTTATTTAAAATGAAGTTAGCGTAACCAAATAAACCCTGCAGCTTAAATGATGTGAACTGCAAGTCTGATTTTGCAAAGGTGTCTGCGTGTATTTCCTGTTACAGCAAACTGGATGAGGATGATCTTTACATGGCCTATGCTGACATTATGGCGAAGGTACCAGCTACCAATACCTTTTCATTATATAGAAGTAAAAACTGCTGCTGCAGATGATTCTGGTCATTGGTGCCTTCTAAACTCCCTTTTCATTCAGAGTTGCCACGATGAACAGGATGAAGATGGAGAGGAAGTGAAAAGTTTTGAGGTAGGTACTAGTCTGTATGTCAGCCTGAGAAGTAGGAGCTGCAGACTAATGTCCTGTTTCAATCAACAGGAAAAGGAGATGGAGAAGCAGAAGTTGTTATATCAGCAGGCTCGGCTACATGACAGAGGAGCAGCAGAGATGGTGCTTCAAACAATCAGTGCCAGCAAAGGTCAGTTTTCAAGCATCTCTCCTGCAGAGTTTTGGCTTGAATCAGGAAGGAGAAAGGGACAATAAACAAGCAGGACAACACAATCACAATCATTTGCTAACTGAAGATAAGGACTCAGCACACATAATTGAGTGGGACTTTAGATGAATCAGCTCTTAAATAACACAAATATCAATTGACTAAATTCTGTGTGTGTGTAGTGTGTTTGATGTAAACTGTATACATAAAGGATTTTCTTAAAATCTAATTCAAAGACAAGGGCTTTTTAGAGATTCACTCAGCAAGTCTTTGTTCACTGTACTGAAATAACTGCTATTAACTAATTTCTCTAATAATGATTAATTAAGAACTATTATTGACTCTGGAGATAGTAAGTCACCCTTAGATATGTGTGAATTCATCTCCCTTTTTAAAATGAGCAAGGTGAATCAGTCATAAAGAATAACAGCCTCTTCAACAGGTGAGATGGGTCCCATGGTGGCCTCCACTCTAAAGCTGGGTATAGCTATACTCAATGGAGGAAACTCAACTGTGCAGCAGGTATTACAGCACTCCCTCTCGCACTAATGGATCTCGGTCATCAAACATGTGCATAATGTGGTAGTGTGAAATTTATTTTTAAGGCAGGCCTCTCCCAGCCCCAACTGTGCTCTTTGTCTCTAAAACAGAAAATGTTGGATTATCTGAAGGACAAGAAGGATGTGGGGTTTTTTCAGAGTCTAGCTGGGCTGATGCAGTCATGCAGGTAACACTTCAAATTTTGGCTCCAAGAACAGAAATATTCAAACATTTCACCACAAAAGCTGGGTTTTTTTATGTTCTCAGATAGCAGCACACACAGGTGATGAAGATTATGAACAAATGACCCTGGATATATTGCATATGCGGATGTGATACTCAGACTTTATGCTAGAGCCATTGGTCAACACGATGAGAAAGCTTATTCATATGTGCAGCAGATTCACAAAAGGGACAGATAAGTTAAGCTGCTTTAGAAGTTACAGCAGTAACTGTGCTTGTGGCATAGCTCATGGAGTTGATTGAGTGTTGTATTAACTCAGTCCAGCCTGAATTCAAGCTTCATATACAATTTATAGGTGCTCCATAGATCTAAGTGGAAACTGTGAAATACATTAAAGATGTCTCACTGATTACAGCTTGAAGAAGCAAAAAGGTCTTAACATATTTTGAGAATATTTTGAAGTTTTAAAAAGGTATTGAAATTAACTTCAGTAGTCCTACCCCCTTTAAGAAGTGAGTTAAAAGCCAAAGCAGATCTTGTTTTCCTGGGATGCATGGGGAGGTAGTTCTACAACTGAAGGTCCTGGACTGAAAAGGCCTTGGTTATAAGGAAAACGTAAGGAACTGAGGAGCTGGAAAAGAATGAAGAGAACAAGAACTAATAAATGTATGCATCATTGGTGCAGGAGTAAAAATGGGTGTGCAAAAATATTACAGGCTTATGGTGTGCCGGATGAATGTCAGATAACCCTGAATAATTGTGATGCTATGAGAAAGCACAAGATGAAGAGTGACTAGGGAGTCACTCTAAGGGGCAAAGGGAGTTAAGGAGATGATTTTAACATTGATGTGGATGTTCCTGTGTGGAGCTTTAGAATGAGCTTGGCACACTGCATTTCAGATACCCCTACCTGGATAAATGAAACAACAGCAACAACAGGATCCATATTGTCAAATGTATCCTATGACAAACAGTCAGAACTCTGGGCCAGGTTGTACTCTGCAAAATATCTGTATTGGCTAAAAGCAATAAAGTAAATAAATTTGTGTAGCAGTATTTTTTTAAACATTCCTAATAATATGCAGTCGTTCCTGCTATGAAAGGTCCCATTTCGTCCAGAGAAAACCCAAATTATTAATTAACCCAACACCAATGGCTACTGTAGAAATTTGTATCCATTTATGAAGACTGAAGAGACGGCTAGAATGCGCAGAGTTAATGGTAATAACAAGAGTGGAACCAGAAAAGACACACCTACCTCCCCAGCTTTGTGGATTCCGAAGTATTGAATGCATTATAGCGTGAGTGCAAAATCACAATGTGAATGGAGGGATGTTTTTCAAGGAGGCCGGGGATAAATTTAATATAATCAGCAGTTTTCCCCCAGAAAGAAGGTAATATAGTAAATATAGACTATGGAGTCTCCTACCACTAAACTTTCACCACCACGCTTAGATTCAGGGCTACCTTAGTTAACTGTAAGTTTTAAGACAAGTTTTTGGCCGGTACATAGAAGAAGTGGGAGGAAGCAACTGAATTTTAATTGATGCATATCTCTTCTAGTGTTCTGGATCTTAATGCATTTGAAAGGCAGAACAAAGCAGAAGGATTGGGGATGGTGACAGAAGAGGGTTCAGGTAAGTTTCAGCATGTTGTACATTTATTTTATTTAGGTGCTCTGAACATTACTAAACAAAAGGACATAAATTACTCTGAGAAAAGTTAGAATCTGCTCTTCTACAGCAGGTGCAGGTAAAATTCTTCAGTGTCACATAAACTCTTCTGAGTTAAACCTAGAAACTAGACGCTAGTGGGTGAAAGGTAGTGGAGAGGAACTGACTGGCATGGTTCAGGACTGACTGCTGTGTAGAAGGCAATTATGTGTCGAAGAAATACACACTTTGGTTCTTTTTCTTGATACATAAGTGTTCTTTTTTACAGCATCATCATTCTTTATTTTGCTTTTTCCCATTTCATCACTTGGTTCAGCGCATTGTTGATTTATGGTAATGCAGTAAAACCTGTTTTGTTTGCCCTCATGATTCTGTGTGTTAACAATGCTCTGAGTCAGCCTTCAGATTGTGTACTGATACTTCGTGTCAACAGCCTGTGGCAGTGGTGGAAACTCTCTGACTGTTTTGTACAAGCAGATTTTAAAAGTAATGTATTCAGACCTCTGTCCTGGGTAATAAAAAGTCATTACCATATCAGTTCAAAAATTGTTATAAGTGACAGAGTAGTTTGTTACATTGACTTAACCACATTCTGGGGGAGGGGGCCACAATTGGCAAACTTTTCCCCACCGTCTGTGTTTGACACTAACATTAGGACTGAACATTCAACTTTAAACAGCTTGAAGTGTTTGAATTGGAGCTCAACACAGCAAGTGTCTGATGACAGGGCAACAGCCCACCACTAGTGGGCGCCCAGGATATATTATCCTCAGCTGTTTCAAAGGGAACCTTGTGGAGGGAGTGTGCACTTCACATTTTAGAGAAACACACACATGAACTTAATTATTAACATCCTTATTCCTCCATAGTAATTGCTCCCCTGTGATTGTTTAGCTTTATACTCTCTGTCCTGCTGCATTATGGAAGAGGCATTATTAGAATAACCTTCAAATGAATAATTTGAAGGTGAATTTCTTTATTTTTTAAAGATTTAACGAATAATAAAAACAAATTTGCACACTAACAGCAGTAAATACTGTTACTGATTTTTAAAGTGCATTTCCACAATGAGATTTGCTCCACTACATTAGTTCCTACATTAATTTACATTGACCAACTGGTGTTTTCCATGTTTGCGTATGCAGAATGCAAAAAACAGCAAATATTAAAACTGACTTTTACCCTTTACAACACAAGACTAAAACTATTAGCCATATTACCAACTACAGCTGAAAATGTTGGACTCCAACCCTCGTCACCATTTTAAAGGCTTTTTTGACTAAAGGTCTATGCTCATACATGTCAAACTCAAAAGAAAAGAAAAAATAATACAAAAAGTCGTATTATTAATTTTGGGAGGATTTGTACAAATTTTTTGTTCATTAGTCTTTTAAATTTTTTTTCGTGTTGACCAAACATCTGAATTAGGAATTTTTAAAGCTCTTTTCCCTATATGTAATCTTTTTCTTTGTTTCTTTCTGTTTCTTACTTTCTTTCTCTCTTTCTTTCTCCCCCTGTTTTCCTTTTCTCATTTTGGTTTACTGCACCTTCTTCCCTTCCTCAGTCATCACTCATGAGCGTGGTAATTATACCTTCTGCCATTTTCTTGTGTGTTGGTTGGTCTCTCGCTCTGACTATACAGTTGGTCAGTTGTTGTGTCAGTTCTGTCCAGGTCCTGAGTGTAGACCTTCAAACCTCATGTTTACCAGCTCTTTGCTTGTAGCTATTTTTCTGCCTTACCCTCACCATTTTGACCAATTTTATGTTTGTTTTTTCTGTTTGAGTTACTTTACTTTTTAATTTCTTTTTCTTTTTCTTTTTTTTTTAACAGCTTTGACCAATTACAAATCACTCTACAGTCACATTTGTAGTTGGCTTTTTAATTATGTTTGAAGTCTTTGTCCACTCCTGAATTATGATACCAAACATTGATGTCATTTTTTGTGACAATAGTAAACCGGTGATGATGATTTGTTTTGAATCTTCTACAGATAAATTAAGATTTAAAACTGTAGACATGTTGGGGCAGGAGAAGTGTAGCTGTGAGCTGTATGGCCTTAACCTGCCTTCTAAAATGTCTGCCTCCCTCTCAGGATTTGTACAGTATCTGGCACATTCTAAATATTACTAATATGAGTATTTGCCTCCCCCACATCTTGCACCCACGCCACCTAAAGTCAGCTGACTGTTTTGAGATGGTTATTGTGCTGGTTGTTTTCTGTTGTGAAGTCTATGGTTTGTGTATGTTCTCAGCCACTCCGTCTTTTCCTGACTTGTCTCTTAGGGCTGCAATGAAAGCACACAGTCCAAACCAAATATTTGTTCAATTGAGCTAAACATCTCTTTTATTACAGCTACATTCATTATTGTCACCTCAATAACAGTCAAAGATCTCTGCGTAAGGTGAAACAGTGTTGTGTCATTGACTTGTGCAGCAGCAGATTCTTAGAGAGCTTGTGGAGACCAAAATCAGAGCTTACAGAGAAGGTGAGAATGGACACAATTCATGAATTCTGTTGTGTTTATAAAATATTTATTGTGAAACATTAGGGAGGAGAGAAACATGGAGAGCATTGTCACAAATCCCCCATAGGAAGGAAGTGAACCAAATAATTTTCAAAAACATAAATGAGTTACATAGTGACATAGAACAAAGTTTATTGTTGTTGCCAAATGGGGTGTTATTTAGTGAATAGATCCACTGGATAATTCAACTGTAATAGTCCAATAAAAAAAAAAAAATCTTAGGATATGGACTATTAAGTCATATTTAGTAACATTTAACTGAAGGACAATTGAATCGAAGAAAAAGACAAAATTGCAGCCCTACTCATTTACCATTTTTCACCCTCATGTGTTTTGCTTTGTGTACCTCTCTTCTTCTCCATCAGAGCAATTGTATTTTGAATTTGTAGTAGTCCAGCCACACTCCTCTGTGGGTAGAGGAGAGTGAACTCTAATAATTTCTTCCTCCCTTCTTCTCTCCATTTACTGGGTCAGCTATATTCTGTAGAGGATGGTTTGTCCTTCATGACTCTTTTACTTACATGATAAAACTTCATATGAAGGGCTTGTCCTTTTCAATGATTGTATTTTGACTTATTGACACACTGGTTCTGCATTTTAAATTCCTGATTTGGTTGGCGTGACAGCACTGTGTGCTTTATCTGTAAATCTTTTTTGAGTGTGACTAGAGACAGGAATATGCTTTTACCATATTCTTAGCTACTAAGTTTTTGTAATCCTGAAATTTGTAATTTGAAATTTGTAATCCATCTAGAGATATAACTGATATTTACTTGCTGATTAAAAAGATAAATGGCTCATTATTTTTCCTCAGCTGTGGAAAGCACAGGCCTGAAACAAGCCTGAAAGTGCATTTACTTTTATGACGACACTGGCAATTTTAGAAACACATTCAGTGTCACTGAAAAATAATCAGTTAGGTTTTGGAAGAGATTTCCAAATAGTTATAAAGGCCACTTCATAAAGATCACTTCAAAATCACTCAAAATCAATTGTCTCCACAAAAATATTCATGCAGTATCACCAAAAATACTATCAGTATACTATCAGTCCTCCAGAAAATCCAAGACTCTCAGACGTACCATCAAACAAATGATCACTCAATTCATACAGCCACCAAACTATCATATGAATCACATGAATTGGTCATGATTGTTGGGCCAGGGTTTCACATCCTTTTTCAACCTACACCGAATGTTTAAATGATGTGGGACTATTCAATTCAATTCAGTTCAGTTCAAAGGTCTTTATTTCGAGCATGATGGCAGCATAAAATAACACGCATGCTCAAACATATTTAAAGAAGAAATACAACAAAAAACAATTGATTTCAGCAGCAATCTTAACATGCTCGAAAAGGAGTTGGAAGGACGTGCCTTTCTTGACAACGTAGAATAGTGAAGTAAAAAAGGTTGCATCTGTGGCTCTGCTGCCAGATGGCACCATAGGAGTGCACTGTTGGATTACATACACATATCAAAGTGGATGGAAACTGCAGTGTCCTGTTTATCTGGGAATGACTCGGAATACCCCTGTAAGAGTTGGATGACATTGATTGGGAGAGTGATGAATGAACGTTCCTTACAGTTCAACCAATTGGATGGTGAAGGACGAGTTGTTCCTTTCAAAGGGCTGTTCAAAAGACTATCTCATTGTTGTATTTATTTATTTTTTAAGAAATCAACCAGGGGAAACAAATTTTTATCAAATAAATAATCGCTGGCAACATTTATAGGAAGCGTTAGGTGCTGTTAGTGGTGAAGATAGAATAATAATGTGGCATGGCTTCTTACATACTATGTGGGGACAGAACTAGTTGAATCTGCGGGAGTTGCGGACCTTTATGCCACGCTCATTCAGTCAGCCTTTCAGTCAGGCTTTTCATATGGTGATGTAAATAGTTTGTTGACCTGGATTTGACTAAAATGCTTTTCTGGCAAATATTGCAATGTGCTTTACCTTGCTTGTCATCTAAAAAAGGGCATCCAGATGCTATTACGTTTCCTTTGGCTCAAATTGGCAGGTTTTTTTTTGACATGTAATACTGGCCATGCATCAACTTTAGTGTGCACAGTTCAAAATCTAAAAGGCAAACAAATAATTAACATAAATGTGAATTAAATAGAATAAAACAACTTTGAGCTTTCTTTGAACTTTTGCTGAGCTGCATTATTTTCAAAACAATTAATGATCTGGGAAGAAATGTAAATCAATCCATTTACCATCAATACAATACAATAAATAATACATAACAAAAATATGAATGAAATAAAATTGTAAAAAAAAGGAAGTGCACATTTGAACTTTTACTTTGTCAAACTAGCCATACCTTTGGTGACCAGCATAATTAGGTCCTGACAGAGATGTAAGGTACACTTTTGGACAGAATGAACATCCTCGCCATGTGTTAAAGTAGCAAACTGTCACATTGCAGAAAAATAAATCAAGGATAAAATATATATATTTGAACAAGCAGACATGCTTTGAACATGCAGGAAAATGCAGGCTTATCACATCACATTTTATTAGAGGCAGGGTTCTTCACAACACTTAACTGGAATCTGAACCTGCTGTGTCATTAGTAGATTAGATACGTCATTATCTTGCCATTAGATACTTCTACGTGGTAACTTTTTGTAGCAGCTGTGAAGTAGTTAACACAAATTAATGGACATCAATAGATGAATAAGGAAATTTCGGATGCAAATTTTGCATCATTAAAGTTCTGATGAATATAAGATCTCTCTTACATGCTGGTGGACTGATTTCCAGGTTTAGTCAAAGAGAATACATTAGAAAGAAGTGCACTTTCATTCTTGTTTCAGACCTACAGATGTACCAGTTTATAGTCATATTTTGTTGATGCATTCTTTTCATGTTTCTGTTGTTGTTGTACTGAGTTATTGTGTAGTGTCTCATCCTTCCTCTGATATTTTCCTGTTGCATGGTTTGAAGCAGCATTTTAGCACAGTCAGAGGAGCTATCCTCAGTGTATCTGTAATCAGTACAGAAAGCTATTGGCTCAGTCACAACCATAAAACCAGTTCTGACTATAAAATGCTGCAGTTTAAGGACCAGTGCACTTCAGTCCACCACCAAATGCTGTGGCTGCCCACTGCTCATTCATGTGTGTGTGTGTGTGTGTGTGTGTTTGTGTGATTGTTTTAAATGGGAATCATGTATTATGACATACACTTACACCTACAAAAATACTGGGAATTTTTTAACATTAAATCAATTTCTTTTAATAGTTGTTCACTCTCCATCTTCTTTTGTTTCTGTATCTTTCGTGTTTGTTGTTGGCTTTTGTCTTCCCATTTCTCTGACTTTGATGTGTATGTGTGTCTGTTTACATGAACGTGTGTGTGTGTTTGCACATGCTGATATTCCTGTGTGGATGTTTGTGCATACCTCTGTATGTGTTGGTGTATATGTGTGTCTGCATGTGTGGCTTGGTGTGTATGTGTCCATGTGTGTGTATATGTTTCTTCTCTCTGACCAGGTGAGAAGGTCATGCAGGACGATGAGTTCACCTGTGACCTTTTCCGCTTCCTGCAGCTGCTCTGTGAAGGACACAACTCAGGTGTGTGTGTGTTTGTACTTGTCCTACTGGCTGGAAAACTCTGGGAACTACCAACCAGGTGTTTGGTTTGCTGAGAGAACACACAGCTAAGATGACATTATTGAGCTGCTGTTGTCTTACTTATGACAGTGTGACTGTAGTTTGAATGACTGGGAATTTGGTCCTTGAACCAGAACTACTAAATATCCCACTGATTAATCAAGATATTGTTTGGAAAATCTATTTTCTCTCTGTGGGTTTGACATTTGCATTTCTACCTTTTCAATTTGACACTATCTTTTAATTTGAAATCATTTGACAATCACAATAACTAGCAATATGTTATTACAGACTTCCAGAACTACTTAAGGACACAAACGGGGAACAATACAACTGTCAACATCATCATCTCTACTGTCGACTACCTCCTCAGAGTGCAGGTCAGCCCCTCCTGCGCAATAGTATCTTCTTACTGTAAATTTAAGACTGTGGTCCTCTTAAAATCACACCAAGCTTATTTTCACTGTTATTTATACATCTCTGTGATCTCAGTATCACCTTCTAAGAACTTCATCAGATTTGGCACAAATATTCACCCATGCTAAAAACAGAATCCAACTGATTAAAAAATATTCACATTTCCTTGATCCTTCCTAGATTTGATGTTTGGGTTAATTGTGGAATCAGTGAATGTTGCCAGCATTCCATGGCCACTCTGTGTTACACTTAACTGTCGTTGTAGTTCACCTGTCTCATTCTCTTCGCCTCATGCAGGAGTCTATCAGTGATTTCTACTGGTATTACTCTGGGAAAGATGTCATCGACGAGCAGGGTCAAAGGAATTTCTCCAAGGCCATAAATGTGGCCAAGCAGGTTTTCAACACACTGACGGAGTACATCCAGGTACAAACTGCCACTGCACCTATTACTGTTCAAGTCATTATGGGGAAATTACTTCTTTGAATAATTTCAGGTGTTATTAGGGCTGGGAATGGGACTTCAATGTTTTGTAGGTCAATATAATCTAATTTGATTCTACCAAGGATGGATCTTGGGGGATCCTCTCTAGCAGTTGGTTAATTAACATGCAGAATTAAGTGAACCATGATTTAATGATTTTGCTAACTGGATATTTACACTATGTTTATGAATACACACTAGGAGTAACAAGAGTAATATTGAGAGTAAAAGTAATGCATGACTAAAATCTGTACTTTAATGTGTGTTGTAATTCGGCTTTTGTTAAAAAGGATTTGATCAGAGTGAAAGCTGAGTTATCTTTATCAGAGTATCAGAATGGATATGACATTTTTGATAATCAACATCACTAGATTATTATTTTCAACTGGTACTCAAGATGGTTTGAACAGAATGGCTGAGACGCTACATCAGTGAAATGCTCAACACAAGTCAGTGTAGGAAAGTGATGTGATTGTTCTTGTTACTTGTGTCATTGAAGGGGCCATGTACCGGCAACCAGCAGAGCTTGGCCCATAGCCGTCTGTGGGATGCAGTGGTGGGTTTCCTTCATGTCTTTGCTCATATGCAAATGAAACTATCTCAGGTGAGCTGCTACAAAGTATGTGTGTGTCTGTGCGCGAGAGGCTGATGACTCCTAAATCCGTCAGACATAATTTATCTTTACCCCCCAGGACTCCAGTCAGATTGAGTTACTGAAGGAACTGATGGACCTGCAGAAAGACATGGTGGTCATGCTGCTGTCTATGCTGGAGGGTAGGATGTGTGATAACAGCGTGTGAGACAGAAACACACTTCCATCTTATTTTTAAAGCACTGTTTGTGAATGTGTTCACTAGGCCTCATATGTTTGGATGTTTGAATCATCAAGGCTAAATGATAAAATGATAAAAATATAGCCCCACACAGTGTGCTCATCTTTTCCAGAATCAGCTTTTGAGAAATGGTTTATATGTTTTGAGGTACGGAGTGAATTTACACCAGACAGGCACAGTGGAATGTGTGAATGAATGAAGTTTTTCAACTTAACAGTAAGAATAGAAACATCTGACACCAAGGTATCTTTCCAACACAAGTCTTCCATTCAGCTGTCACATTATCAATGGGTAAGTCAAACTGAGCTGCATCATAAGCAAACAGGCTGCACTTTGTGACTCCCACATGGTCAATGATTGTATACACTTTGGAAAGGAGTTTGTTTGGGAAGGATGGATACAATCTGATGTTTCAGCTTCAGGTGCTTCAGTTGACTGTGCTATTTTGTTCTGCCAGGTAATGTGGTAAATGGGACCATTGGGAAGCAGATGGTGGACATGTTGGTGGAGTCGTCCAATAATGTTGAGATGATCCTCAAGTTCTTTGATATGTTCCTCAAACTGAAAGATCTAACTTCCTCTGATGCCTTCAAGGAGTATGATCCTGATGGAAAAGGCAAGGCTCTGTAGAACTCTTTATTTTGTTTGTCCTTTTTACATCATTCATTATTTCATGAATGTAATAACATTGACAGACATGTGGAGCCTCAGAGCAGGCAGGGACAAACTACCTACATACAGTGCAGGCAAGAGGTAGGTAAACTGATGAGCACCTGATCCTGGGTGGATCAGACATGAACAGGACACCAACTCACAACAGTGCTTGATGAGTAGCAGAAGGAGAGCAGGTGTGCAGATGCAATAGGAAGCTTAGGTGGTAAAGCTAAACAGAGTCCAACGATGATGTGACAAGAGCTGACCATGTATAAATTCACTGACAGGTGTCATCTCCAAGAAGGACTTCCATAAGGCCATGGAGAGTCACAAACACTACACCCAATCTGAGACAGAGTTTCTGCTCTCCTGTGCTGAGACTGATGAGAATGAACTTCTGGACTATGAAGAGTTTGTGGAGCGCTTTCATGAGCCAGCCAAGGTATAAAGTCTGATCTCCAAGGAGCTTAAACTATCCAAGCATGAGTCCATGTGAAGATTCAAAGCCTGTGATTGAAATGTATGTTTCACCATCTTGTGAGGGCTTTTAAAAGAATTATTTAGTTTTTTCCTTTCTCTGACGTGACCTTAAATTAGTTTAAACCCAGGAAAAACTGTCTGATAATAATAACCTGAGGGCAGTGGTGGAGTAAGTACACAACTCCAGTCAAAGTACGAATCCTACTGGTCTAATGTTATTCCAATAAAAGTGAAAGTAGCTAAGTTAAACTATGACTTGATTAAAAATAATAATTAAGTATTCAAAGTACTTTTCATTCCAACGCAATGTGTTTAGAAACAGCACACACAAAGAATCTGCCTCTAAAATAATGCAGTGAATGAATTGATTTAAACTGAAAATTATTAAATCAGAAGGCAATCCTATAGAAACAAACTAAACTGACAACAGGGCCAACAATGTAACTGTCTTATTCGTTTTATTAAAAGAATAACCTGTATCCAATATCAAAATGATAAATAAAAAAGGAGACAAAAATCTCTGTAAACTGAACTACAAAGTTTATTTTGGGTAACAGTGCAAAAAGTAAAATTTCTTCTCTGCAATTCTCCCCTTGTTCTGCCTCCTACTCCGTTCGACTGCTCCCCCCTCCCCTCATCTTTCTCTTCCCTCCTCCAGTTCGCTCTACCTCTCTTCCACTCCTCTCTTTCCTCCTTCAAGTCTACTGCTCAAACTGGAAGAAGTTCTTGTTCAGCTTTAGCGGAAGCTGTTTTTCAAAGTTCTGTAAAGTAATTCTTCCCCGTCTTGCACTAAAACTCCTTCCACAGGCAGCAGAGGAAGGCAGGGATCCAAAAAAACTGTACTTAATCCAGGCTAACAGTGGGGGCAACACTTTTACCACTGGCAATTGAAAATAACACAAACTGTTGTTTTTTTGTTTTTTTTTTTCTATTAAATTTAATATTGTATCAACTTAAAATTGACATGTGGGTGAAAGTTATATAAAATGTCACCAACTTTTTGACTGGTTGGTAGGCTTGGATAACATCAATGTGGCATTCACACTAGTCAATGGGCAAAAAGCAAAAATTATATATTCAGGGGAGAAAACCAATTTAACATGTTTGTGATTCATAGGATATTGGCTTCAATGTGGCGGTTTTGCTGACCAATCTGTCAGAGCACATGCCTCATGACACCCGCCTGCAGACATTCTTGGAGCTGGCAGATAGTGTCCTCAACTACTTCCAGCCCTACCTGGGCAGAATCGAGATAATGGGCAGCGCCAAGCGCATCGAAAGGGTCTACTTTGAGATTAGTGAGTCCAGTCGCACACAGTGGGAGAAACCTCAGGTAAAGATGCTACAGAATGAATCAACAAATCTACCTTCTGGTTTTAGAGACAAGTCACTTAAGAGATACCTGTAGATTTCATGATAGAATTCAATGGTGGCAGCAAAGCCCTTCCCAGCTCCCTGTCTTCACTATGTTCCACCCAGGTCAAAGAATCCAAGCGTCAGTTCATCTTTGATGTAGTGAATGAAGGAGGAGAGAAGGAGAAAATGGAGCTGTTTGTGAATTTCTGTGAAGACACTATCTTTGAAATGCAGCTGGCAGCTCAAATGTCTGACGCTGGTGAGCGTTCAGCCATGAAGGAGGAGAGTGAGCGAGAGAAATCAGAGGAAGAGAGTCCAGAGATGGGCTTCTTCTCTGTAACCACAGTCTGCATGGCACTGTTAGCTCTGCGTTACAATGTCATTCTGCTAATCAAGGTGAGAGGACCCAGCATAATGACATGAGGAGATAAATATCAATCTCATGTCTATGTGTTTATGTCTTCAGTATCTAGTCAGCATATAATAATGCAAGCTCATGCCAAGCTGCCCTTCATCCTCTCATGGTTTGTTTCACAGCTGATGTCAGAGCATGGATGGGAAGCAACTTAATTCATTTATTGGCAAACTGAAGATTTTTTATTTTTTCTGTTTATATCCAGAAATCTCATCTCTGTATCAATAAGAAAGTGATCTAACCTTCTTTACAACCATCTTGGTCATACTGATGGCCCCTAGTCTTGTGAGCTGCACTACAGTTGTTCTAGAATTAATTCTTCAAGAATATTGACTGGTACTGAGATTTGAGTTTATCGTTTCAGAATGAGCCTCTGTTCACTGACTTTCTGTTAGCTTCAGACCTTGCTCATTAACTTTAAAACTCCAAGACACCACCTCATGTCACAGATCACACATCCAGTGTTCATCCCAACTTCATACTAAAACAAACTAAAAGTTTACAATTTTCTATATTTTGTGTATGCTCACTTCAGTTCCTTTTAATATTGTATTTTCATATATTTCATTATATAGTTTATGCACTTTTTATTTTTTTACTTGCTCTTTTTTAAGAATAATTTTTTCAACACTTTGATGTTGGCTCACTGCCGTGTTTAAATGTGCTTTACAAAGAAAGTCAACTTTACCTTTGAACAGATGATTGCTCAATGAATGTGTCTGAGCTTAAAACTGTTGCATCAGATTTATGATTGTTGGTGTTTGACAACCTCTTCAAGGTGATGTCTATGAAGAGCTTAAAGAAGCAGATGAAGAAGATAAAGAATATGACAGTAAAAGACATGGTGACCACCCTTGTGTCCTTATACTGGTCAGTGTTGCTGGGACTTCTCCATGTGGCGTTCAGTGTAGCGCGAGGATTTTGCCGTATCTTCTACAACACCTTCATGGGAGGAACTTTGGTGGAGGGGGCCAAGACCATAAAGGTTAGTGTATCTGATATAACAGAGCATTCTCATTGTGTGTTCCTACACTCCTAAACTAATTTAATCCCCAGGTGTCGGAGCTGTTGGCCAGCATGCCTGACCATACCCAGGATGAGGTGCGAGGTGAAGGGGAGGACCGAGATAGGAGGACGTCTGAACGTAGCTCCCCAAAGGAGGACCTGGCTGACTTGGCAGTCAACACCAGTGAGACTGAGCTACTGTCAGACATCTTTGGTTTGGACTTAAGAAGGGAGGGTGGTCAATACAAGATCACACCCCATAACCCTAACGCCAGCCTGACTGAAATGCTCAACTCTCCAGTGCCCTCCCCGAACCCATTAGTCCCACCTACAGCACCTCCAACTGAGCTCAGACGGAGGCATCAGGTGAGAAGAATTAGTGTAGGAGTTAAATTAGTGTTGATTAGCACTTCCTGTCCTTCTGACCCTTTCAGACCAATTCAGTCCTGTTTGGACCCTTCCAGACCAAGCCTATTTCAAACCTATCTGAACAGCTGTTCTGATCTACAGAATATTGTGTTTACGATCAGTCACAGGAAGAAACTGACTGAGGAAACTCACACTTTTTCTGTCCGTTGTCTCATTCAAGAACTCATCCTCAGAGGAGAAGGAGGTTCCACCAGAGACTGCAGCTGAGCCCCAGAAAACATTGGAGTATGTACACATTCTTGTTTGTTAATTTGTAATGAGCAATCAATAAATCCTACAGTGTTACTGATGACCTAACCCTGTCCTCTAACTATATCCTTAGCCACCTGTAAATTCTTCCTTCAGCAAACACAATATTGAATCACCTGATAAGCATACCCTTATTGTGTGTCAGACTGCAGCATGTATGGTTATTCATCCTTCAACACTCTCATTTTTCATGCTGTATTGTTTTGACTTATTCACTGCAGTTACATTGCAGTGACAAAATGCACTATTTCTTATCCACAGGATCCATATGAAAGGTTTGAATAAAATCTATAGAGTACACTAAAATGGGTGATGGCACAGTGCCACACTACAGAACTGTTGGGGTTGCTCAGGGTAATATGTTGTGTGTTGTGGTTTCAGGGCTGGACATGTAGAGGAACAACAGAAACATGTGAAGAATGAGAAGACAAAGCCAAAAATTAGAAGACATCATACCTCAAAGTCTGATGAACCTGATCTGCAGGAATCTGCATTCCTGAAGAAGATTTTGGCCTACCAGAGAAAACTGCTGGTACAGCATTCATCTGCCTGTTATTTTATTTTTTCAGGCTAGTGGTTAGTCACACCGCGCTAACTAACTTTAACCCTGACTCTGTGACCAGCTCATTATCCTTTGACCATGTGTTCACAAATGAGACCATTGAAATGAATATTCAAAGTAGAGGAGATGCAGAATTTCACATAAAAGCTGCACAGACAAATTCATTACAATCTTGGCCATTTAACACATAAATTTCAAGTCCAGCTTTGTATAAAAGAAGTTCAAAAAAATGACAGAGAAGGTCAGGGGAGGCAGTGAGATTGACAATGTGTGATTATATAAAACGTATGGCTCAACAACACCCGTAATTTCTCCTCTTCCTGTTTCTGACCCTGCAGAATTACTTTGCCAGAAACTTCTACAATATGAGGATGTTGGCTCTGTTTGTTGCCTTTGCAATCAACTTCATCCTCTTATTCTACAAGGTATGGAGCTACAACATATTAGCAGGGACATTTTTTTGGGTAAGAACAGAATCAGTTATTTTTAGTCCTTCGAGAAAAGGTGAAATAGTTTTTTAAAGTTGCATCACTCACTTTCTATCGAGCTGGTAAATGTAGTTTTTAGTTAGGAGTAAGGAGTGTCATTTCTGCTCTCTGGGGAAACAGGTGTAGTATTTTGACTATGCAAAAGTTGGTTTTATAAGATAATAATCTAATAATAAAAATATGTAAGTAGCATTTGTGCACATTTTCCCAGGGGCGCCCAGAACATCAATTAAAAAAACTAAACTGACTAAATTCATGACATTTAAAAAAAAAAAAAAAAAATTAAAAAGTTTTAAAAAGGTAAAATCAGTTCCTCAAAAGTTGTGTTTGTTATTGTCCCACATAGCAAAATCACATTGAATCAACGTTGATTTATCGTCATGCAGAAATGTTGAATCTACATTCTACGTTGAAACGGAATTGAAAGCTATCATTATGATCAATGTTGAATTGTCATATTTTCAAACACATCTGACACTGAATCAACACTGATTCAACCATCATCTAAATGGTATTCTGCATGTAAATTTTAAACATATATAAATACCTCTATTATTTTTATTTCTTATAATTCAAAAGGACCTTTATGTGCTTTAATTTGAACAACAATTTTCCCTTGGAGTCCTCCTCAAACCTCCATCTCGATCAGGAGCATCGAAGCTACTTTTTGAAAGTGTTGCTTAACTCTAGGTGGACAGGTTGTGGTGAAACTGTCTGGCAGGACAGTGTGTTTAAACATTTTAAATGATTATTAAACATGATTGAGTGTGATTTCAGACATTTTATGAATACCGAATTTCTACTCTCAACGGACACACAAAGTTAAAACGTTAAGCTACGTTTGTGTGCTAAGAGCTTAACCTGGGCGGCTAACAATGCTGTAAATATAAAACGTTATCAAAATTTAATGAACTCTAACACCCACAAATCAGGCTCAGTTAGGAAAAATATTCTCACCAAAAGAGCAGCAGGACCGAGTGCAAAAATACAGCAGCGGGAAAATCTGAGGCATAGACAGCTCCCTAATCTTGATTGTAGGTGGGTCTAGCCCATTTTTACATTTACATTGAGCCTCAATCACCCTTAAAAAACGATTATGATCCACACTCTCTCTCTGACACTCACATATACCACCTGGCTTAAACACTTTCACTGCCCCACTCCTTCCTGTTGCGATCCAGAGGCAGCTTCTAGATGTCATAACATATTACACACAAACTTTAAAAAGATTTACTCATAAAAAATAACGTCCACAACATATGGTGCTTAAATTGAAGTGTATGAGGCACTCTTAAATGGTCTGATGCAGTTCTACCCATCAAAATACCATCCTTGAAAAAACATTGATTCACTGTTGGTATTTCAATCATCAAACTCAACCATCACTCAATGTTGATTCAATGACATATTTTCAACAATAAATTATTAGATGGTTTATCTGCTGTTGATTTTTCAACCTTAACCAAAATTCAACCTTACTCACAATATATCAATGTTGATTCAATGTAATTTTGCTATCTGGGCGTGTAACTAAACTAATAGGAAGCACATAAATTGCCTTTATTAACCCTGTATATGAATGAGGTCAATTATCAGAGTCACAACATGCTCTGAAGAACTAACAAACTTTCCCTACCAGGTCTCCACATCCTCATCTGTGGTGGAGGACAGGGAATTGATGTACACCAGCAGCCAGCCAGACAACAGTGTTCACTGGGACAGACTGGGAGGGGAAGCAGCAGACACAAAGGATGAGGTGCCAGATGAGTCAGGGGAGCACCTGAAACCTGTCACTGTCCGTTTCGTGCTAGAGGAGAGCAGTGGATATATGGAGCCCATGCTGAGGATCCTGGCCATCCTACATACTGTTATCTCCTTCTTCTGTATCATTGGATACTACTGCCTTAAGGCATGATAATGATGTATAGGATGAGTCATGTGAAACACTGGAGTCTGGCTGTCAACTAATCAAAATTGTGTTTGTGTGTGTGTGTTTGTGTCTATGTAGGTGCCACTCGTTATATTCAAGCGTGAGAAGGAGGTGGCCAGGAAGCTGGAGTTTGATGGCCTCTATATCACAGAACAGCCATCTGAAGATGACATCAAGGGCCAGTGGGACAGACTGGTCATCAACACACAGTGAGTGGCCCTGTGTGTCAGTATGTCATAGTGTGTATGCACAATTATTAGGCAAACTGCATTTTTGAAGATTAATTTTAATTTTAAGTGTGTTGAGTCATTTCTGGTCACTGGTGGTTGTGCTCTCTGTCATCTCTGCAATTCTTTCCTATTCACCGATTAATCCGCCAGCAAACTGTTATCATACTTAAACTGGTATAGAACTCAATCACTCTTCCCTTTCCTTAGCTTATAGACGATAGTGTTACTCTGCTAATCAAACTACACGATTAGCAATGGCCTGTAGCTCTCTCAACTATCTCTCCCTCCTTCTCCCTCCTTCTCCCTCTCCTGTTCTCTGTGCCTCATATGTAGTTATTCTTCTGCCTCCTTTTATATAGCACCTCTTGTCATAGATGCAGGATGATGGTACAAATGGAGGCAAAAATTAGCGCGTTAGAGTTGCCCCTCCGCACCTTATGCCCATCTTATGCTAGTGTAGCTAGCCCCCCCCCCCCGTAGCCGGTGGGGGCCAACCTAGACGAGCTCATACGGCAGCTAAGATAGTTTCCTCCCCCCAGTGGCTCCTGAGCAGCCGGGATCTAGTCAGGGCGGCTCGGTGACTGTCCGAGTCAAGAGGCATAGTCGTAGGCAGCAGCCCCCGGTTCACCATCGACCAGTTCACGTTTCCAACAGGTTCTCCCCTCTCAGCGACACACCCGCTGAAAAGCCGACACTAGTGAAGGTGATTCTATTCTGAGGAACGTGAAGTTAGCGACACCGGCGGCCATAGTGAAGTGTATCCGGGGGCCAGAGCAGGCGATATCCAGTCTTTACTGGTGGCTAAGGGTAAACGTAAAATATGCTAATATTGTAGTTCACGTCGGCAGTAACGACACCAGAAGTCGCCAGTCGAAAGTCACAAAAATGAATGTGGAATCGGTGTGTACTTTTGCTAAAACGATGTCGGACACTGTAGTTTTCTCCGGCCCCCTCCCCAATCGGACCAGTGATGACATGTACAGCCGCATTTAACCGCTGGCTGTCGAGGTGGTGTCCCGAAAACAACGTGGGCTACATAGATAACTGGAAGTCTTTCTGGGGGAGACCTGGTCTAATTAGGAGAGATGGTGTCCATCCCGCCGTGGACGGGGCCGCTCTCATTTCTAGGAATATGGCAGATTTTATTAGAAATTCAAAACCCTGACAATCCCGAGTCGAGACCAGGAGGCAGAGCCGCAGTTTAACACGCTCCTCTGCGCCTCAGTCAGAGCGGTCATCTGCTGAGAATAGAATAGAGTCTCTGTCTATGTTTAGGTCTATAGAAACTATGTCTTTCCCCCGACCACCTACATTTAGTAAAGTTAATAAACCCAAATTAAACAGAAGAGGAGCTAAAAACAAAAACCTAACTGAAATTAAAACAGCCACAAATTCAGTCTCAAATAACACTGTAATTAAATGTGGACTGTTGAATATTCAATCACTATCATCAAAATCTCTACTAGTTAACAATCTCATAGCTGATCACCATATTGATTTATTTTGTATAACTGAAACGTGGCTGCAGCAGGATGAGTATGTTAGCATTAATGAAGCTACACCCCCCACTCATGTTAACTTTCATATTCCTCGTACCACCGGTCGAGGAGGGGGGGTGGCTGCAATATTTCAGTCAAGCCTATTAATCAACCCCAGACCAAAATCTGGCTGCAGGTCTTTTGAAAGCCTCACTCTTAGTCTTTCCCACTCAGACTGGAAAGGTGAAAAACCAGTTCTGTTAGTTACAGTATACCGTCCACCTGGTCCGTACTCAGAATTCCTATCAGAGTTTTCTGAGTTTATATCAGAGTTAGTACTCAGTACAGATAAAATCATTATACTGGGAGATTTCAATATACATGTTGATGTAGAAAGTGACAGCCTTAGTTCTGGGTTTCTTTCCCTACCAGACTCAATTGGCTTTTCCCATCATGTGAATGAATCCACTCACTGCTTCAATCATATCCTTGATCATGTTCTAACATATGACATTGAAATCGACAAGTTAACAATTTACCCTCAAAACTCTATTGGCAAACCATTACCTCATTGCATTTGAGTTTACTTTAATTGACTGCAAAGCGTCAAGGAATAAATTCAGCTATAGAAGATGTTTATCTGAAGATGCTGTGGCTAAATTTAAAGAGAACATTTGGTCATCATTCCCAACAATGCAATATCTAAATTCAAATGAGGATTTCTCCTATACACAGGTTGATGACCTTGTGATTAGCACTATGGCCACACTGTGTTCACTGCGTTGATGCCACCCCTCTCAAAAAGAAAGTAATCAAACAGAGGAGGCTGGCTCCATGGTATTATTCCCAAATTCGTGCAGACTTCAAGGAAATTGCAAATTCATCAGCTGTCTTGTCTCTATGTTTATAATACATCTTGAAGATGATGTCAGTCATCATGGTTCTGTCCTCTAATTTACAGATCCTTCCCAAACAACTACTGGGATAAGTTTGTGAAAAGGAAGGTAGGTTTGTGCAGACTGCAATAATGCAGTAATTCTCAAACTTTGTGGGTCATTTCCTAATTTAGGCAAGGGGGAATTATCATGCCTCATCTGTCCCCAATCGCCTCAACAAAATGCTAATGCTAAAAAAAAAAAAGAAAGCTCAAATATATTGAGGTAACATCAAATAACATCATGTTCTATCTATCACCAACTTTTGTTGTCCATGTAACAAAGATATCCATTTTGTGATATTACAGCCCACACTAGCTTGCCAAGCCTCTGTGTGAAAATTTGTTTATTGTTGTGCTGCAATTCACATGCCGACATTAATAATAATTTTCACACATTGGTTCCAGGATAAATTTTTCTCCTGGCCTCCTATATAATGTTAATTTCATTTAGGCTACATGTAGATTATTTTTTTTTTGTTGGTATATGAATGTTTTGTTTTGATGTAGGATATTTGTTGTAAATAAAGAAAGGCATTAATAAAGATACATAGGCATGAAATAGATGGGGTGTGAAAATGTCCTGTAATGTTTTGATTCCCACTTTGAGAACCCCAGGCATAATGACCAATCACAACAATTTGATAATCACATGACTGAGCCCAAGTCAATCAAAGTTTTACTCAACAAGCTATTTTACGTGTGATGCACCATAACTTTGATATAAAGCTATGATACAATTTTTTTTAATGGTTTTTGTGATATTGATATAATTATTAACTAAACATTCAACAGCAGTCACATACTGCAACAGCATATGCCTGATATACATATTCTTACCCTAGACTGTATATAAAAATGGATGGTGATGAAGTGTTTGCTGAAAACCTTTTAGACTTATAGATATTGCAGGGAATATGGTTGCAGTTGTCCTTTTAGTTTAATATTTTTCCACTGAAAGTGTCAGATGAAGAAATTATGCTTTTCCTCAGGTGATGGATAAATACGGGGAGTTTTATGGCCATGACCGCATCAGTGAACTGCTGGGAATGGACAAGGCTGCACTGGACTTCAGTGATGCTCATAAGAAGAGGAAGCCCAGGAGAGACAGCTCATTGGCTGCTGTGTGAGTGCGTGTGGTGACAGTAAGCTCTGTTGTGTAGTTGGCAAAGGTTATGCCACACTGAAGAGGTCAGATCTCTTCAGCTGTCACCTATATCTATTCCATCTAAAGCAAAATAGTTAACTACAGTTGACAGAGAAAAGAGGTTGGTTTCATCCAGACATATGAGAACTCAATTTTCACTATGCATATGAAGGAAACTCTAATCTTTTACTGGGGCATTTGGAATGAAGTTAAAGTTCTGCCTTGTAGACCTAACTTAGGACAAAGAAGTCATCAAACATGGCCAGCCTTTGCAAACCTGTCTTTCCTTTTAACAGGCTCAACTCCATAGATGTCAAGTATCAGATCTGGAAACTGGGGGTGGTATTCACTGACAATGTAAGTATTTAGAAACACACAATTCACCTTCAGTTGATTTGCTTAATCATCTGGATTCACTTATGGGGGGACAGTATTTGTTAAGTCTAAAAGTAAATTCTGAGCTTTGTGAATTCATGAGGGTACAGAAATCGAGTAAGGAAGATCCACAGGTCCAGTATTTAGATGCAGCATGTGAATCGGCACCTCACAGAGAGCCTACTGGTTAAGCTGCAGCGGGAGCACTGCATCTTAATAATTGCAACAAGCAAAACCTTATTTAATGTTGGTATAGCTTCCTTTCTCAGCACTGACACATTCAATGCAGCAGTCACTACAATCCCATGCTAACCCTTCTCACCCCTCTTCCTTGCAGTCCTTCCTATATCTGGCCTGGTATATGACCATGTCCATTTTGGGCCACTATAACAACTTCTTCTTTGCTGCCCATCTGCTCGACATTGCCATGGGTTTTAAGACACTACGCACCATCCTCTCCTCTGTCACACATAATGGGAAACAGGTAAACAACAAACAGGGAAGCAAAAACCCCATATGCTTGTAAAAACCATTTAAAATTGATTCAATATCAAAAACAGTTTTCAGGTTAGATGTCGACTCAGACTGGAGCACAGTCTACCAGAGTTTTGTAGAAGGTATTATTAATTAGTTAATTTCAATTTGCCAGAGTTCCGTAGCAAATGGAAATGGACATATAGTGGAAGTTAATACTTTTACATATAAGGGCCGTCAATTTCTTGTATCATCAGGAAAATATTAATACAATGAACAAATATCATGCAAAGGATGGAAACCATTTCCAAAGCGCTTACTGTTTCAAGGAATACATTAAAATGGAAGAAGTTTGGAACCAACATGACTCTTCCTAGAACACCACACATGCATTATGGAACAAGTACAACAAAATTATAATTACTGAAAGGATACCATAGTTTATAACAAGCAATTTTGTAGCAGGAAAATTTAAATGGTGTTTTTTATTACCAAATCCAAATATGATATCACTGCAATTTATTCAGTTTCCCCAGAAAGCGGGAAAGGACTGTCCACAAACACACTCAATGGATGTAGCTCTGGTCAGGATTATTCTCAGCCTATTTTTTTTTTTTCTGTCTTCCAGCTAGTGCTAACAGTGGGTCTGTTGGCAGTGGTGGTCTATCTTTACACAGTAGTGGCCTTCAACTTCTTTCGGAAGTTCTACAACAAGAGTGAAGACGGAGAACTACCAGACATGAAGTGTGACGATATGCTTACAGTGAGTATGAGGAGTGTCTTAATCAACCCCACCACCTGTAATGAGTATGGGCTGGAGCAGCCACTGTATGAAGATGGATGAATGTGGAGGAGGTGGTAGTAATAGGGCTGTTAGGAATGAAGCCCCAACATGCGGGACTGTGCTTATATCTGTAGTTCATATATCTGAGTTTGACATGACTGCTGCTCTGCTTATCATGTCAGTGAACCCTTTCTGAAAGTAGCATCCTGTCAGAAAAGAGGATCTAGCTCCATTTATGGAGAGAAAGTCATGGGTCGGAGCTGCGCTCTGATGGTATTCACCCTCAGGCTTTGTCTCCTCTCCAGCTGAACTGCTGTAAGATTACACGGTCACCTAATGGTATTTTCTTTTCCAGGCATGTATTTTTTTAACAGGAATAGCTACAGTTAACATGGGATCAGGAAAGAGTTTTGTGCTGCCAACTAGAAGCAGTCTAAGGCTGTTTTGGGGTTTTATTGTCTGGATTCGAGGTGTGCTGAGAAATGAAATGTGGACTGGAAAATCATAACTGGTAACTTGTATTATACTGAATTATCTTAACTAGGGAAGCTATCACTGGAGGCCATTCTGATTAAAAGTAGAGCAGCATTGCGAAGCCTATAGACCATACCTTATAGTATAGGTCATGATACAGTGATTGTGGTGGTGTAACCCTTCACATCTGCATGTTAACCTAACAGGAAGTTGAATCCTAACTATGCATTAGAAGTCAGAGATGTGGGAGCAACAATACAGCTGAACACAGCAAGCCATCTAAAAGGAACACTATATAAGGTCTCTGTACTTTTGGTTTTCTTGAGAGGGGGACGGGCTTCTGTCACCCGGAAATTTCAGGATACACACACAGACACACACATACTAATCCTCAGCAGTCAACCACCCATGACATTCCGCAGTTCTCCTGTTTCCTATTAAGGACCAGAGGTGGTGACTCTTCCTGGTCCACAAGGAGGTGACACTGGCCAAATGGGATGGATGGATAGTCTGATGGAGAGATGGACTGACAAATGGATTGACTGATGGAGGGAGTGACTCAGGGATGCCCTGACAGCACAATACACTGACAGAGAGATACAGTGACAGAGGGATAGTTTGGAATACTTATACAGACCAGTTCAGACCATGTTCATATGCAATCGGACCAGCTCAGACTTGCACACTGTTATCACCATCAGTGTTATGGTGCTAGACAACCACTCTGAATACAGATAAGACTTAGCAGGCTTAAAAATGACACACAATTATTCCATTTTTATATGAAATACAAATCATTCCAACTTCAATTATCCCAATAATATCCCAATAATATCCGATTTAATATCCAATTATGAATATCCTCCTAATCATAATGATTGTGTCTGTCCTGGACACACTAACTCTCATACTGACTGCAACTCAACAGATCTAATAAAGAAGTCTTGTCTTTCACCCATGTTATTATTTTGTGTCCTTTACCCTCTCTCCCAGTGCTACATGTTTCACATGTACGTAGGTGTGAGGGCAGGTGGAGGGATCGGTGACCAAATTGAGGACCCAGCAGGTGACGAGTATGAGATCTATCGGATCATCTTTGACATCACCTTCTTCTTCTTTGTCATTGTAATCCTCCTGGCTATCATCCAGGGTGAGAGATGACCCCCCCCCACTCATACACACACACACACACACACACAAACTGTACTGTGCTGAAGGGTTAATTGATGTGAAGGCACTGTAGGAGATGGCACATACACTAACTGTATCCTTCATGAATAAACAGGTCTCTGTTTTGCTCAAGTGAGAACTGAGTCCTGCTTTTCTTGAATGGCAAGAAAGGCAGGAACAAATTGCGTCCAAAGGTTTCCAGGTGGTTGTAAAGATGTGTTGAAGAAGTCGTTGCAGTATAAGCAGCTGTTCGCACACATTCACGATCTGTGGTCTTTGGATCACCAGGCCTGATCATCGATGCATTTGGAGAACTGAGGGACCAGCAGGAGCAAGTCAAAGAGGATATGGAGGTCAAAACACACACTCAAACACATCTCCACATCATATGTTCACTGAATTCAGATGCAGGTTGCTGTGTACAGTTTCTCCAGGAGGCCGGCACAGCTCACTGGGAAAAACCTGCAGGTAATGTTTGGCCTCGTCACTCAACATTTCTTTTTCTCCCCCAGACCAAGTGTTTTATTTGCGGAATAGGAAACGATTACTTTGACACTGTGCCACATGGCTTTGAAACGCACACGCTACAGGAGCACAACTTGGCCAACTACTTGTGAGTACATCTGGAGTTAGTGTATGTTTGTACACAGCAAACACTTTATCAGGAACACTGGGCACCTGCTTCTTATTGTCAGTACAATCAGTGAACTCCCTAGTATTGAATCTAGGAGACTCCCTCTGGGATGTGACACAACAAGGAATGGCGGCATGAATGTGATGGCAGGTAAGAATAGAATAAAATGAAAAGTTAGTTTAATAATGGATCCATGACTTGAAGACCAGAGGCTGCCATCATCCAGGGCAGTGTTCCTAATAAAGTGACTTTGCCTTTTCTTGTGTAAGTGTTTTGTGAAAAGGACTTCTTAAAATTTCTGTAACAAACAGAACCGATAGATGTAACCATTGCTTTCATACAGACTCCCCAATGAAAAAAATTTGTTACATCCCCAATGGCCATTCATATCCTGAATTGTTCGAGAGTCATGGTGATGTTTTTTGTGTTTGGTGCTGACCGGTTCTGATGTCTGAATTGGATAAAATAAATGAAAAACTATTTCTCCCTTATTCACTTCCTTGTAATCCTTATTTGATGACGCAGTGCAGTCTCTCACTCTCTTTCACTCTCCCTCAATTCATCTTATGTTTGCAACCAACAAGTAAAACAACTGTTACTCATTCGTCATAAGGATCCTGGTCCCCTGTGGAAAGAACTGCAAGCGAAGTGGGACAATGTCCCTTGTTTAAGATTGTTATTTTTTATGTAAAATTTGTGGTTCCAGTTTGAGTTTGAGTCACTTCGGGAGCGAACATGTCAGAAAAAGTAGATGCACTCCTCATGAAGGAAATTATATTAAATTGATACTTTACCCTTTGAACTTTGCTGTAGTATTAAGATGAAGATCATAAGGTTTTAAATATCTTGTATTTGGTATGAAGTGAAGGACTCCACCTCATTGTTAGTACTGAGGTTAGTACTGAGGTTGCTATATCAGTTACTTCTGTTGCTGTTTGTTTCAAGCAGGCGTATATGTGATTTGGTAGATGTGTTTTTTATAATGTGTGTGTGTGTGTGTGTGTGTGTGTGTCTCTGTGTTTTTCAGATTCTTTGTGATGTATCTCATTAACAAAGATGAAACAGAGCACACAGGCCAGGTAAGCCAGCTCTTTTCCTTCTGCTCTCAGTAAGTAAATTGTAGAGGTTAATACAGGTATAAATATCCTTGGATTCACATGTAGGATAGAAAACATGTCTGATTTGTCATGTGACCAACTGATGTAACATTTCACTTGAAGTATTTACATTTAAAAATGGATAGAAAACACTTGAAATTTACGAGAGGAGTGAGAGACAATTTGAGCTGTGCTTTGTTCCTCACTTCCCACTCTTTTCCTGACAGCAGGCTGTAGCCCTGCTGGTAGGTTTAGTTGCTCAGGAATGATGTAGTCATATGCCATCATTTTGAGCATACTGAGGCTCTTCAGTATTTGAAGCTGCTCTTGGTAAAGTCACCAGTGGAAGATGTTGAATGGTCTAATACATGCAAAACATGTAAACCCTCCCTGTCTTCAAGGAGTCTTACGTATGGAAGATGTACCAGGAGCGCTGCTGGGAGTTTTTCCCAGCTGGTGACTGTTTCCGGAAGCAGTACGAAGATCAGCTCAACTGATCTGTTGTCAGAGCAACAGACTCTTCCCCCTTATACTGTCACTTGTCCAAGGCTCTCTACCTTCTCCTCTGCTTCACCCTTCAACTTTTCATACTATCCGAGTTGCTGACAGGTCTCCACTCTGCTCCACCTCCCAGTCCAGGAGGAACAACACCTTCTCCATCCTCCCACACTCAGCCTGCCTCCCAGCTCTTCCTCATCCAGACAGTCAGCTCTGCCAGCTCTGCCATGCACCTCCAGCACACTAATTGAAAGCTACTAAGACTTTTTACAGAGGAAATATTATCATATATGATATACAATAGGTTTCTGGCTAAAACAAAGACTACTTTGCTTTAACTTATTTAACATTCACAGTAACAGGCAAAAAATATAAAGATTTACTGAAAAAGGGACGGACACAAAATGGAGAGAAGATAAAGAGAGAAAACTCTCAGGACAGTTATGGACACAGAATCATTATAATGATTTTTGCCACTTTTCATGTGTGCAACGCACGTTGTTGGTAAGAACAGGGGATGGACACTGTAATCCAACATAAGAGCTCTGCAATAAATCAGACCTTTTATAAATCTTCCATGATCAAGAAAATCTCAAAGAGGCGATGACTTGATTCTACTCTAAGATAACTGTACATAGAATTTTGAATTTGTGGTACATGGTAAGAACATAGAAGGCTCCTGTACAGAATAATCTAATTCAGCACGCCGCTAGACCACAGTCTCCTAAGCAAGCACAGAGTTGAATCAACACCTGTGACAATGAGTCAAAAAGGTCTGAACTATCTGAACGTCACCAGTTGACCCAATGTAATGAAGTGAAATAAAGTAGATGTTAATACTCAGTTACAGATGTTGTTCCTGAGTCCATGCCTGAACATGCCAAGTATGTGTGTGAAGGGCTCTTTAAGTAAGCAAATATCTTTGATAGCAACACAATTAGCTGGCCCGGTTACTGAAGAGCTAAGTGAACTGGAAACTCAGCCATAGTATGGACATTTGTGAGTCACACTCCTCCCTCAGATGCCAGGTATCTCTATTTTCTGTGTTAAAGATAAGTGAAATGTGCCCACACCATGCTGTCAACATGATTGAGTCCATTATTGAGGTCTCTTTGAACTCCACTCTAACGCTCTTGAGTAGACTGATGTGTGAACAGGTTCATTACACTCTGAAGGAGATATCAGTCTCTTGATAGAGCTGTTGGGACTTTGCGCTGTCTATTTTAGTACAGTAGGGCCTTTTCCCTACATTTAAGAATCAAATGATGTAGTTTTATAAAAAGCAATACCAAAGCAAGAAAAAGGTAAAATCTGCGTGAGCTTAGATAAATACACCGTGTAGGGTCTCTGCAGGGCGAATGCACAGCAGTAATCGATGAGTGGATGAAAGAAGAGGTAAGGAGAGACAGGGTATCACATACATGACGTGAGTGGATGGGAAACGGGGGAGGAGTAACAGGACAATACAGTGCCTTACTAAGCTGGGAATGAGCTATGCACAGTGGAAGATAAGAAAAGGTGGGGCTGATGGTATTTAAAGAAAAAAAAAATGCCCTGCCTGTGGTAAAGGGAGAGCAAGACATGAATTTGTCCTCTGGACTCCTTAGGTCTGGAGACATAAGATGAAAGTCATGTGTGAAATGGCTCAAGTTTTCGTTGAAAGTTTTGGGTGATGTGTTGATTCACTTTGTGATCAGTGTGGAGGCTGTGGTTTGTGCTGCTGTGGTAGGGTTTACTGAAGAGCTGCGTGTGTGTGTCTTTTCGTGTCATACCATACCACATTATTGAAGATGAATTCATCTTGTTTAAGTAAACGCTGCTGCAGACATACACACTGTATACACTGTCTTACAAAGAGTTGTTGAGATATACAGGTTGTGTGTTTAGTATGCAGTTGCTTGATTACTTATTTTTAATTACTCCTTAACTGTAAACCAGTACATGAACCGGCAGAGTGAAGACCCTACAGAAGGGAGAATGCACAAACAATAGCCAAATGAATGAAAACTTCACAAGCAAAATAATTAATTTCTCATAGAATAGTTATTGAACTATAGTTTGATATTTTTTAATTTATTTTTTATTAATTAATTCCTCAGTAACAGAAAGTGTTGAATGAATAAATGCTCAGAGCTGAAAAAGATGTTCAACAAACATGTCCAACACACTTTTATCAAGAACTGTTGATCCACAGTCTTTTCTGTTCTGTTATTGTGATGATCTTATGCAATACAGCAAACAAAGTTAGTCTTTTTGTATGAACATTCTACAAAAAAAGCCATTGCATGCTTATTATGCAGGTTAAATGAACAAGTATAAAAATGCCACTGAATCTGTGTTGCCCATAAACATCTAATAGGATTATTTAAGATTAAGATTTCTGTGATACTGTATTTAGGTGTTGTGGGCTTTATTGTAACTCATTTGCTGTGACTGCATTCCTTTGGGGGGCGGGGGTGGGGGGACAACTTTGGCTTTTTTTCATCTGATTGAATATGTTATGATCGTCATTTGGTTTGAAGCTGAAGCCATAGCCCTTCAAGAACACATGGGACATGGCTGACCATCATAAATTGCAAACAAGGCAAAAAAAAAAAAAAAAAAAAAAAGCTTGCTTGAAATAAAACTATGTATTTATTATTTATTAGTTATTTCTTTATTTTGTCAAAATAATGATAAGGAAATAAAACAGGTTGATCTGTGAAGACAATTGACCGCTTTAAGGTGCAGTATATTAGTCATGTTTATTGGCTCTTTGCTCTTTGCATAGAAACACCCTCACATAGAGGTGTTTACTCCTTCAAACAGGCAGAGCTGGCCCTGATTGTTACAATTCCCTCAGTATGCACTCTGCTTTCTTTAAAATCCATGCAATCATAAGTGAAGCATATAAAATGCTCCACTGACCAATACAAATAATCCAATACATTTGAAAAACTCAGCTCACCGTTATTTCGTGTTCTTTCATCCATGGGTAGAACCTCCCTTTAGATTGGCTGTCTCATCAGAGCAACTAAACATAAAACTGTCTCTGCTCTGTGATTAAAAAGTGGTTGTATGAGTTAAAACATTGACATGTTGAAGGTCACCCTGCCTTGACAGAATGATTTTTATAACAATGAGCTGAGCTGTTTTGGGTTATTTTAGTTTTTTAAATTTCTATATTTTTTCTGTATCTATCTATTTATATCATATCTTTCATAATGTCTTCTTTAATTAATATCAAACATTTTGGGTCTATGTAATAAGCAATCCACAGTGTGATGCCCCATAGCTAATAACACGTTTGGTAATCAGAGTACTCAAACTGTAAATCAGAATCCCCCTGTGAAAAACAAGGATGCTGTTTAATTGTGAGCTAAAATAATCTGTGGTTTTCTCACCTTGGCCAGTTTGAAAAACAGAGACTCGGCACTGAAAAGAGGCCTCTTTATAGTTTACACATTAAATTTAAGTTGAGAAAGCACATGTATTTACCATTAGTACAGATGAGGTATGATAACACAAGGGATACAGTTAGAGTTGCAACCAGCTACTATGCGCTTTATGTATATAAGCATAGCCTCATTATACAATGTTGATGTCATGCCTATGTTTTTTATATCAACACACAACAGACTGAATGATGTCATCACTGAGTGGTATGTTTCTCATGTAAAATGAAACAATATTTTCCATATTTACTGCAGAGGGGGCATGTTTACTTTGCTAATGTTACATCTGAGGCATACATGTGTAAAGAGGGACTGAGTCTATGAGTAATGAATGGATTTGCATGATTTTGAAAATAAAATTTATTAACTTATGAAGAGGAGAATAATTTTAATTCAACAATTGTTTTGTGGTTGTTTTTCCACATAGAATATACAGTCACTGTGACGAAACCTGCCCACACTACAGGTTTCATTGCAAATGTAATTTGATTAACTTGCATCTCAAATGAAAAAGCTTTATGAAGCAAGGATCTTTCATTATATTTAGGTCACAGCTTTGAAGTCTGAATTGAATGATGTTTCAAAGTTTGATAAAAATATAGATTTTATTACATATAATTTGTATCAAAGGTATAAGTTACCCTGCTACCTGCTGTAACTTGATAAACCTAAAAGTAGAAGGTGTCAGGCTTTGGACAATGTTATACAGGGAAACTTAAAGTCTTGCCAACTATGTGGATATTACATTGACATGTATTATGACCCTAAATATTTTTCATATCCCTCCTTCATGGAAAAATTATTCTCCAATTTTTCTTCATTCAGCAGGATAACTCTCCCTCTCATAATGCAACAATGGTTCAGGGATTGCTGGATGAATAACTAACAAGTCTGATCCATGGAGGTTCCACCTCACAACATCCAGAATTTAAAGGATCTGCTGCTAATATCTTGGACCAGATACCACAGCTTATTGTCAGAGGTGTAATTGAGGTTTGGGGGCAAAAGGAACCTATGCAATATTAGGCAGGTGGTCATAATGTTGGCTGATTTCGGCCTGCAGTCACAATAGTTTATGCAATTGTGAGCATGGGAGCTTGACAGTTGTCATCGGATCACATTAAGCCAAATGTTAGGTGTTCACTCTGTATGTTACTTGTATGTTGTACGTATGGTGATTATATAACATTAAGACAGCTAATGTGAAGTATAATATTAAATCAGAATACATGAACCACAAAGAGCACAACTTTGTCAGCAGCTCTGATAGTGTATAATTATTGCACTGGAGTGATTTTCCTGTAAACAGCTAAGAGGTTGATTAATGGAAAATGTATGGCATCAGTGGAACCAGAGAATAAGACAAAATACACAGTCTGACCAATGTGGGCATTCAACTGTGAGACAGCCCAGCACCAAGCATGGACATCAGCACAAGCACAGTTCTTTGTGGTGGTTAAAGGACAGTGTTGGTGAGGGTCAGGATGAAAAGTAAAAAAAGGGATGGAATTCAACAGAGAACAATGACGAAAAGTTGCAATTAGAACTGAAACCTAATATAAAACTGTGAAAATAAAAATATGTTTAAATCTGTTTAAAAAAATCACATAAAATTTATTGAATGCCCACCTAGGGTCTGAGTAAATCGGATATGAAGGTCAGGCATCAGTCACTGAACCGCAGTTATGAGACATAGTCACACCTCCTTAAACATCAGTGGAAAGGAACAGTGAAACTCACGACAATAACAATCCAGTCATTCACCTTTCTAATCCTGTTGTTTTGTGTGTAGTCATCAATAGCGTGTATCCATCTATCACGCCATATATTAATTTTATTTACTTGTTCCTAATCTCTTGTTCAAAATCCACTAATGCAGATACAGGAACACAGTCTTGCTATCTGTGGCCTCTCCTATTTTTCACCTGGTTTGGGTTCTGAGTCATCCTAACTGTCATCAGCAGGTATGTTCACACCGCCATCTTCCCTTGGATCCCAGACAGACATTTGATAAACCTCCTACCACTACGAGGAGAAGAATTTAGTTAGTTTTCTCTACACAGAGCAGGGTATTTGCTCCACGCTACATTTTATCGTAGCAACCTTTATGAGGAAAACTTCCTCAGACAGGGGCATCACTTTCTCTCTCTCGTTCTCATCCAAATCAGTCAAGACAGATGGCTCCACCCACTCTGACCTGGGTCTCCCTGAGGTTTCTGCCTCTTCGGGTTAGTGTTTGCTCATGCAGGGATTTGTTGTGTCCCTTAAAAAATTCTATAACAACTTTGGTCAATAATTTAAGTGCCTTATAGTACCTTTGTAATGACTTGTATATAAATTTTATTTGATTTGAGTTAAATATATGACTATTACCTGACATATCACTTGTTCACTAAAACTGAAAATTTGACAGTCCATGACATTGATATCATATACATACATATAACCCTGTACACTCACATTCATAGACAGGGGCAGTTTAAGTTAACCAAACATCCATGTCTATGGAGTGAGGAATCTGGAGTGCCAAAAGGGAACACAGGCACAGGGAAAACATTCAAATACCACACAGAAAGGCCTCAGGCCTAGACTCTAGGCCACAGGCTCCTCAGGAAAAAGTACAGAAAATACATCATTTCTGTATTCAGAAAAAAAAAAAAAAAAGACCAGACATTGTCCATAATTTTTCTTCTCCATCATCAAACCCATTAGGAAGCCTCTGATTGGTTAATCAGGCCCAATATAAAAGAAGGAACAAGAATAGCTGGAATCCCCCACAGACACTGATCTGTACAGATGTATTGAATAGAATGTGCATGTCAGAGACAATCAGCAAGTGGTCCCAGAGCTACACTTCAGAAAGATAAGGATTAGCAAGCACTGCAAACAGGAGCAGAGCAGTTGCATAGGGCGGAGCTAGGTTAGGGTTAGCTGAGTTCCACTCAATGACCAGTCCGAGCTTCAGCAGATAGCATGCTGCAGGAGCAGAGCTGAGCCCCCAGCAGGATATCATCTAACACTGCTCATCTGTGAGTGCATTTTCTTTTCTTCCTTCAACAGCACACGTGGTCTTACAGAGAGTCAGGGGCTTTACATTAGGAATTTGCATGAAATTCATTTACCTCCTATTCTATTATTTCCTAATTTGTCTCATAGATTTATGCAGGAGTATAGCCCCGAAACTTTCCCAACATCAGAGAGAAGACATTTCTAAGAAGATATGATGGTTCTGGCTTTAATTAGTACAGCCTGTATTAGTAATTTCATTTAATCTTTACAGGCTATGCTAATCTATGCCAGAATCAGCAAAACAGTGGGACTGAACTCTGCACTTTGTTTTTCCACACCATCCATCACCGTTTATGTGAATATTAAACTGCCCTGCTTTAACGGCTCATAAAACTATGTGCATACATGATAGCTTGTAGTCACAGGGATCTGCTGCACAGTAATAATAGCCCTCCAGTAGTTAAGACACCTGATTCAAAACAGTGTTTGTGCCAGGACTAGGGGAGCATTCTGATATGCTCCTGTGCTGAGCAGATATTCTCTCAGAGATGTGATTCATAGTTTCATTGATACATCCTGGAACTCAACTGTCAGTACTCCGTGTTGCATTGGGAAGGTGGACACACTGTAAGATCTATTGTAGCAGTGGAAAATGAAAGTTGCACATTCTGTGTCTGGTACTTGCGTGATGCAAAAAGTGACAAAATTATGGACCAAAAGCAGACCTTTTCATGACAGTAGCAGTAGAAAATCAAATGTTTCTTTAGTCAGCTCCTGTCCAGTTTTGGTCTTTTTTGTGACAGTTTTTTTTTTTTTTTCCACAGGCTAATGGTACTCACCTCTTAAAGATCTTGACATTTTCCTCAATGCACATGTGCAAAGCCACAAAAAAGGCTGCAAGCCTTTCCATTTGGAAAACTCTAGTTTTTAGCAATGGAATGACAAACGTCTTGCAGAGACAGATCTCTTATGGGATAGAATTATGTTGTGAGATAAGTACCTACAATGTTATAATAAAAATCTACATTGTCAGACGACATTGGGTGTGTTCAAAATGGTATGGCTGTAAGAAATCTACATTATCATTGTTCAAAAAACATCCCACAAAAATCATTAATTGACAAAGATTTGTAGCGCAATGTGCGTATGTTCTTCATGTTGTTCATACATTAATATGGGACCGAGAAACACAGACACATACAGACACACAAAAACACATACTCATACTCCTCAGCAACAACCCCCCCCAAAGCACTCTTCAAATTTCTGAGAAAATGTAATTTTTTTTTATCAAATCAAAATCAAATCAAGATTTGATTTATTTGATTCAGATTTATTTGTGTTGAGCCAAATCATAACAAAGTTACATCAACCCTAACCCTACATATAGAGCAGGTCTAGACCAAACTTATTTAAATTTATTTAAAGAGACCCAACAGATCCCCCGATGAGCAAAAACTTCCTTTAAGAGGCAGAAACCTCGGGCAGAACCATGCTCGGGGGGTGTTGGGGTGAGGGAAAGACAGAGAGAAGGGTGAGAGAGAGAGAGACACACAGACACGTGTGTAGGGAGAGTTGGGTAGAGTAGGGAGAGAATGAGAGCGGGGGGGGATTTTCAACACAGGTGCAGGCAGGAACATATGAACATAGGAACATACTTATGCATGTTATATTTTGGGTAATTGGTTTTGTAGCTATTTGATTCAGACACTGTGTAGATGATCATTGTTGTTTATATAGGGAAAGTATTTTTATGAGCCTCTTTTGGCTTTCTACTTCTTTGGCACAGTGTTAACAACGTGTAGAAAACTATTCAGTTTTTATATTATTAATGTACCGGTAAAATAAACAAAAAAATACAAGAAGAGAAATTAGCCGTACTTCTTGCTTTGCCTACCTGCTGATATTTGTTATTATTTGACAAGGTTAATTAATCCATTCATCTTCTACTGCTTAGCTATTTCTGGGTTGCCAGGGGTGCTGGAGCCAATCCCAGCTCCCAATGGGTGAGGGCGGTGTACACCCTGGACAGGTCGCCAGTCAATCGCAGGGCCAACACACAGAGACAAACAAACACTTAGACATACGGTAAATTTAGAGTCACCAATTAACCCAAAAATACATGTCTTTGGATGGTGGAGAAAACCAGGGCACTTGGAGGAAACACAAGCATGAGGAGAACATGCAAAGTCTGCACAGGAAGGCCCCAGGCCCAGGAACTGAAACTGCATCCTACTTGTTGTGAGGCAGCACCGCTAACCACTATGCTGTGGTGGTGCCCTTTAGAATTTATAAGGGATCATTTTATTCATAATCTTTTCCTAAATATAGCCAAGTGATTTTGACAATTTAAGCTAAGTGCATAATTTGTTACAAACATTCCAACTGCAGCACATAACGGGGGCTTCTCTCCTGCCCGTGTGTATGTGTGTGTGTGTACGTGTGTGTGTGTGTGTGTGTGTGTGTGTTGGGGGTTTGTGGAAAGAATGCCAGGCTGCAGCAGGGTATTATTTGAACCTACCAATCAGGTTTGGAAAGCTGTACACTTTCACACATTCACTATAAAATAATACATGTGAAGTCTGTTCTTAAGCGTGCATCCTCTAATTATCATCATCATCATTAGAGGATGCACGCTTAAGAACAGACTTTACATACATTAGAGTCTAATGTATGCAGACTAATATGACATGGCTGTGGTTGACACAAAATTTGGTTTGTATCATATCTGCTTGATTTTTATACTATATAATGTATTTCAAATGCACCTGCAATGAAATAAACATATTCTCCTCAGTTATGTTTAGTCCAGATGTTTTTGAACACCTCAGTCTATCTTTAGATTTAATATATTTAAGTCACAAAATCACAAAAATATGAGTCATTTCTGTGCATCTGTATCTTCACTCTCTTCCAGACATCCATTGGTCATCATGGACCTAAACTCCAACGTTTCTCTTTTCCACTTCCTTACCAACAGTGCTCCTGGTATGGTGGATAAGTCTGATAGTGCCATGTTTACAAATCCCAACTTAGGTACTTCGTACAGTGCTTAATAGCTTTAACAAATCAGCAGTGCAGTTATTGTGCATACAATTAAAAATTTAAATGGCTAGAAAAAACATGCACATTGTGTTTAGGATTAAGCAAATTTTACAGTCAACTCACTATAAAAGAACGAACAGAGAAAGATAGGAAGATGAAGGACTCGCTCTCTGAGGTACTTTTTTAATCTACAGGTGCCTCTTATCAGGAGTTGACCATATTATCTGAGAGAGTTGGTGATTGGAACCATAATGCCAGTCATATCTCAAGACAAGAAGGAAACTTCACTGATTCTCTGGTGAACAGGACATTAGTGGTACCAGCAGAGTCTTTTGACCCCTTGGGAGGGCATACTATCTGGCAGGTAACTCTTGGTTTTCTTTTAACTTTTTTTTATGTGAAAGTTGTTTTACAAGGATTTGTGCAGAAAATGTAATAAGATATCAGCAAGCCATTGATAATTTGAAATTCTATAGTTGATGCTGTACAGTAATGTGAGCTTCATAGAAATATTTCCATATTACTCTAATAAGAATGCAAACTCCCATACTCCTAATCAGTATGCCAATTATACAATGACAGTTGTTGGGGGATCAACATTTTCTCCAGGGTGTAAAGGGAAACCAGGTTTCAACCCCCCCCAATCTGTTATTTGTACCTCTTTTAGGGGGTATGACATCATAACTGGGGGGGTCAAACCCCCCAAACTCTCCTGCAATTCACACTATGCACCTAATTAAAATGTGCAAACATTAAACAGTACAGGTTAAATAATTCAGTGGGCAGGATATTTTTGTACCGTCACTGTCTAACAATCATCTGCAATATATTCTGGATCTTTGTTGAATTCTTCCGTTGCTTAATAAATATGTCCATCCATCCAGCCATCCACACAATCATCTAAAGATAATTATAAATTAGCAATGGCCTGATTAATGGATTCATCTACGACAGTATCATGACGAAAAATACACTCTGTTGGTGCATCTAATTATGACTTCAACAGTACTTGATGTGAAACTATTTCTTCCTGATCTTCCTGACAGTTTGCTGGTAAAACATTATGCACCATTGATCTAAACCTACAAAATAACACTTTTACATTATATGGTGGCTTTTGGCATTTCCAATTATATTCTCAAAAGTATAGCAGTGGTGATTCTTACATGAGAGAGTACATCATAATTTGTTTGAGAAATAGTTGTTTTTTTTTTTAAACATCTATGGTTGAATATTTGTTATAATCTATGTGGATGCTATCATTTACTTTAGAAGTAAATGCTTTGCTTTAGAAGTACTCTGGTACTTAATGAGTTAGTTAGTCCAAATCCCAAAAAACGGAATTCCGGCTTTATTTGGAAATCCAGACATTCTTAAATTCATTTGTCTTTACCATCTGTCACGTACCTAAATAAAGGCATTTACTGCTCAGTTTTAGTTTGACCACATACACCATTCTCCTGTTGAGTTAGGCTCAAATTCCTACACAAATTCCGCATTTGGGTTCAGCTCAGTGTTTTGTATGTTAGCATTGCGCTCACTGCAAGAGCACAGCAGTAAGACTGATGTATTGCAATGCAATTAATTGCCATTTTTGGCCCTTTCTCCTGTCCTCTTTCTTCTGCAGGTCATCATAATTGTTTTTCTCACTGGAACACTTTCTCTTGTCACTGTTGTCGGCAACATCCTAGTGTTGGTGTCATTCAAGATCAATAAGGCACTGAAGACAGTGAACAACTACTACCTCCTTAGCCTGGCATTTGCTGACCTGACCATTGGCACCCTGTCAATGAATCTGTATACTACCTACATTATCATGGACCAGTGGGCTCTTGGGCCGGTGGTTTGCGACTTGTGGCTTGCAATAGATTACGTGGCTAGTAATGCTTCAGTCATGAACCTCCTTGTTATCAGCTTTGACAGGTAGCAGGTCAAGATGTATTTGATGTTTTGTTGATTATTGTACCTGGTGGGCACCTTTGTGTATTGTTGGTGGCTGTATGATTTTTTTCATGTTGTAAGCTCTCTGGTATAACCCTGGGTAGCAGGACAAATTTAATATCCCCTGTTGTCTGTCTTCTTAGGTATTTCTCTGTGACCAGACCTTTAACTTACCGAGCCAAGCGTACAACCAAACGGGCCATGAGCATGATTGGATTAGCTTGGTCCATATCTTTCATTCTGTGGGCTCCAGCTATCCTATTCTGGCAGTACATTGTGGGTGAGCGGACAGTCCAGCCTAACGAATGCTACATCCAGTTCTTGTCTGAGCCCACCATTACATTCTGCACTGCTATCGCTGCATTCTACTTGCCAGTGACTATAATGGCAATTCTGTTTTGGAAGATCTATCAAGAGACTGAGAAGAGAGCTAAAGACATTCAAGGCCTAAAGGGATCTGGGTCAAGCAACAGCCCAGGCCAGGATCAGAATGAAGGAAGTGGCACTGGGAGAACTGGTGGAGAAAGTCAGAAAACTTCATCAGCCATTTTACATCAGATGAACTACCAAAACTGTAGCAGCTCTGAACTTAATCAGTCTGCTTCAGAGAAGAACAACACAGAGAATGAGAGCACAACACGAAGACCAGGATACAGAGGCAGGTGTGGCATATTCTGCTCTAAGTTTTCCTTACTGCCGCCAGGTAGTCGTGCATCTGCCAAGTCCACCAAAATCCTGACAAGTCCGGTTGACAAGGCAGAGCAGAGCAGCTGTGAAAGTCTCAATAACAATCAAGTTGGTGTATCTGGTGGCCAGTCAGGCTCAGAGGAGGAAGCTGATGATATAGACCCACCAAGACCCCCAACAGGTTTGACATAATACTACAAATTTTTGTGTGATACTTTTATGTAAAAAATATACATAATGGTCTTTGTTTGCTTGTTTCTATCAAAGTAGATGGTGATAAACCTAGGAAGGTGAAGATGAATAAGAATAAACAGTCATCGTCATCCAGCAAAAATCAAAACAAGTCACACTCAAACCCTGCCATTGACCAGTCACCTGCAGTGATCACCATGAAAGATGCAGCCATGGCCAAGCGCTTTGCCTCCAAGGCCAAGACAGAGATAAATAAGCGTAAGAATGAAAAAAAGGCAAATGAAAAGAAAGCAGCACGGACACTTAGTGCTATCCTGTTTGCCTTCATTACAACATGGTTGCCATACAACATCATGGTGTTGGTTAACACTTTTTGTCAGGACTGTATCCCTGAAACTCTCTGGGCCCTGGGCTACTGGTTGTGCTACGTGAACAGCACAGTCAACCCCATGTGCTATGCCCTGTGTAACAAGACCTTCCGTACAACATTCAGGGATATCTTGATGTGCCAGTGGAACCAAAGAAAGAATAAACCTCAATTTAATCGAAGGAGGGCTTTGCAGAAGAAAGAGCCAAAGTAGAATATGGGTTGGAATTTGAACATGGATCTGCTTCTAAGGTTTGTTTCTTGATTCATTTGTAAATTTAGAATTCGACATATATGTCAGGGAGCAGATTTTGAACTGAATAATGACAACTGTCAGTCTGTGCAAGATAATGCATTTTGCAGGGTGCTGGCCAGGTTTAAAATGGATATTTCTTTCTTCATAATTTGGTGACCATTTGATCTTCTGTGTCACACGGCAGAGTTAAAAAATATACCATTGACCTGGACAGGTTGCCAGTCCATCGCAGGGCCAACACACAAAGACAAACAGAGACAAACAGAGACAAACAACCACTCACACGCGCATTCAGACCTATGGTCAATTTAGAGTCACCAGTTAACTTAAACATGATGTCTGGACAGTGGGAGGAAACCTGTGCAGACATGGGAAAAACATGCAAAATGAAACAGAAAGGCCCCAGGCCAGACATTGAACCCATGATCTTCTTATTGCGGGGCGATAGCACTAACCACTACATACTGCCCTTCGTCAATGCATAACTTTTTAAAATTATTTGAGTTTGATGACTGTTGCTTCTTCACAGGGTAGACTTCACATTGTCATCCACCAAAGCTAAGAGTGAAGGCTCTACCAAGCAAAATGTCCTGTGTGTTTCAATTGAGTTGTTTAGGTATGTTATAGGCATTTCAAATAAAAATGTAGATAAGTGTATTTTAGGATGGGGGTTTGTGAATAACGGAATGAGACCTTACACTTGCCACTTTTGGCTTTCTTTGTGTCTTTCTTTGTCTAGTCTAGACCTGCTCTACATGTAAAGTTTCTTGATATAACTGTTATGATTTGGGGTTATATAAATAAATGTGATCTAATTAGACTTTTTTCCAATATTGAAATATCTGCATTCAAAAAGAATTGTTTTTAATTTCTTTAAATGATTTATATGACTTTTGTTTTCTTTTTTTTCTTTTTTTTGAGGGGGGAGTACATTATGGTTATAGAATTTATAGAATATTTATAGAATCAATCTGGCAGACAGTTTACTGTGTATTAAAATATTGCTTCTAATAACCAGAATGTCTCAGATACTAGTTTATTAGGTACACCTGTGTATGAAGAAACCTTTTGCAGGTTGATGCTTGTGTGGAATTGTATTGTTTTAGTTTGGAGAGATGTAATATTTATTCGGCTCTCTGGTTGTAGCCTGGAAAAGTTTCAATTGCATTTATTATATTAACTGACAACTACCATGAGTGTGCATAACATTAATCCACTCATACAGTATCATCACTGCTGTTTGATAAAGAGTTTGTACCCTTCCAGTATCAGTTGTTGAAAACTGTAAAACATAAGGCATAAAAAGTTAGACTGGCCCTTGTTATTGTTCATAACAAGAACAATTGAGTTAAGTTAATTTTCCTTCTGTGCTGTACTGTGGGAAAAGTATCCATGAACAGCACAGCTCAGAAATGTATATAAACATGAAACTGAAACTGAAAGTTTGGCACAGTTACTCTAGACTGTTTCCACAGGCCCATGAAGAGTGCTTTTTCACCGAGTGTCCAGCAGTGACCTGAATGTCTGATATGATTCAATTTTTGATTAGTGACAGAAGATCAGACATCTCAAGAGAAATTATCACAGTTTTGTCAGTTTAATTCTTCTGTAGATAAGGAAAGAAGGTTTTGAGTAAAAATCTTCTACACTTTGCATGTGCCACATGACATCAGTCACAACAAAACAATATTCCTGTACACCACTGCTGTTTTCACAGAGTGACAGTCTTATATAGTACCTAATGGCACTAAAGCGTTTATTCATGAGTGCAATTTAACAATCCAACTTTGTCATTTTTGCATCAATGCTTCACATTTCACATGTTGAAATGACCTGAAGAATAATAAAATGAAATGATTTCTGAAAATGAATGAAGGAATATTAATATGTTGTTTTCACCGCTAAATCGGTGGCTCTTGGTTTCTCAAATAACATCCCAACAGTGTCATCAAGTGGCTTACAGATTAACTACTCAGTGCTGGCTATTACAAAGTAAAAGCTGTCAATAAAGATTTTTTCACACTGTGCCACCATTATTCGTGAAAGCAAGAGACTTTTCCCAGCATGGAAAAAGCATCTTAAAGTGAAACATAAGAACATAATTCAAATAGGTAAGGTTCAGGCATTAATAGGCTCAACTGAGGCAATCAACCCTGAGGACACAAGTGTTTTCATCAGATATAATAGTGTTAGGCCTATAAGTCTTCTTGTTTATATTTTTATAGATATGTTTATTTAGCTTTCATTGGTTTTTCATTTGTCACATCTTAATGGGAATATCTCCCTTGTGGAGCCTCATGCCACAACACAGCTCCTTGCAGGTGTTACTCAATTCCTGAGATGATCCCAAAAAGTAGTTTGAAGTATACTGGATCTAAATGCTAATCCACACAGGTGGTGAAGTCACATTGTCTGCTGTCAGAGAGAGTGTTCCAAATGTGACATTTTTGTATTATATGTAACTTCTACTTAGCTCCCCATTCACATTCCCTGCCCTTCTTTTGTGGGATGTAAAGTGTGATATGTAGCCAACACTAAAGTATAAGCAGATGTTGTTATCCTTTTCAGCAGAGCATGGCTGTGCAACAGGACAAGAGTCCAGCAATGGTTTAATGTGATCCTTATGTATTTCCAGTTACAAGTAAAGGATGCATTGGATCCCAAAAAAAGAAAGAAAAGAAGAGGAAAAAGAAAAGAAAAAAAAAACAGACATTTGAAAGGTGTATTTGGACTGCTAGATTAAGAAGGCAGATCTGGAAATTGAAATACTGTAACACTCATTAGTGGAGGGTGCATGAATGCGTGAATTCACCTGTGACCAGGTAATATTTTCTTAGTGATTGAAACAATATTAGAACGTAAAACTTTCTTTTAATTTCTATGAAATAAAGAAATCAGAATAAAATAACAGTTTGTTTTAGATTTCCCTTGGTGGTGGTAATGGTCGATTAATTTTTGAAGTGATTCCAATATATATTGCCTTCTCTTGCCTGGCTGGATGGAGTTTTCATTGGGGTCTTCTGTTAATATGGTGGGGTGGTGCTCTCCTGTAGTTATGGCAATATTATGGGGCGCAAAACATGACATAATGGTATCACAGGATATTTCAGGGGTTAGCATGGGGTGACATAGGCACTGAAAATTAGTCTTCATCAGGTCTACAAACATTTCAACCCTATTTCTCATCCTGAAATGAGCCACATAAAATGCTGGCTCAGACTCAGTGATCAGCAACGTGGGCTGAAAAAGGTACCCTGTAATTAAGTAAAATGTGTTTATATAGTCCTTTTTATATTTACATGGTCATATAAAATCAAGTGTATCCTGTATACACAAGTGTCTCAAAGAAGAATGAAATCTAACTTATGGTGTCCAAAGCTTTAGGCTGCTGACCCTTTCCAATCAACTCAAGGTAGACTCATGTCCACAAGTCATATATAGAAGACGGACACATTGTTTCCACATTGGCAATAATATTTGTGGTAGACTTTGACATTTTGAGACAGTAGTCAATGTACCTGCACATTAATACTGTGGATGGACCTCCTATTCACATTCTCAGCTTTATTTTGTGAAGGAGCAGGTATCAGAATGTAAGTGCCAATGATGCAGCCAATCATTGGGAAATCCTCAAAGAAAGAATTTAACATGCAATCATTAATTAAAACACTTAATTCAAACACAATCCTGGAGAGGTACAGATTTTGATTGAACTGTGAAGAAAAACAGTCATCTGGAAATGATGATCTGATTTCTGCTGTATTGCATGGGTCAAAGAAAGTCCTAGAGACTTGTTCAGCGTGAAGCCAAAGGACATGTCCTGGGGAAAAATGATAATATGTAATATTCCTTTTCTGAGTTTAGAAGTAAAAAGTTCACCACCTGTAGGCCCTTTGACCCCTGCCCCAGCAACCCTCTGGCTGTGGGCTGCAGGTTCACTGGCCTGGCCTCTTAAATTGCACTCTTTACTCAGCACACACTTTGCACTTTGCAAACATTATACATAGGATTTTAATCTACCACACTTTGGGGTATGGACTGGGGCGGGTCAGGGGGCTCTCTGTTTAAGCAGGCTGCAGGACAACAGTGTACTGTAGCCCTCTGATTTGCCCCTACCCTCCTCTTCTGTCCACCAATATGCTTCTGCTACAGGGATTGAGGCAGGTCTGACGCTGGTTAGTGTGCGATGTTTTACTATTCCCTCTCTTCGTTCTTAGGAGGGGGGATTGTTCCTGGAGCATGGGCGAATTGCCTATGCCGACGTCTTTGTGCACCAGGAGGCTTCCCCACTCCACTGGCCTCTGTCTGCAGGGATATTGCTTGGGCCCTCCTGTCCCACTTCTATTTGGGCTGCGGTGTGCCCTGTGGTTTCAGTGGCTCTGTTTGTTTCTGGCATTGTTTGTGCTGCCGCACGGTGATCCGACTATGAGCCCTGGTGATGGTCTCACTCATTGAATGTGTGGTGTCACTTGACAGTTTGTGTTGAGTCACATCATAAGGAGTTGATTAATCCTGCCAAAAATGGTCACCATGTCACCATGTGTCTTATTTTTAATTCAGTTCCTCTGTTTGAACATCTTTACCTATCTGGACACCCACCTCTCCAAAGACCTACACAGAAATACACTCTCATAATCCTGAGTGAGGTGGCAGGAAAAGGACAGCATCCTTCACTCCACTTTATCCTACTAGCCCCACCTGCTTCCCTTTCCCTGTCCATTCTGCTGCATCTTGTTTGTTCTTTGTCTCCCCCTAGATTAACTGTGGTGTAGCACTTCTGTGCCTGCCTCGCACAGATAATTTCACTCAATAAAGATCTTCCACTGTGGCCTGCTGATGGTCACATACACACACTGAAAAACTAAAGTGTGGTAGTGGTTATCTCACTCTGTCAGTTTCTTTATGATGGCCCTGCGATGGACAATGAGCAACCTGTCCAGAGTGAGCCTGCCCTGCCCTCGCCCACCATTAGATCTGTGTGAATTTAATACATTTCTGTGAACAACAATTTGCGTTTTTGTTTTTTCTTTTGTTTTGTGGTCATATAACTTTATTCACCTTCATGTGACATCTCTGCAGTATGAATACTCTGATAGCACAGGTTGCCATGAAAATAAATATGTCTATTATTTGATTGTGCGTTACACGGTTGGGATTCTACAAGCATTAACGCACAAGTATATTAGACGAACCAACATTCACAATAAATGGGTTAGTTCTACAAGGGTTTTCAGTATTGAAGATTTACTCTTCTGTAACCGTTTCTCCACCTTGCATTCAGCATCATCTCAGTTGAATGTTCATCTGTATTAAGCTTGATTTTCTCTATTGTATTACAGATGAAGTAGGGTACTTCACCGTTCAGGCAATGATGCTTTTTTGCCAGATCTGTGGACATCAAACTAGCGCCTCGGCCTATGTGAGACATATAACAATTCACAGCAACACACCTAATTTAGTACTGCAGTGTTGTATGCTTAATCACAAAAGGACCTTTCGAAAGTGTGCCGCTCTGAAAGCACACCTATACAGAAATCACAAGAAATGTGTGATTGAGCCCAGATTGAGTATGTCAGTGGACCTTACATGCCACGTTGACTTCTGCACTGCCAAATATTATTCCTTGACTGAGTTCTATTCTCATCTTAAAGGACACATCAAAGAAGGGCAGACAGTTTCATGTTCTTTTAAGCAATGTGATAAAACTGTGGTATCTACATTTACTTCTTTTTTGTCCAGACAACACAAAGACAGTGCAGAGGGAAAATTGATAGTTTCTCATTGTCTTAGCAGGTGTAAGTGGAACTAGCGGCAATCAAGATTAATGTGATTTGCTCTGGGACATACAACTGGATGCTGCTGCTGATACTGAGGATTTGGAGGTTAGCCCAGAAAATATTGAGGAATCTTGTTCTCTTTTATCTTAAACTACAAGCAAAGTTGCTACTTCAATCTTCAACTATTCAGACAGTCAGCGAAGATTTGCAGTCAATTCATGACATTAGCCAGTCACAATTACTTTTTAGACTGAATGAAAAATTGCATGTGCTTGGGATTCCAGATAATGCCATCAGGGCTCTTATTGAAGATTTTAAAGAAGAAGATCTCTTCTGGAGTCACAATACCCACACACTGAAAACAGATCAACGGAGAAAGACTGTTTTCAAGAAACAATAATCATGTTAATCATGTTGAACCAGTGCCTATATGTCAGGGACAAAATTAAGTAGAGTGCTTTGCTCTATGTGCTTTGTTTTATGTCCCCATAAAACAAACTGTTGCAGCTCTTCTTCAGTGCAAGTCTATAAGTGACCATACAAGCAAATACATATCTGTGCCCAAACTAAGGATGTTTTTCAAGATGAGTGAGATGGAGAAAATATTACAGAGACCTCATTCCAGACAGAGGGTCTTTACACTTGATCCTTTATCGGGATGTTTTTGAAGTGGTAAACTCACTTGGGTCAGGAAAAAAGAAACACAAAGTACTTGCAGTATATCTCACACTGGTAGATTTATTACCACACCACAGGTCAAGATCGTGAAGACCTCGAGATTAACAGTGTAGTTTTACCTGATGGACAGGTCTGTAAAGGAATACTGTATGCTATTGCTGGTGACAATTTAGGGTCACACAGGATTGGAGGATTTCTCGAGAATTTCATCTTGAGTGTTACTTTCTGCAGATACTGTGAAATAGACAGAAACGTGTTTCAGACAGATCCTCTCTGCAGGGCCACTACTTGCACAGAGCAATCACACAAAGAGCATGTTCAGAGACTTGAAGGTGGTTCAGTCCAAAGTGGCGATATCAAATTTGACACATTGTTCAATCAAGTGTCCTTCTTTCACGCCTGGACTGCCTTCATGTATTGGCCATGGTTTGTTTGAAGGCATCGTAGCCTCTGACCTTGCGTTGTACATCCAGCATCTGATGAAGGTAGACAAACAGTTCATTATCTTGAGTTGAACCAAAGGATCAACCAATTTAAGTATCTAGGGAATTATGCCAATAATAGACCTTGTGAATTGACTCCAGGAAGTGATAAGCTGGGTGGGCATACTGTCCAAAACTGGTGCTTGGTGAGGATGCTACCAGTGCTCATTGGAGAGAAAATTGAATCTGCAGGTGAAAATCAAACTTGGTAACTGGTTTTAAAAAAGAAAGTGTTTCTCTTATTTGTTGGGCAAATAGCATATTTCAGAGCGAGAGGATTCAGCCCACTTCCCTCATGGGGCTCTCTGCATTATTTGCCACCTTCTATAATTTTAATGTCCAATATGAAGAAGAGGCAGCATGCACCCCCGAGGTTAGATACTTTAAGTAAAACCTGAATTTTTCTTGTCTTTTCAATGCTGCATTGTCTTAATTTTTGCACATTGAAGAAACACTGTCATTTTCCAAATGCTTCATTGTAATATTCCCAGAGAGAGACACCAAAATTGGATGAGGCAAACTTGTATCTAAGGAATTGGGCAAAATCAGAAACAAAAGATGACAACAGTCAACCCACGTGTCCACTCTGCAAAGGAGACTCATGGACTTTGAGTGGGACTTCATTTGAGATGGTGAGATTACTCAATCCCATTACTCACATATATTTGTCAAAATATTTGTCTCTATCTTCTAATTCTCTCTACCTCTGATATTTTTTTATTCTCTCAGTCATTCTTTTACTGTGTTCTGTTCGTGAAACTACAAATAAACTGTTTTAATGTTTCAGGTTAGAATGTGATGGTTGGCTGAGGTGTTAGTTCATGGCTTGGTAAAATTCATCATGAGATCATTATGAGAAGAGGTAATGAGGGGCAAAGATGCTAGTTTTGTATGTGAGAAGTTGCAATATAAGTTATTTTGGAGCTGATCCCTTTCTCTCTCTCTCTCTCTCTCTCTCAAACACACTAACACACACACACACACACAGCTACCTCTGCTGGATTGAGGAAACTGGTGTCATCAAGCTACAGTAACTCTCCTGCCATTGCCCAGTTTTATTTGAATTGTTATTTAATGCTTATTTAGACAGAATTCTTTCAGATATTACATGATATAGAGAAATATATTACCTTAAAAGTTTGTTGGAAATTTCTGATTAACTGTAGATTAACTGTCTGTTGCTGCTTAACATAGTTTTTTCAAGTGAACTATTTGTTCTGTTCTGTTCACCTTTATTTGAAGTGTCTTCTACTTTTATTACACTATTTTCAACTAAAAGGTAAAGGCATTTTGAGAGAGAAGGCTCTGTCTTGGGTTTTTGTCAGCACTCATTTAACATGTAATGAAAATCACTGACTGAAAAAAATCAGTGATTTTGTTCTTCATTCACAAAGGACATTTTGTTATGGTTTGCCTTTTGTGCTTGTAGCCAGGTTCAACCAGATTGTGATTGTGAAGCCTACAATCAGTGAGGTCTATTAACATGTTTTTCTTTACATTCTTTACATAAGTGCCTTTAATCATATGCAATCGTATGACTATTCCTATGTCATATGTCAGGGACATATGTCGTATGACTATGTACATAACCTATCAGTATTAATTTGGGTTTTAAAATGGTTTATTGAAATGTATGTAAATAATAGAAACAAAATAGTAATTTAATTTTAAAATACAGTGAAAGTAATTTTAAATACTAGTTCACACTATTTTTCATTTACAATACAAAACAGTAAATGTCCACAACAGTAAAAAGATGTTAATTTTACTATAGCATAACGGTAACTGCAGCCAGTTGTTTACTGTTTTTTCACAGGATAATTTCTAATAGTTGATGAAACTAGTACTACTATCTATGATGAAAAACGACTGAGCAAAACATTCCTATGTACCTGTTCACATAATTGGCTTGCAACTGCTTTATCCAATATTTTAGAAATTAAATGTCCTCTCTGGGGTTTGCGTGAACCTGGGAGCAATGTTGTCTGGACCCTTGTCTTCCTGGTAGGGTCTCTCGTGGCAAATTGGTCTCAGGGGCCAGACAGGAGCCAGACAAAGAATGGTCCACAAGACTCCATGAACAAGAAAAGAGGAAACAAGAAGACCCTGCCCGGAGGAAGCCTGGGGTCCCTGTCTGGAGCCAGTCCCGTACACAAGCACCTGGTGGTTGGGTCTGCCACGGGGCCCGAAGCCACTCAGGTGAAGAGAGGGGCTGAGCTCTCAACTGATCACCATCTGGTGGTGAGTTGGGTTAAATGGTGGGGGAAGCCTTCAGACAGATCTGGTAAGCCCAAACATGTTGTGCAGGTGAACTGGGAACGTTTGGAGGAGCCCCCTGTCATTGAGACCTTCAACCTCCACCTCCGGCAGAGCTTTTCAGACATCCCTGTGGAGGCTGGGGACATCAAACTTGAGTGGTTGATGTTCAAATCATCCAATGCCAAAGTTGCAGTGGAGAGCTGTGGCCTCAAGGTCCTGGGTGCCTCAAGGGGCAGCAACCCTCAGACACCATGGTGGACACCGGTCAGGGAAGCTGTCTGACTGAAGAAGGAGGCCTTCCGTGGTATGTTGTCTCGGGGGAAGCTGGAGGCAGTTGCTGGGTATTGGCAGGTCCAAAGGTCTGCAGTGGGCATGGGAGAGGCTCAGAGAAGACATGTAGAAAGACTTTTGGTCAGCACCAAAGCTGTTCTGGAAGACTGTCCAGCACCTCAGATGTGGAAAGCAGGGAACCATCCAAGCCGAGTACAGCAAGGGTGGGACAGTTGCTGACGTGAAATAAGGAGATAGTCGGACAGTGGAGGGAACAGTTTGAGGAACTCCTGAACCCGACATATGCACCCTCTGGAGCAGAGACAGAGCTTGAGGCTGAAGGGGATTCATCAACAATTTCTCTTAGGGAAGTCACTGAGGTAGTCAAACAAATACACAGTGGCAAAACCCCAGGGATTGAGATCTGTCCTGAAATGTAGAAGGCTCTGCCTCGTCCAGTTGGGGTGAGAGTGGTAGAGAGAGTGACAGAGAGCGAGAGAGAGAACGAGAGAGGCATGGGGGGGTGTAGTGTAGGGTGAGAATGAGAGCAGGATAGGGGGATATTCAAACAGGTGTAGGCAGGAACATGATGCTGCATGAAGTTCAGGGAGATGAGCTGCAGTATGGAATTCATGATGATATGGGAGCAGCAGGCGTTGCAGGAACATGGGATGGTGATGAGTCTCTCCACCTGCAGGATGTGGACAGGGAGAGAGAGGAGAGGAACTGGGAGTGACAGAGACTTCGGGAAATCATGGTTAGTAAATGTAGTATAAATGAAAAAAAAAAAGAAAAGAAACAGAACTGGGAGATTTTTAAGAACCGTGGTTATTGTCAGCGCATGCAAGGGGGGGGGGGGGGGGGGGGAGAGATGCTCAGTCCTTCCCCCAGCAGCCTAGGCCTATAGCAGCATAGGTAGAGTAGATTGACTCTAGTTGTCCTGCCATGTTATACAAAAAAGTTTTAAGCCAGGTCTTGAAAATTACTAGAGTCCACCCCCTGGACCAACACTGGAAGTTGGTTCCATAGAAGAGGAGCCTGATAACTTAAAGATCTTCCCCCAGATTTACTCTTGGAGACTCTAGGAACCACAAGTAAACCTCCATCTAGAGAGCGGAGTGGCCTGCTAGGACAGTAAGGAACTATGAGCTCTTTGAAATATGATGGAGCTTAGTCATTAAGAGCTTTATATGTTCCAAGTGAGTGTTGGCCTTTGCCAGGGCTGCGCCATGTCACTGATCCTTTTCATGATTTTCATGGACAGGATTTCTAGGCGCAGTCGAGGAGGAGAGGGGTTGAAGTTTGGGGGGGGCTCAGGATCGCTGCTTTTTGCGGACGATGTGCAATGTGCTGTGGGCAACCATCGGTCTGTAACATTCAGCTCTCACTGGACAGGGTTGCAGCTTACTGTTAAGTGGCTGGGATGAGGATCAGCACCTCCAAATCAGAGGCCAAGGTTCTCAGCAGAAACCGATGGACTGTCTTTTCCCGGTTGGGAATGAGTCTTTGCCCCAAGTGAAGGAGTTCAAGTACCTCGGGGTCTTGTTCATGAGTGGGGGGACCTTGGAGCGTGAGATTGGCCAGAGAATTGGAGCAGCGGTAATGGTACTGCAGTTGCTGTATCGCACCAGTCTTTGTTCATCTTCGCTTCTACCCTCACCTATGGTCATGAAAAGTGGATTATGATCGAAAGAACAAGCGACTGAAATGAGCTTCCTTAGAAGGGTAGCTAGCTTCTTCCTTAGAGATAGGGTGAGGAGCTTGGTCAGCCAAAAGGAGCTCAGAGTAGAGCTGCTGCTCCTTTGCTTTGAGAGGAGCCAGTTGATGTGGTTCGGGCATCTGATTAGCATGCCACCTGGGTGCCTCCCTTGAGAGGTGTTCCAGGCACGTCCAGCTGGGAGGAGGCCCCGGGGCAGACCAAGGACTAGGTGGAGAGATTATTCCACTCTGGCCTGGGGATCAGAGTCAGAGCTGGTGGATCTGGCCAGGAAAAGGAAAGTCTGGGGCTCCCAGGTGAAGTTGTGACCCCCGGGGCCCCTACCTCAGATAAGCAGACGAAGATGGATGGATGGATGGATGGATTGATGGATGAAAGGGAGGTTAGATATTGGTCTATAATTAGCCAAAACACTTGAATCAAGATTAGATTTTTTTGAGAAGAGGTTTAATTACCGCAATCTTGAAAGTCTGTGGTACATAACAAAAACTAAATTAAAATTATCAGATCCAGCATGGATGTTTTAATTCGTTTAAGCAGCCTGATGGTTACCGGGTCTAAAAGACAAGTTGATAGTCTGGATAATGAAACTAGAAACTAGCTCAGAGAGATTTTAAGGTGAAAAAGACCCCAAATACAAAGCAGGTTTTACAATTAATTGAGAAACTGCTGCATTTGAAAGTGGACTACTGCCAATTGTAGTTAAAACTGTTGGATTTTGGCTTTAGTAGCAATGGCGGTTATAGGAGGGGGGCTAGGTGGTGCTGCAGCTCCCCCTACACTCCCCTTGTAGTTTTTGAGGGATACTAGTTAGTGACACTGACTTAAGGTGTGCAGGGGGGGGGGGGGGGGGGTTTGCAGCCCCTGGGGTCTTCTTGGGGGTGCTATAATGTTAACCCATGCTTTTCCAGCAGATACCTGATTAAGTACACAGGAATCCCTGTGCCACCCACAAAGTTCCTGTCTTTGTAGTCTGCCTGAAATGATCACTTGGGGCCTCCTTGGAGCCCTCACAGGCTCCCAAGGTTCTCCAGTCCTTGGTTTGGTTATGTTGTCCGTGATGGCTGTATGACCTAGGCCATCTTAGTCTTGGAGTGTTGGTAGAAAGCAACTGGGCTTCTGTATCTTATTCGAAGATGTTTCACCTCTCATCCGAAAATACAGTTCAAATCAAATCAAATCAAATCAGATTTATTTGTATAGCGCCAAATCATAACAAAGTTACATCAAGGCACTTTACATATAGAGCAGGACCAAACTCTTTATAAATTTATTTAAAGAGACCCAACAGATCCCCCGATGAGCAAGCACTTGGCAACAGTGGCAAGGAAAAACTTCCTTTAAGAGGCAGAAACCTCGAGCAGAACCAGGCTCAGGGGGGGCGGCCATCTGCCTCGACCGGTTGGGTTGAGAGAGAGAGAGAGAGAGAGAGAGAGAGAGAGAGAGAGACAGGCAGGCAGGCATTGGAGGGGGGGGTGTAGGCAGGAACATGTTGTTGCATGAAGTTCATGGAGTTGAGCTGTAATACAGAATTCATGCTATATGGGACCAGCAGGTGTTGCAGGAACATGGGATGGAGATGAGTCACCACCTGCAGGATGAGTACAGGGAGAGAGAGGAGAGGAACTGGGAGAGACAGAGACTTTGGCAGAACATGGTTAGTAAATGCAGTATAAATGCTTAGAACTGGGTGAAACTGTTGTTTTTGTTTGTTTTTTTTTAAGAAGGATGGTTTTTATCAGCGCATGCAAGGAGGGAGTTAGAGAGAAAGAGGGAGAGGGGGAGAGAGGGTGACAGGGAGAGACAGAGAGAGAGAGAGACAGAGAGAGAGAGAGAGAGAGAGAGAGAGAGAGAGAGAGAGAGAGAGAGAAGCTCAGTCCTTCCCCCAGCAGCCTAGGCCTATAGCAGCATATCTAAAGAGTAGAGGACTTTTTAACTGTGCGCTCTGTCATACAGGAAAGTTTTAAGCCTGGTCTTGAAAGTTACTAAAGAGTCCGCCCCTTGGTTCTGAGGGTCCCCCCGGTTCTGAGGGTCAGTGCAGGAAACCCAAATATTTAACCCAGAGTGAGTGGGGACAATCACCAAAAATTAGGACATGGGTGAAGACACCCAGCCTGGTAGGGGGTTCTCTGGCTAGGCATCAAGTTAGTCGTTAAGGTCACATACGCCCAACTGTATATGAAGATTAAACACCTTGGGGAGGGCGGCAAAATGGTGTGTCCACCACCTCTGTTTGGTGAAGGTTTCTCTAAGTGGACATAAATGGCTTCTTTTACTCCTCTTTCATCTGTCTTCTCTGTCCAGAATGTTGACATTGGAGTCCTCAAGAGAATGACCTTTCTCCTTTAAATACAGATGTACAGCTGTGTCTTGTCCTGATGAGATGGCTCTCCTGTGTTGTGCCATGTGCCTCTGTATTTTGTCCTTGAGGTGGACCAGTCTTTGTCTGAAGGTCTGGCCCAGTTTGAAATTAACTTGGATTTGGTGTTTTTAGAAGATCCTTCTGACTTTTTCAGATAGAACTGCCACATATGGGATGACAATGTTCATCTGTTTTTCACTTTCTGTCTCAGGTGTTTCTTGTGTGATGTGGATGTGACAAAAGTGCACTTTGGTTAGCCACATGTCTGGAGTGCTATCTTGATGCGTGTTAATTCTTTCTGTTTTCCCTCTGTTCTTGAGGGAACCCTCTGGGCCTGGTGTTGTAGGGTTCAGATTGCCCCCTGTTTGTGCTTCAGGGGATGGTAGGAGTCAAAAAAGAGGTACTGGTCTGTATGTGGGGGGCTTCTGGAAAACCACAATGCTGAGGTTGACATGTTTATCAAAGGACACAGCACAATTCAGGAAGGGCAACCTGTTATCCTTAGTATCCTCCCTGATGGTCTTGATGTTCTTGTCCACTGAATTTGTGTCAAGTGAAAGTCTCCTTCTTGAGCTTTGATTTTGACCCATGTGTCATTACAACCCAACCCTAACCCTCTTTCCTCAATTGTGAGGAAAATATTTCATACTGGCAAGGCTTGCTGACACCTTAATTCGAATCTGTTTGGGTCAGCTTGTTGGTCTTAATTGCTGAAATTGTAGACGTAATGAGATCCATGACTGGTAGTTTTCATGGAGAGTAGCAAAATTCAGGCCTTTTGCCACCACATCTCTTTCTGGCTTCATGAGGGACCTGTGAGATTCACCAACTTGTCCTGGATGTCTGTCGATGTGGCTTCATTGTGTTCAGGTCCTAATTGTCTGTTTCTTGCTTGCATTATGTCGGGATTGTTAAGTCTTGGTGACCAAGTTGGATACTTCAAGGATGAACAAGGGAAAAAATGCTGGAAGTTTCTCTTCAGTTTGGATCTGGTTTGGCTTTATGTTCTGTTTTACACCCTCCAGCACTCACACAAAACGCACTTGCTTGTGCACATCTACATTACTAACTTTACTGATGACTCACCTACATTCTGTAAATACTTGAGTTTAGATCCTCTCACTTTGATCTAACTTTATTTTAATTTTGTCCTATTTTATTTAATAAAGTATTGGTGTTAAACTTTATCAACAGTGTGTTCCTCTTCTTTGTGTGGCCTCTCAGCCAGGCCATAACAGGCTTTTTTTCAGCATATGGCAATGGCAAACATCATACAATTGAAGGAACAGCAAATGGAAAAATGTAATGAGACAATTTTGATTAAAAATCCGTTGCCATCTAGCAGGATGAAAGATGAAGATGAAGATGAAAAAATGGTGGACATTTCAGCAAGATCCCAATGAGCCAATGAAACTCTAATTGTTTCCAGAGAAAGAAAATAAAGTGGCCAGAATGGCCCAGCCAATCACCTAAAGAGTTCATTAAAGAGGGCAACAGACTCTTGAATATTTGAAGACATGCGACTAGTTTCTCCATGCAAGACGTGTCTTAAAGTTGTTATTACTAGAAAAAGATTTTGTACATAGAATTCGATTTCAATCAGCATGTTAAATATTTTTTCCTGTGTCATTCCATTTTATTACACAAGTGGATTTCTCAACCTATTTCTGTTTTCTTTTTATGTATGCATTACTTGAATTTTTACCCATATGTGGTCAAAATTCCATGTTAATAGTAGTTTTTAAAAAAATATATTTTTATTCACAAAGAAAAACTGTCAATATTTATTTTACCTGCTGTATATCATCAGAAAGCAGGTTTTTCAAAAAACCTATAAAGCACTGTTGAGCCTTTATCTTTTGATGACACAGTGCCTTTGAAGGGATGATCACCCATCTGGTCAAATGATGCATTATATTTGCACCAGGCTCCCCAATAAAACTTGGCCAATATGCAAGTGATCAGCATCAGCAAGTGCCACAGAATCAATAGAAGAATGCACAGAAGCTACAGAATGAGAAGGTGTATGAGAAGTTGTCATGTGTGACAGCAGCTTAAACTTCACATTCAAGCATTCATATGACTCTCCTGCAAAGACCATTATGTTTTTAAATCTTAAAACAGCATCTGGCTGTATCCGTTCATCCTCTCCCCCAGTATAGTTGGAACATCTTCATGTTTCAAATGTTTGATGTGGGGCCATGGTTTAAATTAGGAACTCATTTACAAGACAAGCTACTGCTGCTGAATCCTAATTCAATGTACTTTACACATATGCAAAGAACATACAGACAAAAGTAAGAACAGCGATGAAACAATAACAGATCATGTTGATCAGGATATCCAGAAAATAAGTCATAAAATTATTAAATTAAAATTATTAAAATAATATGTAGTCGGTTGGATAAGTTAAGAAAAGCACAGTGTAGGTGACCAGGATAAGTGCATGAGAAAATAAATGGTTTTAGCCTAGATATAAGAGTGTCAACATTTGGTGCTGATTTAACCTCCACTGGCAGCTTGTTCCACTTGTTTGCTGCATAAAAGCTAAATGCTGCTTCTCCATGTTTAGTCAGGACTCTACTCTGGACTAGCTGACCAGAGTCAATGGTCCTGGTTCCAAACCATTCTGTGATTTATAAATTGCAGCAGCGTATTAAAATCTATTGTGTGACTGGCTGGGAGCCAGTGTAAAGATTTCAAAACAGGTGTAATGAAACTTTTTGTGTTAAAACTCTAGAAGCAGCATTCTGGATAAGTTGCAGCTGTAAAATGCTCCTTTTGGTTAGTCCAGTCAGAGGACCATAACAGTAATCAACTCTACTGGAGATGAACGTGGATGAGCATCTGCTTATTGTTTTGGGTGATAAAACTTTTAATTCTGTTGATGTTTTTGAGTTGGTAAAAAGCTGTTTTGGTGCCAGCTTTGATGTGGCTGTTGAAAGTCAGATCTAAGTCAATTGACACACCAAGGTTACAACATGTATACATGAAAACAGATCTAAAGCATCTACCAGCTGCTAAAGAAGATCATGTGATGTGGAGCAGCTGTTTTACTGAGGAGACCATCAACAAAGATAATTTTTCCACCTGGAACTCTTGAAACACTTGATAAACTTTTCTTCTTCTTCTTCTATATGGATAATGTAGTTGGAATAATGGGAAATGTAGTGAAGAATCTTATGCACTAGCATGGGAGAATGTCCAGTCGGTGTGAGTGGGATGAGGGGAGTTGTGATGTGTGTGTGTGTGTGTGTGTGTGTGTCTGTGTCTGTGTGTGTGTGTGGGGGGGTCATTTATGTTAATTCTTTTCCAGCTTAACTGGCTTTTTACTCCCGTCCTATTCATCTCTCCCAGTCTGCTTCCTTGTCAGAGCTCAGCTAAGCAGGCAGTCATGCCTACGTCACTTCTTTCAGCAGATGGCGTGGAAGAAGAGGGGGAGGGTAGGACAGACAGAGGAAGAAGGAGGAGAGAGCTGTATGTCAGCTGCAACATCACTGCCATGCTAGCTTTCGTCACCGGAAAATAATGAGGAAAATCTGTACACAACAAGAGAGATAAAGAAAAAAATACATCATCGACAGCAGCAGCACCACCTCTTTCACTGGTCGTGCATTCACAGATCAGGTCAACACATCTCTACCTTTGCCAGGCTCAGGCATCTAAGCTATCCCCAGCATGTCCTGAGTGAGAAAAGCAGCTACCGGACGCTTTCTGTCGACATGGGCAACCAGGAGGCTAAGCAAAAGAAAGCTGCAGCAGCATCCGGTAATGGAAGCCACCCTTCTCTGGATGAAGGATGGAGAGAAGGAGGAGGGGATATGACAAAAAAGGGAGGAAAAAAACTCCACGGTAAGCACGGAGGTAAAGGAGCAGGTGGCAGCACAGCAGGAGGGGGGGTGTATGGCACAGGACCAGGCAAGAAGAAAAACAAAACTGAGACCAAGCCCTCTGTTTTCTCCATCCGCAAGAGAAAGAACAACTTGAAGGGAAAAGGAGACACATCAGTTACAGGCTCAAAAGAGGATGTTTTAGCATTTCAACATGAAGAACTGGACAACCCTAAAACACCTGATTTGTCTGCGGATGAGCTCGGACAGTCAGATACTGAGGCTGCTTTTCCTGAAAAGAAAAATAAACAAGACAGAAAAGATGGAGAAGAAGGAGAGAAAAAGCATGAGATGCAGCAAAAAACCTCAACTGCAGCAGCCTCTCCTACTGAGAATGGAGGGCACAAGGGAGGGAGCTCGGGTTCAGACACAGATATTTACAGCTTCCACTCGGCAGCTGACCATGAGGATCTGCTCGCAGACATCCAACTTACCATAAGGCTGCAGCACCAACAGCAGCAGGGGATGGTAACATCAAATGTGGAAACACGGGGTGGGGTAGACAGGGGTCTGAGCTGGGAAGAAGGAAAAATGAAGAAGCAGAGTAACGGAGTAATTAAATTATCTCCTCCTGAGATTCTTGACATGACTCCAGAATTAGAACTGGGGTCTGATGCCCTGTCATTCTTGGAAACAAGAATTCTGTCCAGCTCTTTCAGGCTCATAGAGCAGCATCAAACACTACACCTCCACACAGAGGTGAACAAGAAGACGGAGGAGGAGGAGGTGAAGTTGGAGCTTGATGGGAAGGAACAGACAGAGCATGAAAGAGGGAGAGAAACCTCTCTTTGTGTTGCTACAGGCACAAAAGACCAGTATGTCTTGGTACAGCAGCTCCCCCACACAACTGTCACTATGACATCTGAACAGGGGACAGCATTTACCCCAGTCACCATGACAACCAGTGGTAACAGCATCCCTCATCACACATTTGACAGCACTGGGAAAACCCCAGATGAAGAAGAAAAAGCAAAAGGTAAATCCCCAAAGAAGAAGGGGCCTGGGGTGGAGGTGGAGCTCAGTCCTCCACCCATAGACAACAGAAGTCCTGAAACCACTAAGAGGCTGAAAGCAGGGATCCTGTGTGAGGAAGGTGAGGGGCAGATGGGCTCAGTTACTAGTGTAGAGTCACTTGAGGACTGCCTAAGTTCTGACCTCAACCATTCTGCTACTACCAGGACCAGTGCCTCCACCAAGCAGTGCAGAAGGAGCAGTATCTGCTTCACTACTCTGCCCCAAGAGAGCCCCACACTGGCCAAAAGACTTCTCAGGTCCATCCACTCCTCTACCTCCTCGAGCCCTGTGGTGAAACCCTACCCTCCTATTTTCCCCTCATACATAAAGACAACCACCAGGCAACTCAGCTCTCCAGGATACTCCCCAGTCCTGTCCCCCTCCCACAGCCCCCTGTCCCCGCGCAGAGCCCATCATCACCTCCCCAGGTACCTGTGTTGTGTCTGCATGTCACTGGTTTTTATTTTACTTGATACAATGGTTTTTAAGAGAAAGTTGGATTAGGTCTATATGCGTAGCATGGAAGCTTAATTCCACATTATTACAACTTAAACTTTATTTAATCATTTAATAACATTAACAAGCCAGTTGCTGAGGTCTTTATATATAGCAGTTTTCAGGCAAGAAACACAGACAAACCTACCTCCAGAATTTAGGGCAGAGCCACTTCCTGCTTCGGTTTTGACCTAAAGTACTAGCCATACCTGTGTCATGATGGGATATTATCAAGTGTGCTCACTTTCACATTGACCTCCAAATAAAGTTCTTAAGCTCATCTGGAATAACATATCATTTACTACTTGTTTTTTTCCCAGTCACATAAAATCAGACACATTGCAATGTCCCCATCTCCCCTCTTACTAAAAGTGTCAGCAGTGTTGCCAAGTTGTGACTCACTATTTGGGAAGGTGTTAAGTGCCGCATCAATTAAATAGAGCCATTTAACAGAGCCATTTTGTAAACAAGCTTCTAAGTTGGAGATGGTATACTTAGACCTGTCTCAAAGTAGTTGAGGTAATATCTGTAATAATAGAAAGCAAATTTGTTTAACAATAGCAGTGATAGAACAAATACAGCAGTGTGTAAGGAGTTATACCCCTCTGTAATCCCCTTTAATTATCTCCACGAGGACAATTTGGACAGTAGCAACAGACGTTACGGTCATTGTTAGCTGTTTTGTTTTTAGTAAAATGACATATTTATATTGTTAATAAGGGTAAGGTTAAGAATAATCACACTGAAAATAAGCATGATGTCTCACCTGGTTTAATTTCAAAGTACATATGTACAAATGGAAACAACTGACTGCTTTAACAAGAAGCTGCTCCTCAAGTTTAATTGTATAATCCACTGTCAAAGAAAAGCACAATAGAAATGTGATTGTTGGCAGGATGATGGCCGATGGTCACCAGGCCCGCAGACAGCGCTCTCTAAGCCTAGCTGGGCCTCTGAGCCGCTCAGCCGACTGGACGGATGAGCTGGAGAAAAGGCTGAGGAGCAGAGAGGAGGACGGAGGAGGGTCTTGTGGTTCGGGAGAATATCTGGTAGGATACAGAGGAGGAGGCAGCCAGCCCATATGTGCAACAAGAAGATCTTCCTGTGGACAGGTCTCAACCTGTGGCTTTCAGGATGTCTTTACAGGTAAGTACAGAGTTACTTTCAGACCTGAATGTGTTATTTCTGCATTTCATGAAGAGCAGCTACAGTAGCAGCACTCCGGCCAGGTGTGGCCCAGGAGCAAGAAGTTTATGGGTTTGATTCCTGGGCCTAGGGCCTTTCTGTGTGGATTTTGCATGTTCTCCCTCTTACAACAGGGTAGTCCGGGTTCCTCTGACAGTCCAAAGACCTGCATGTTTGGGTTAATTGGTGGCTCTAAATTGCCTGTGATTGTGAATGGTTCTGTGTCACTGTATATGTCTGCCCTGTGATAGAGTGGCAAGCTGTCGAGGGTTAACCCTGTCCTAGCCTGAGATGCCAGCTGGGATTCGCTCCAGCACCCTCATGGATAAGCAGTTGAAAATTTAATGAAGCCTTTTAAATGTTCTAAATATAGATGTTGAGCATTGTCACAGAGAGACAGCTTCAATGTCAAGCAGCTTGTTATCTGTAAAATGTCCAAAAAGTGTCCAAAAGTTTGGACACACCTTCTCTTTCAAATTAATAGGAAATTGTGTCCAAACTTTTGGCCTGTACTGTATTCATTTAGCTGGAGACAAGCTCAACCTTTGATCCTTTGATTTTCCCTCTTTAGTTCCTTTACTGTTTGTGATTTTGAGTAGGCCAAATATTAGTAGTAGCCAGTGATCCTATGTTATAGCCAGAGTAGCAGTCTGGCAGTGTGAGCTCTGTTATCTTACAATGAACTCCAGGCCATCTATCTAAAAGTACGGAAGCTGGTTATCTGTTCGCTTATTTATGTGTCTGCTATTCTACAGAGTGGAAACCAGTTAATGCTGTGCAGATCAGAGACAATGGACATACAAGGATTGGTTCCACGTGCGACATGGCATAGATTGGCAGGCAAATGATTGCATTCACAGGCATATGTTGGAAATGCATGTTTCCAGATGACCTCTTGTCCTGTCAGACTTACCCCTCTACTCTGATGTGGTAGCCACTTCTTATTATCATGAACCCTGTTCATCAGTGGCGTGCACAGGTAGACACTAGGTGATGCTATAGCACCTGCCCTTTGCCCTTTGGACCAAGGAAGTGCCCTTTTGAAATTTAGTTTTCTATTTCTTTTAAACAGCGTATCTGGTCCATGCTGACACAATCATCTATAAATGCTCAACGATTAATAGCGTGTGATAATAATGCTGCCCCCCTCCAGCACACACCTCTCTTCCTTTGTCAACATGAACCCTGATTTATCCAGATAAAACATTGTGCGGTCATCAGAAGCTTTAAAGACTTGGCAACTTGGCTGCACTCTTCTCTCCTCACTTCAAAATGACAGTTTCTATACTTCTTTTGTTCTTACAGGAACGAACATATTTTTCTTATCTTGCCTCCAGTACACTGATATTTTGTTTTTTGTCTTCTAACTTGCTAAAAACCTCTCCATGTGTGTTTATTCCAGAGAGATAAAACAAAAGAAATTGACTGATCAGTGCCATAGTCCAATTGAAAGGTCAAGTATTTTTTATCAACATATTGACATAAATAGATGCGCAATTACGTTCAACATGTGCTGTCTGTAATGTTTTGGTTTTTTTTTAAATCTCACACTGTTATAATAAGACAGCCACACAAAGTCCCTTTATTTTTCATTGAGCACCTGCCCCCCAAAATGTCTGTGCATGTCACTGCTGTTCATTGTCCTAGACCAAATATCAGTTGTCTTTAACATCACATCCACAGCCCACAATGCCACTCAGAGACCGAAGAACTTATGTGATATACTGGATGGAGAACTCTGACACCAGTACCGTAACAGCGGTTTGTTACTGTGGTAGCAAAAAAAAAAAAACATCCTCCAAAACTGTTTAACTCCTGTCCTTCACATTTTTACCAGTGAAGTGTGCTTGATGCAAATCAAAACAAAAGATCCAGTGAGAGACTGTGGTTCTCAGATAATTTGAATTTATTGTCAAGAAATGAAAACAAGAACTCAATAGGTTTTTGCTGTACTACCTTCCATGAAATTTTTTTCCATGACATGAACTAATGTCAAACCAAAGATAATTAAGAACAGTCTGCCAATGTCTGTGTGTGTGTGTGTGTGTGTGTGTGTGTGTGTGTGTGTGTGTGTGTGTGAGAGAGTGAGTATGAGTATGTCTGTGTTTTTATGTGTCCGTGTCAGTTGATACACTGCTGAGATATCAGAAGAGTCTGTGCCTGTGTGCGAGTGTGTGCTTTTGGGGGATGAGTTGAAAGAAGTTTTGAAAGATATTCCTATTTCAATTTGACCTGATAACAATGAGGATGGCCCATTAAATACTTTTTTATGTAGCTCATCTATCCTCCCCTAGTTGTGTCGTCCATGTACAGTAAATTAGTTCTTACAACCTCAGTGAACATTATGAACAACACAAGCATACCAGAGAATCTGGGACCTTCTAGAGACACTGAATGTGCCACATGGGTTGTGTGAAGTTTTCAAATTGACACAAGAAGCATCCATATGCTAGCTGTTCACACAGCTTTTTTGATCTGTCATTGCACACATTCAGGTCGAACCTTGCTGGAGAAGCTGTTCCTACAGCAGCAAGAGGAGGAGCCAGAGGAGGCTGAGAAGCTGTGCTCCAGGATCTTGGCCATGGGCATCCTGCTACCGTTCACTGACTGCTTCAGAGAGCAGCTGGGTGGCAGCCCCACCCACATCACCACAACACCATTAGCCAAGTTTGATGTAAGTAACACCCAACTCAGATATGTTTGCTGTGAGTTACTAATTTCACAATTCCATATATTTTGAAGTCAAAGTTGAGTTTAATTAGTTTTGAACCACCTTTCCCTTGTTTCTCATGCTATTCTTAATTGGTTGTAATTACAATCTCCAGCATGACCAGTTGTATACATGGGCAGCAGTTAACCAGCCACCACACTCACAGGACCCCCTTGACGGGAGGTTTCCAGTGCAAATCAACAGGGGAAGACTTGGATTTAAATCGCCCGAGGCTGGTAATATGCTATACATACAGCTCATTCTTAAACTCACTTCCCTTTTATCATTTTTGTGCTGTTTTACTTATGTTCATGTTTAAACTATTAATGTTTATTGAAGAGGATTAAATACCACTGTGAATTTAGATCTTATGGAAACTCAAAACATTGACAAAGCATGGACATTATGTGTGAGACACGTGTTTTCAGTCTTCACAGTCCCTCAACAACCAATATCCTGTTGGTGATCAGAGACAATAATTTGATGTGCTCTTTTGGGTGAAGATTGATTCCAACTGCTTAAGCAAAAGGAAAACATTCCTTCAGTTTTATGCAGGGACTCTGACCTTTGCTTTGTTTCCTCTCTCTCTGTCCTATCTTCTCCTGAATGGGATTTCTTCATATAGAAGACAATCAAGGTGTGTAGTAATTTCTGTAAACGCTTAAGAAAAATATTATAATCACTACTTTAATCACCTCCAGGGTGTTTAACCGTTTCTTCTGTTGTATTGTATTTACGGAACTGCAGAGAACCAAGAAGCCATCTTGAGCCAACAACAGATGGCAGATGACCAGGACTCTCTGGTCAGTGACATTACTGGTTACTGTATTTTTGAGTCATTTTTGAGCCACAACAAGCTATGAGTTTCTACTAACACTTTATGGAATTGCATCTCTCCCAAATGTGATGAAGATTTCTTTGATTGTTGTCCATTGTAGGATATTCTACAATAACAAAACCTTTAGCTATTCTATTAATCTGCAGTGTTTATGTTTATGGGGCTTAAGAAAAACATTTTAAAGAGTCAAAACATAGAATATTATACATAGATAGTGAAAAGGCCATAATTCTGATCTAAACATAATGTGAGCCAAATATAAAATATTAGCTGTTATTGACAGTTGTGTGGCTACATTACATGTTTCTGATGTTCTTCAGTCATAGAAGACAATCAGAGTAGTCAGAGCTCCTGGGTCAGAACCCCCGTGTCTAATGTTGAAGCTGTACATATTCACCAGTTTCATAACAATGTATTCTGTTTGAGATGGCTTCATATGTACACACATACAGTATACAGTCTGTCTTCAGAGGTCTGACGGTCCAAACGGGTCAATATTTAACACTGTGGATCAGTCTCTTCTTGATTTAAATAGACATTTGTTATGGCCATTGTCCCCCATGGCAGGAGGAACATGTCCTTCCCTCAAAACTGAAAGAAAAGCACATTAATGTCATCCAGCAGCTGGAACAAACCATTGAGGACCTCAAGACTAAGATTGCTGAGCTTGAGCGACAGCCCCCTCTGCTGGAAAGGGGCAACATCATAACCTCTACAACCACAGATAAGGAATGTGGGAGAGGGGAGGGCGCAGTGAGGGCTGTTTGTGATGCTCACCTGCAGACAGAGTCAGCTTCCTACCTGGACTGCCTTGAGGTCAAGTCAGTCCAGACATCACCCATGGAAGACAGCTTTAAGTTCAGAGTGTCGTCGACTGAGTCAACTGCATGGAATGGCTCTCTACAGCACAGGCAAGATGGTTGCCAGTGTTCCTGTCAGCAGCAGCCCCCTGCTCTTACAGAAGAAGCAGTGTGTCCTCATACAAGGCAAAATATGGTCCCTCCTCCTGTATCACTTCCTCCCCCTCCATCCTTATCAGTAGGCTCAATGTTAGCTCCTCCACCACCACCTCCTCCTCCGCCTCTTCCCACTGGCTTTGTCCCAACCCCACCTCCTCCTCCTCTCGTTCCTGCTGGCCTTGTCCCACCCCACCTCCTCCTCCTCCTCTTCCTTCCCTACCTGGTGGCTCTGTCCCACCCCCACCTCCTCCTCCTCTTCCTTCCCTACCTGGTGGCTCTGTCCCACCCCCTCCTCCTCCTCCTCTTCCTTCCCTACCTGGTGGCTCTGTCCCACCCCCTCCTCCTCCTCCTCTTCCTTCCCTACCTGGTGGCTCTGTCCCACCCCCTCCTCCTCCTCCTCTTCCTTCCCTACCTGGTGGCTCTGTCCCACCCCCTCCTCCTCCTCCTCTTCCTTCCCTACCTGGTGGCTCTGTCCCACCCCCACCTCCTCCTCCTCTTCCTTCCCTACCTGGTGGCTCTGTCCCACCCCCACCTCCTCCTCCTCTTCCTTCCCTACCTGGTGGCTCTGTCCCCTGCCCACCCCCACCTCTTCCAGCTGACATTGGCCCTTCCCCACCTCCTCCTCCTCCATTACCAGGTCTTGGAGGCCCTTGTCATCCTTTACCTCCAGGATGTGGGCCTCCTCTTCCTCCACCTCATCCACCAGGAGCCATCTGTGTTCCACCAGCTCTTCCAGGGGCCCTCGGCTCATTGCCTCCTCCACTGCCTTTGGGGCTGTATGCTCTGGGTGTGACTCAGGAGAAACCACCTAGGAAGGCTGTTGTGGAGCCACCCAGACCCATGAAGCCACTCTACTGGACCAGGATCCAGCTGCACACCAAAAGGTAAACATATGAAGAATTAACTGTACCCATGAATGCTTTTACACCATGTTTATTTATTTACTTGCATCTAAGATCTAAGTATCATGTGTTGTAGATAGATCTAGATATGTGAAGGATGAGAGAGAAAGGCTTTTCAACAATTTGGTGCAGGAATCGTAATCTGAAAAAGATGGTTGCATTTATTCTATGTTTGTTTTTGTTTTTTGTTTAATTTCATGAAATTTTTGTTGGTTTTCTGAATCACAAATTACCCTTACCGTAAAAAGAAAGACTGAACGCTTATTAACCACTATTTGCCCTAGTAAGCCACATATGGTGCTGTACATGGGCAGCAGGACATTGTGTGTGGGTCTGCCTCAAAATAAACCACAAAATGCATGTTTATGTCAATAGAGGAAGTGTTTCAGAAACAGTTCATGGCGTGTGATACTCACATAACACATTTTCAGTAGAGGCTATTTGAGAGTATGGGATTGAATTCACAGAGTTTAGAAATGTCTCATTTTGCATCTATGTCAGACCAAAAAAAAGTATATCTTTTGAGGCCCCGTTAATATTTGCCTTGAAAGTACTTACCCTGAAGATAATGTTTGATTGCATGTAACTTGTTTTCAATTTTCTCGTTTTTCAGAGACCTTTGTTCTTCATTGGTGTGGGAAACAATTGAAGAGCCCCATGTAGATTTTGAGGAGTTTGTAAGGTTGTTCTCAAAAACAGCTGTAAAGGAAAAGAAGCAACCCCTTTCTGACACCATCACAAAGTCCAAGGCCCGACAGGTCAGTGTCGTACAGTGGGCAAAAATAGTCTTGTAAAACTAACAAAATGCTTGGTCTAAGGATTAGTTAATTTCAGGTAGAATAAAGGGTTCTAATGACTAACCTAAACATTGACCCTGGTCTCATTGTGCCTGTCAGGACAAGACAGCACATGCAACGAAACCCAGAAGACAGTTTGTGACAGATGTACAGTCAGGTTGTATTCAAAGCCTGTTTATGTGTATAGTTAAAAAAAGCATAAATGCAAAAAATAGAACATATAATTTTATCATCAAATCGAAATGATTAGCTTTGTTAAGTTTGAAAACTTCTTCACATTTGCATTTCTTCAGCAAAAGAGACAAAGAAACTTTGCTCGGGTGGTATAATAAATTACAACACACACAGTTCATTATCTTTCATTGCAGTTGATTAGCCCAACAGTAATAACTACTAACTAAATGTAAACATGGATACTAGAATCCATGCTAGAATACTAGAATCAGCATATTCAGGGAGAGCAGCAGTTATTACAGTTATTATATTGTGTCATAGAATATGGACATTGTTTATCTACAGACCATGCAAATTGTGCACTGGCACAGCAAAAATCCTTAAACCTACAGTGTTCACACCACATGGGAGTGTTTGAGTCTGACCATGTATGAGTCTGTTTTCAGGTTGTGAAGCTCCTAAACAACAAGCGCTCTCAGGCTGTAGGGATACTCATGTCCTCTCTCCACCTTGATATGAGAGATATCCAGCATGGTGAGTTCATCAGTGTTAGTTGTCCAGTGCGGTAGCTATTTACTCACATATAGGAAAACAAGTCTTCAAGATACATAAGATTTTATATTTTTTCACTTTTCCATCATCACCTGTCAGCAGTGGTGAACAATTATCCTGCTCTGTCTATGTCTCCCTCTCTGTCTCTCAGCCGTCCTGAACTTGGACAACACTGTAGTGGATTTGGAGACTCTGCAAGCCTTGTATGAGAATGTGAGCTACATACATAGTTTGCGTTGTCTTTCTAGTAATATAATGTTACCTGTCACAGTTTTTAGCATTTCAAAGTTATTCTGCATGAATGGAAGAATCATTCTCCAAACTGTGGAGTATATAGTGATCACCTGCATGTCACAACGCAACTAAATGCCAGTATTACCAGTTCGTGTCTTCTACTATCAATTCTATAATCTGAACAAATGCGCAGATTCACCAAGTGTCAGTGTGTGCTTATTGGGTTTGCATGTGCTGAGTGGAACACGGTGGATGATCAGTGAGAAAATGGGGTTCAGGTAACTGTGGAGAAAGTGAAGAGTCTGTACAGTCTATCATATGTATGTGTGTCTGTATCTGTTGTATCTATACTCTCCAGTGTTGTGATGTGCTCACCAAAAATGGACTGTGGGAATGAGGAACAAGATGGACTCAATGTACTGTATCTCTCCCACAGAGAGCCCAGCAGGATGAGCTAGACAAGATCGAAAAGCACATCAAGTCCACTAAAGATAAAGAGAATGCCAAACCCCTAGACAAACCTGAGCAGTGAGTTCTTTCTCTCCCCTTTCATCAGTGACTGGTCAAATGTTGTATGTCACTCACAAGGCACAATGACAGTCAGTACAGGGATGGAAGGAGCAGCATGCCTTTGTTGTGTTTTGCAGGTTCCTCTACCAGCTCTCTGTGATTCCAAACTTCTCAGGCAGAGTTTTCTGCATCCTCTTCCAGTCCAGCTTCTCTGAATGCATCACATCTATAACTAGGAAATTGGACACACTGCAGAGGGTATGCAAGGTGAGTAAAATGCCATCTGTTACTGAACACTTAAGTCAGCACAGTATTATATGTCTTTTATGTCTTTTGTTCAGTGTGTAGCAGTGACTACGTCTTGTTTCAGCACTGCTTTGTGCTGTATGATGGATGTTTTAATACAGGAACGTGTCCCTTGCAGTTTTTACCGTCCAAAAACAATGTTAGACTATATTAAATGGAGATGGGTTAATCAAGCACTAGCACCAAGCGGAACCTGGCATTCAAACTGAACCCTGTTTCCCTTTAGACTACCAGCTTACCAGCTCATCGATTGGCTCTGCCGTTTCTTCCTAACGTGTGATTGGTCGTCCCCGCTGTCACTCCATCTGGTTGTAAACAACACCTGGACTTGCACACCGATGTTTGGCTAGATGATCAGGAGTGCGTGTTTGTGGAAAAGTGACAACTTTGTATTTAAAAGCCTCTAGGCTGTAGTTTTATACATATTATACATATACGTATTGCTTTGAGTTGCAGGGTAGATATCGGGGCACTGTTCAGGCAGTTCCATGTTCCCTTACTCTGGTCAGTTGTGTCCCCCCCAACTCTGAAATCAAAATTTCGTCCCTGTTTTAATGTTTTGGGTTTTGTTGCATTTATGTATCTCCAGGTCTCTGTTAGATTTCTCTGTCTCTAGCCCCTTTCTCTCCATTCCTTCACATCCTCAGGCCTTACAAGAAGGTGAGACAGTGAAGCAGGTTCTAGGTCTGGTTCTGGCCTTTGGTAACTTTATGAATGGTGGTAATCGAACCAGAGGCCAAGCTGATGGCTTCACCCTTGACATCTTACCCAAACTCAAAGATGTCAAAAGCAGTGTGAGTAAAGTTTATACATTTATAAGTAAGGATAATGTGTGGAATAGAAAAGACAACATCACAATGACCTTTAAAACTTAATCACTAGAAATGCTTGTAAAGAACTTCTTTAATCCTGTAAATGTACGTGTTTTTGTTTCCTTTCCAACTGCAGGACAGCACAAAAAGTCTCCTGTCTTATATTGTTGCATACTACCTCAGACACTTTGATGAGGTGAGTTGCTCTGCTGCCATACTTCCTCTCCTCCTTTCTTCCCATGTATCTGTTTTATGTATTTTTTTCTTATTGTGTTTCCCTTCAAGTGAATTCTCATATTACACTTCCTATTATATCAAAGCAAAGAGAAAAGCGAACCAAGGGATGAATCCATCCAAATTAATATTTAAAAATAAAAATTAATAATAAAATTATGTGTACGGTTTAGAAAAGAAAATCAGGCATGAGTGTCATAATTATTCATGCCATGATGTTATTGTGTGCGTGTCACTAGGATGCTGGCAGGGAGACATGCCTGTATCCTCTCCCTGAGCCTCATGATCTGTTCCAGGCTTCACAAATGAAATTTGAAGACTTTCATAAAGACCTGACTCGACTTCGGAAGGACCTCAGAGGTAAACGCAAGCACACACATAAATTTTGCTCAACTGATTAGAAAACCCTGGAGGGAGGTTCAGCAAACCAGCTCTGGACACAGCTGTGAGGTGGAAGCTAGGGGTGGGGTAAAAAGTCGATTGTTGGATGCATCGCAATTCTTTCTTGAAAGCTCAATTCTCGACGGAGAAAGATCAGTAATCGGAAATTTAAAAGTCAATCCTTACCTTTCACTTTAACTTTGTAAAATGGGCCGCATGTATCTACCTATAGAGACAGAGCGCATTTAAGCCCCGCCCAGACCAGAGGAAAAAAAAAAAATCACGTCTCCATTGGCTTTGAATTGTGTGAGGGTGTCTCTTGTCACTCTTCGTTTACCAGCAAACACAAACAAATACCCAAAAGCTGCTGTGTGGTATAGTGCACTACCGAGTAACCAGTCGGTTGGTGTATGGGTGATCCCAACTTGAATCCACTCACTTAAAAAAGTTATGGGCATCCAAAGATCTGTAATTTCTCACTGTTGTGTGTGTATTGCTAATGGTTTCATTGTACCTTTTTTCCTCTTGTACAGCGAGCGTGATAAAATACTAATTTGACAATTTTGAAATAATGTTTTAAACTAAATACTAGACATTGTTTTTTTATTTTTATTATTGTGCCGCCAATCGTTTTCCCCTCCGTGGGCGTGTCTTTCAGAGTATGACGCATTGTGCTCTGTCTCTATTGGATGTTGAAGCGTCACGAAGATAGAACGTGCGCGTTGTGTTTTCAATCTTAGCTAGCCACCAGGCTAGGAGCTACACGTGAGCAAACAAAATGAATGCCGGCTGCTCCTGGCATTGTGAAGCATTTTAGCGTCCATGAAGCCGACGGAAAACTGGACATGGACAAGAGCCTCCTTTTGTTTTCTGTTTTTTTTTTTTTTTTTTTTTCAAATAACTTAAGTATATTGTCATGGTTAACCTTCCATTTTTTTTCACAAAATCCTGCCGGTGTTGTTAATAACAGGATAATAGAAGTAAATTCATGTGTTTATTTTAGTCATGGCTCTATACAAATATACACTATTTTAAAAGTTGCAAATAATCAGTTTGGAAATACATTCAAGCATCAAAATAAAATGCAAAACACTTTTTTAATTATTTTATTTTATTTGAAAGGGGCAGTGGATGTTGATGAACATCGAAATGCTGGATTATTGCCACAGCAAGTTTCCATCCTTCACTCCCTTGGCAAGTGTAGTGGATTAACATTTAAAATTTTGATCTATCAATAATTGCTTTATCGTGTAATCTGAGCCCTCTGAATCCTATTTGGATAAAATTGAATCATGAGATATTGAGAGATTCCCACCTCCAACAGAAGCTGATGTTGTGCCATACATTGTGTGGTGCACCTTCTGTTTAAGACTTTGTGTTGAGGGCTCTCTGTCCAGAGCCCAAGACCTTTTGTCAAGGATCATCTACCGAAAAACCTTGACCTTATGTCAAGCATCCTCTATCCAGGACCCTGGACCCTCTGTCTAAGACCTCTGTCCAGGTTTTGTGGACCCAAGACTCGCTGGCGAGGACTGTCCATCCAGGACTCCTTACAACTGAGAGCATGGTCAATTAATATTGTTTGGCTTAAACTAGAAAGCTCTGTGTGTAGTGTTTTGTAATGAGTGCCATGTTAACTTGTAATTTTGCTTGTAAGGTGAAAATGTCTTTGAGTTGAGGGTAGACAAATGGATGTATCACACTCTGAGCCTCAGCTTCAGTCATTTTGCTTTGTGGCTCATTTCATTCTGTTGGCAAGAGAAGATTGACATTTGATATCTTATCTACTAAGTGTGGCAGTTGATATGACTTCTTCGAGATTCACTTTTTGTTCTCACCAGAACAAGGCCATCTAATCACAAGAACATGCCAACATAATTACATTTTTCCTGCTGCTAACGTAAGTAGGTTTTGATCTAACTATTGTTTTCTTAATTTTGTCAGCTTGTACATCAGAAGTGGAAAAGGTGTGTAAAGTTTCAGATGAGGATAACTTGCAGCCTTTCAAAGATAACATGGAAGACTTCCTCACACAAGGTAACTGACAGAAACTATTAAAATTTTAAGACAGGTGCTCTGAATCAATTGCTGCTAATTTTGTTCCAGCTTCAGTTCTGCCAAAAACAGCATGAGCAAAGGGTGAAATTAACACAAAATACTGGTGAACTGGTTTTATTACAAAACTAGCTTACTTCAGCACATTTAGCTATTTCAGTTAGTAGACTTTTCTTTCGTTTACTCTCACCCTTTGATCTTTATAGTATCTAGTATTTTAATTTACTTGGGATATATCCTCAAATAAGCAACACTCATAAGTGTACAATTGGGCTAGATGATTTTGTTGGCTTGAGTCAAAGCATAATTATGTTTTGTCATCACTCAGGCGAGTAAGCTGCAAATGCAGTCCAAGGACAGCAGCCATAATATATTTCTACCCAGTGCCATGACTGGACCTTCAAGCCCCAAAAGTCACACGTGCTCCCTGGGAATTTTCCCAGGCCTCTGATTAGCCAGTCCAGGTGTGATCGCAGATAGAGTTTGCCAAGTCACATGATCCTTGGCTATAAGGATTTTCCCCCCATATATCAGGCCTTGGTTCTCACTCAAAAATCCTTTCTCTCTTTTTGTGAGGGCTTGGCTACTGCTTATGCCAGGGAGATGTAGATGCGTATGTTACAAGGTGGTGGCTCCTGCCAGCTGGGCCTTGTCACCTATAGCATGACTGGTCTGTCACGCTCTCCTTGGTCTATATTCTTCTCGGAGGGTGGATATACTGTGCTGTGGGGGGTGGTTGTCCTCTTTACACACTTGTCTTGGAATCCAGGAGTGTTTAGCTTTCCCATTGTGAGACATAAAATTAATGGTATGAGAGAGAATTAAAGGTTCTGGATTACAAGCCTGTTTGTCTGGATACCATGAGTGTGTCTCACCAGAATATCATTATTGCTATGGAAACGATCAAGAGCTAAGTTTGTTTTTGAATGACAACTTAAGTTATACCACATACAATAAGAAGGTCCTGTTCATTCTGATATTGACAATGGCCAGCTAGCCCTGGTGTAAGGTTATTTGTGATAAGATGTTGTCATCGTGAGACACTCACTCATGCTGATCAGAGATCCAAGGTTTTGTCCAAAATCTTACATTGAACTGTATGGTTGGCATACCTTCCAGGAAGGAAAAAAAATCTTCTTGCCCTCCCCCTTTTTGAAAGCAGACAGCAGAAGCTGTGTGAAACAAAGCCACTTTTTTGTTTGACCTTTTTCATTTATTCTTCCGTCCTTAGCAAAAAATGAACTGGAGACCCTAGAAGCTCAACTCAGCAACACTCACAAACTGTAAGGACAACCTTCTTTATTTGTTATATTTCAGCTATGCACCAATGCAAATACAAGCTCAGCTTATGTACACCACCAAGTGCAGAGGAGAGCCACTGACCAGTGCAATTCTGAAATCCAAAAGCCTGTGTTCCTTTTGTGTTGCAATTGTATTATTACATTCTTTTTTTCTGAGATAGTAGCACCCACCATTCCATACTGCATCTACCATGCTTTACCATAGAGATGCTTATAACCAGGTGAATATAAGTCTCTGTGTGTTCACCAGTAACAGTATGGGATTCTTCCCTGGGAATCCAATTTTTAAATCCTGTCTGCCAGAGTGTAGCAGGCTCTCATTTATTTTACTCACAGAAGCATCTGTCCTGCTGCTTCATCCATCTGCTTTTCCATCTCCGCAGTTCACTTCTGAGGCATGGTTAAAGTTCTCTTGGTTTCCCAGTTATCTCCATGACCAAGGCCCTTCTTTCTTAGTTAGTCGGTACATCTGGACAATAGGGCAATTTTAGGCATCTTTTCTGACATATATTGCAATTGTGATTTAATTGCAAATTAATTTTGTGCTTTTTCAAGTGCTTTTGGAGGTTTGCTCCATTTCTTGGTGTTGTGGCCCCCAGTTATTACTCTATAAAACATCAGATCACTTATTAATTGAGTTGATGAGTTCACAACATGTCTCAGACAGGAGGAGGATTTCTCAGTTCCAGAGTTACCTGATGTTCTTTTCTGAGACCTGGCTCCATGAGGGCATACTGGTACACAGTCCTAAAGGCAAACAGTGATGAAAGGCATTTCACAAATCGATCCGCGGAGGAGTGTCTATCCTATAAGACACTTTATGGGCCACTCAATTAATTGCTTGCCAAACTATAACTTGCTGTCAGCATCATTTAGACCATTTTATATACTGCAGGAATTCGAAAAAATCACTGTAATACTTGTCTACGTTTCAGGGTCAAATAACAAGGAAACTGCAGAATTTACAACAAATAGCTTCGCTGCACTTTCTTGATTGCAAGATCACCCTCTCTTTGTGATGGGTGACATGAACATATGCCACCTCACCTCCCAACTGAGTGTATACGCACTTGGCTGAGGCCACTTCAGATTGGGGAGCATGGAGATACACTCAATCCATTGCCCAGTAGGACTGACAAGGAAGAAAGCCATGTTTTTGCCATGGTCCTGATTCGCTGCATAATGTATTTTCTACATTGCCGCCTTTAGCGTTAATTTGCCCCTTCTGGACAGGGGAATAGTTCTAGTGGGTCTAAGCTTCTACCATTTTCCAGTCATTGAAGCTGCTGTGCTACTAGGAACACTCAAAGTTTGACCTGATTTATGTGGCATCTAGGTGTGAGTTAATCAAGTTCTAGACAAATCTCAAAGATAAGCAATCACAATTCAAGCAATCAGGAAGAATGAGCTGTAACTTTTTCTAAAGTTTGTCTAGGGTACTGAATAAAGTGAATGTTGATCAAGTGTAGTTTGTGTTCTCTTAGGTTCCTGGAGCTCACAATATTCTTCTCCGTGAAGGCCAAAGCAGGAGAGAAAGAAGTTACACCCAACACACTTTTCTGCATCTGGCATGAGTTCTCCTCTGACTTTAAGGACCAGTGGAAGAAGGAGAACAAGATCATTCTCAAGGAGAGGTAAGCGATCACATTTTCTTGCAGAATACTCCTGTAATCTTTCTTTCTTTCCTTCTTTGAATAGGCTGAAGTAATTTGAATGAATATTATCAGTCGTATTTACCAACAATACATGAATGTTAAACACTGAGAGTGTCAAATTGAGTGTGTATTTGTGATATTGTCTGTTGTGCAGGTTAAAAGCAGCAGAGGAATGTTTCCGTCAGGCTAAGGAGAAGGCTTCCTATAGCGTCAAACCTAAACACGCCTCTGGCATTGTAAGTTTCCTTTTTTTCCCCCATCAAGCACAGCATAAAAAAATCTGTCTGTTCATCTGAAGACTTATGACACTTTCTCATAGCTTCCTCTGCCACCTGACACTTCCTTACACCTACACACCCACCTATTCAAGGAATTAACCAAGCAGGTTTTATGGCAGCAGTGCAGTAATTGAAATCCTGAGATGAAAGCCAGGAAAAGAAATAGAAACCCACCATCAATTCTGTATTGATGAGACAGGTCAGAGGTCAAAGGAGAATGGTCAAACTGGTTGAGGCTTACAAGAAGATTACAGTTTTTTGATAGTCACTCTTTAAACCTAAGGTGAGAATAAAAGGTCCAGAGAAAAAGAACATGGAAGTGGAGGAGATGCAGTAATCAAGACACACATCAGGCTGTCTTTCTGCAAAACTGTTATGAGACTGTAGTGGACACAACAACACTGAACAGGCTGAAGACTGTAAAACATGATCTGTTCTGATGAATCTGGATTTCTCCTGGAGCAGTAGATGATGGGGTTAGAATTTTTCAACAGCATGAATCCATGAAGCCAATCTGTCATGTGTCAATGGAGACACATAGGACTCGGCTCACTGCAAGAAACTACCAGGTGTGCTGTGAAAGACCACCCAGCCTCACCTGACGGGCACTCCAAGGCTTAGTGTACCAATCGGGTGAAACTGGACAATCCTCCACGGCACACCTGACGGGCACTCCAAGGCTTAGTGTACCAATCGGGTGAAACTGGACAATCCTCCACGGCACACCTGACGGGCACTCCAAGGCTTAGTGTACCAATCGGGTGAAACTGGACAATCCTCCACGGCACACCTGACAACCCCCCGCAGCACATCCACACGGCACGGCACAGCAGTTGGGAATTGCTGCCTTGAAGAATATTCCCTGTAGGGCGGCGTCATTCCACCCTGAGTCAGCCGCCAGGGTCCAGAAATCCACAGAGTAATCTGCGACTGAACGGTTCCCTTGTCGCAGGCTGAGAAGTCGGCTGGAGGTGTTCCCACGATGGCAAGGGTGGTTGAACAATACCTTAAAGCGAACCTCAAAGTCACTATAAGTCCATAATCCAACATCTGAGCTAAAGTTTATTGCCTCCACCCAGGCCAATGATCAATCCCTCAAAAGTCCCACCACATACCGGATTAGTGCACACTGTAGCAAAAGTCTCACTTTTCTAAAGCCCCATAAAACGGTTAAGGGTCACTTATGTCTCTGTTCAGGGGTGCGACCTAGGTAGATGTAGCCCCATCAGGACGTGCTGCCACTTGGACCATTGAAGCGGCCAGATGAGCCATCTGCAGCGACAGCAAAGTTAAGTGGACCGAAAGGCTCTGGTTGCTTTCGACCAAAGCCCTTAGTACCTGGTCATGGGAGCCCTGGTGGGATAGAGCCTTCTGGACTGTGTCGACGGGATTCATTTAGGTGGCCGCACGGTTAGTACAAAGAACTGGATGCACAATGCCAACTCTTTCGGGAAACAAGGTTTATTTCTCCAACAAAAAAATCAGAGAGAGAAGATGAGAAGGTTTAGTGCCGATACTCAGGGAGGAAACCCAGGGAGACGGAGAGGCAGCTAGTCAAGGCGGGGAGCCGGTCAGCGATGTGTCAATGAGGAATGAACTGATGAACTGGCGAAGCATGGAGAGTTGGAGGTGGTGAGTCGTGGCAATCCAGAAGATGAGCAGCAGTTGGAGGTGAAACACAGGTGAGGTGATTATCCGGAGAGCCTGCCTTGACCAGCTGAGCAAACAAAAACAAAAACAAGGAGACAGACACAGACCCAACAACGTCCTCACTTCAATTCACATAAACAATGACTCTCTGAGGAAATCCATCCTCTTGTGGAATCTATGACACCAAGTATATTTGGCAACAAAGGGGGCACTAATAAGTGCCAGGATGGTATTTAATCAGAAAATCTATATTTCACATCAGACTGTGAACATTTTACAGTTGGCTATTGCTTTAATAGCCACACATGTTTATTGCTGTTTTTAGGTGCTGAAATTTAGATACAGCAGCAGTGGAGGAAAGTTAGAGGATTTTCTCAACTGCTGTACTTCTGTACAGTTCCCATGTACTTTACATGATGGCATTACACCTCACCAGGACTTTCTGTACTGTAGTCAATTCAAAAGGATGGACAGATAATTTAGAATGCATTGCCACTGACTTAAGCTTCTAAGATTGGAGTGAAATGGAAAAGATAGACCAGCTAGAGCAGCTGTTTTTCTATTAATTTCCCGTCACACAAATTTTTTGCAATTTCTTGCTAATGCCAAGGAGGATTATCTGGGTACAAACTGGTACTGTGGTACCTATCAAGACTGGGAAGACTTTTGTCAGGAAAAGATTGAAAACAGCATTGTTGCACTATGAATGACTCTTCAGACAGCGTTGTAAATCAACTTTATAGCTGTTTGGACACTTTTATTGAAATTTATATTCACTTGTTACTTATACTGACCAAACAAGCTGTAAGACTAAGTGTCCACCCCTTTCGTTCCTTTCCAGGGGCTTAAAATATCTAATCATCTAATTTTTGTGATGTGTCATTTCTGCAGAAAGCCAAGCTGGGCATGAAGATTTGACTCTTGGCAGTGAGCCAAAAAAAAAGAGAAAAAAGTATGAAGCGGACAGAAGAGTAAAAGGAAGAACAGCAGATGTGGATGGTGTGAAGTCAATGTGCAGCAGAGCGCTGGATCACTGATTTGTGTTTTTCGTGCTCTGTCTGTTGCCTCATCTTGCCTCCTCTCTGATTAATAACCGATTCCAAAACAGTTATGGAAGGATGCTGCTGCAGGGGCCAACTCTGCAGGGGTCGAGCTCTGGAGTTCCTGGAGTTTTGGATTAATTATCATCAGACATACGTTACACATGACAGGAATAACATCACACTATCTGTTCACTCTATTAACACACATTTATGGACAAAGAAAAAATCTGTGTCACAGCAGAGGGGCCATGCTGGGTTTGCCTGCAGCATGCCTACTCCGTAAACAAGAAAATAGCAAATGTATTATGTACAGTAATAATTATCAATAATCATTTTTCTGTGTTGTAACAGTTTTTGAATGACAGAGACCTGAAATGTCCATCATGCTCGGGGAATAAAAAGTGATCTGCATCCCTGGAGTAGGTTTCATAAACCCACAATCACAATTAAAGTGTCTCCATGAAGGCTATGACATTGAAAAGAGCCTCATATCGCCCTCTGTGTGGACAGCGGAAAAGAGAAAGACAAACTTGTATCCTTATATCTACTCTCTCTCTCAATTTCTGCTGCTTAGGGTCACAGGGTCAACCCTGAAGGATTGCTGGAGTCCATCCCAGTCAACATTCTGGACAAGGGCACATACACCCTGGACAGGTCCTAATATCCCCTAACTTTGATTTAAATAGTAGATTGAAGCTGCTTACAGTCTACTTTTTCCTTTTGTTGTTGTGGTTGTTTTTTTTTTTTTTTTTTTACTGTGATTCAATCTGAAACTAGTAAATGCCCCCTGATAAGATAAGATAAGATAAGATAAGATAGACTTTATTAATCCCTTGGGAGGTCTCCGTCAGGGAAATTGTTGTTCCAGCAGGTACAGCACCGACAAGAACAGTAAAAGAAAGCACACAGTTTGAAATATATAAACAACAAATGTACAACCAACATTTAACAACGAGAACAGATCTGGTGATTCCTCTTACATCCATTCCAAAGATTAATCTCAGCTCAGTGTTACGATATCAATAGTTGTCAGTAGTTATACACACTGTAATCTTCATGTGTACTTCTAGAGCGTTAACGACAGGAGAATGGCAACATCTCTATGGTCAGTTGGTTGTTACCTCCTCCATGGACATTTCATTCTTAGTCATATGAAGAACCTGTGGTGTGGAGAGCATTATTGATGAAATAATTGCACTTTATGTTAAATCTGTGTGAGCAGGTTTTGTTGAAGACCCACTTTTAATATTTTTTTAGAATATTTGTCTTAGTCCAACCACCTGAGAATCAAACCAGTCAGCTATCAATTCAACTCGGCCCTTTGCATTTTCAGACCTTCATCTGAACAAATTTAAGCTCTGGTTTTTGATCTATGCTGCCTAACTTTTGTAGGTGTCATTCTTGACCTAAGGATGTGAAAGCATCAGAACAAGGCAAGCTAGATCAGCCACAGTCATGACAGAGGGCTGGAGGGATGAGACTCATTCAGTGACTTTCCCGCTTATACAGGACACATGTTAATAATCATGGAAACAGCCATGTTGAAACTTGGTTTATCCCAAACAACAGTCATGAGCATGCCCTTCTGTGCATCATTATCTGTGTGGTCACATCTCAGCACACACTCTGTAGACTTTGGCACAGTGTTGCTTGTAGTCCTACATTCCAACTTTCCAGTCACACTCAGCCTCTCTACTTACATGTGGACTTTTAGTATATATTTTAGTGACATGCCAGGTATTCTGCAGAAAGTGTGTCTTTGTGTGTGTGCGCCTCTGTGGTTAACCACATTTTTGTGTATGAAGGATGCGCACAGTGCACAGAATGTTGTTGCAGAAAAACTAAGATAATTGTAAGATATATTTGGGGTTTCTCTCTGTGAAGTCCCCCACTGTTGGTTATGATGTTACTCACAACAGGAATCAAATGTATATGAATGGGCTGCATGGGCACTGGGTGTAGTGTAAAATAAACAGAATGACTTCTGCATAATTTTTGTCAGTGCTGGTGATACATGCAGCCACAGCAAGGATGTTTCTAGGAGCTAACTGGGGCCTTGTGTCAAGATGTGTCCTAGGTGGAGTGTGCACCAAAATACCTTTGAGTGCAGCTGTGCAATAAATGAAAATGTTTGAACCTCGCATCTCCTAAGGTGAGCTTTAAAATGACTGAATTTGTACAAGATCATACAAGTTGTGTATAGTCTTCATCTCAGCTGGGGTCCTATGTCATGGGGACAGTTTGGGGTAGAGCAGCCACATGACTGAGTTGCGGTCACATTATTGTGATGCTATTACACATGTACATCTATTGCATCTGTTACACAATGTAACATGCAACATAGAACTTGAACTTGCTGTTAGGGGACCCATACTAAACCTGTTTAAATCATATTTATCAGGCAGATATCAATTTGTTCATGTTAACAATGCGTTACCTCTAGACTGGACTGCTATAATTAATTACGAACCCAATGTCCCCCCCCCCCAAAAAAAAAGCTTTCAGTTGATCAAGAATGTAGCTGCACAAGCAATAAGTAGACAATAATAACAATAAGTAGAAAAAGAGATCACATTTCTCCTGTGCCAAACAATGTCCATAAGTGCAAGAACGTGCATGTGTATGTGTGTGGTTTTAGATGCATGTGTGGCAAAAATGGACACTTTTAGTGTGTTCTTTGCAAAGATATTTTTTGCAGTAGAAGCAAAATGTGTTTGTCTTTCTGTCCTTACTGCTGACACCAGAACTGACACCATTTTCTTTTTGAATCAAGTGGTCTCACTGAGGTTGTGGCTGTCGCAGTTCTGCTTGATGTTGAGGCGGGGCTAGGTGAGGAAGATGCTGAAGTCTCTGTCTCCCCCAGTTCCTCTCCTCTCTCTCCCTGTCCTCATCCTGCAGGTGGTTCAACGCCTGCTGCTCCCTTAACCTCAGGAATCCCCCCCCCCCCCCCCCCCCCGCAAACTACAGGAAGAGACTAAATTAGTTGTGATGGTGTGAGAAAGGCTATGAGTGAGAGTTTGAGGTTCTCACTGCACCTCCAGCAATGTAGGCATATAACTGCATAAATGAACAATAATTACTTTTCACTATAGGCACTGTCATAGCAGAAGGTTTTAAGGGTGATCTTGAAAGGAGAGTGAGATTCTAGTACCCCAGGGTGATACTGGAAGTTGGTTTCATAGAAGAGGAATGCTAGCTGAAAGAGCTACCTTTAATTTAATTCTGATTTAAGGAACTATGAGTTCTCTAAGATATAATAGAGCTTGGTCATTAAGAGCTTTACATGTGAATAAAAGGAATTTTAAATTTTCTTCCGAATTTTACCCAGAGCCAATGTGGTGAAGCTAAAAGGAGAGATGTGATCCCTTTTTCTAGTTGCTGTTAATATTTGTGCAGCAGCATTCTCTATCAACTGAAGGCCTTACAGAGGTTTGTTGGGACATCCAGATAGTAGTCCAGTCTAAAGGTAACAAATGCATCCATGAGAACCCACAGCCAACTGGACTTCCCTTAGAAACTCTCAAACAAGAAATGAGCATTCACACGCGAGTGCATAATCTATATGTCGACTTCAGCCATCTCCGTTGAGACTCTGGTAGGAATTGGAACTGGTGATGTGTCTGGATCTACAGACCTGCTCAAATCAACAGCCAGCATGTGAATGACAGCCATCCAGCAGCCAGGAAAGAAAACAAGTTTAACTCTTTTCCTCAACAGGTTTAGTTCACACCCTTCGCACCTTCAGACCACCATATACCCCCACTGCCCCAAATACCTCCACCCTTCCCCCTTCACTCCCCTGTGGTGAGGTCTCCTATGCAGTCTTGTCCTCCACACAAGCACCTTCCCCAGAATGACTGGGACCAAAGGCCAAGCTAGGAGACAGTAGGAGAGACTCTATCAGTGAAAGGCTGCAGGCCCTGACATATCAGCCCAAGGATTCTGAGGACCTGTACAAGGCAACTGACTCCTGCCCTACAGCATCTCTACGACCTGAGCCTGAGTTAAGAGAGAAAATTGGTGCTCTGGAAGACATTCTGCCTGGTTCCTGGCCCTACAAAGTTGACTCTATTTGATCTTAGGGACTACTGACATTTTGACATCACATCCCATGTGGTGAGAGTCCTGGAGAGAACGCATTACAGTTGATTCAAAGAATGTATCAAACAAATGGTGGACACAATTTTACCTGAAAAAAAGCAATAGTTTGCTAATGTGCGCCTGCTTTGTAACACTGCATCACAGAGAATTGAAAAAATATCATCAGATAATAAGAGCCAACTGGGGGACGGGGGAGTATGATTTGCTTCATTTATATATTTTTTTTGTTCGGTAGATAGACAAATACTTTATTCGTCCCCTCAGGAAAATTCTATGTATCCCATAACTCACAGTACGCACCAGTGCAACACAATGCAGAGATGCACAAGAGATTTATCTGTTTCTGTTTGTTCAGCTGTTGATGATATTAAACTACCACGGTGTAAAGTTAACAGGATTTTTATTGATAACACACCTGCGATAGCTGGTGAACAAAGTGGATTATTCAGACTCACAAAGCCAAAGAAAAGGGAGGAAACACCAACTCTGCAGCATAATTGACTGGCAGGGCCTTGAAACAATTTCACAATTTTACAGTTATTGAAAGGGACATAATGCTGTTCTCTTCCCAATTCTCTGTGGGCCCCAATGATATTCTGCACCAGTTGCAACTGGAGCTCATTAAGCTGCAGTGTTACAAGGTGGAGCTCAGCCAGCACCAGCAACTTTCTCCAGTGAACTTTTATCAACAGCTGGAAAAATGCAGGTTCCCAGACATGTGAACATTTGCACATTGGAATATGGAAATATATTTTCTGATATGAATTTAAACAAGAATCGTTTGAACTCAAGGCTAAGTGACATGCACCTACACGACTTCTTATGCCACTCATTCACTGGTCTCAAGCCAGCGTGATGCTGCAGTCCAGCATCCCACTTATTAACTACAGTCTAACTTTACTGTTGTATGTTTGGGGATGTGACACAAATATTTATATTATGAATAATCTTGTGTGAAAAGCCAGAGTGTGTGCTGTACTGTATGTTTTGAATTTAATTGTTAGTAGAGAGCCCATAACACGTCACGTTTAAAAGTAATCTGAAGTTTTAGGTATTCCCTACAATATTTTATCTAGCTCTTCAGCTCATTATTGTTTTGTAATTGAAAACAAAATTCTTACTTAGAGTTACATACTTAGAGTTGAGAAAATATAAGGAGGGACTGCTGGGTTAGGGTTAGGGTTCAGCTGCAAACTGACTCAGTAAGTACTGTAGATCTATGGTGAACGGTTGCCAGAAGGACCACATCATCTGTAAAAATCAACAATGCTCCAGCTACTGCCCTTCCTCTCCACACCTGCTCCTCAAAATCCTGTCCATGAATATCAAACTCACCAACACACTACACTACCAACACTCACCGGAAACAAGTGCAACTCACTGCCAAGTATCTGCATACAGCTATTGCTATTTGATTTGATTTTGATTTGATTTGCTTTGGGCATATAGAGCCCTCGAAAGAGACCCATTCACCCCATTGTCCCGTGATACTTCCCACAGAAAGTCCCTCGGAGCCCGGTCATACGCCTTCTCAAGATCCACAGAGCACTTGTCGACTGGGGAATTGTATTCCATGGCCCCTCAAGGATCCCTGCAAGCATAGATGGGTGGACTCGAGTCCAACTCGAGTCGCCAGATTTGTGACTTGTGACTTGCTTAATCAACATTAACAAAAGACTTGACTTGACTTTGACTTGCCATTCCTGACCTGCGACTTGACTTGAGTCATGTGACTTGCCAAGTCATTGCAGTCTTGTTATTTTTTTAAATTAACAAATAATTAATTAGATGAACATTGCTTTATTGTGCGCGAGTGCTCCTGACCTGCAGAATATCAGCAAACCTGGCACCCCCCTGTGACAAGACACACCTGCCTGCATCAGTCTAGTGCGTGATCAGCAGAGAGATGGAGGGCACTCTGCCCAACACCATTCTGAAAATCATACATTTTGGATTCAAAGATTACGTGACAACACCAAATAAAACGGAGCTATATGCAAATTCTGAAATGTTAAAGTTACTGACACTGCAAGCACTATGTCGAATTTCATCAGACATTTTAGGGCAGCACATAAAGAAAGGTGAGTAACATGCTGCAAAGCTAGATGGATTAACGTCCTGATTATTATTTTGCTACTAATACTACTTGGCTGCTAATATTAGAGCGAGAGAGTGGCTTGATATGTTAACATTTTTGCTATTGATGATTTTTTTACTTTAGCTAAAAAAAAAGTGGCAATTAGCAGCGCTAGTGCTCAGTAGCTGTAACACCAGAACTGACTAACGTTAGTGTACCTGCTAAATATCTATGCATACACGCCTGTAATGTGGTTATAGTATAATAATGACATTATAGTGTAACCTCATTACAGCCATAACATCTAAAAAAACGTTTTTTCCCAGACATTTCCCACATATTTTCAACACTGACCGCCAGGCAAAGTTGTTTCTCTGTGTTTTTATGTGAAGTCTAATTTACTGCCTCCTTAAATGCGCTCCCACATCCTCTGCCTTTCTCTCTGTTTGCTCTTGTTTTCACATAGCCCTTTGTGTGCATCAATTAGAACTAGTTTCTCTCTTTTTTGTGTTTGCATCCCTGAGCTTTAACACCAAAACTGCATGCCTAGAATGAGGCTAAAGCTAGGGAATCAAAACTTTATTTTCTGATGTTATGACTACTTTGTAGGCAGTAATGGCAAACTGTGCAGTGAATACATGAGTTTAACATTTATCTTTTCTCCCCCTCTGTCCCAAATGTTTACATATGAAGAATACCTTCACTCAAAAGCAGCTCCTACGACTCCTAAGTCAGCCACAGATCTCCCAGTTCATCACAAGCAACAAGCAACACTACACTTCTAGCCATCCCCAGTAGAACGACATCACACGTTCAATACTTGAACGACCTGAATACTTGATCAGACCTGGTTATTGATTATCTCTTTCAAACAGACACACACACATTCTCTCTCTCTGCCCCTCTCCTCTGACTCACTCACTCACACATGCACACATTTTTGTTGAATTAAGCACATTCTAAATGTTACAGTGTTTCTTTTCACATACAGTAATGTGATTGTTTCATCTTGTTAAGTAATAAAAAGCTGTTTGAAATTCATTCATGTTGAGCTGATTCATTGACTTGTCAGCTTACATAAAAAAAAAAAAAAACAGGTTTGGTGAAATACATATTATACATATTTGAAAAAATGAATGACTTGACTTACTTGACTAAAGCTGTGCTTGGACTTGACTTGCTTGATCCTCCTTACAGACGACTTGGACTTACTTGAGACTTGAGGGCTAAGACTTGCGACTTACTTGAGACTTGCACGTATGGGACTTACTCCCATCTCTGCTGCAAGAGTGAAGATCTGGTTGTTCCTCCTCAATCTGGGGTACAACATTTGGAGAGACCCTTCTTTCCAGTACCTTAGAGTAGACTTTTCAATGGAAGCAGTGTAGTGTGATGCCCCTGTAACTGGCACACACCCTCTGGTTGTGCCTGACCGGGCCCCGTGGCAGACCAGGCAACCAGGTGCTTGCTAATGGGCCTTCTGTTCAGGCTTGGCTCCAGCCCTGGGACCTGGGCTTCCTCCAGGCAAGGTAACCTTTCTCCCTCCTCTATCTTTCATGGGGTCTTTTGAACCAGTCTTTGTTTGGTGCATCGCCTGAGACCAATTTGCTTTGAGAGACCCTACTAACAGCATATAGTTTTGTTGTACATATTTTAACTATTTACATTTAATTTATTTTCTGTTGTAGGATTCTTTATACTTACCTATGTTGGTTCAATGTAAATAGTTAAAAAGTTTATAAATGGTATACATTCAATCAGAGATGGGACTTTTTTTCTCATTGAGTTGGAATTTTGGGTTTTTATACTTACATAATTTATCATTTGTTGCATTATACTCCAAATTCAGTTTGTTAAGAAAGTAAAACAATATAAACAATAAACATTTTTTGGATGGATGGATGTTATTTACATTAGTAATTCATTTTAAACATGTTACATTATTTTTTAAATAAAAAATTTAAGCAACAAAAAATCTAAGGAGCCAGTTAGGAACCCAAAAAAGTAAGCTCTCTAAAAAGAGCCAAAATTCCCATCACTAGTGATGACTAAGCTGTCTATCAAGTTATGTTAAGTTAGGACTTACTGTGGATGTAGATACATTTGTACCGGATTACTAGGGTATCTTCACAAGGGTTGTAAAAAACCTTTTTACAACAAAATTTTTAATAATTTGGATTATAATTGCCTGAAACAAGATCCTATAAGAATAACTATTGAGCCTTGAGCTGATGTGCAGATGAGATTTGCCCACTTGACTGTCCCCCTGGCATTGACCAGAATTCAGATCAGAATGAATCACTAAAAGAATAAAGCCATTTTACCTTTATAGACTTTTTCCAGTTCAACCTGTTTACAATATTAAGATAATTCCTTCTAAATCTTAATCTGAAGGAAAGAAAAATCTATTGATAAATCAAAGGTCAAAGAGAATCAAAATTTTAATCAGAATGTGAAATACTTCATTAATAATTCGTAATTCAGTAAGAAATTTGGTTGAATATATCAGCTGGAAGCAAAGTAGATTTTATATATTGCTATTGAGGTAAAGAACAGGATTTACCTTCCTGGAAATGGAAAGTAGAATAAGGCTTGGAGGTTAATTAGAGCTGTGTGCAGTCCTTGTTAAACTGACACAGAATGCAGGTTTACCTGAAAATATAGAAGCTGGGTTAGCTATCTTGATAGCTATTTGGCCAGAATATCAAACCTTTCAGTCACATACAGTGGCTCTCTCTTTGATGACTTCCACAATTCCTTTTGTGCATTCGCACATGACTTTTCTCTGTCCAGAAACTGCGCTGAAAGAACTCTCTGCCCCGAGTATTCCTCAAATTCTGTTAAGACCTTGACAGGGCATCCATATTTTCACTGCAAAAACTAATACCACCTTTTGTTATTTGCTTTCCGTGATGAAATATCTGCATCACCACCATCCCCTACCCATCAATCGCCCAACCTGCTCCTTCAGTAATGGTTGCAACCCCTGACGAAATGCTAGTTCACTTCAAAGCTGCGTGTTATCTACCTGAGTTGTGACGTGCCACCCAAAACACTATTCCCCTCACTTCCGTGAGAACTGGTGCAGTTCTCCATCTGCCTAGCTTCCTGTTGCAATAAACAACTCAAAAGTGAACTGTATAAATTAATTAAGTTAACTACATCAGTCATCCATACAAAGTACTTTTAATATGTCAACGAAAACAAATCATAATCAGACTCAAAATTTCCTCAACACCTTGGTTGAGAAATATACAGTTCCAGAGAGAGAGAGAGCAAGGCAGAGACACACAAAGAGAGACAGTGAGTATGAGCATGACCGATGTACAGTTGCTCACTAAAGTAAGTACAACCCTCAAATTTCAGCAACCATTTTATTATATCTTCTCAAGGGACAACACTGTAGAAATGAAACATCAATATAACTTAAAGTAGTCACTGGACAGTTTGTATAGCAATATAGATTTACTATCCTCACACACTACACCTCACAGTGAATATGTCCAAATATTCCCAAAGTGGGGTGACGGCAGAATAGTGGTTAGCTCTGTTGCCCAACAAAAAGAAGATTGTGGGTTTGATTCCCAGACCTGGGGGCCTTTCTAAATTTAGAACTTTCTAAAAGTTCTAAATTGCTCATAGGTCTGAGTGTCATTGTGAGCGATTGCTTGGCTTTGGCTCTATGTGTTGGCCCTGAAATGGTCCAGGGTGTTCCTCTGCCCAAAGTGAGCTGGGAATTACTCCAGCCAATGTGACCCAGAAATGGATAAGCAGTAGAAAATTAATGAACTTTCCCAAAGTGTCAATATTTTGTGTGAGCACCATTGTTATCTAACACTGCATTAATCCTCTTGGGCATGGAGGTATACTTGTGGTTCCTAGAGTCTCCTAGAGTAAATCTGGAGGCAGATCGTTCAGTTATCAGGCTCCTCTTCTATGGAACCAACTTCCAGTATCGGTCTGGGGACTATTTAGTAATTTTCAAGACCAGGCTTAAAACTTCTCTATATAACAGACCTTATAGTTAAAAAGTTAAAGTTTATTTAGTCTTTCGCTATGCTGCTATCGGCTTAGACTGCTGGGGGAAGCACCGAGCACCTCTCTCCCTCCCCCTTGCATGCACTGACATACTGCTAATCATTTTTCCCCAAAGTTCTTGTTTCTCCCACCTCACCTCCTCTTTCTCCCTGTCCTCATCCTGCAGGTGGTGAATCATCGCTACCCCATGTTCCTGCAATGCCTGCTGCTCTCGTATTTCTATATAATTTCTCTGTAGAGTATCTCCTCCTCCTGCTCTCGTTCTCTCCTTACTCTGCTCAATCCCCCCGCCCCCCCAACTTTGGTTCTGCCCAAGGTTTCTGCCTCTTAACGTTTTTCTTTGCCACTGTCGCCAAGTGCTTGCTCATTGGGGGATCTGTTGGGTTTTATAAATTATTATTATTATTTTTTTAAGTTTTATACTTAAAGAGTTTGGTCTAGACCTGCTCTATATGTAAAGCACCTTTATGTAACTTTGTTATGATTTGACACAAAATAAATAAATCTGATTGGATTTGAGTTCACCAGAGCCACTCAGGTTGCTACTGGAGTTAGGTCTGGAGCCATACCTGACTACTCCTTCAGCTTCACCTTCAGCTCCCTCAGCAAGGCCATTGCGGTGAGTTTCGGATCATTATCATGTTAGAAAACTCATGCTCATGCTCTTTTTCGAAATGTCACAGTACATGTTGCAATTCATGTTATCCTCAATGAACTGCAGCTCCGCTGTGCTAGCACCACTCATGCAGCCCCAGCTCGTAGCATGACCACCATGCTTGACTGTAGGCAAGACATAATTATCTTGGTACTCCTCACCAGGGTGCCACCACATATCACAACTTTTTATTGCATTTTCTTTCAATTTTGTTTATTTTGTAATTTTGTTTGTAACCCTCACATTAATACTATTTTTTTTCTTCCAACTATGCTTCCCAACTGATTTAACATATTCAATTCTATGGTAATATATCATTTCAAATGGATAATATCAGGATTTAATATTCAACCTAAACAGAGACAGACAGGCAGAGAATCTAAACCACTCATGATTACTAATATGGCTGATGAGACACTGGCAGAGCACAATTTTACAGTGATGTCATGTTACAGCGATAGTGCTTGTTGATGAGCAACAGTGTGCTCTCCTCCATATTGGCAGCCTCTGTCTCCCTTTGTGTGTGTGTGTGTGTGTGTGTGTGTGTGTTTGTGTTTGTGTGTTGGCCAAGGACATACGGACAGGGAAAATAATACATAATTTACAAGTGTTCAGAGGTGAAAAGAAATAATTTAGTTTTGCAGGTCAACAAACGCACATCAACCTTCATTTCACGCATTCCGTAGGAAATGGCGTATATCCGCCATTGCTCTACTGCGTTTTCTACAGGCGAGTATAAACACGCGCGCGCAACAAATGACGTAGTACTCAATTTGTGAAACCTCTGACAGATTCCGATGGATGTCTTTGCACAGTGTGATAGCGGGCCAGCGCAAATAGTTTTTATTGTGTTTTCAACGAGAATGTCCTTCGAGGTACTAGTTTGGGATTTGACAAGCAACACATATTCATCCGCTTCCACATGAGTGTCAAGAGCACAGGAGTACCCGGATGGAGTGTCATGGCCGCCGACTCTGTGGTTCCACAGAGAAGAGAGAAGGAAAGCAAACGTTTCCACGGTGTGTTTTTTAAGCGTCACCTTCTTTTCATAATGTTGGACGTTGATCGGATGTCGCTTCAACTTCTATCGAGTTCATAGTAAGACACACGAGATCTTCCGTAACTTTGAATGCCTTGGCGTGGGTGGGGGCTTCATTTTGGTTTAAAAATAACTGCTTATCAAACTCCGTAGACATTAACATTGCCATGAATTGTCAGATATAATTCCCTGTACTGAACCGAAACTTGGCACAGCACAAAAAAAACGGAGAGCGCCGACTCCGGATCCTTTGTTGCTGTGCCCACAGCCAGTAATGCTCCCTCCAGACGTAGCCTTCCTCGCCTTTACTAACTTGAGCGACTGTTGAGCAAGTGACTCTGAAAAGTAAACCTAAATTGAATTAGGATGTAGCACTTTAATGTTAAGATGGACAGTCGCATTCCTGCTACATGTTGTACTTGTCAGCGTGTTCGAGGCTCAATGGAAATGCGGTGTTGATACGATTAAACTTTTTCCTCATCTCCCCGCTGCATTAATATCTGTCCCGTGTAGATCGTGCCGGCAAGCGGTAGCCTACCTGTCTGCCACCAAGGTGTTCACTGCCCCTACATAGCATCATTATTCTGTCCTTATTTGGTGTTTACTTTAGTACAAAAAAAAACAAAAAACAAAAACAAAAACAAACAAACAGTGTTGTATCATGCATTATCCCCATTAGTTTAATATGATTCTGGAACTAGCATATAATTCCCATTCTTTTTTCAAATGTACTATGTTATGGATAAAGAAAGTGTGTATCACAAGTGTCTACAGAAATTAAATATAATTGGGCTGAGGGAGCTGGTGCAGATAAGTCATGAAATGATGGCAGCCATTTTTTCATCCAACATGGCTTCCTCAGATCCAGCGCTTTGACAGCTGACAAAAGTCTCCTGCTGAACTTACATGAATATTTTAAAGTATAGAGTTAAATGCCAGCTCTGATACATGTCATCAACATTGTGTGTTCAAAAGCCCTGTTGTACTGATGCCTATTTAAGAAGCAGAAAAGCGCTGTTGCCCCACAATAAAAAGGTAGTGGGTTCGGTTCCTGGGCCTGGGGCCTTTCTGTCCAGAGTTTGAATGTTCTTGTGTGGGTTTCCTCTGGGTACACTGGTTTCCTCTTACCATCCAAAGACATGCATGTCTAGGTTGATTGGTGACTCTAAATTTCCCGTTGGTGTGAGTGTGTGTGGTTGTTTGTCTTTGTATGTTGTTTTTTATTCTTTGTTTGTTTGTTTGTTTTATTTTTTTTTTGTCATATTGTTGATTACCATTTGGACGAAAACATTTTTGTGGCAAAAGGAAGCTAACACTGGTTCTACAAAAACACTATACTGCTGTGACAGATGGTGATTTTACCATTAATGTGATCTGCTCTACAGCCTTGGGTCTAAGGTGATAGAAAATACTGAAAAGGCCAGTTTCAGTTTCCCACATGCTATGTGACATGTTTACACTGTGTCTTTTATCTAAGCAGGAATCTAGTGTATATTAAGTGTTGAGCAGTACTAATGTAAAAACAACTCCAACTCCATTGTAACTATTGAAGTATATAAACATATGTAAATAAAATGTCAAAAGCACATCATCATAGCCAGTTGCAATATGTTTACAATAAAAGTAAGTTGAAGTTAGTAATTAGTTATAATACCAATGAAAGCAATATTAAGTTAGTAATGTACCAATTCCAGCTTCACATTATCCCATTGTGGTAGAGACCTTATGAACTGTCTAATCTTATCTATTAATCTATTTTCTAGTGCAGTTTCTTATGTAATTAATTGTTTTTGATTTGTATGAACTGTAAACAACCATTCACACATTTACAATCTAGATTGGAAGAAACATGGGAACCCCTGCTACTTCCCATAACAAATGGTAACTGGAGTCAGGAGGTAGCACCTGAATAGTTTGAATTCCTTAGTAGTCACAAGAAACATCTTCTGATGTGAACCACACCTTATAAGATCTCTGGAGACATTGTTGGTTCTGAAATTACCATGTTAACTGCAGCAGCATCCAGATCATGTTCTGTAATGTTCGCTGCACAATGCAAAATATCTTCTTCTATGATGATGTTCTCTGACTGATAAAGACAATTCTTTCCCACCATTTCACCTTTAAGCTAGTCAGCTAGCTAGTTATTCTAAACTGCATCTCTATGTACATTAAGGTCACCTGGGGTTTGTGCCGTAAAGTTTGTCATTAGGTTGTACACTTGGCAAGCAGTTTCATTTGGAGAGTGGCTCATTGAGCATTGAGGATAATCCTTGATCTTTGATTAGTCGTTACTACAGCTAAAGAATGCTTGGTTCAGTGTCCTTGATTCAACTTCTGCCAGTCTGATCTTCAGTCATTAAATTTTGGTGTCATGTGCATACTAGGGTATGGAAACTAAATCTGTGCAGAGTGTAATGAGAAAAGTGCCTGATTCAATTCCTTTTAGTCTCTGTTCAAGACCTTTTTTAAGAAATATGACATTAACAGGAGCTTTCAGGAATAGGGCATAACTGCCTGCTTAAAAAGGTGTGGTGAAATGAGCTTGATTCATCTTCAGTAAAATGCCATTTAATCCTATTTGTACATTATTTGTTACATTATTATTATTATTACATTATCATTATTGTCACTGTAGTTAGTTATGTAGTTTTGGACAAATTTTTATTGCATCTTCTCTCCTGATCTCTTCTGCCTCTTAAGTGCCTTGATATAAGTCTTATGATTTGACGCTATATAAATAAATTTGATTTGATTTTCAGTGGATGAATGTTAATCATCCACATCCACAGAATGACATGAAAGGCCTTAACACAACTCATTCAGACTATACTGCCTGTCTCATTAGTAACCTGATGTGTTTGTGGTATAAGCTAATTTCTTATGGTTTCTATACTAATTGTCTGTACGGTCAGAAAATTTATACAGAATTTGCCAGTGACATATATTCAGCAGATTATTGAGATGATTACCTGTTGCATGTCCAATGGGGCTGCTTATAAGGAGTTGACATTTATCTGGTTTTTCTTCACTCATGGTGGAAAAGAAAACAGGTCTTTGAAAGGAAAGATTAATGATAGTTTTTTGAGTTTTTTTTTTTGCTAAGTGTGTTTTTGATTGTGTAATAATGTTATTATTAATAATTAAATAAATTATTAAATAAAATAAAATTAGACACTATACATAATAATAATAATAATAATAATAATAATAATAATAATAATAATAATATGGTAATATTTAACTCTCAAGTAGGGCTGGATGATATAGCCTGAAGAAATATTCCTTAATTTCTGTTGATACAATGTAATTTTGATATTGATATGGAGATTATAAAAGTCACAGAAAAACTGCCTTGAATTGTTTTGTTTCCATGAGACATTTGTACCTATGATTTTGTGAAAAGCTTTTTTGCCAAGTTGATGAAACCTCTTATAAAACTACATAATATTTTAGATAGGAAAACTGAGCAAGTAATTAATTATGGTAAACCTTTTATTTGTATTCAGCTTTCAAACAAGAAAAAAAATCACAGTCAAACAAAAAACTCAGATTTATATTTTTATATCTTTTAACTAGCTTTAAAAAATACGCTGACTATTTTATTTTTGTTTGAATAGAATGTAACAAAAGTGCCTCAGCCACGATAATATGAAAAGTGCTCCAAATTGCTACAGAATACAGAAAAACCACGAGCAACAATAAAAATACATGTCGGGTGGTGTTGATGTTGTCTTGGGCACACGTGAACTTAAGCTTATAAAATGCCTCATCTTCAGGCTCACAGATTATTTTCTGAAGGTTAACTTTCAGACTCAGGTGGACAGATTTGATATGTTCCCATTAATCGATGGCTCCTCTGAAGTACGTTTAGCAGCACAGTGAATCCTTAAGTTTATTTGTTCTTTGATAACTGAAGCTCTTCCACACACTGAATTATTCATTTCTCTCCCGTCAACAATTCTATCTGCATATTCAGTAACATTTGTATTGCAGTCAGAGATGCACGTTTAGCAGCCAATGTTGAGCCCCAGCCCACAACAACTAAACATGGCTTTGTGCCTATGGTGATGTCATGACTCACCAATGTTGCCTGTTGTGTTCTGCTCTGAATCTCAGTCATTGACAGATCATGTAAATAATGTATATCGAAATATTGGAAATGCCCATATCATCATTCATTCATTCATCTTCAACCACTTTATCCATTTCCGTGTGGGGTGCTGGAGCCAATTCCATCTCGTGCTGGGCGAGGGCTGGGTACACCCTAGACAGGTCGCCATTCCATCGAAGGGCCATATCACTTTCTATTGATCAATTTATTGTCCAGCTCTTCTTGTTAAATGATCAAACAATCTGTGTGAACTGTTTATTCTGATACATTTTGAGTGAATACATATTTTCATGCTGGAATCTCAGATCACACATTTGAAATGAGTGCATGTATTGAACATTTTACATCTGAAAAACTGAGTCATCTTTTGTGTCTTTCTTTCAGGCATCATGGCCACATGACAAGAGCCACCTCTTCAGAGATGATATGAATTAATGTTTGATACTTTCCTAAAGAAATACAGGTAACAAAAACAATAACTTTTCAATAATAATTTATTCTTACTGCAGCCTTAAAAAATTTCATTTGTTCACCACCAAATTGTAGAAAACCCTCCAGACACTTCACATATACAGACATGGACAAAATTATTGATACCTTTCCGTTAATTAAAGAAAAACACACAATGGTCACTGAAATAACTTGGCACTGACAAAAGTAATAATCGGTAAAAGTGAAAATCAAGAAATGAAAATCAGACATTGCTTTTGAATTGAAGTTCAACAGTCATATTAAAAAAACAAATTAATGAAACTCTGTAACTCTTGAGAGACTTCTGCACTTGTTGACAGGTATTTTGGCCCACTCCTTATGAACAAACTGCTCTAGCTGTGGTGCCTTCTCCACACTGCATGTTTCAGTTCTTTCCACAGATGTTCATAGAAGGCCAGTTAAGAATAGTCCAATGTTTTGTTCTTAGCCATTCTTGAGTATTTTTGAGGAGTTTGGATCATTATCCTCTTGGAGGACCCATGACCTGCGACTGGGCATCACATCTCGCTCCAGAATCCTGTGATAGTCTTGAGATTTCATTGTGCACTGAACAGATGCAAGACAACCTGTGCCAGATGCAGCAAAGCAGCTTCAGAACATAACTGAGCCTCCTCCATGTTTCACAGTACGTACGGTGTTCTTTTCTTTGTATGCTTCCTTTTTGCGTCTGTGAATATAGAGCTAATGGGACTGAAGCACCGGTTTCTTCAATTTGTCATCAGTTTTTCTTGTTCAAGAGGTACCATCATTTATGTCCAAGCCAGTTTCATTAGTTAATTTTTTAGAATGATTCTTTTGAACCACAATTCAAAATCAATGTCAGATTTTTATTAGTTAAGTAAATTTCAGTACATTTTTATTTATTACTTCTGTCAGTTTCAAGTCATTTCAGTGACCATTGTGGGTTTTCCTTTCTTTAACGGAAAGGTACCAATTTTGTCACGTCTGTAGAAGTGGGACCCAACAAATCCTTCCATGAGCAAGCTCTTGGTGAAAGTGGAGGGAAAAACTTTCTTTAAGAACGAGACAGAGTAGGCAGAGCCATCTGCTTCGTCCATCTTATTGGTAAAAACTTTTATCAAAACGTCCAACATATTATGAATAAATTTACTGAAAAAAAGTGCCCTTAACCCTATGTCAGACTTTTTTTTTTTTTTTTTTGCTTCCTGTGTTCTGCTTTCTACTGGAATTTAGGACCACTGAAACTGCTCCAGCTCATTCAGATTTGAAGGGTGCCTTCTTTCAATTATTGTTTTGAGATCTTTCCAGAGGTGAAGGGATTTAGGTCTGGAATCACTACTGGCAATTTTAGGGGTCTCCAGAGCTTTGCCTTATTTTTTAATGTAGCGAGATTGTCTGCCTCCCTACATTTAAGATTGACTCTGAAGGCTAGTTCTACAGGAGTGTTAATAGCATAAAGCTCTGCCTACTGCTCTTCTCTTGGAGACTCTAGGAACAAAAGGCAAAGTGAGAGAGCAAAGTGATCTGCTGGGAAAATAGGGAACATTCTCTGTAACAAAATATTATTATTTATGGGCAAATGCAGCATGAAATCCCACCAGGACAAGTATGAACTTTCATTCTGCTGGAAGACTCTTTGTTGGCGAACTGGTAGTTGATTATTTGTTGATTAGTTAATTTTGTCCACACCCCATAAACACGGGTCAGCCAAATTGCATTAGATTAGGGAAATTTACAGAAGCATTAGACATACACTCACCGGCCACTTTATTAGGTACACCATGCTAGTAACGGGTTGGACCCCTTTTTGCCTTCAGAACTGCCTCAATTCTTCGTGGCATAGATTCAACAAGGTGCTGGAAGCATTCCTCAGAGAGTTTGGTCCATATTGAAATGATGGCATCACACAGTTGCTGCAGATTTGTCGGCTGCACATCCATGATGCGAATCTCCCGTTCCACCACATCCCAAAGATGCTCTATTGGATTGAGATCTGGTGACTGTGGAGGCCATTTGAGTACAGTGAACTCATTGTCATGTTCAAGAAACCAGTCTGAGATGATTCCAGCTTTATGACGTGGCACATTATCCTGCTGAAAGTAGCCATCAGAAGTTGGGTACATTGTGGTCATAAAGGGATGGACATGGTCAGCAACAATACTCAGGTAGGCTGTGGCGTTGCAACGATGCTCAATTGGTGCCAAGAAAATATTCCCCACACCATTACACCACCACCACCAGCCTGAACCGTTGATACAAGGCAGGATGGATCCATGCTTTCATGTTGTTGACGCCAAATTCTGACCCTACCATCCGAATGTCGCAGAAGAAATCGAGACTCATCAGATCAGGCAACGTTTTTCCAATCTTCTATTGTCCAATTTCCATGAGCTTGTGCAAATTGTAGCCTCAGTTTCCTGTTCTTAGCTGAAAGGAGTGGCACCCGGTGTGGTCTTCTGCTGCTGTAGCCCATCTGCCTCAAAGTTCGACGTACTGTGCGTTCAGAGATGCTCTTCTGCCTACCTTGGTTGTAACGGGTGGTTATTTGAGTCACTGTTGCCTTTCTATCAGCTCGAACCAGTCTGGCCATTCTCCTCTGACCTCTGGCATCAACAAGGCATTTCCGCCCACAGAACTGCCGCTCACTGGATATTTTTTCTTTTTCGGACCATTCTCTGTAAACCCTAGAGATGGTTGTGCGTGAAAATCCCAGTAGATCAGCAGTTTCTGAAATACTCAGACCAGCCCTTCTGGCACCAACAACCATGCCACGTTCAAAGTCACTCAAATCACCCTTCTTCCCCATACTGATGCTCGGTTTGAACTGCAGGAGATTGTCTTGACCATATCTACATGCCTAAATGCACTGAGTTGCCGCCATGTGATTGGCTGATTAGAAATTAAGTGTTAACAAGCAGTTGGACAGGTGTACCTAATAAAGTGGCCGGTGAGTGTATAAGAGACAATAGTAGCATTAAACAATAACTGGAATGGTTAGATGAGCCAGAAACAATAAATTGGAGTATATAAATAAATCTAAAAAAAACAAAATTAAACCAGCATATGTACAAGAAAAAATTGCACAATTCAACTATGCTATTGCACATTTTTTTTATTGGGCTAATAGACTGTGTGGTTTGCTGACTACTGTTTGTTGAGTAGTGTGAAAACTGAAGGTAGGAAGGACCTGGGGTAATGTTCCCTCATAAATACTTTTAATACTGTATAGTGCAATACAGTAGCACTGATGACAGTATCTGAAATGATGGTACAGTTTTAGTTTCGTTGAAAACTGAACATTAAACTTTGATGGCGATTTTATTATAGAGGACCACTTCACCATCCTGCATGAGGTGTTGGCCACTTGCACTGTAATGCACAAGTGCACCCTGCAGCCAAAGCTAAATAGCATTAAATCATGTGATTGCAAACCAACTTATTGACAGTATGATATGATATAGTGTCCAGAAAATGAAGTTAGTAACTAAAGAAAAAGTAAAAAAAAAAAACAAAAAAAAAAAAACGCATAAAGCTCCACCATATCCATTTTGAGTACCAGTTGAGAGCTTTAATGATTCTGGAATTTGTTAGTAAATGTGTTGTTTGTAGTGTACGATCAAATCAAAACTTGAATCTTAGTGGTAAAAGTTTCATCATAAAGTCAAATATATTATCAATAAAATTATTAACAAAAAATATGTATTGCGATAGCAATACTTGAAAATATAACTTGGTAGAAATTGTTTAAAATTCACCCTATACTTTAATATAGTCATTTATCCATAGATTTACTCTGTTGAAAAATCCATCTATTGAATTATTTATTGAATTCTTTTGAATTTTTAACATCTCTAACATAAATTGTTATTAGGGCTATCTGCCATAAGGACCTTTTACTGTAGGTAATTTGGTTGGTGTGGTATAATAGAAATTGCTGGATGAATGAGCCAAGGGCTTCAATAATGTAAGTTGTTTGACACATAACACAAGAGTGACTATTTACAGACGAACACATGTTGAACATACTACAGTATGTTCAGTACAGTACAGTATCATGACAATGATACATTAGAGAGCGACTGGTTGGTTACTATTGTTAAAAAAAGAAAAAAGAAATTCTGGTAAAGCATGCCAATACACTAACTTTGTCATCCCCATTTTAAGTTGGCATACTATAAAAACAAGTTTCAACTTTTCTTTGACATTTGAAAGGTGTTAGTTAAAATAATGTAAAGTCTAAAAAGCTGACCAAAAATTCGTGCAAGTTCATTGTAACCAGTCATTGCAACAAATGATTCTATTTTTTCTTTGTGTCAGAATGAATCCACACATTAAAATGTACATGTTGACTGAAGGTTTGCACTCACCCATGCCATTGGCAGCACAGAGTTGTTTTTTTTTTAATATGTATAAGAAATGAGAAATGTGCTGGTTTCCAAAGAGTTATACCCAGGAGAAAATTATTTTTTGGGGACATGGAGACTGATTCATTCTCATAAAATAACTAACCATATTTTTGTAAATCGAACAAATAATTAACCATAAAACAAAATTACTGTATCAATATCTAGTAAAGGTTGAAGGATTTGGCTACAAGATGCATTCAAGAGCATTAATTTAACAACGGTTAACTGTGCTATGCTAGGCCCAGTGAATTTCCACAGAAGGGAAGTCCAATGAGCTGCAACTTGGGTAGCTTCTTAATTAGGTACAGGTCACGGTGCTGCTGGCTGTGTAGCTTGGTCTTTGTTCTCTTTAAGAGTTAGCTGCTCAATGCTAAGTCTGGTCTGTAGCTCTTGGTTCTTATAAAGTCAGCAAGCAGACTTTGTTTAACCTGCCGGAGCAACAATTTACTTGTTTGCTGTCAGTCACTTTAGGGTTAGTCAGGCTGTTGTATTGCTGCTTTCTAGAAAAGGGTTCAGTATCTGTCTGTAGGCCACACATAGTTTGGCCTGGTGACATCATGTGTTAAAGGCAAAACAGTTACCCATGGTAGTTGGATGTTGGATCCAGCCGGGAGAAATGACATTGCCGCGAGAAATGAACAAACTTCTCTACGAGTCCCTGGTGGCTTAGAGGTTTATTCCACTCAATCCATCACATCATGAGTACAGTCACATTACAAGGTAGTCTAGAAAATTTTGGAATGCACTTTCTTTTCATCATTATTTTATTGATATTAATTCAACCAGTGGTTCACTGATATGATCAGCAATTGCCTGAATCATTACAGGGGCCTTAAAGTATATACATAATGCATAATTTTTCTAATTGAAACCAGCATTATAAGTGAAGTGCTCTGTCTATATTTATGATAAACATATTGGATTTCTTCTCACAGATATCTGCAAATCAAACAATGGAAGAAGACCTCATAATACCTCGAGACTCTGCCAGAAACTGCAATATATCAGTAATAGAGGATGATAAGGTAAAAGACTTTGTGTATAAGCATTTCGGAGAAGTGACAGATGGGTCACTCTTCAACAATGCAGTAGATTCTACCATTAGGGAACATGGAGTTTCCACCAAGAAAGAGAAACAAACTCTCAACAAAGCCTCTTGTAAAATCCAACAGGGGGCTGTGTTTTCTGGAAAGATTCTGAGTTTTGGATGCTCAGTGTGTAAAGATGATTCCACATATAGTCCTAATGATCTCCTTAAACATTTTCGAGCAGCTCATAAAGGAATTCTTCCCACATACCCTTGTGACCTGTGTGGCTTTGTCACAAATGAATTTTCTGCACTTCAACGCCATCGAATTGAACACAGAAATACCCTGGTTACATGTGAACTCTGCAACGATGATGTTCAGTATTCATTGCTTTTGCTGACAAGACACTACATCATGTGTCACAGTCTAAATGGACAATTTAACTGTGACTGGTGTGAGTTTACCACTGTTGATGCAGGGACATTTGTTCAGCACATCCACCATCATAATGAGAGTCCTTGGAAGTGTTCAAAATGTAGACATATCAGCTTGAATGAAGAGGATCACCAGAGGCATGTGAAAGCTCACTTGGGCACATTCCCTTTTACTTGTCAAATCTGTGGATATGGTACAGTAAGAAGTGAGTATCTTGACAAACACACTGCAGCTGTTCACAAACAGGAGGCAGAGAAAAGGAATGCATGGAAGGCTATTGAAGACAATAGCACTTCAGCAAATTCATCTGCAGCCTTAAAAGCTTTGCTAAAAAAAAGTGGGGAGGATGTTCAGAGGACAACAAAACTTAACTGTCTTTCTGGAAATTTGACCAACCAAAATGGCAGGCTAATCAAGGCAGAGCTTTCCTTAGAAGAGACCCACCACTGTGCTGATGGGACTACAGTGAAAAAGGACAACAATTGGAATAAAAGCCCTAATAACACAGAGAAGATATCACCAGTAATGTTACATGAGTGTGACAACTCTACAAACTCTGATTCTGCGAGCCACACAAATCCTAATGGCCTGACTGTTCTGATGGTTAAAAACAAAATCTCTCTTCCCCCCAACTGTACAACCAAAGTGATGGGATTCAAAATTGTTGATGGCAAGAAGCATTTAGTTCTCAAAGTAATCCCAGCAGCAAAACAGGACTCATCCATTCAGAATCAATCCTTGCTTGAAGAAGTGGGTTTTCTGGCAACAAACCCTGTGTTGGATAAAAGTAAAAACTCTATTGAGAATGGGGACTGTACTGATAGCAAGAGCTCGACATCACATTGCTTTGCTGTTTCACCAATAGGTGGATCTTGCATACAGGTTGATCAAGATGATATTATGGCAGTAAAAGTAAAGATCGAAGAGGAAGAAACATCTATTTACAACCTTGATTCCACCCCACAGAGAGATGTTGCTGGAGAACAAACTAATTCTTCACTAGGTGTGTCTTCAACTTCCACAGAATCGTTATATCCCATGACAAATTACTCTGATCATGTGGGTGATCAAAGTCACCCCCAAACAACCTGCTCAGAGAGAAATACATTTGACAATAGTTCAGTATCTGCAACGTTAAACTGTAATGCAACCAGCCACAGTGGTGGTAAAATCAGTAATATATTGTGTTCTGGAAAAGTCACTAGCTTATCTTCAGAAATTGTTAGAGAAACCTTGATTTTTGAATCAGTCTCCAGAAAGACTGCTGAGAACTGTGGGGTTGCAAGTGACTTATCATTTAGTCACCCAGTGGCAGATAAATTTGGTGATGAACAAGACAGAAATTCTTGTAATACTGTCAAAAAAGATGACAAAGTGTATCAGAGTACCCCAGCAAAGACTAATAGGTTTAAAACTGAGATCAAAAGTGAAAATGACAAGCAAAATTTTCAAAGGCTTTCAATAAATCTGGTTCATCTATCAGGGTCATCTGTACCAAATTCAGGTAGCTGTAGAGATGGTGACACGGGTTCTGAAAACTGCACTCAAAAGTCACTAAACCAGGAAGTGTTTAACTTTCATAACTATTCCAAGGAAACATTCTGTCCTTTGCCCAACACTCCACAAAGCTCTGAACACTCAGCAATTAAAAGTATTAATGAATCACCACAGTTTAGCTTGGCATTGGCTGAGTCTCCACAACCATTCACAGAAAGTGGCAATAGAGAAACAGATCAAGAAAAACATCAAGAGGACGTTAAGAAGGTGCCAAGTAGTGACATTAATGCTGATGAGAGCACCGCTAGCATTGATGATCCTACCAAAGAGGATGAAAATCTTGAGTCAGTTCTCCAAGACTTCAATATAATCAAAATTGAGGAGGAGAGTATTCCTATATCCAAAAAAATACCAGAAACAAAGAGTACGTCAACTATTTGTGGGAGTTTTGTTGAAGAACATTCAGATGCCATCATTAACCAACAACTTAACAGAGAAAGATTTACATCCTCAAGTGCAAACGATTCTTTGAAACAAACAAAAACCACACTACGAATTCTTCAATTGCCAGAGGGTCAGCAGTCAGTACTCCTGAGGACTAGTGAGAGTAGATTGGCCATGCCAGTGCAGGTCAAGACAACTCCAGGTTTCAAACTTATAGCAAACTCTGCAAATCCTCAGATAAATGTATCTTACATGAAACCGGGGACAGAAAGATCATGTAACCAAACTGATGTAAGCTCAACTCCAAAATGCCGGAGGCTAAATGTATCAACACCAATGGCAGGACCTGCTGAAAAAGCAGCATCTCTTCTCTCTGCAGTTCAACCAGGTCTCGGCACCACTTCAAATCACTACCTTATCAACAGCCCAGGTTTAAAGGGTCCTGTGCTCCTTTCAAGCACACCACATAATGTACCTACAGACAGATCATCAAAGTTGCAACCTACTTGCTATTTGGTACAGAGGTCTGTTCCCTTTGTTCACAACCCCAGTATTCCTGGTCTCAGACTGGCAAGTACACAACTCCCACTGAACTCAAGGCCAGTTCTGGCCATGCCTGTGAGCTCTGTAGACAAAACAAGCAGCATACAGCCTGGTCGTCAAGCATTCTTGCTCCGGTACATTTCTCCACCCAAATCTGGCCTACTTCTGAACAACCAAGAGAAAAAGAATGGGACTCAGAAGAATGGTAGCCAAACCAGTGAAAGTAATGGAAACAAAGTCATATTTAAAATTGTCACTCCTTCAGGTAGCCTTCTTACAAGTGGTGCTACAACCTCAAGCAGTCAGCCAATGTTTTTGGCAACCAGACCTCAGACCCAGTGCTTTCTTGTATCATCAAACAAAACTAATGCAAATGCCAGCAATGGAGTCAAAAAGTTGATCACCCTACATAAAACTGCACAAAAAGATGTCAAGGAACCTTGCATTTCACTCCCTCAGATGAATCTAAAGACTCAACAATGCGAAGCAGACAAACCAATTCTTGCCCCAAGGCCAATACGGCCTCCAAGCCAAAGGAAAAGGCGCAGGAAACCATTATTTGATGAACTTCCAGCACCAGTGCATAAAGCCAGGAGACTCACAAACAAAGTACTGACTGAAAAGGAAACTGCTGTGTTATGGAAACCTATAGCCAAAGAAGTTGAAAGGACGCTGAGACTTGTCCCTTTCAGTTCTGTACAGCAGATCAAATGTCCTCGCAGATACCAACCTGTAGTGGTGCTCAACCATCCAGATGCTGACATTCCCGAAGTGGCCAATATCATGAAGGTAGTGTACAGGTACAAAGGTGCTGTTACTAAGGTCTCTCTGTCTCAAAAAACAATCCAGGAACTCTCTGAGCTTGGTGCTCAAGAGAAGGATTACTCAACCAAAGGTGTGTTGTCTCACAGCGATGAGCCAAGACCAGTTCAGAGCTCTGTCAGAGAGCGATTCCTTTTGAAACTGAAGTTAAGGAAAAAAAGCAAGAAGAAGTATGAGGTTGTTAAAACATCAGGTTGTAGACAGGAGTCTGTGGTCTTTGACTGTTGGTTTTGTGGACGACTCTTCAACAGCCAGGAAGACTGGATTGGACATGGCCAGCGGCACCTCATGGAGGCAACCAGAGACTGGAATAAACTGTTCTGAAAGTTTCCATCACTTGAAATGGCTTGATGTTCTGCTCATTTTGATGTGGAGCAAGTGTTTGAAGTTGTATATTTTAATGACCATCCCTTATTTGTTTGTTCATTTCCTGCTAATGTAAATACATATTTTTGGGTGAATTATAGTTTGTCTTTTCATAGGTGCATATTCTGGTTATATACTGCTAGCATGATTTCCATCATGCATGCACAGGTCAAACTGTGAAAATGGTACACTGTAATTAAGAGTTGAGGTAACAGCACTGGCTAGAAGACACTATCTGCAAGGGGAAAATACAAAGTTGGATGAAATTACTCAGGTGTTTAATATTGTATTTCATATTAATTTGGTTTCTCATTTTGGTGTATAGGGTTAGGGGGTGGGGGTGTGTGTGTGTGTGTGTGTGTCTATATATATATATATATATATATATATATATATATATATAAAAGCATATAAGCATAGCCCTAGTTTGAGACTTTGTTTTTATTACCCTGCACAAGGACAAGAAACACTCTGTATAGCATGCTTGTAGACAAGCTGAGTTGTTTAGTGGTCCTGATGAAAACCCCCTCTTGGTCAAATTTTTTCCCCCTCTTAGTTAACAGGCTACAGTTTTACATAATTGTAATCTCAGAGTAGTTTACATTTTCCTTGCCAGGATTTTTGTTAACTTTTAGCATGCATTTGTCATTTGATAGGATTGGGATTTTTAATGGTTAAGTTTTTTGTCTGCAAAGTCTTTAAAATAGACAAATGGTCCTAGAGTCTGTTTAACAGGGATGCTCCATGGCTCACTGCCAGAAATACAGATCAGCCGATGATGTACCCTATGCAGTTTCATTTCAAATTACTTTGTCAGGCTCAGGCTGTTTGTCAATGAATTTGCTTTCATTTTTACATTTATTTTATGGGTTGCAAGGTTTCATTCACAAATGAATAAGCTGCTGCAAGTTGTCAACATCAAGAGAGATTTGATAGTTGTATATTGGAGACAGTATAAAAACAAACAATGCCATTGGTGCATTATTTTAATAATTTATCATTTGGAAGCTCAAAGTAATCTGCAATTATACCTCATATTTAAGTCAAAGTACATAAGTTAAATGCTGAACAAATATCCAGAACTTCACAATGCAAAATTTGAAATTTGAATTTGAAACAAAGCTAATGATGACAAGGGAAGCAAGGTAGTCAAACCCTGTCAAAAACAGCCACTACAAAATTACTCAGAATGAGCCCTCACCACTGTGGGAAATGGATACAATGTTTTTTAACCCGTGTTACTGCTGCTAGAGCTGGTTAGAACGTTGATCTTTTTTATATGATTGTAGGGGTCGGCTGGATCACCCCAAAATCTTATTTTAAAGTAAGTACAAAATGTGAGAGCAGAAAACTTTCACTGTACAGGAATAGATATGGGTGTGAAACAGCACTTTTGGACAGACTTGCAATGGAACAAATAGAAAGCTGCACAAAGGCAGGTTTTTTTTCTTCCCTTTAAACTGTTTAGAGTTTCTTGTCAAATACCTTAAGAGGTTATTTTATATTTACTAATCTTTTTGATTTCTTGCTTTATAAACATCTTGTGTGTAGTAGGGCACCCGTGTATTTCACTTTTACTGCATTAATATTGTACTTTAAATCAGCTTACTGTCATTCAGTATAATGTATATACATTTATTTTGATATTACATTTTAAGCAATTTTTTAACAGTACATGAACATCATGGCTTTTAATGATTTTTATACTTTAACATGATTATTGAACCATTGAAAATGAATGTTTTATTCTGTTAGATATGCAAAACTGAACAAATGCAAGCCATGCTAATATTTTATACTTCAAAATGATTCAACATGGCCAGACTCCAGTTACTGAAGTCCTGGCCTCAGCAGGGTCCACTTTCCACTGTTTGCCAAATGTTTATCTGGATCAAGCACTCCAGTCAGCAGAGCATTTTTATCAGTTCATTCTGAGTTACAGTCGGTAAATGGAGTATAAGTGGTAGATCCCTTTGACTGATCTTTGGGAATTACGATTAAAACCAAATATGCATGATCTGTAAATTCTCCTAGAAGGAACAGTTTCACATTGTAATACATGAATTTGCATATGCTCTTGTCTTGATGTCAAATACAGAGCTGGAATAGGGATATGATTACCCCAGTTTAGGCTGTTGGAAACAGGCAAATCAAGAAGCTGACCTATTAAGACCTCCAGACCATAACTAATGTGTTTTATCTTGGTTATGTATTAACACAAAAAATGTAAAATTGTTTTGTGGAAGTCCTGTGCAGAATTACATATTCTCATTTCCATTGCAGCACTTTTATGCAGTCAGATATGGTCATTGAGAACCATTACCAAATCTACCCATCTGTAATTTGCCAGTGAAGGTTCCTCAGATTGCTGCGTGGTGTCTGCTTTGTGGAAAAAAACGGGAACATGCGCCGACCTGAAGCCCACAGTGTCAAAAATCACAAGGGTTCCCGCAGTGTTACTGCCTTGGTTTAAGGACTTACTTTATCTCCTGAAGGAAATGTTTTTAAATGGACTTCTTCAAGTCAAGGGCTACAGTCTAAAATACTGTTAATATACTTGTAATAAAAGCAAATTTTGTCATTGTGAATTTTTTGATGTTTGATTTTAATGTGTGACAGTACTAAACTTGGCATTATGATTATCAATGCGTTGGTTGCTACAGATTGAGTTAAATGTCCTCACTTGTATTCCTTCTTCACTGCTCTCAGGTCCAAAACATTTTGGTTCTGTGAAGGAAAGAGAAGAGAAGTTTTGACGGTGTTCCCAGCTGCATACAAAAGTTCTGTCAATTGTGTGAGCCTCAAGGTTAAGTACACTCCAGTACAATTTAGCTCCCCAACTAAACCCCTCCCAAAAATCTGAATGATGACACTCCACTTACAATTTGTCTCACCCCTATGCAGAGTCGTCATGTACAGTAAACTCTTCCTCTTCAGCAGGCTGTTAATATCTTAAGGGAATCTTTACTTCATGCAAAGTGCCTCGTGTCCCTTGGCTGATTGACAATGTAGTGCATTCTCGTATTTGTCTTAGTGATTCAGTCCTCTAATAAATGTACATACCTTATAGAAGGAATGTGTTTCTGTTTTTGTTATCAGAATGATGACATAATACATTCCAATATACTATACTGCATTATAATATAGTTTAATGTTTAGAGTTTATTACTTGGTCAAGTGAAGTGACAGTATATCAACATGATATAATGATAGGTCTGAAGAGAACCACATGAGGGCAGCAGATGACCAAGTACCACAGATATCCAACCTGTCTGCAAATTAGTCAAATGTTTTCCTGAAGCTCCAAAAAAAGTGAGTTCCTGAACAGTTTGTCCTTTCTGCAGACCTTCCATCAGACTAGCAGTTAGAGCAGAACTCAGAGTGTCAAAGTGCTGCTTTCTTAGAACAGAAATTATGTTCCTGGTCAAAGACAAACTCCCCAAAGGCGTTTCACTAAGCCATATCTTTCCCATTTTTTCTCAGCTTTGAGCAGCTCTACATACATTACACCTTCTACATTGCATTGTGGGAGGTTGTATGCTTTTGCAGAAGGCTTAAAAATGTGCCCCATTTATGTCATTTAATAAACTTTATTTAATCACTAAAAACCTATTCAGTCAGCATATAATATTGAATTTATAGAACACGAATCCTTCCAGTATTCTAAGGAACAACAACCAATCACAAAAGAAACTCATAAATCTCACTGGCATTTCCACTATTGATTCATTTAGAAATCCATCTAAAGATGTGTAGTGATGACCTTCAGCAAGGCTGAACATGGGCCCTGTTTCAATAATAAAAAAATTAAGATGAGAAAATAAGGCTGCTTGACTGTTTTCTTTGGGGAAGGCAGTAACAGACTGTTAACTGTTACCTGGATGTTTTGCACTGTATTCTCAATTATTTGCATTGCGTAGTCAATGTCTTGATTAGAAGCTTTCAGGTCTTTCAGTAAAGTTGCTGAATCTTTAAGGTCCTTGTCTAATTAATCTATCTCCTTTTTGTCTCCAATATGGATGTGACAGTTTCGTCCCTGGTAATATACCTGGTAACATACTGAACTACATATACCATCCAAGTAAGTTCCTTGTGCTATTTATGCCCATAAAGGGACACACAAACACATTCATTGTTTGGGTTATTGCTTTAGTATTCGAAGAGTGGAGATTATAAATTTGTATCTTATGTTTTCCTTGCGTTACCACAGTGCTTCCTGGTCCTGGACAGTAACAAAGGACCTAAGCCTTGTTTCAGGCTGTCTTTTACAGTGCCTGAGTAATATGTAGGGAGCATGCCCAGGCCATTCCAACTGTGGGGTTGAAATGGGTTCATGGATATATTTTCTGAAATGAGCTCTTGTGCAAATGACAACTGCTGTTAGGTGTGAAAATGTGTAAATAAAGTTTGTAATGATGTTGGATATATAAAATGACTAGTGATTATTTGATTGCTTCCTATTAAGGGTGGTATGGTCCAGTGGGGGTGGGGCTGGCCTTTAAATGGAGGAGTTTCCACACTGCCTGGGCAGTCAAAGAAGGGCTGTGATGCTGTGTAGACACAGTGGTGTTTTGCTTAATACCTTGTAAATATATCTATTTTTCTACAGCATTTTTGCATTTTGTTCACATTTTCCTGGATTATAATTTAGGGGCAATAAACCACTTCATCTCTTTCCTATTGAAAAGATTCTGTTTTGCTGCCTTTTCCCCCCAACATTTTATGTTTGGACCTTTTTCAGTCAGTCTTCTGTCACACTACCCTCACTCTAGGTCATAGTGTGACATTTGGTGGGATGGCCACCTGACCCATCCCCAGTGGGGGCCGAAAGAAAATACAAATGAGGAGCAAGACAGTCAAACTTAAAACAGATACAGATACAGAAGGTGAGTTGTGGGAGACGGCTGAGGATGGAAAAGGGCCATCATCTCAGCCTTCCCATGATGTGCTGCCACAGCAGAAGACGGTCACACTACTTTGTCAGTGTATGGGTGCTCAGAGGGACCGGGAAGAAGCGATCCTGGGGGAACTCCGAGGCTTACGGTCACCTGCCACGTGGGTAGTCAGCTGCCTACACCAGTAGTCAGCTCAGTCTCCCTAACGAGAGCCGCAGCCACCAATACCAGCTCTGTGTAAAGACCCCAAGTTGCTTCCATTTCAGTTCGGTGAGGACATTGAAAACTACCTACTCTGCTTTGACCAAATTGCTAGAACTTGGGCGTGGCCAGAGACTGAGTGGGCCTACAAACTTGTGCCTTTACTAATGGGGAAGGCATTGGAGACCTATTCTACCATGGATGAAGAGCAGTCTAATTCCTACCCAGACCTTAAACAAGGCCGACTGGCCAAGTTTGACATTTCTTCTGAGATGTATCACCAACGATTCAGAGATCCAGCTGTACCCCAGGGAGAGAAGCCAACTGAAATGCTTGAAAAGTCTAAATCAACGTTGGATCAAGCCAGACCAGTGCAGCGTGGAGGACATTGGGGCCTACCACCTTACCTGGTGGTAGGCTCCCGTTCTGGAGTATCCAGAGGCAAGACAGAGACTCCACACAGAAAGGCCCATTCAGCTATATGTATTTATATATACATATAATATAGGGCCAAATCATAACAAAGATACATCAAGGCACTTTACATATAGAGCAGGTCGAGACCAAACTCTTTATAAAATGATTTAAAGAGACCCAACAGATCCCCCGATGAGCAAGCACTTAGCGGCAGTGGCAAGGAAAAACTTCCTTTAAGAGGCAGAAACCTCAGGCAGAACCAGGCTCAGGGGGGGCGGCCATCTGCCTCGACCGGTCAATATATATATTATGACTACTATATGTATTCAAAGTGAATTCAGCTAAAACTCAAATGTGATTACCAAGTGACTTCCCAGTGACTTACTTTTGAAACATTCACTAACAAACAGTAAATATTTGTTCACAAGTGCTAGAGCAGTGCCGGAGAGAGATTGGACATTGGAGGAACATATGAAATATTTACATACAAAACTCTTTAAATTAAACTTAATAAATTGGCTTCAGGACTTTGAATCTTTGATCATGTGCATGCAACGTGTCATGTAGGCAGGCTGAGGCTACAACAGCCTTCTGTAGGCATTCGAAATAGGTCATGTTCACATCAAGGACATTTACTTTATTTTTCTGACTTCTCTGCTGCTGAAGAGATTAAGGCCAGTAGCCTGTGGGTACAGCTGTGGAGGACAGCACTGTGTGGGGTATGGTTGGATGGAGAAAACCTCGACGTGAAGCATTATCTTCACCATAGATGCTTCTCATCTCACTGGGTGGATTTGACAAGGTCAGTTCAATAGAAGGGAACCCCCACCCCACCCCAGCGATTGTGCAGAACAAGTTATTGGATTTACATTTTAGCTTCTATAGTCTCACCATCTCAACCATCAACTTGTTTTTTAGACCTACCAGACTATTTAAAGATGTTTTTCCACTAATTAACAATTATATTCTGGATCTGATCAATGTGAATTTATCTCTTGGTTATGTAATGCAGCCTTTCAAGATTGTTGGTAATTAAGTTCTCCACAAAAGGCCTAATCTTGATCAAGATGTTTTGGCTAATTATCGACTCACGTCTAACCTCCCTTTCATTTCAAAATTCTTGAAAAAGCAGTTGCAAGCCAATTATGTGAACATCTGCATAGGAATGGCTTATTTGAAGAGTTTCAGTCAGGTTTTAGAGTACATCAGAGCACAGAAACAGCACTTGTAAAAGTTACCAACAACACTCTAATACCTTCAGACAATGGATTGATCTTCATACTCGTCCCGTTAGATGTTAGTGTTTTTGATACCATTGACCAATTGATTCTATAACAAAGGCTGAAATGGGAAATCAAAGGAAATGCACTCTTTGAAATGATTTATCAAGACATTTCATTTTGTTCATGTTAATAACTCTTCCTCACGCACTTTAATTAATCATGAACCTAAGGGTTCTGTCTTTGGAACAATCCTTTTCACCCTATATATGCTTCAACTAGGCAATATTATCTGGGAGAACAGCATCAGTTTTCACTCTTTCTCCCTGCCTCTGCTTCTCTCGCTGGCCCCCCTGCCTCCTCAACCCAACCAGCCAAGGCAGATGACTGCCCGAGGTTTCTGCCTCCTAAAGGAAGGTTTTCATTGCCACTGTTGCCAAGTGCTTGCTCTTGGATGGATGTGTATGATTTGGCACTATATAAATAAATTTGATTTTCTTTTCAAGGTACATAGCTAACAACATTCATTAGTTTCAGTGAGAAACCAGAATCCATCTGGCTGGTTGGGGAAACACATAACAGGCTGAACTAACAAGGTTTTATTTCTGAGATGGTGATGGCAGAAACATCATCCTGAGAACAACACAGTGGGGGAGCATATTTGCTGAATGGTAGAGTTCAAGAAGATGGCGTTATATTTTTAAAGCAATTGGAAAATTGTGGATTTTGTTCTTGCCATGACATACTAAAGGAGTGCTAAGGGAAGTAGGGCTCAAACCCATAAAAGGCAAGATGCCCCTGTCAAAGAGTGAAGATAGTGTGATTCTGTTGTCCACTTAATGGGGCAGTTACAGAAGGCTGCTTGCAGGTCCAGCAGGAGGAATCAAGAAATGATCAAGAACTCTGGGGGCCTCAGGAGGTTGTTTTGAGATTAATTCTGAGACCTGACTAGTTCAGCAGGTAGAAGTCATAAACTAAATAAACTTATTCATGGCAACATAGCCAAGTTCTAAAAAGCTTAGCTGCAGGCATTGAAGATATGCAGAGGCAGGAAAATTTAGGAGGGTCTAAGACAAAGACAGTAGCAATTCAGTTTGTTCAAGAAGGAGGGAAAGTTAATAAGGTAACAACAAGGCAAGGCCGCTTAGAGGATGCTAGTGACTGGGAGATGCAGGTGGATTTAGGAGGAAAGTGTGTTGTTCCCCATGAAATAGCCTGCACAAAGGGCTGATATAATTTTGTGGCCTAGGAGTAGAAAGAGAGCATGTTTCATAGAGCTGATTGTGCCGTGGGAGGATTCAGTTGAAGAAGCATATGAAAGGAAAAAGCTCAGGTATGCAGATCTAGGTAAGGATGCTGAGCAGTGAGGGTGGAAGGTTAGGATTTGTCCAGTGGAAGTAGGATGTAGAGGGTTTGTAGCAAGATCTGCTGTTGCTTTGTTGAAGCAACAAAGAAGGAAGAGTGTGAGGAAAATGGTGAAGGTAATGTCAAATGAGGCCGTAAGATCCAGTCAGTGGATTTGGGTTAGAAGAAGTAATAGTAGCTGGGGGCCCAGCAGGGGGAGCTCTTAAGATAGACAGACTCTAGGGAGAAGCAGAGGAAGAAATCCAGGTAGGGGAAGTGAGGATGTGGCCTGTTTGAGCCTCTTTGAGATCATGCTGTTAGTCCACATGAAATGGCCCGTATTGGTTTGATTTTGGTTTGATTATAGGACTTTCCAGGTGAGTTTGTTTGCTGAATCTGCTAGTGTAGCTTGTATTGCCTCCACCTCCTGCACCCTCTATACTTTCATGCCCCCTACCCGAACCAGGGTCTGTATCCCCACCCTGCTTTCACTGGTGCAGTTGGTGAGCAGTCAGAGCAGCTGACAGTAATGCTGTTTGAGATAGTTGTCTTTGTGTGAGGAGTGGTGATGGCTGGCATTAGTGGGGTGACTCTGGGATGCCAGTGATCACTGGTTAGCCTCCTGGAGGTGTTGTGGGCCTAACTAGACTAAACACCGGTGAAAGGAGGTTCCCACCTGATGACCCCAAGGACATGTTAGCTATCACTGATCACTGGCTTAGTTAGATATTATCTTTAGGGCACATAGGGCAGGGCGATAGTTTGTTAGGGATTTAGTCAATGAGTCTGGTCCATGATTTTTTTTTTTTTTTTTTGTCGCACAAGTTTCTTGAATTTACTCTAAATTCAATAAATTCATGTACAAACAGCTAAGGACATACTATATTTTCAAATGACATTTTATTTCACTCACTTTTTCTCATAATGTGTCCATTTGCTTCTTGGATTGTGTAAAATCCACAGTAGAGGTAACCAAAAAAGAAAAAAAAAAAGTCTCATGTCTGGACAACATCCTTATGTGTAATTTCAACATCAACATGTGAAGCATGCCAAAACACTGGGACAACATTTCACATGTTCACAGTCATCAGTGTCAGCCTGAAGGTTAGTGCTCATGTAATAGGTGGATTACATGATTATATGGTCAACTACACTAGGATGTGGTGACATATAGGTGAACTTAAATTTGACTTACAATATGTAACAGTTTTGTGACTCATCCTTCATCTAATATAGCACTGGTTTCTATATATACATCTAGTGGAGATCTCAATGTAGACTCAAATTTAAGAATGAGCTGAGTACTATTAAGTTGAGGTTTAAAAAGTAAAGCATGACGGTAAAGAATTAGAATCAAACCTAACTACATAAACCAGAGGTGAACCTGATAAATGAACAATAAACCAACTGTTTTTGAGAGAAGCTGAGTTATTAGCAGCTCTTGTATAAATAATACTTTTGACTCTTTTGAGTGCAGTAGAACCAAAGACTTGGTGTCTTTTTTTTTTTTATTATTTTTTGTTAAAGATATTTTTAACTTGTTGCTGTCTCTCTGTGATTCCCACACTTGAAGAAATTCATTATCACACATTTGCCCAAAAAAAGAAAAAAAAAACAAAGAAACAAACAAACAAACAAACAAAAAAAAACCTGTAGCCTGACAATCTGTGATAATGAAGTACTTTGAGCAACTGATTATGGAATCCATAAACAATAAAATATCAATGTTGGACAATCAAAGATTGCATCTACAAAGTTGAAAATGTGCAGTATCACAAGCTTTAAATACTGTCTGAAGACACTTGGAGGGCAAAAACCCATGCTAGAATATAGTTAATTTAAATTCACAAGCAGAACCACACCCCTAATTACCTCTCAAGCCCACTTATAGCCAGTCAGTCATTTCATGCTTGTCTGTCTCAGATTTCTCAAGACCAAGAAATCCCCCAATGCCTGCTTTTTCTCAAATGGTCTCAGCTCTCCTTTCATTCCGGTTTTAGCAGGCTTTACAAAATCCCTGTACACACGCTATCATTCCATCCCATCCTCAACCAATACAGTGACAACAGAATCTTCCAAATCGGGTGTACCAACTGGAAAATCTTCATACTTTAGTTTCACTTGCATCTAATTAATACCCTTTCTTAAACTTTTCATTGACAGCCTCACAATCTGTTATCACCCAGGCATAGACGTTCTTCTGGAAACTTCCCACACCTATCATAACCTCAATGAGAGAGCCGGTCTTGATGACAATTGCTGATTGGAAATGCCAGTGTGGCTTAATATGTAATTATATGCCGTTCTATTATTATATATGTAATAATAGAATGGCATTTCAACATTTTACAAGGATTTCATTCCTCAACCTCAGGATGTCTAACTTTTCACAGATGATGCAGTTCTTGCTATAGGTTTCGACGGCTTCTATAGGGGAGGATGGCTCTCCTTAGCCTGGCCGTCAGAATTTGACCCCCAGTGATATTTGACTTCTTCTGCACTACATGACCTGTATTCCCATAGCCGCCATTCTTTGGGTGCATGAATGGTCCAGTATTTACTGGATCTCTCAGTACCTTTGCCTGATGCATCCACTATTATACCTTTCATATCTTGTGATGTACAGTATGTTGCCGTGGTAGCAAATGAATTTCCCCTTTGGGGATTTAATGAAGTGCATCCTTTCCTATCCTGACAGACTCCTCCTATCGGCCTACCTAACAGGCTGTAATTGTTTCAAAGCTACCATAGCACCTACTCTTGTATTGCCTTTTCCTTCTCAAAACATTGCATTCCAACTGTTACTTCATCACCCATGCTCAGTCTATCCAAAATATCCAGTCCCACACTGAATATTGCAGGACCAGCTATTTTGACACTATTCAGACCTACCTTCTCAACTTTTATATCAAATTGACTACATATCGAACAGAAGCAAACAGAACCATTGTGAGATCTTTGATTTCACATCCTACATGGCTGGTTATCTCAAGCTTTACTACAACTCTTTCAGGGCTGAGTGTCGAACTGAGGCAAATACATTTCTCCTTACTGGGTCTCTACCTGCCCAACTGCTAGACCACCCTACCAGATAAAATCTCCTCCACCAATTCTTAACTTTGTGGCGTGTGCTGTGCAAGTGAAATGCTATTTGTTGCGGTGCAGGTAATACAATCTTACCATCTATTATAGTAGCTAACCCTCAAGCAGTTACTTACCAGTAGCACAAAATTAATATAGAGCTGTGGAACGTCTTGTGGTTGTTTTTACTACTGCCTTCACTTTTATTTATCACTGCAGCTTTGGGTTTTATTTAATATTATTCACGGGCATTGTTTTTATTGAATTATTCATGTATAATTTATAGATCTTAAAAGTTGAGAAAGAGCCGGTACAAACTGCATTTCACTGCACTGTAAGTTGAACTTAAATACACATGACAAACATGAATTTTCATGGAAAAAGTCGGGCCCAGGCTACTGTGTTGAGCCATAAATATGTTAATTGATCACAAAATACATTTTTGTTTATATTGTGTTAGGGTTAGCATATATTTTCACTACTCAACCTAGTTAATACATTTTGCTAAAAATGTCCCACATACTCACAAATTAAACAAATAGAATTCCATTTATCAGCAAATGCAATTGTCAGGGTGGTGCTGACTGGGGTTAGGGTAGCTAATCCTATTACAGCTTAGCCAAGTCCTCGATGAATTCCATGACATGTAGGTAAAAAAAAAGGTTTTAGTGAGCTCGAGGGAGGAAGCTTTTATATAAAGCTAACTGAGCTGATGATGCATTTTCTAATATAAAAAAAAAATGTTCAAACCTGAAAGTCAATCTGGTGTGAGGGCATACATCTCAATGGTACCCTGTTAAACTACTTAGGAACAGGAAATGACTGTAATACACTCATAAACACTTCACTAGAGAAAAAAAACTCTGTGGAATAGTTGAAAGGATTGCTGATGATCTTCTAACACCTGAGAGCAAGTTTGTCGGATGCTACAAACAATGTTTAGAATGAGTTGTGTGTAGTTTGTCATCACAGTGAATATTGGCACAGTACAAAGTTTGTGCTTTGGAGCACTTTGCATTTTTCTTTTAAATGAGCTCAAGTGAGAGTTACTCTGGTACATACTAGTGCAATATTTGTCAGACAAATCTATTTCACTGTATTTGGCATCATACATAAAAGTATATTCATATAAAACCTTCACACTTTATAAATATTTTCATTAAGCTATTTACAAATGCAAAATTCTGGGGTGGCTCCATAATAACAAATGCATACAGCACAAACACACCAGGCCTCTATGTACCTACTAACACACTGTACATAAAAGAAATCACACACAAATACTCACACTGATTAAAATCATTAAGTAACTTATATCATTAGAAACATGATATGTTGATCTTTTTTCAAATGATATGTAAAGGTGCAATCAGTGATGTGTCCTTTTTGCATAATACTGGATTAAATCAGATGTGATTATCTTTAAGTCTGTTTTTTCTCACAGATCAGTTCAGGTTGGTGTCTCACACATGAAAACCTCCAGTCCTGAAACTAAGTGAGGATAAATGCCTCATTAAAATCTTATTTGACGCTTCGGAGCGTTACTCTTTTTCTCCTTGCAGGTGAATGTGTATCTGAGAATTTTGGGGAACAATTCTGCCATGTGGTTCTCTTGCATAATTGATGAGTAAAATGTGGAAGCACTCTGTGGATGGAAACAGTGGCTTAGCCAAAAAGTGATAAGTTACGTCACAATATCAATATTGCTGAGATACTGCGCTATTTTGCACATATTTCGGATGTCGTCACAAGGTCATGTCCTGTAGCTCCTAGTGACTAAGAATCTTATCACAGTCTTCGACCTGTGAAGATCTCTGGGCTGCATATCTGATTTCGCTTTGGACTGTTGAGGAATCACGAGGAGTAAACACAAACCACACACAAAAAGACTGGAACTGGTGGGGGTCAAATTCTTTTCTTGAATTTGCTGCCTACTGAGTTCATATGCTCTCAAGAGTCAAAAAATACTGACTGCAATTTAAAGCTGCATGGAGCAGAAAATAAGTAAACATTAGTTTTCTTTCTTTATAAAAACTTATTGTAATTTCATAATTTGGGGTTCTTACATATCATTACAATACCACAACCCACTGAAAAGCTCAACCTATGATTTAAGGGCAATACTAAAGGCAGTGAGGTCCAAATACTTTAGGAATAATTTGATTACAGGGCTGCTGTAAGGTGTTGCAGGTGAACACATTAGAAAACTATACAGTGGTTTCATTCATCCAACGGCCAGTTCGTAAATTTCTAGTGCCGGCTAACCCCAGGAGGTTATCCTCCTGCAGGCTCCTGTTTCGGCTAAAGGAGCCTCGGATGTTGATGCTGGCATGTTGCCGAGGCAGAGTATTTCTGGGAAAGCCTTTCTGCTCTTGCTCTTCACAGAGAATAGCCTTTTCTTTGTCTGTTATCTTTGACATGGAGCTGGAAGCATCAGGGTTTTGTTGATACTGTGAGAAGCTTGTATTGGAGGAATGATCAGCTGAACTGCGCTGGTGCCAGTTGCAGGTGTGAACCCTATGAGAAGGCAGTAAGCTGTGACATGAGCAAGAAGCTAATGAGTCTTGTACACTGTGGCAGGATGTCTGGCATTGCAAGCTTTGGCAGGAAACAAGCTGTTTATCTAAGTGAGGACTGAGGCAGGTAAGCTGGAGGTCTGGGTTTGGATTTTTGGAAACCAGTGTTGAGCCTTCAAGATGGTGTGCAGCATGAAGGCTGTCTATATGGGAGGTGTGCACACTCTCATCTGTGTTAACAGAGGTCATGTGACTTTGGTAGTCCTGGAGGCTTAGACGTGGGGTTTTCGAGGAGCGTGACTTTGTTCTGTCAGTAAGGCAGCTGTGCAGGGGCAAAACGAGATGAGGCAGGTCATCTGGAAGTGACTGTGGATGTATTGAGGCCATTGGATCTGTGAGAGGTGAGGTGAAAGTGGTTGTACCAGGACTCATCACAGCCACAGAGCATGCACCTGTGTGGTTGGTTATGGGGCTCTGGGAGGGTGACGTCATTTTCTGGTATGAACTCTGCACAAGCAGAGGAGAGAAAAGTGGCTGCTTGCCTGAACATGGGGAGTGTTGGTGGCTGTGGGGTGGATGGAGTCCCTGGTTCTGGCTTAGCTCAACCCCATTCCCATTTTCCATCGTGGACTTAGATGGACAACAAGACCACCAGCAATGCCAAACATCATCTCGTTTGGCACAGTGCTGGATGAGTAGGAAAAGACCCAGAGTTACACAAAATGCTCCGTAGAGGCAGCTGAATATCATATCCAGGAAATGTCCCAGTGACACTGCCAGTCCGCCTAAAGCCCAGGTAGCCAGAAACAGAAACAGGGTGAAGGCTGTGGCCCGGAGCTGGGATTTAAATGAGTGCTCATTGACTAGCACTGATACACCAGGAGCAAATGGTGGACAGTCCCCAGCAGGTCCAGAAGTTCCACCGGTATCCATCTGACAGTGTTGGTTTGCCTCACTGGATGACAGCTGCTGCTGCTCCTCACTCAAAAGTCGCAGTTCATACTTCCTTTCTGGGTGGCGTTTGAGCTTAATGTAGGTGGAGAGGAAGTACATAGACATTACTAAGAAAAGAAGAGTCATGGGAATATAGAAACCTCCCAGACTTGGTTCCCATGCCATCCAGCAACTGAAAAAGAGAGAGAAATGAAAAATAATTTTATTTAAGCATTAATTGCAATATGATTTCACAAAAATAATACTTACTACAGCGCTTCATCCGTGCTGCCATAGTTATCCATACCAAATGCTGCCGTAACGCCAACAATTATGAGAGGGATTCCATCACTAAGAAGATAAAATCTGCACAAAAGTGAAAAATATCAAGTACAGCCACTGGCTGGGGATTTAACAATTCCAATAACAAGCTGAATCAAAGGACAAGCTCTAGCCAAGCATTTTCTTCTACTAATCATGGGCCAGGTTGCATGTAGGCGTTCCAGGCATCCCCCTCTCAAGCAGTGCTTTCCAGGACCAGAGGAATCCTGATTCATGCCTAAGATGGGATGGTTATGTACTCGCTTCACCAGTATGTGGGCCTAACTGTAGTTCTCTTTCCAATCAGACCTGCCCAGAAAGCCTCTAAAAAAGGCCCAGGAGGCCATACCACCTGAACTGAATAAATAAAATTGCTGGTAAATAGAGAGCCTTGCCTTTTGGCTCAACTTTCTTTTGCATGAGAGATATTGCCCCAGCAAACTGTCTGTCAATCTGCTACTCTAAGTTACCATCATTTGGGAACAAGACCTGAGGGATTAGCCAAAAGCCAATATAAGCCAGTGGTTCTGCTACATTCATTTACAATTGTAGCCTGTCACTGTCAAATGAATGCTGTCACTTGTTAAATTTTATGTTTTTTTTTTTTTTTTTGTTTGTTTGTTTGGGTTTTTTTTTTTTTTTTTTTTTTTTTCGTTTTTGCAAATGCTCTCCAACATCTGTGCACGTGCAGTGTAGAATGAGAAGAGCACAAGTGGGGAGAGGGGGTGGATGGGGTGCGACACCATTTGTGATCAAAAATAAATTAATTATGTCAGAGAAAGATAACTAGCAACAATTTCACCAGTGTACCTGATCAGAGTCTGACCAAGTTTCACCATGAAGAATAGGGCAGTGAATCCTTGTGCTTGTCCTTGTGGACCCAGACCCTGGGCCTACAATAGGACCACATGCAGCAATATAAGATAAAACATAGCAATACGAATAATAGCCAGAGCCTTGTCACATGGATGTTCAGCATATGAAAGGCTTATTTGCCCTTTTAATATTTCTGCCAAAAGTATAACACAAACACCTCCTGAGGTGAAATGGGAAAAGGAAAAAGCTCTTTGTAAGTTATGCTCAGCCATTTTTCACTGGCCTTAAGGGCTATAAAAGTGTCTGCAAATTGTAGGTTTAGGCCTACAGTATACTTATTGTAAATTCAGTTTTGTGCTGCTGCTGCTTCTTCCCGTTAGCCACTGATAGCGACTGCAGCTGCTATCTTGAAAATCCTGATGGTAGCCCTTGCTAGCTTGCACCTATCCTGGCAAGTCAGGTGATGATCGACCTGTGTGGATAATATCTAGTTTTGCCTGAAAAGGCAATCTTGAAAAGGGAGTATCCAAAATATATTCCACACTGTCTTCTTCTTCACTAGCTCCCGCCATTTCCCTCCAGCAGGAGGAATCGCTGATTTAATAGCCTACCCAGATACCATTGGAAGTTCTATTATATTAACCCATTGTTTCTCAAGAAATATTAGTCCAAGTTTAAAACAAAGATCAATAAATTGTTACTAATACTGACTGAATAAAAATATTCAGTATTTATTCAATATTTAATATTTTTTTTCTTTTTATTTATATTTACATCCAGTATATTCCCTGTTACATCATATATTTTTACATCATAGATTGTCTGCCCTAAATGAGTAGTATTTTGGTTTTAGTTAAAAAGGGACAAACAAACGAGGTAGATAAAAAACAAACAAACAAGAAAAAAGAACTATGTACATGTTGAGAGTGATCTTTTAAAATACACAACTACACACCAATTTTCATGAATTTGTGAAAATAAAATCCGGCCTATGGGGCGTGACATAGGTAACCCAGTTTTCCCATTATGAAGCAAATTTCTCCAGTTTATGGTTAACAAGTGCAGTTATCTTTTCCATTTTATAAATGTCCATTGTAATTTCCATCCAGACATTTAAAGATGGGCTCTCCTGGGATAACCATTTCCTGGTAATAGCCTTTTTACAGGCCACAAGCAAGATGTTCATCAAAGTGTTTATCCCTTTTCAGCCATTCTTGAAGTATGTGGCCAAAAAACATAGTCTTACTCTCAAAAGGTACTTTGCATTTAAAGATGTCCTGTAAGGCATTGTGTATCTCTTTCCCGTAGTCCATCATGACAGGGCAGTCCCAAAAAACATGACAATGGTTTCTCTCCCTTCTCCCATTTTATATTAATATAAGAAGTTGAGTGTGATTTCTGATTCAACAAACCCTAAAACAAGCATGAAACAATTTTATCCCACTCATTAAATTGATTTTGGCTGATCTCTATAGGCAGGGTTTGAAATAGATATAGCAGTCTTGGCAATATATTCATTTTGATAGAGTCAATTCTTGAACTAAGATTGAAGAAAGGAATTAAGTTCTCACTATGTCCTTTATTTTTTTATGTATGGGTAGATAATTATGTTCTGATAATTTTGTAAGCTCTTTAGGTAGGTGGATGCCTAAATATTTAAAGGACTCTATTTGCCATACCAAGGGGTAACTATTTTTGATTTCTCCTGGTGGGGTATAGTTATAAGAAAGTAACTGGGTTTTACCTATATTGATTTTGTACCCTGAATATTGACCAAAGGGTTCAAATAATTGCATCAGTTTGGGTAGAGAATATGTTGGGTGCCCAGGACAAAATGTCATCCGCATAACAGGACGATTTATATTCCGTCCCTTTAATAGAGATTCCTCTGATGTCCTGGCATGTTAATGTATATTGAGCTAGTGGTTCCAGATATAATGCGAAGAGTAGTGGTGACCGTGTGCAACCCTGTCTGGTGCCCCTCTCTAGGGTAAAGCTATTTGATAAATATCCGTTGACTTTAATCCTAGCAGTAGGATTGTCATATAGCTCCTGTATGGTTTTAATAATTGTATCATGAAGCCCGAACCTATGTAGAACTCTGTAAAGAAAATTCCAATTGACCGAATCAAAGGCCTTTTCAGCATCTATGCTAATCACGACATTAATCATGGCTTTAATTTTATTTTTTTTGGATATGATGCATAATATGTAGGTTCTTTCGTATATTGTCTTGTGTTTGGCATTGATGTATGAAACCTGTTTGATCACTATGTATCAGTGTTGGTAGAAATTCTTCTAATCGTCTGGCCATGATAGAGGTAAATAGTTTATAATCCACATTAAGAACAGATATTGGTCTGTAAGATCCACATTCTATTTTATCCTTGCCTTCTTTTGGTATGGCTGAAATTATTGCCTCCTTCCAGCTAGGTGGCGTTTGTGCGTTTTTTAAAGCCCAGTTCAGCGTGGAGAGTAAGACAAGTGTTAGTTCTTCTTCTTCTTCTTTAGTTTATTTTTAATCACTTTTGTTCTTGGATCCCTAATTTTATTAATAGTATTTTCCACTATCTTTTTTTTCTGTTTCCACGCCAGTATTTTCATAGATTTAGACCCACTTTCATAATGTCTCTGTTTCAAAAACATTAGATTTTTCTTGGTTTCTTGTGTGGCCAAACTATTAATTTCATTCCTAATATTTCTGATTTCTCTCCCACTCTCAACCCAACCGGTCGAGGGCAGATGGCCACCCCCCCGAGCCTGGTTCTGCTCGAGGTTTCTGCCTCTTAAAGGAAGTTTTTCCTTGTCACTGTCGCCAAGTGCTTGCTCATGTTGGGTCTCTTTAAATAAATTTATAAAGAGTTTGGTCTAGACCTGCTCTATATGTAAAGTGCCTTGATGTAACTTTGTTATGATTTGGCGCTATACAAATAAATCTGATTTGATTTGATTTCTCTTAATGTATCCTGCGCCAAGTCCAGTTTGTGTTTTCTTTCTAGTTCCTTTGCCTTGTTTAAGTCTTCTAATGTTTTATTCCTATTTTTGTATTTAAATGAAGATATTGCTATAATTTTCCCTCTTAAAACAGCCTTCAAAGCATCCCATAACATGGGAGGTGAGACCTCTCCAGTAGCATTGAACTCTGACAATTCAGTAATTTCTGATTTAATTTGTGCTTTAAAAGATGGATTGAATTGAATTTAGTTTCCACATATTATTCTTTAGTGGCAGGTTAAAATCAACAGATAAATATAATATAATAATTGGTGCATGGTCACTCAAATCTATTGTCCCGATTCCACATGTATGTATTTTATCTTTATCTTTCCCAAATGTCATAAAATAATTTATTCTTGTGTACAGAGAATGAGGAGCAGAATAGTGAGTGTAATCCCTTCTGTTAGGGAAAAAGTCTTGCCATATGTCAATTAAACCCACATCCTCAAAAAGTGTTTACTTTCTTATATAGGGACTTTGTATAATGAGTTTTTCTGCTAGATGAGTCTAACTTTGGCTGTAGATGTATATTTAAATCCCCTCCACAAATCAAAAGACCTTCCGTTTCAGTTACCATGATATTGGTGATTTTTTGGAAGAAACTGATATCACATCCTGGAGGTGCATAGACGTTAGACGTTGGATTCCCATCTATCTTCCCCCTTACTAAAATAAATCTACCCTCCTTATCACTCATTTCGAATACTTTTTCAAAATTTGTTTTGTTTGTTTAGACCAAATTTGTTTGAAATAAGGATAGCAACTCCTCTCCTATGTTCTGATTTGTATGAAGAAAAACAGATTGGTGAGTCCCTTTTTCTTTAGTTTAACATGCTCCTTATCGGTCAAGTGGGTTTCCTGCAAGTAAACTACATGGGCTTGTTCTGTCTTCATTTTAGATAAGATTTTACAGCGTTTAATTGGATTTAGCAGCCCATTGACATTAAAGGAAAGTAATTTTACCTTCTCGCTAGCCATGTGTGTTTACTTGTACGTGTACCATCAAACTTAACAGATCTACTCCCTGAACAAATAAGAACACAAGAACATGAATGAATAGTAAAATAAAAAGGTGTGATTCCAAGGCTGGGGTCTCTAATAGATGACCGTAATAGATGACCCTGAGCTGAGCTAGATAAAGCGTCTAGCGTCGCCTCAGCATACTCCTTCCTCTTCTGCAGGACCCCTGGGGGGTAATCCTGGTCGAAGTATATTAACCTCCCTTTCAGAAACACCTTGTTCTTTCCCCAAGCTTTGCGCAGAATCTCTTCCTTAGTCTTGTAGCGCAATTTGACTATTATTGACCGCGGCTAGTCCTCCCTGTCTCCGGCGGGTCTTGGTGCCAACGTGCGGTGCGCCTTCTCAATGTCCAGCTCCATGATCGGGGGGGATCTACAGCGTGTCCCGCAATAATTTCTCTACAAACTCCACCACAGACAACCCCTCGGCTCCTTCGGGAACGTTGTTTATCTTTAAATTCGCTTGAACGAGGGCTAGCATTAGCTCCGCCATCTTCAGTCCCCGTAGTGGAGCTGTTCCCCGGATTTTCCTAATTTGTATGCTCTACGGCTGTGCTTTTTTGTCTACCTGCTTTTTCCCCATTCTTGCCCCACTCGTTCGTTAAAGTAATATCTGAAAGTCTGGTATTTGTATCGGGGCGAAATAACTATTATCTTGAGGGAGCTGTTACCTTAGGCTGCCATTCAGGGTTATGACGTCACCGGAGCCCCCAACCACACCTTAATATTTTTTCTTAGGCCTTCACTGAATACTTTGAAGGCTCCAGAGGGTTCCCCTCTGTTTTTAATAGATTTTACCAGTGGCGGCTGGTCAGTGGAGGGCACTAGGGCGCAGACCCCATCAAATCAAGAGATGAAAATCTAAAGAAAAGACAATGTTGTAAGATGTAAATAATTCTTAAAAGATGGTGTCATTTCATTCTGCGGGTGAGTGTCAATAATAATTTAATGTTGTTTAAATATTTATTGGGGTCTACAATTATTTTTATTTTGTTCAATTTCTGAAGTAAGAGGCCCTGGTAAAACAGAATACAGTGTGTAAAATGGTGGACACAAACAATACTAATCTAAATCTACCAAACTCATACTGAACCGTGACTTCTGGGTACCTTTACAACGTTACAGTTTACAGAAAACTTTTTGTTAAATGTAATTTAAAAAGAATGCCATTTCTGGTGAGGTGTAAATTAGGACAACCCCACATATTTTATCACTTAAAATGGTTAAAATCACACATAGATGTATCACATCAGGTGCAAATGATCAGAACATCATTACCCAGCATTTTGAAGGTGGCTTGCCCTATTTAAACCTCAGACATTTAGTTTGGTGCGCCCCTGACTGTTGAAGTGAGAGTGAGCACCATTGTGAGATCCAAAGAGCTTACTGAGGCCCTCAAAAAGAAGATTGTAGCCGCTTATGAGTCTGGTAAGGGAAAGATCTCAAAAGAATTTGACATCAGCCAGTCCACCATCCGGAAAATTGTTCACAGGTGGAGGACATTCAAGGCAACTGCCACCTGCCCAGGTCTGGCCTTCCAAGCAAGTTCACCCCCAGAGCAGACTGCAAGATGCTAAAGGAAGTCATCAAAAATCCTAAAATGTCATCATGGGCCCTACAGCAAGATGTGAAAGTGCATGACTCTACTATCAGAGCTTGAATTGCATAGGAAGTGTGCAAGTTGGAGACCTTTGCTCTCTAACAAAAATATCAAGGCCAGCCTGAAGTTTGCCAGAGAGAACGTAGACAAAGACGATGACAGCAGAAATATGAGTCTAAAACTGAATTATTTGGGCACCAGAACACATGTTTTGGTGTAAACAAAAGTACAGCATTCCAAGAAAAGAACCTCATACCAACTGGAAAGCATGGAGTTGTGGTCTGGGGTGCTTTGCTGCAGCAGGACCTGGCCTACAAGAATCTAGTCAGCGACATTTATGCATTTCGGGACATGAACTCGGTCAATAAAAATGTGTAATGTGGCAACAGATACTGAAGCTACAGAGAATGTGATTTAAAAATCCTCTTCTTTGTTTTTTTTTTTAACATACTTTTTCATTATTTAACACTCATTGTCATGCTGTAGAAGTATCAAATGGTCAAGAAATTCTTTAGTATGTTTGGAAAAACGGCTCTGAAAGATGACATGAATAAATACAAGTTCCTTTAACATGGGCGAAAATCATTGCTGTAATGCTCTGCGGATTACCACAGATCTGCTCAGTGTGACATGCTGTAGTAAGCATGTTACGTCCTTTCCTCTTACTGGTGATCATGGTGCTGTGTTGTGTCAGATACTCACCTTTCTCTATTTCCCAAAGTATTTAGGTGATTCTTCAGAAATACCTGCTGAGAAGCAGCTTTTAGTTATTGGCTACTACTCTGAGGAACCAGAAGTGAGGGACACCAGTGGCCATAGTTAAGTGCTTCTGTAAATAATATAAGGAGGCACTGTATCAATTTCCATGCTATGATGATGACATCGAGATGTACTGAAGCCAAATGAAGCTAAAGACATAAAGACCTGGATGACCTGGAACTTCTTACTTCTAAATTTAGATAAATTAAAGTTGTTGTACTTTTCATGATTCCGTTTATGGTTTGGTTTTTGTGTTCTCTCTCCTTCCCCCTCCCCTTTCTTTTCTTCCTTTGGCAGTACGTGTGTGGCAGGGGAAGTGATTCGCTTCTCCTGTGGCAGCAACACACACATTTCCATTCACCTCATCACCTAGCTATATAAGCTTGGTCTTCACTCCACCACTCTGCCAGATGAATCCACTCCATGCGTCTATCCCTGTGCTAATGTAATTAGAACAATGTGCAGTGTTAATATTTTCATGGTTTACCTGAGGATGGTTGGCTTGGTGTGAGTTTGGACCAGCTCATTCGTATCCTGGGGCTGGAGTGGGTCCTTGGACACATCTTTACAAATGTTCTGGGCAATAAACGTCAGCCACAACATGGTAGACAAAGAAGTGTAGTGGAGCACGATGCCAACCTACCACAGAGATGCAAACAAACCTTATTAAAAGTAATTTGGATGTGACATGGCTGGGCATCTTATCCCAAAATTATACTCCTATTATATTCCTATTACCGTATTATTTCTGAATCATGCTGTCACTGTATTGTGTTAAGAAATTGCCCAGGGAGTGAATGAAATAGCATGGCCATCAAATGAACAGCTCCATTACAATATGGCCGCTGAGCCAATTCTGCTTAGCTTTATTAAGGTATGGTTTGGGTCCTGGGCGTAGGGCCTTTCTATTTGCATGTTCTCACTATGCTTGCATTCCATTCCATCTCCTCTGGGTACTCCAGTTTCCTCCCACCAACCAGTGACATGCATGTTTAGGCTGGTCAGTGACTCTAAATTGGCTGTACAGTATGTATGAGTGTGAATGTGAGTCGTTTGTGAGGAGGGAGATTAGACAATCACTGGTAACTGCTGAGAAGAATTAGCAGTCCTGATTAGCATGAAAACAGCAGAAACACCAGCAACAGGAGATGAGACTGTCCACAAGAGGGCTTTAAAAACAGATTACAGGAAGAGTAAAATTCACATTAAAGCGTACTGCACAAGACTGTCTGGGGCTCAGACTCGGCGCATAATCGTGACCCAGTTCTCTTTTTCCCTAATCTCCCAGCAAAATGTGTTAAATACTGCTGACATAAGCTTTCAGGAAGAGGACGAAGGTCAGAGCAGTCAATGGAATGGCCAGCATGCCACCTTATTCGCAGCGTCTAGGCTCAATTCTAGCTTCTGCTACAGGTCATTCCCTGCCCTCTCACCCTGTTTCCTGTTGGCCTCTCCACCACTTACTAATCAAAATAAAAGCATAAAAAGCCAACTCAAAAAGCTAAACTCAAATTATAACCTTTATCACTTTATTCTTGGAGGATAGGGTTGTCTCACCCTGTTGTATTTTATTTATAGTGTGACAAATTATATCATCATCAAAATCATCAGATTTTGTAAACTATGTGCATATGTATCCATGGCAACCCTGGGAGCAAAGAGCCCCCCTACATAACAAATCCCAAATGTCCTCCCGTAATGTATGACCAAAGTGAAACATTGACTTCTTGTCATGTTTTGAGTTCTGTCTGGTGTTTAGTGTTCGGTCTGTGTCACTTCCTGTCTTATTTTGAAGTCCCGGTTCTGTCATGTTCCCCATTACTTTACTTCCTGGTTGTATCCCCTGTTGAGTGCTTTCCCTGCCCTAATGTGGATCATCTGTGTCTTGTCTAGTCACTGTGTATTTAAGTCCTGTTTTCTGTTAAGTCCATGTGAGATCCTTGTCACGTGTCATTTGTCCCTTGTATTCTTGGTGGTGTTTGGCCTGCTTTCCCTCCCTCCTGACCTCTGTCTCTGCCCATGTCTCTTTGCCTAATTCTCTGCCCGTGTCTCTTTGCCCATGTCTCTCTGCCCGTGTCTCTCTGCTTGTCTCTCTGCCTGTTGTCCCTGTCTGTTGTTTCTTCCTGTACCCTAGCCTTTTCACTCATGTTATTTTGTAATTTTGATTTTCCTATTAAAAGTATTTTAAGTTTTCACCTATACCCAGTCTGGCTCCTGCATTTGGGTCCTCACTCCCACACCACCACCCACAATTCTACACCTACCATGACACTTTTAGACTTTACACTATGCGTGTGTATGTCTTCAGAGGCTCACAGATGAAATTCTGTTTGAATCACTGTTAAATTAGACACATGGCCGCACAGTGGGATAGTGGTTAGTACTGTTGCCTCACAATAAGAAGGTGGTGGGTTCAGTTCCCAGGCTTGAGGCCTTTCTTTGTGGAGTTTGCATGTTCTCCCCATGCCTGCATGGGTTTCCTCCGGGTACTCCTGTTTTCTCCCACCGTCCAAAGAAATCATGTTTGTGTTAATTGGTGACTCTAAATTGTCCGTAGGTCTGAGTGTGAGTTGTGTCTCTGTGTATTGGCCTTGTGATGGACTGGTGACCTGTCCAGGATGTAGCCCGTACCCAGTGTGAGCTGGGATTTGGCTCCAGCAGCCCCACAACCCAGAAACAGATAAGCGTTTGAAGGTGAATGAATGAACTTTGGAGAAAATGGTGTGGCTAGCTCAAACTATGTGCCTGTGAAGATGAGTTATTAATATAATTTTCACCTCAGCTCTCCAATCTTGCAAAACTACACACCACTAACTTTGAATATTGCATGCAATACACACTCATTACGAACTGAAAATGTCAGAATTGAGCATGATACTTGAACAGTTGCTGCCCAAAAAGAATAAAAGCTATGAAATAGCTGAAAACTTCGATGAATAGACAAGACACACGAATACACAAATGCAATAGACAGTCGTAATTTTTTTGGCTGCTTTTTCGCCCCTTTACTCCTCCAGTAGAGAAAATAAACAGTAAACAGATTGAGACACATGTTTTCATATATAATTTGCTGTGTTTTTCTCAAAACCATAGGACAAATCAAATAAAAAAATTTGACGGAAGAATAAGAAGAAGTAAAATAAGAAAAAGAGCATGCAGGATAACAATAGTGACTCTATAGCTATAGAGTTCCATTCACAGAGGTCCACTGACTGAGTAGGGCCCTGAGGCATGAATTAATCTTTTCTGCATCTGTAGTGTACACCACTTTACACAAGCATGGAGATTCTTTTGAGCTTCAACAGAGCCAATATTGTAGCAGTTTTCCTTTAGCAAAGAAGCCAATTTAAGAGGTAGCCTAGACATCATTACAATTAAATAAAAAAATTTAGAAAAATTAAATAAAAATTCTGTATCTGAACATTGCCACAGTGAGCATGTTAGCATGCTTCTACCAGTATTTAGCATTCATCCAGGGTTAATGAAAGACATGCCACTATTTATCAGAACAAAGCAGATATGAAGCAGGAAAAAATGTGAATTAAGTCTTGCAAACTGAAGCTTAATGATTAACCAAATTTTTCATCTTGTCCTTCACTTAGATGACATTTGTTAATGCAAGCATTTTATGTATCAAATCAGGTGGCAGTTTGTTTGAGGCCTCTATGTCAGTGACCTCAGGACTGACAGGAACTGTCAAAACAACAAATGAGGAGCAGCTTACTCGCCATCACAATTTGCAGGCAAAATAGAAAATACCACCACACTTATAATTTATAGGCAAAAGAACTTACAATCTGACACATAAAAGGGAAGTTGATCTGATTGATGCCCCCAGCAAAGACTCCAAATGTTACTCCGGTGTGAAAGAGGAAGTTGAGGAGTGTGTGCCAGCCATTCCGGCTAATGCGGATCACACTGTAAACAATTAACACAATACAACAACAATGGTGAAACAACAGAATATGAGTAAAGCCAACAAATAAATATACAGGAAATTAATATGTAAGTCATACAGTGGCATATGAATGAAAACAAATGTAACTGTCATCAACCAGCCGGTCCTTTGGAACCATCTGGCTGCTTTTTGCTTTGTGTTTCTCTTCCTACAGAACAAAATCTGCTAGTGTAGCTTGTATTGCCTCCACCTCCTGCACCCTCTATACTTTCATGCCCCCATACCCGAACCAGGGTCTGTATCAAATCAAATCAAATCAGATTTATTTGTATAGCGCCAAATCATAACAAAGTTACATCAAGGCACTTTACATATGGAGCAGGTCTAGACCAAACTCTTTATAAATTTATTTAAAGAGACCCAACAGATCCCCCGATGAGCAAGCACTTGGTGACAGTGGCAAGGAAAAACTTCCTTTAAGAGGCAGAAACCTTGTGCAGAACCAGGCCCGGGGGGGGGGGGGGGGGGGGGGGGGTTTGAGAGTGGGGGGGAGAGAGAGAGAGAGAGAGAGAGAAAGAGAGAGAGAGTGAGATAGGCATGGGGGGGGGGGGGGGTGTAGGCAGGAACATGTTGCTGCATGAAGTTCATGGAGTTGAGCTGTAATACAGAATTCATGAAAATATGGGACCAGCAGGTGTTGCAGGAACATGGGATGGAGATGAGTCACCACCTGCAGGATGAGGACAGGGAGAGAGAGGAGAGGAACTGGGAGAGACAGAGACTTTGGCAGAACATGGTTAGTAAATGCAGTATAAATGCTTAGAACTGGGTGAAACTGTGTTTTTTTTAAGTAGGATGGTTCTTATCAACGCATGCAAGGGGGGAGGAAGGGAGAGCGAGCGAGAGGGAGGGAGAGAGAAAGAGGGAGAGGGGGAGAGAGGGTGACAGGGAGAGACAGAGAGAGAGAGAAGCTCAGTCCTTCCCCCAGCAGCCTAGGCCTACAGCAGCATAGCTTAAGAGTAGTAGACTTTAACTTTAACTGAAGATTACTAAAGAGTCCGCCCCCCGGACCGATACTGGAAGTTGGTTCCATAGAAGAGGAGCCTGATAACTGAACGATCTGCCTCCAGATTTACTCTTGGAGACTCTAGGAACCACAAGTAAACCTCCATCTAGAGAGCAGAGTGGCCTGCTAGGACAGCAAGGAACTATGAGCTCTCTGAGATATGATGGAGTTTGGCCATTAAGAGCTTTATATGTTAAAAGAAGGATTTTAAATTCTACTCTATATTTTACTGGCAGCCAATGAAGAGCAGCTAACACAGGAGAGATATGATCTCTTTTCCTAGTTCCTGTTAATATTCATGCAGCAGTGTTCTGAATGAACTGAAGGCCTTTTAGAGATTTGTTTGGACATCCAGATAGTAATGAGTTACAGTAGTCCAGCCTAGAAGTTTCAAATGCATGGATTAGTTTTCCTGCATCACCGCGAGAAAGGATGTTTCTGATTTTCCTAATGTTTCTGGATGAAAGCTGCCCAACTAACTTGTTTTATGTGAGGGACAAAGAACATGTCCTGGTCAAAAATTACTCCAAGGTTTCTTACAGTGGAGCTGGAGGCCAAAGTAATGCCGTCCAAACTGATGAGATTAGATAGTATTTTTCTGAGGTGCTTAGGACCGAGTACAATAACTTCTGTTTTGTCAGAGTTGAGAAGTAAAAAATTTCCAGTCATCCAGACTTTTATGTCTTCAAGACATGCCTGCAGTCTGACTATCTGAGTGACTTCATTTGGCTTAATTGATTGGTACAACTGAGTATCATCTGCGTAGCAGTGGAAGTTGATGCTGTGTTTCCTGATAATGTTGCCTAGAGGAAGCAGATAAAGCGTAAAGAGGATTGGTCCAAGTACCGAACCCTGCGGGACTCCATGACTGACTACAGTACATGAGGAGGAGCTGTTGTTTACATGAACAAACTGATGTCTATCTGATAAGTAGGATTTGAACCACCTTAGTGCAGTTCCTTGAATTCCAATTTCATGTTCCAGTCTCTGTAGTAAAATATTATGATCTATGGTGTTGATTGCAGCACTAAGATCTAAGAGGAGAAGTATGGAGGCTGATCCATTGTCTGAGGCCATTAGAATGTCATTGGAGACTTTAACCAGCGCTGTTTCTGTGCTATGATGGGCTCTAAATCCTGACTGAAACTCTTCAAACAAACTGTTCCCATCCAGATGCTCATGTAGTTGTTTTGCTACAGCTTTCTCAATGATTTTAGAAATAAATGGAAGGTTCGATATGGGTCAATAGTTTGCCAAAACATCTGGATCAAGATTAGGCTTTTTAAGCTGGGGTTTGATGACCGCAGTTGCCTGAGGTACATAACCCAGAAATAAAGTCAGATTAATCAAATCTAGAATGAACGGCTCAATTAAATGAAAGGTCTCTTTAAAGAGGCTAGTTCGTACTGGGTCTAATAGACAGGTTAGACCCATCATCTGGATGATGAAACTATAGAAGCTAGCTCTGAGAGATTCAGAGGTGAGAATGATTCCAGATGTAAAAGAGGCATCACAGCTGATTCAGGAGTTGCTGTATTCAGTAGGAGATTTTTATCTAACGTAGGCAAGAGCTGATAAATTCTTTCTCTGATCGTGAGAATTTTATCTGTAAAAAAGTTAATAAAATCATCACTGCTTAGAGCTAAGGGGATCACTGGTTCAACTGAGCTATGGCTCTCTGTCAGCCTGGCTACAGTGCTGAACAGAAACCTGGGGTTGTTCTTGTTTTCTTCTATGAGTGCTGAGTAATATGAACTTCTAGCACCGCGGAGAGCTTTTTTATATGTTTTTAGGCGATCTTTCCAGGCTCTGTGAGACTCTTCTGACTTACTGGAACGCCAATTTCTTTCTAATTTCCTTGATGTCTGCTTTAAGGCACTGATTTGGTAATTATTCCAGGGAGCCAGCCTCCTCAGATTGAATACTTTCTTTTTGAGAGAGATTCTTGTCGACTCATTGTTGAGATTTGAATGCAGTGTGGCCATAGTGCTAATCACAAGGTCATCAACCTGCGTATGGGAGAAATCCTCATTTGAATTTAGATATGGCATTGTTGGGAATGATGACCGAATGTTCTCTTTAAATTTAGCCACAGCTGTTTCAGATAAACGTCTTCTATAGCTGAATTTATTCCTCAATGCTGTGGAGCCCATTAAAGTAAACTCAAATGTAATAAGGTAATGGTCAGTTAAGAGAGAGTTTTGGGGAAGAATTGTTAGCTTGTCAATTTCAATGCCATAAGTTAGAACAAGATCAAGGATATGATTGTAGAAGTGAGTGGGTTCATTCACATGCTGGGAAAAGCCAATTGAGTCTAGTAGGGAAAGAAACCCAGAACTAAGGCTGTCGCTTTCTACATCAACATGTATATTGAAATCTCCCAGTATAATGATTTTATCTGTACTGAATACTAACTCTGATATAAACTCAGAAAACTCTGATAGGAATTCTGAGTCCGGACCAGGTGGACGGTATACTGTAACTAACAGAACTGGTTTTCCACCTTTCCAGTCTGAGTGGGAAAGACTAAGAGTGAGGCTTTCAAAAGACCTGCAGCCAGATTTTGGTCTGGGGTTGATTAATAGGCTTGACTGAAATATTGCAGCCACCCCCCCCCCCCACCCCCCCCTCCGACCGGTGGTACGAGGGATATGAAAGTTAACATGGGGGGGTGTAGCTTCATTAATGCTAACATACTCATCCTGCTGCAGCCATGTTTCACTTATACAAAATAAATCAATATGATGATCAGCTATGAGATCATTAACTAGTAGAGATTTTGATGATAATGATCGAATGTTCAACAGTCCACATTTGATCGCAGTGTTATTTGTGGCTATTTTAATTTCAGTTAGGTTTTTGTTGTTAGCTCCTCTTCTGTTTAATTTGGGTTTATTAACTTTTCTAAATTTAGGTGTTCGGGGGACAGACACAGTTTCTATAGACCTAAACATAGACAGAGACTCTATTCTATTCTTGACTGAGGCGCAGAGGAGCGTGTTAAACTGCGGCTCTGCCTCCTGGTCTCGACCCGGGATTGTCAGGGTTTTGGATTTCTAATAAAATCGGTCATATTCCTAGAAATGAGAGCGGTCCACAGTGGGATGGACACCATCTCTCCTAATCAGACCAGGTCTCCCCCAGAAAGACTTCCAGTTATTTATGTAGCCCACGTTGTTTTCGGAACACCACCTCGACAGCCAGCGGTTAAATGACGACATGCGGCTGTACATGTCATTACTGGTCCGATTGGGGAGGGGGCCGGAGTAAACTACAGTGTCCGACATTGTTTTAGCAAAAGTACACACCGATTCCACATTAATTTTTGTGACTTCCGACTGGCGAAGTCGGGTGTCGTTACTGCCGACGTGAATAACAATATTAGCATATTTACATTTACCCTTAGCCAGCAGTTTCAGATAAGACTGGATGTCGCCTGCTCTGGCCCCCGGATACACTTCACTATGGCCGCCGGTGTCACTAACTTCACGTTCCTCAGAATAGAATCACCTTCACTAGAGTCGGCTTTTCAGTGAGTGTGTCGCTGAGAGGGGAGAACCTGTTGGAAACGTGAATTGGGAAACTGAACCGGGGGCTACTGCCTACGACTATGCCTCTTGTCCGGACAGTCACCCAGCCGCCCTGACTAGATCCCGGCTGCTCGGGAGCCACTCGGGGGGAGGAAACTATCTTGGCTGCCGTATGAGCTCGTCTAGGTCGGTCCGCACCGGCTACAGGGGGGAGGCTAGCTACACTAGCATGAGATGGGCTAGCTAAAGTGCAGAGCCATGATTCTAACTCATTAATTTTCGCAAACAGAGGAACAGAGAACAGAGAAACCGAGGAACAGAGAGCTAGAGGACATTGCTAATCGGGTAGTTTGATTAGCAGAGGAGCAGAACCGGTTATAATCTTTGGAGAAAGGGGAGATATTGACTTTTAAACCTAGTGTTGGTCTGAAAATAATTTGCTGTTGGATTAATCAAGTGAATTAGGAAATAATAGCAGAAGAACAGTGGAAAGAACACATGAGGTGACGCAGAGCACAGCAGAGAGCACAACGGCCAGTCACCGGAAATGACGCAACACGCTTACCGCCCTCCTCAGTAACCCATCCCTACTTTTATCTTGACCTCTTCTATTTCTCTCCCCTACCCGAACCAGGGTCTGTATCCCCACCCTGCTTTCACTGGTGCAGTTGGTGAGAGGTCAGAGCAGTTGACGATAGTGCTGTTTGAGATAGTTGTCTTTGTGTCAGGAGTCATGATGGCTGGCATTAGGGGGTGACTCTGGGATGCCAGTGTTCGTGGTCTAGCCTCCTGGAGGTGTTGTGGGCCTAACTAGACGAAACACAGATGAAAGGAGGTTCCCACCTGATGACCCCAAAGACACTATAGCTATCACCGCTCACTGGCCTAGTTGGACATTATCTGTAGGGCACATAGAGCAGGGCGATAGTTTGTTGCTAGGAAGGTGATCACTGAGTCTGGTCCATATTTTGTAGCACATGTTTCTTGTGTTTTCTCTAAAAAATGTAAGTCATACACTGGCATATGAATTAAAACTAATGTAACTGTCATCAACCAGCCGGTCCTTTGGAACCATCCGGTTGCTTTGTTCTTTGTGTTTCTCTTCCCTACAGTATGCCCCCCCCCTTGTCTGTGTGTGCCCGATTAGAGGAGCAGCTTTACCTGGACATCCTGCACAGAAGTCCACCATAAGCAGTCAGGAGCCTCAGCATATATTCTCCAGATTCTCACACACACATCACCAGATTGCTGTTCCACCAAGTTTGGTAGATTTCTATTATTTATTTCTATTATTGTACCACCAACAGTTTCCTGCCTCCCTGCATTCCAACCCATCTGCTCTGCCCTTCTCCCTGATGCCCCCTTACTTACCTTCAACTGGACTCCCATAAACACCACCTCAACCTTCCCTGATGTCTGACTTTTGTTTTCTGATTGGCATTTAACACACTGGTATATGAATAAATATGTATGTAATATATAATACATAAATCTCGATGTTATTGCATAATAATGTGACAATAATGAGAGGTATTTAAGGTAAAAAATATTTAAAATAAAATTTTAGAATACAAGATGATTGTGCTCTGATTCCTGCAATCCACTGTAATGTAAATATCCTAGATTTCTGTAAATCAGTGCAATAGGAAATAAAGGGAGTTCTGGGTATTGACCCACATCTTGAGCCAACCCTATACATACTTGGTATGGTGCCCGAGGACTTGATTGGCAGAGAATGAGGCTATTTACTGAATGTCTTGCTACTGATACCAAGGAAAATGATAACTTCTTGACTGAAACCACAACCTCCCAAAATAACACAATGGAGAGACAGAGTAATGAAAGATATCAGAACTTTAAGCACCTCTTCCAATTAGCTCAGTTTGGAAAAGTTATTTTCACTGTCCATTTTTTTCATTTTATTATATTGTATTTTTATTATTATTATTATTATCAGTAACAATTACTATTTCCGATTTGTAAAGTGCATTAATAGACTACATGGGAAAAAGAAAGGAGTATTTGAACAAACATTGTTTGCATTTATGTGAAATTGTCAAGACTTATAAAGGCTGGTATTGGGGGTATGGGATATGCAGTGATGTTGACTTGAAAGGATTGTAACTGAGATTAATGTCATTTTATGTACATCCTGTATTTCAACTGCGTAGAATAAATAAAAAGTTACAAAAAAAAGAAGTGCTGTTTGAATAAGTCAATGTGGCTAAAGTGATTTGAGTGGTGAAAAATTCTATAAAAGTGCTGTCCATTTAGTATTTAAGATGACAAGGGACTTGAACAACTCCAGTATCAAGGTGCCCAACGGGGGCTGTGATGCTTTAGGTGGTAAAATGACAAAATACAGTCCTGGATTAGTTCCATGTGCTCGTTGTTTTCTATGAATAAGGCAATGAGATGGGATTTTAGAACTATTTTGCAAAACTGGCTTTCTAATATTCTCTCTATTTTGAGTCATAATTTCTGCTTCTACTTGTAATAATTTTGTCTGAATTTTTTTGGTTTTTTCCCTCCCTGCCGAAAGATTGTGTTGTTTTCCCATTCTTTGTTTCTTTTCTAGTTTTTGTTACTTCTACTCTAAAAAAGCATCTGCTAATGCCAGCTTTACTTGGCCCCTTGGTGTACTGTCCTGTGAAATTGTTCCTGACTTGGTGTGACTTTGTTTAGATGATCAGAGTGGCCTGTGATGCAAAAATTGTGTAATAGCAGTTCTTTTCTTTTGTGAAAGCTATTCTTCTGTTTTTCTATTCAAGAAGCAAGTAGGAGTGTATTTACATTTTTCTTTTCGGAAAGGTAGAAAAAACTCAATTAGAGGTCTTTGTTTTGTTTGTTCATTAAACCTGTTTTTTTCTTGTTTGGGTGCTACTGAAGTGTTTACATCTGGTCAGTCTGACATCAAGGGAGAACAGGCTTTTGCTATTTGAGCTGTTTGAGCCTTAAACACACTAAGTCTTTAGCTTCTGGTAAAATTGTTAAGAGAAGTGATTCCACCATAGCTGAGGGAGCCTGGGAAATCCATGTCCAAAATTCTCTACATCACACAACTATCCTTTCGAAATACTGTACAACACAGCTGTGTAACGGCAGACAAAAAATTGTACTCTCACCTGTGATGGACAATATATGTCATAATGGAGACAAGAAGACAGAGCAGCATGACTGCAGTGCAGGCATACACCACTGGATGAAGGTAATCTCCAGGGTATGGTGGGAATGACAACACTCTCTTCAAATCCTACAAATGATACATTTACAAAGACAGAATGCAGAATATGAAGATTTTAAAAAAATCATAGTGATTTATTAGATACTCAAGAATATAGGATAAAAATCACCCTGACATACAACAATAATACAGTGGCCTGAAAAAGTCAGCCACCCATCTGGAGTGACCTGCATTTATGGAAAAATGTATCCTAAATTATATTCTGACTGAGGATTTGGAGCCAAGTCCAACTGGTGGTATTTCCTAAAACAATTCCTATTACTATCTTGCTGAAAGAGGCCACAGGCATATACTGTATCACTATCACACTATATCTATGAAGGGCGTATGTTGGTCTGAACAATGTTTAGGTCGATGATACGCAGTGGCGACCTGTGGACCCAGACACTGGGCCTTCAATAGGACTGCATGTAGCAATAAAAGATAAAACATAGAAATACAAATAATAGCCAGAGCCCTGTCACATGGCTGTTCAGCGTATTAAAGGTTTATTTGCCCAAACTGGCTTCTCAACACACCAAGGTGATTCTGGAAAAACAGACAATCTAAGCTGGCTATCATGGCATCATTTAATTACAAAACTAAATGAAACAAGCAAATCACACATTGACTTACCTCACATATTTGTTTAGCTGGAATGAAAGTAAAATGTCTTGAATAATTATTAGCTATTATTCAACAACTAAAGATGGATCCAATGCTGATCCAATGTTTTCTTAGACACAATTGAATTTAAATGTAGATTTAGTATTTCTGTCAAAAGTATAACACAAACACCTCCTGAGGTGAAATGGGAAAAGGAAAAGTTATGCTCAGCCATTTTTCACTGGCCTTAATGTCTATGAATATTGGCATTACATTACAATACTGATCCAGGTCATTGTTCTTGCTCTCAAAATTGATTTGTGGGAAACTGGACTTGTATTTGCCTATGAAAACACTTCATCTTTTACCTACTGACAGAGAGTGTAGCTGCTAGCTTGAAAATGCCAGTGGTAGCCTTTGCTAGCTTGCACCAATCCTGGCAAGTCAGGTGATGGTTGATCTTTTTGTATATCTAGTTTTGCCTGAAAAAGCTCCTGATAGTGATATGCTATCTACATTAAATGTGTTGTCTGTACTGTCGAATTCTTGCACAATAATACTACGATCGCAATACCTTACTCTGACTACGGAAAGTTGACTTATCCAAGACTCTTTCCAGAGATATACTGGCTTTGGAACCCGAATCACTCAGCGAGCTAGACATTCTGCACTGGCAAGACCCAGGGGCCTGCGAAGCAGGGGACTCCCCTACTGCCACTGGCCTACACAGGAGGCGGCAAAGGTGGTGCAAAAGACATGAGAACAGTTTAGTGTTCCTGTGGACAGAAGATCCAATCCAAATTCACAGACACAAAGGACTCCGGGTGCCTGTGGCAAGGCATCTAGTCAATCACCGACTACAGGTCTACACCCCCATCATGTGAAGACAACACTGACTTCCTCAACACACTCAACACCTACTTCAGCTGGTTTGAGAAAAGCAATACCACCACACCATCAAAAAACCCAACTGGCCAGGGCAACAAAGTACTTCAACTCAACCCAGTGGACGTAGGGAGGACCCTATTCAAGGTGAACCCAAGAAAAGCTGCAGGACCTGAACATACCGGGGCAGGTGCTCAGGGAATGCGCTGAACAACTTGCAGATGTCCTCACAGATATCTACAACATCTCCCTGAGCCAAGCTATCGTACCCCCATGCTCCAAAGCCACCACCATCATACAACTAATTAAGAAGTCCCCAGCAAAATCATTCAACTAAGATGAAGTGCTTTGAAAAGCTGGTTAAGGCCAATCTAACATCCAGTCTCCTCACCACACTTGACCCATTCCAGTTTGCATATCGCCCCACTGATGATGCCATAGTAACTGCACTTCAACTAAGCCACACTCATCCGGAAAATAAGAAACAGTTACATGCTGTTCGTTGACTTTAGCTCTGCCATCAACACAGTCATACCCCAACACCTGGTGAGTAAACTGGGCTCAACAGGCATGAGAACCACATTATGCAACTGGTTAGTGGACTTCCTCACCGACAGACCACAGACAGTAAGAGATTGAAAAAACTCCTCTGAGCCCACCATCATAAAAACCGCGGTTCCCAGGGCTGTGTGTTGAGCACCCTGTTGTTTACTTTGATGACCTAACTATATTGGACTCAGCAGCGGCGACGGCGCCCAGAGAGAGAAAGTACATCAACTCATCAGCTTCCTGAATGTCGACAAAACAAAAGAAACCGTGGAAAGCATACCACACTCCCCACTCACCATCAATGGCAGTGCTGTGGAGTCAGTGAAAAGCACCAAGTTCCAGGGGGTGCATATCAAAGACAACCTGACTTGGTCCAACAACACCATCTCCCTCATCAAGAAGGCACAGCAATGCCTACACTTTCTATGACGGATGAGGACAGCTGACCTTCCTCCTTCTGCCCTCACCACTTTCTACAGGGGTGCCATTGAGAGCATCCTCAGTCTGGTATGGCAATTGTTCTGTTGCTGACCAGAGCCCTCTACAACGAGTGGTCAGGACAGTTGAGAAGATCATCCGAAGGTCCAAAACATCCATTCAGGACTTGTAAACATCCCACTCCAGAAACAGAGCCTCCAATTTCATCAATTTTCACCCTCCTACCATGTGGCAAGCACTACTGCAGCACACAGTGCAGGACTGCCAGACTCAGCAACAGCACCATAACAACGTAAGGATAAACATAATGGATATTGATCGTCAAAGGTGTCCTGTGACCTGACAAATTCAATGACAAATTCAGTCATTGTACAACCAAAGTGAGGCCTGTGTATGCAGTGAGGGTTGTCCTTGATACTGTTATTATTCATGGATAGGATTTCAAGGCACAGCTGGGGTCAGGGGTGCATCGGCTTAGATGTAGGATTGCATTGAAACTCTTTGTAGATGATGCCTTTATGATACATGGGGCACCATTTGTTGGGGCCTGGTAGTTCATTGGTGATTGGCATTAAAAACTATCAATATGAAAGATATGAATGTTCAATGACAACTTTGTTTCATATCAAAGTTAATATCAGGGCACCACCCCTAAAAAGGTACACAATAGCCAAATCACTGCAGTGACCCACACCAGTACCAACATGACAACAGGATGTTTGTGGCCCTATAAAATTCTATGTGAACCTCAACAAGTTGATCTTGAGTTTTGCCTGCTGGACCTCTCTACCTCTGCCTGGGTCTCTAAATTCCTGGTTTTGTCCCTGCTTCTGAATAAATGACCACTGAACTTGCCTGACTCCTCTATTGTGTTCACCCAGTCTGTACCTGATAGATTTCAGATGGTGAGAGCCAAAGTATCACCCCAGGAACCTATTGCTTCAAAGACCCAGAGAGCCATGGACATGAAACAGACTATGCTTTCGCTGATACCCTGCTTTTTCGGGATGGACAATTTCTGTGGTGTTGTTCGCTTTGGCTATGAATATGCTGGTGAAGTTGGCAGAGGTGGAGTGTAGAGGCCCCCTCAGCAGGGGGCCCCTATCAGAGCGTTTATGGACAAACTGGCAGTGACAACAACATCAGTGCCAGGCTGTAGATGGGTCCTCCAGGGCCTTGAGCAGGTGGCTGGGCCTACCATGGAGCCTCAGCAGCATCGCCTTGTACAGGAAGAAGAACAAGCTGAAACTCCCCCTTGGAAGTCTGACGGAGGAATTTATGGCCACCCGAGATAGAGAGGTGTTGCTGTACAGAGACTCAGATGACATCAAGGTCTCCTCAGCTGGCATAGAGGTGAGGACTGGCAGGAAGTGGAGGGCTCAAGATGCAGTTGACCAGGCTGAGTCACGGCTGAAACACAGTGTGCTGGTGGGCTGGGCTGGGCTTGGCAGCAACCCGAAACCCCAGTTTGACAGAGTCAGGGGGAGGGAGAGGTGCAAAATGGTAAAGGAGGAAAGCCGAGCAGGGGTGGAGGAGACCCGCTCATGCCAGATCGTGGGGATGCGGCATCAAGATGGCTGTGGATCAAGTGGGGTGAACCGTGGTAGCTGAAGCTACTTAGACAGAAGTCAGGGCTTGATCAACCCCGGCTAGGTCGCCCAGGTGAGGGTGTATGATGTTGAAAGACCCGAAACACCCGAGGACCCTGGGTTACATCACTGATGATGTGTCTAAGTACGCATCGCAAGATGTCTGAATAAAAAAATAAAAAATAAAAATACGACCCTGGTAACACAAAGAGCAAACATTCCAGCTAAAGACTCTAGATTAATAGTTAATTGTTCTTAGTTCATATATTTCATTTTTCTGTTGCTTACTTTATGATCGCCATTGCTTAATTGTATTTGAATGTAGACTAGAGATATTGTGTTTATGCATGAATGTTTTATTCCAACATTAGTTAGTTAATCCAGATGAGAGAGAAGGATATTTGATTCTTTTTTTGTCCGCCTTTTTCAACACCAGAACCGGCAACAGGAAAAAATTTTATCTTTTAATTGTATGCAACTTTTTTCTATTAAATATTTGAGCCCCTCAGTCTTTCAGTTTTCCTAAAAATGTGTTAGGTAGCACCTCCTATTGTTAAAAATTTTCACCATAAAGCCACATTTAAAAGATGGCCATTTATACCTACAGTATAAGCGCCAGCAGGTAAAATTTGCCCGGATTGATAATACAGTCATTTTCTTACTATTCATTTCGTGCTTATACACCATCATGGTGTTCAACAATGTGCTGGATCTCCTGTTGATGACCTACATGGCGAAGGCTAACTGAAAACAGAATAAAACATTCTGCAAATGCTAGTAGTGGCTTGTTCATTAATTCTGTGCTGTTTTATTTGCAGTACATCATAAATAAATTTTACTGTTATATAAATATTTCATTGTCATGTTGTCACTTTGTAAGTTGCATAAAGACACTGCAGCTAGCATTTATGCAAACCTGTGTTGTGGCGTGATAAATAAAAGAACCAAAGCAAAGTGGTTAAGGATGTTGCCCCACAATAAGAAGGTCGTGAGGCCTTTCTGTGTAGAGTTTGCATGTTCCCCCCATGCCTGCGTGGCTTTACTCCCACCATTCAAAAACATCATGCTTGGGTTAATTGGTGACTCTAAATTGTCCATTGGTCTGAGTATGAGTGTGAGTGGTTGTCTGTCTCTGTGTGTTGGCCCTGTGATTGACTGGCCACCTTTCCAGGGTGTACCCCACCCTCACCCAGTGAGCTGGAATTGGCTCCAGCACTACCCGGAAAAGGATAAGCGGTTGAAGATGAATAAATGAAAAAATCACAAGGTAAGGTGTAAAGTGCCTTGATGTAACTTTGTTATGATTGGGGGATAGACAAATAAATTTGATTTGATTTGATTTAAGGTGCAGGTTTTCAGCAGGGACTTTGTTTAGAGTAGCAGTAGAATTTGCAGCTACCTCAGAAGTTGGTTAATGTTTCCTCACAGTGCTCACTGGGTCTAGAAGTGGTGGCAATAAAGAATACACAGTAATGATCCGACACAACCAGGTCAACAACAGAGGACACAGCAGTGGACAGGCCATAGGTTATAACCAGGTCCAGGGTGTGCCCTCTGTTGTGAGTAGGCAGTGTTACATGTTGTTTACAGTGTTACAAGTCCATGGAGTTTGGGAGTTCATTTGCAAATGAGTCAGAATTGTTATTAATGTCCAAATTAAAATTGCCAGTTATTATGATTTTTTATTTGCGGAGTTCAGAGCATTTGGTGATACAACAGCTAGCATGCTTTGATGGTCTGTAAATTGTACTGCATGGTATAGTAGGACTGCTAAAAACAAATGCATGATATTCAAAGGTAGTGTTATTAATCGGGGGAACTTCCTTTCTTATTATTGAGCTGAAGACAATGGATGCAGTTCCAACACCTTCTCTACCTTCTTTGATAGAAAATAGAATGTCCTTTCAGGTGATGGCCAATCTACAAGGTAACAACTAATACCTGCTTGAAACTCAGTACATTTAAATGCACAGTTAAGTCGATAAAGTCATCGAATCAGACTTCTGTCTTTGTCCCAGTATACATGCACAGGAGTGAAATCGATTTATTTGTTGAAATCATGTCACCTCGACTATGACAGGTGGCGATATGCATTCTTTCGGCTTGTGAGTAATGGGCCACTACCGATTGACCTATGACATCACAGACTACAACAGAGGTGGAAAGAAAAAAAGACCAGTGAGGTAGCAGGTTAGCCTCTGTATGCATCCCAAAAAGAGCTTTTGCTACAGACTTAGCAGTCGTAGCAGTTAGCCGGCTTCTTTTGTCTGACCTCCTACATTTGTGTTTACGTTTTAAATGCCGTTCAACGTCCGGGCTATAGTTTGGCGCGAAACTTTAGAACACGTGCAGATCACCTCCTCCAGCTCCAGTCCGACTGTCCGTTTACATGCAGCAGTAAATCGACTTTCAATCACATTATCTGGGTGTGTCAGCCCAACAATTATAAATTCAACTTCAGTCGAGCTAACGTGTTTACATTTACTTTAAAAGTCAAGTTTTAGTCAGACTAATGGAATAATTCAGTTTTTTTTAGGTGTCATGTAAACGTGCTTACTGATTCACTGCACTTTGATTTTAATATATATCTTAGTTGTATCATCAGATGACTTAGCTCTGGAGGCAGGCATATGGAGGACACTGAGAGGGAGTGACTCATACACAGTAAGTAATGCGCATCTCCTGGACAGAGTTATTTTTCCCGTGTTCAACGTTTTTCTTTCTTTCAATGGATCACACTCTTGTGTGTGCATAATTCAAGAAAACAGAAATCAAGGGCGAATTTGACTGTCTTAAGACAGCATCAACTTGCTCTTCCTTTTCGTTCCAAGGACTTTTATTTTAGAGACAATGTCATGTCTTCCTCCTCTCATCTCTCTCTCCAGGACAGCATGCTCTCTTATCATGTACAACTGAATAAGGCATCTACTGGACAGAGCCTGATAAAAAAAAAAAAAACAAACATAAAATTATAAAATACAGTAAGGCACACACAGCAGTGGAGATCATCGCGCATTACTGACTACTTAGCTCAGCTGACTGAGCGCACGCTGCGTCAACATGTTAGATTTTGTAATTAGGCTTCTTTGTTCTGAATTTGATGCCTTGGCATGTGGGTAAACTTTTTTTCTTTGCTGTTTATATTATTCAGTGATATACAAGCTAAATAAAGCACTCTTGAGAATGTTCTGACGTGCATTAGGGTTAGGGTTTTCATTAATTACATTTAGTATCAGTTGCAGCAGTGTCCTGAAGATGTGTTGGGTAGGTCACTGCATCTTTGGCTGACTGGTATCATCTTGTTCAAAATCTTAGTTATTCCATTTATATCTCCTGTCAAAGAACATATAGGTATCTTGATGTACATTAGTCTTGACAGTGTCATGAATCTGGAACCATCACACACTGCTATTTGTCATATGGCATAAATTTGTTGGATGTTTATTTAAATTTATAATGGCATTTACTCATTGAAATAGTATGGTAACTATGATGTTTGTGGTCATTATAATCCTGAGATGAAATTTTTCAACTGTTTGCTCCAAGGGGCAATTTTTTATTTATTTCTTAAACTCAGAGCAGCCAATTGTTTCAACTGAAAAAAACCTACCCCCAGTTTCTAACCCTTGGGATTATTAATTACTGTAAAATTCTGTATGCACTGTTACCAGAAGTTCTCTGATCTTAGTCAGTCAACTCTACTCAAGCTGAGGGTAATGATGATACTAATATTATTTTTATGTTAAGAACCGTACAGTGTGTAAGAAATACAATGAAGTCACAGATCATCTACACATACACATAGGTAGTGAATAACATTGTTATGAATATCTCTCCTAACTTACCATGAGCGTTAGCGGATTCACACTTGATTTGTGAAGTTCTGGTCTCTCCCTGAGGCCCCCGCTGGCCCCTCCTCAGTTTGCACGTTCATGAAGAAGACGATTCAGTCAGCAGATAATTTAATTACGTTGAGGCCCCAAACAGTCCAGAGGTAGCAGACAAGGATCCGATCACAAGGGTTTGTCTAGCAGGCCGGTAATGTTCTTACAACTCGACAGTCGCAGGAGACTGACAGCCGCGGGCTCCCGGTCCGGTTCCATCTGCACGGCAGAGGGAACCAAAGCAGAGTATTCATCTGCCACAGTCACGGCACCCCCGCCAGCTAAATGACATCACCAAACGCTCCAATCACATTTTTATTTTCTATCGTAACTGCAGCACAACGTTGAACCGACAGCGCTGGACGCATGGCTCTTACAACATGGTTTAACTCGGACTGTCATTTGGACACTGAGTAATTCTCCAAATCATGACAAGGCTACGGGTGAACATACGACACACGTGATGTGTGTGTGTCATAAAAGACAAAGAAGAAACGGGTTTACCTGCAGTGGCGTGTTCTCCTCAGTTCGGTTCAAACCAGACCGTGTTCTGTCCAGGTCAGTGAAGATGGAGGCTGCGCTCCATTTGCCTCTATCTCTGTGCCGCATGTTACGTAGCTGGCAAGGGCGGGGAAGCCCGATCCAATACAGTGGAGACAACACATGGGGCGGAGGAGAGGGTGGATGTTTCATCCATCAGCTGAAACTCACACAGCAACAGTGCCAGGCATCTGTGTTCAGAGTGAGGATTCAGCTATAAAGAAGGATTAGCATTGATAATCAGGAAATAGATTTTAATCCACAGCTTCATTCATTCATACACCTCTAGGATCAAGTAGGACCATCCTCTCCCTAACCCCCTTTGGGCTAGAAAATTAAATACCACACCTACCACTGGCACAAATATCACAGAAACTACAATTAATCAATCAATTACAATTACACAGAGAGATATACAACTATAATTATTTTGAATTGGAAGTCTAACATCAGCCAAGGACTGCATTACTACTGTTGTCCTATGTAATGATTAGTGTAAAGATCTCTTTTATTCTGCTGAATGTGATTCGTCTTTATTGACAGTTTGGATGACAGGTACTCAATTTAGAAGATGGCGGTTAAGTGTTCTTGCACAAGTGTTCTTGCACAATGCAACCAAAAAACACTACACATTTCACTGACTTTCTGAAATGCTGTCAATTATTTGTACACATTGTAACTAGTGTGTTCAATATCAATAGAGACATTCTCCAAAGACAAAACTTCTGAAGAACTTTCTGTCTTATTAGCCAATTTTGAGCTGTCAATGCATGGATCTAAGAATCATCTCTGACCATGTCTGGTTAGTTTCTTCATTTACCTCAGTTACTACACTAACACATGAATTAGAAATACCGCCTATCGATCAATTGAAGCCTAACACCCTCATGTAACAAACCAACTGTCAAATAAAAATGTATTCATATAGCGCCAAATCTAAACAGAGTTGTGTCAAACCTTGGCCACCCCCCAGGCTCTGTGGGGGTGGCCATCTGCCTCAAATGGTTTTGTTCTGGAAGAGAGACGTAGAGAGAGAGAGTGAGAAAGACAGTAAGAGAGAGCGTGAAGGAATGGAAAGAAAGAAAGGGGGGTGAGGAGAATTAGAGCAGGATAGATGCAAGCAAATCATATTGGTATTGATTAAACACGCAGCCACAGTAAAATTAAACACTAGCATGAAAATTCTCTGAACACTGTGTGGTCAGATCCAAATGTGCATGTCTTGAGATCTGTCCTGAATCTAAACCATGAATGGGAAAAACCCATCTAGATGTATGTAGATATAAATGTCTCTCTCGCTCTCTTTCTCATGGAAACGAGTTTCTGCCACTGCTTATCAGTGTCCTCACTAGAGGATGAGGTGACCAAGCTGAGCACATTTCTCACATGCATCACACATGACAAGTTTTTCAAAAAGAGAGACAGTTTCTCTTTGGTAGGAAAATATCTTTGCCTACAACTTACATGTACTAGCTTCGTCACTTCAGCGTCATGCGCCTGTCAAGTGCCTGTGTGGTAGCAGTGACAGTTTTATTTGTGTTAGTCCGTAACAGAAATCTCCAGCTCGTTTGCGCTTCAGAAATGAATTTGGAAGCTTTTGTGGAGACTATTGTCGTGACGCGACTGACCACTGGACCTAACAATGAGAATCGATTTTTATGTGTAAAGATAACTAAAGGTAGCATTGCAACAACATGTATTAAGCAGGAACATGGAGCAGAAATAAATAAATGAAACGTGGCTGCAGCAGGATGAGTATGTTAGCATTAATGAAGCTACACCCCCAACTCATGTTAATTTTCATATCCCTCGTACCACCGGTCGAGGAGGGGGGTGGCTGCAATATTTCAGTCAAGCCTATTAATCAACCCCAGGCCAAAATCTGGCTGCAGGTCTTTTGAAAGCCTCACTCTTAGTCTCTCCCACTCGGACTGGAAAGGTGAAAAACCAGTTCTGTTAGTTACAGTATACCGTCCACCTGGTCCGTACTCAGAATTCCTATCAGAGTTTTCTGAGTTTATATCAGAGTTAGTACTCAGTACAGATAAAATCATTATTCTGGGAGATTTCAATATACATGTTGATGTAGAAAGCGACAGCCTTAGTTCTGGGTTTCTTTCCCTACTAGACTCAATTGGCTTTTCCCAGCATGTGAATGAACCCACTCACTTCTACAATCATATCCTTGATCTTGTTCTAACATATGGCATTGAAATTGACAAGCTAATAATTCTTCCCCAAAACTCTCTCCTAACTAATCATTACCTTATTACATTTGAGTTTGATTTAATGGGCTGCACAGCATTGAGGAATAAATTCAGCTATAGAAGATGTTTATCTGAAGCAGCTGTGGCTAAATTTAAAGAGAACATTCGGTCATCATTCCCAACAATGCCATATCTAAATTCAAATAAGGATTTCTCCCATACGCAGGTTGATGACCTTGTGATTAGCACTATGGCCACACTGCGTTCAAATCTCGACAATGCCACCCCTCTCAAAAAGAAAGTATTCAATCTGATGAGGCTGGCTCCCTGGTATAATTACCAAATCAGTGCCTTAAAGCAGACATCAAGGAAATTAGAAAGAAACTGGCGTTCCAGTAAGTCAGAAGAGTCTCACAGAGCCTGGAAAGATAGCCTAAAAACATATAAAAAAGCTCTCTGCAGTGCTAGAAGTTCATATTACTCAGCACTCATAGAGGAAAACAAGAACAACCCCAGGTTTCTCTTCAGCACTGTAGCCAGGCTGACAGAGAGCCATAGCTCAGTTGAACCAGTGATCCCCTTAGCTCTAAGCAGTGATGATTTTATTGACTTTTTTACAGATAAAATTCTCACGATCAGAGAAAGAATTTATCAGCTCTTGCCTACGTTAGATAAAAATCTCCTACTGAATACAGAAACTCCTGAATCAGCTACGACGCCTCTTTTACACCTGGAATCATTCTCACCTCTGAATCTCTCAAAGCTAGCTTCTATAGTTTCATCATCCAGACCGTCAACCTGGCTATTAGACCCAGTACCAACTAGCCTCTTTAAAGAGATCTTTTATTTAATTGAGCCGTTCATTCTAGATTTGGTTAATCTGACTTTATTTCTGGGTTATGTACCTCAGGCACTTAAGACTGCAGACATCAAACCCCAGCTTAAAAAGCCTAATCTTGATCCAGATGTTTTGGCAAACTATCGACCCATATCGAACCTTCCATTTATTTCTAAAATCATTGAGAAAGCTGGAGCAAAACAACTACACAAGCATCTGGATGGGAACAGTTTGTTTGAAGAGTTTCAGTCAGGATTTAGAGCCCATCATAGCACAGAAACAGCGCTGGTTAAAGTCTCCAATGACATTCTAATGGCCTCAGACAATGGATCAGCCTCCATACTTCTCCTTCTAGATCTCAGTGCTGCATTCGACACCATAGATCATAATATTTTACTACAGAGACTGGAACATGAAATTGGAATTAAAGGAACTACATGAAGGTGGTTCAAATCCTACTTATCAGATAGACATCAGTTTGTTCATGTAAACAACAGCTCCTCCTCATGTACTGTAGTCAGTCATGGAGTCCCGCAGGGTTCGGTACTTGAACCAATCCTCTTTACGCTTTATCTGCTTCCTCTAGGCAACATTATCAGCAGCTTTCTTCCACCTGAGAAACATTAAGGAAATCAGAAACATCCTTTCTCAGGATGATGCAGAAAAACTAGTCCATGCATTTGTAACTTCTAGGCTGGACTACTGTAACTCATTACTATCTGGATGTCCAAACAAATCTCTAAAAGGCCTTCAGTTAATTCAGAACGCTGCTGCACGAATATTAACAGGAACTAGGAAGAGATCACATCTCTCCTGTGTTAGTTGCTCTTCATTGGCTGCCAGTAAAATATAGAGTAGAATTCAAAGTCCTTCTTTTAACATATAAAGCTCTTAATGGCCAAGCTCCATCATATCTCAGAGAGCTCATAGTTCCTTACGGTCCTAGTAGGCCACTCTGCTCTCTGGATGGAGGTTTACTTGTGGTTCCTAGAGTCTCCAAGAGTAAATCTGGAGGCAGATCGTTCAGTTATCAGGCTCCTCTTCTATGGAACCAACTTCCAGCATCGGTCCGGGGGGCGGACTCTTTAGTAATTTTCAAGACCAGGCTTAAAACTTTCCTGTATGACAGAGCTTATAGTTAAAAAGTTAAAGTCTACTACTCTTTAGCTATGCTGCTGTAGGCCTAGGCTGCTGGGGGAAGGACTGAGCCTCTCTCTCTCTCGCTCTCGCTCTCTCTCTGTCTCTCCCTGTTACCCTCTCTCCCCCTCTCCCTCTTTCTCTCTCCCTCCGTCTCGCTCACTCTCCTTTCCTCCCCCCTTGCATGCGTTGATAAGAACCATCCTTCTTAAAAAACACAGTTTCACCCAGTTCTAAGCATTTATACTGCATTTACTAACCACGTTCTGCCAAAGTCTCTGTCTCTCCCAGTTCCTCTCCTCTCTCTCCCTGTACTCATCCTGCAGGTGGTGACTCATCTCCATCCCATGTTCCTGCAACACCTGCTGGTCACATATTTCATGAATTCTGTACTACAGCTCAACTCCATGAACTTCATGCAGCAACATGTTCCTGCCTATACCCCCCAGTGCCTATCTCACTCTCTCTCTCTTTCTCTCTCTCCCTCTCCCAATCTCAACCCAACCAGTCGAGGCAGATGGCCGCCCCCCCCGAGCCTGGTTCTGCCCGAGGTTTCTGCCTCTTAAAGGAAGTTTTTCCTTGCCATTGTTGCCAAGTGCATGCTCATTGGGGGATCTGCTAATTGTATAAAGAGTTTGGTCTAGACCTGCTCTATATGTAAAGTGCCTTGATGTAACTTCGTTATGATTTGGTGCTATACAAATAAATCTGATTTGATTTGATTTGAAATGAATCATCACCTGTAGGACGGGGACAGGAAGGGGACGCATATCTTTGGACTGTGGGGGGAAACCAGGATTTTGGGTTTTTCAAGTCAGCTCCGTGAATTGCGTTGATTTTTCTACAGTTTTAACAGCAGCTGTCCTCCCCATTTCTTCAGACCTGTGACCAGTTCACCCACTGGTTGTGGCTGGGGTTCTAACCTGGGGCCTCTCCATGCACAGCATATGCTCTACCACTGAGCAACATCTGTGGGAGATAAGGGGGTACCAGAAGGTAACCCATGTAGGCAAGAGGAGAGCATGCAAACTCCACCCAGAAGTAGATAACAATTACTACATTTGAAGAGTAACAAACCTTTCCAATTTGACCTCTTTTGTTTTCATATACATTAGGCCTCTAAAACATCAACCTTACAATCTTTTATCTGTTTAATGTAAAGCTTCACTGACAGAGGTAGAAAAATAGCTTATTGTCTTTGTGTGATTCAAGCATCACTGTGATGGACAGGGCTAAGCATATGGGGAACAACGTTAAGCTATATTATCTACAAATTATCTTCTATAATTCCATCAGAGTCATCATTGCTATTCGGGAATTGGTCAGGGACGTCTTTAGCAGGATCTAGTTTTTGTTGGAGCATTTGATATTGCATCATCTGGACAGCGATCATGCTGGAAATGCATCTTCTGATTACGGGAGTAACAGAGCAAGAAAAAAAATTATCACCATCAGGATCATTACCGCAGCAGTTACAATTTCTTAACATAGATGTTTCCCACTCATTAGGTTGAAGCTTATGAAGTGGCATCAACTGGATCAGGTAGATATGCTTTCACTTGTTCTGCAACAGAAACGAACAAACTGTTTACAATAGGATAGCATTACATTTTTACAAAATATGATAGTAGTGTAGGTGCTTTCATGGGTTGCCAACCAATGGAGGGAGGGGGACACAACAGGATTTTAAATGGGGAGAAATTGAAAATCAGTTTTGCTTCTCTTTCTCATGTTCATGAGCACCAACTGAAGGGCTTTTATCCATGAAAGGCCAGTTTCAGCACAGCACTTGGCTAGTTTGTTTTTCAAAATGCCATTTTCTCTTTCTACTGCACCTCCACTCTGTGGATGGCATGCACAGTGTTGTTTAAGATTGCCCATTACATTGCTGAGTTGGTTTAGGGCCCCATTGACAATGTGTGATCCATTGTCTGATAAAATTTTCAATGGGATGCCACATCTGGGAATGATTTCAGCTAGCAGTGCTTTAGCCACAACAGAAGATGTGCAATGTTTTGCTGGGGCAACCTCTATCATTTGGAAACCATCTCAACCATAACCAAACAATACTTCTTACCTTCTCATTGTGTGAGTTGAATTAAATCAATTATCAGATGTTCAAATGGAGGTGATACTTGGGTGTTTGTTGCCTGTTGTATCTTGAAAGGTTGATCTGGGTAGACACATGCAAGACATCTCTTGCAATGTTGTTCAGCAAATGTAATGAAATCTTTTGTGAACCATGATTTAGTTATTGTCTGTAATATTCCTCCTCTTGACACATGGACCAAACCATTGGTCAACTTTGCTAAATTTCCCAGCAGCTGCTTAGCATGCTTCAGTAGGAGCCACAGATTCTGCAGATGGAGCAGAATATGAGTCTGACAAGCAACCTGAAACAAGACTAGTATGTAAAGACCATACAGCAAAACCGACTCTTGTTAAGCCAGTCAAGGGGCATCTAGATGATGAGCCATCAGTTAACAAAATCATATTGGGGTTGGTTCCAGGAACATCAGTAAGATCAGGACGTGCACAACAAGATGTTTGCACAGAGATGTGGTTCACCATCATCCTAAGATGGGAGGAGAGTGGGCTGTTTAAGAGGTACAACATTTGATATTAATATTTGGATAGTCAAGAAGAATGGTGTGGTATCTCAGGACCAGGCTGGACTGAAGTGAGAAGTTTTCTGCTCTGTCAAAGAAGAGAAACAGGATGAGAAAAGTGTCAAGTGTGAATAGCCAACAAGATCTCTAGAGGCCAGGATAGTTTTTCTGCTGCAGCCACCACCTGTAGACAGTGTGGAAGTTCTGCAGCCACAGGGTCAAGTTTGCAAGAGAAATATGCCACAGGGCCATATTTCTGTAACAAAACATGCCTCCAGCCTTAGCCTCAACAGTCTGAACAAAAGGTTTGTTTGGATTAGAAATTCCCAAAACAGGTGCAGAAGCCAGAGCTTGTACATCAGTGAATGCTATACATGCAGAGTCAGTCCATGTAACACAAGAGTACAGGCCTGTCAGGGCTTTATCAGTAGCCATAGCCTGTAAGGGAGCAATTCTGCAGGAAAAGTCAGGAATAAAAATTCTACAGTAAGAAGCTGTTCCAATAAATGACATCAACTGTTTCTTAGTGATGGGAAGAGGAATACTAGAGTGCTAATCAATGCTTTAGTGAGAGTGTTTTTGTTGCCTGTAGAATCAGTTGGCCCAAAAACTTTATGTCCTGTTTATGAAACTACAGTTTAGGCAGGGAAGCTTTATGGCCTTGTGCCACTAAACAGGTCCTCATCCTCTACTATGCTACGGTATAGGGGTTGTTCTGTGTTTCCTTCAGAGCTTGCTAGACGAAGGCTTGTCCCCCTCCGACTTAAAAGTCAAAATTTCTGCCTGCCATGTGGACATTGACGGAAAATCAGTGGGGTGCCACTTTTTGGCATCTCTTTTCATGAAAGGTGTTCACCATTTGCGTCTGCCTGTAAAATGTGGTTTTCCCAGGTGGGATTTGGTGACGGTGCCAGAAGGGCTCTCAGGAAATTACTTAGTACTTCTAAGTAATTCTGATTGCCACACAATAATCTGAGAAAACATTCCCAATGAAGAACACGGTCAAGAAGTCAAAATTCATATCCTGATAACCCTACAAGATAGAAGGACTGGAAGATTTTTTTCTTGTAGAAAAATGAGCTCTGGTCACTCAAGAGACACTGACAATCTTGTCAAAAATGAAGTTTTTTTTTTTTCTTGCACATTGCACGTAGTCGGGGGGTGGACTAATAATTTTGACCATGCCTTTTTTTTTTTTTTTTTTTTTTACTTTTGACACCTGTTTAGCCCACTAATAAAATGTCTTCATAAAGCCTAGTGAAAATTTCAACTCTGTCCTTTAGGATGACATCTACAGAACTTTTATGAGTACTACCCCTGCCCCATCCCTCACGTTCACTTGACAGCCCACCACCAATGTACACTCCACCATTGCTCACCCACCACCACAGAGATACTATAACACCGTAACACATAATGTACACATAATATACTTTGGGGTGGAGTGGAGTGTCGTGCTAATTAGTAGTCAATTTAATGGAGCAGTCGATAGTATCAAGGGAAGTGTTATACGATGAAGCTTCAGGTGCTTCAATTCTGTCTGACTCCTCCTCGTCTTTCCCATTTCCGCGTCTTGAATTCCTTTTTATCCAGGGTTGGATTAATATATTTTAGGGACTGATGGAAGATGTCCACTGTTGAATGGCCTTCCATAATTACGTCCAAGTGTGTCCGTGGCTGATGATGATATCTCAGGTTTTGTAAAAATTCCGATAGCACTGGATCCTGTCTGTCTGCCTGAGGCAAGGATCACAAAGATACTGAGTCACTGAAAACAATGTCCATATAACAATGAAATACAAAAACTTTTGAAATAGAGAGCTTCACGGTGCGAGGGTCAAAAAGTTGGTTGATTTCTTACAATGACGTTTAAGATAACACAAAGACAATTAGAAACAGGATAGACTGGACCGCCACTGCTTTGTCTCCACACACACAGCGGCAGATTTGCACGAGCTCGTCTTCACAGGGTGATCAGCTGATTGCAGAGCGATCTACGTTGGGTTAGACAAAGAAAAAAGAAAAAGGAAAAACAACAGCAGTTTATGTGCTCATTCCACGAGTTGAAGACTGTGACCTCGACTTTAAGGTGGTGGAAGTCAAATGTTTGAGATGGTGCTCCCTTTGGCAGCCAGATTGTGGAGAAAGCTTGGAGTAGCTCTCTATGGAGGAGGGTTACAGGATCCCAACATCCCTCCTTTGATCTGAACAATGGGGTTCTGGCCACAGTCTTTAGAACAACTCAAGTGTCAAATAGTCCATATGGTGAGGGTGGTCATCCTTGTGGTCCTTCCTGTCATGTCTGGTGGACTGGTATGGATTAACAGTTCAATGTTCAGAGTTCATAGAGACTATCATGTCTGGGAAGAGTCGAGGCAAGATCTGACCAGAGACGTAGATGTAAAAGTTACACACTAGAGACATAGATGTAAAAGTTACACGCTAGCTAACTCTATTTGTTTGGAATTATGATGCCTTTTTTTTTCCATGTCCTGACGAAACCTTGTATTAAACACCAAGAGCAAACAAGAGTGAAGAGAGGTGGTTTGGTTCAGTGGGTTGATTTTGCCAACTGGCACTGTAGTTAAGGCCAAGTATGAGAAGAAAGACATTGTGGAAAAGATTTTAAATGGTAATACAGTGTTTCAAAAGAAGAACAGAATCCAAGCAGTCAAGCAGTTGAAATCTCTAGTTTAAAGAAACCAGGGACCAGATTCTCCAATCTGTTCTGAAGAAAGATTTTTAGTAATGCCTTAATTAAGACATTAAAAAAAACCTTCATAAGGCCTTTTTTAAGTGCAATTCTTCAATATTTTCTTAGGAACAGTCTTAAATCATTCCGAATTTTATTTTTCCTATCTTGAATTAATATGTTGCATCGTACATGTAGCTGCCCACTTGGATTAATCACACTGGATGCAGAGAGCTTCAACTGATGCAACTTCGCTCCTCTTTTTCTCATCACATTTTTGACACCATGAAAACTATGAAGATGGATAGAAAATACAAATGCCATTGCGCCATATTTCCACTAACAATGCATAGGAATCATGTCTATGGTTTATAAGTTTTATAAACTTATAAACAAATCGTCTTAGTAAACTTAAACAATGAATTTTCACATGAATTAAGCTTTTAAACCAACAAGTTACAACTCTTATTTAACCCTTTGATGCACAACATATGCACACTCCTTCTAATGCACAATATGGGTCAAAAATGACCCGCATTCATTTCCCAGGTTATATATATATATATATATATATATATATATACGATGAGCTGGAATGTCAATTCCACTTGTCTGGAGGCACTTTGAGACGAGTGTGGTATTCTGGGCTGTGAGTACTCTTTCATATTTCAAGAGCTGGGTGATGTATCTCATTGCATTTACATGTGCAGTGGTACTGATGATTTTCACCTCTTTGATAGAGAACAGTGTGGAAAACATCAACATGTAGGGTCCCATCTGGTTTTCCAAAGGATCCAAATACTTCTGATAATGCAAAACATATTTTGACCACCAGCGTGTTTGTCCTATTGGGGCTAGACGTCTATGTTTCAGATCCTTCCTCTGTTTCCCAAATGTTCATTCCGGCTAGGACTCTCTAATGATGAAAGCGATGTTGTTTAGCAGTGTAAAGAGAGCGCTACTTACAAAAATGCATTCTGCTGTGTCTGAGAGTACAAGGCTTAGTATGTGCATATAGCACCACACATGGAGTTGATTGGGTGACTTTCAAAAAGGTAGAGAAGCCATTATACTGGCCCTGCATGTTGGAGGCACCATCTGTAGAACTTTCAATGCACTGCTCCAAATCCAGGTTCATGCCCTCCAGCACCCCAGAGCGCACTGCCTGTGCGCTCCACTGGAGATACAGCCACCGAGGGTCCTGTTGGCATGGCGTGCGAGGTGTCTGGTCCCACTCCAACCATCATTTGCTGTCTACCACCCCCCCCAAACGAAACAATGAATTTTTAAATGACTTTGCTACCTTCCTCACCCACTTATCATCTCTCTCAACAAATATAATACTGGGTGATTTCAATATCCACATGGACAATACCAATCTACCTCTCACCAAAGACTTCACCTCCTGTCTAAAGAGTTTTGTATGTCAGCAACATACCACATTTCCCACACACTCCAAAGGACACAATCTGGACATAATTTGCTGCTCTGGTGTCACTCCATCCAATCTCACAGTTGATGAACTCCCCATAACTGATCACTTCCTCCTCTCATTCACAGTGAAACTCATTCTCTCCATTCTGAAAAAACCACACCTCATCTCATTTCAGAATATAAAGAATATGAACCCTGCCACTGTCACTGCATGTATCCACTCCTCCTGCCTCCTTGACATCCACGATCCATCTACCCCCGGTAAGTTTCTCATTACAACACGCCATAGTATTCTTAATTTCTTTGCTCCGTTAAAAACTAGATCCCTTTCTTTCTCCATCTCTGCACCTTTGATCACCCCCAATCTCCGTTTTATGAAAGCCAAAGGTTGGCAACTGGAACGCCTCCATAGAAAACTGGTCTCACCATCCACAAGGAAATGTACAACAATCACATGCTACGTTATAAGAACGCACTACTTCTCTAGTACAATCACTGCCAATAAAGGAAACCCCATGTCACTCTGCTCCCTACTATCAAAATCACCCAACCCCAGGACTCACTCCCTTCTTACTTCTTCACAACCTCCTTCTGCAACTCCATTATGTAATTTTTCACAGAAAAAATCAAGAACATCCACGAGCACCTCGGATCAATCCCCCACCTCAGCTTCTCAGTCAATTTTTAATCGTCCACACGCCCATTCTCCTCCTTCTATCTCCCCACTCTCTCAGAAGTCTCAGGACTCATCCAGAAATCCGAGCCATCCACCTGCCAACTGGACCCCATCCCCACACAACTTGTCAAAGTCTTCTCCCCCTCCCTGGTCCCCCACATCTCTGCCATCATCCACTCCTCTCTCAAGACTGGAACTGTCTCTACATCTTTCAAAACTGCTGCCATCACTCCGATTTTGAAAAAACCTGGTGCTGGCCCCTCTATCTTCAACAGCTTCCGTCCTATATCCAATCTACCCTTCATCTCCAAAATCCTTGAAAAAACTGTTGCTTCCCAACTCCATTCCCACCTATCCCATAACAACCTGTACGAACAGTTCCAGTCCAGATTCTGCCCACTTCATAGCACCGAAACAGCACTCATCAAAATCACCTCCTTGTGGCAGCTGATTCTGGACTCTTCACTATCCTCATCCTCCTTGACCTGAGTTCGGCCTTCGATACCATCTGTCACACCACCCTCCTCAACAGGCTATCCTCCATCGGTACCACCCACTCTCCATTGGACTGGTTCACTTCATACCTCTCTGGCCGCACTCAGTTCATCCAACTCAAGTCCCTGAAATCCATCCCCTCCTCTGTTACCTCTTGCATGACCCAGGGCTCTGTCCTGGGCCCCCTACTCTTCATTATCTACCTCCTTCCCCTCGGCAATATTTTTCGCAAATTCAACATTCATTCCCACTGTTATGCTGATAACACTCAGCTCTACCTAACCACCTCACCCTCATCACTCTCTCATCATCCTATCAATCCCACATCACCCGGTCTGCCTATTTCCATCTACGAAACATCAATCGCCTCCACTCCTTCCTTTGCCCCCACACTGGCGCCATCCTTGTGCACAGCCTCGTCACTTCCCGCTTGGACTGTTGCAACTCCCTGGTTTTCGGCCTCCCTCATAAATCCCTCCATAAATTTCAAATGGTCCAGAATTCAGCTGCCCGCATCATAACTCGGACCCCCTCCATCCACCGTATCACCCCTGTCCTCCAACAGCTCAACTGGCTCCCAGTTCAGTTCCGCATCCAATTCAACGTCTTCCTGCTTACATTCAAGGCCAACCCCCCCCCTTATCTGTCTGATCTCCTGTATGCTAATAAAAAAGACTGTATGCTAATATTTTAATTTGCTCTTCTTTCTTGCTTGTTTTTCAGAGAGGTGTGAATGACATCTTGGCGGCAATGCAGCAATATCAAGCTCTGTTGGTGACTAATCTGGGGAGTCAGCTACAAACTGTATTCAGCAACATCAAGGAAGTGAATTTGAAAAGAAAGCGATCGCAGTATTCAGTCAGATTGAGGATCCATTTTCTTCTGTTGCAACAACATACAGGCAGGACAATGTGATTAAAATGTAAATTTTGTGGAGTCACAGGAGGTTTCTGTTGGGTATACTGCCTGCTTGCAGGAAAAAGGGACAAAAAGGGTCCTTTCCACAAAAACCAATTCATTACATACAATTCAATTCATTCATTACAAACCATTTCATTACATACCTCTGATTAAAAGTTTAGAACAGTTATTGTGCCATCCAAAAGTTTTAGAAATGATAGATCAGCCACAAAAATACAGAAGTGGTTATCTGTATGACATCATAGATGCAGAGATCTTGAAATCTGTCAGATCCCCGGTGTAAGCCCCTGTTAGAGGACTCCACTGGTCCAGCTGTTTGTTTAAAGGGTCCAAATCTATAGTTCCAATAGCCTCTGTCCTGTGTAAAATCTCGACAGACTTAGTTAAGCTGGTAACAAGGAAACTTACTTAGCTTCTAACTGCCTACACCCGAAGTCTACCCTGCCTCCTCCAGCTGTCAGTGCACAGTAGAGTAGCTGTGTTGACTGTGACTCACTGCTTGCAGCGCCCGTTAACGGCAGCTTCCCTCTCGATAATTTTGGCTCTTGGTGAATTGCTAGGAAATGTTCAAAAGCTTGGATATACTAGCTCTAAGGGTCTGTTCATAAAATCATTGAAGTGGACGCATATAGACGCTAAAATAACAAGGATGAGATTAACAATCTTTACTGCAAGACGCAGTTATTTTATTGCAGGTCTTACATTAGTAGGGTTAATACAGCAGTGCAGTTAATAAAATAAATTCTTAATTCCAATCAAACCATTAATAATAAAATAAATCATAATCATTGGGTGTTTGGAAAGAGAACTGCCGAAGCTCAGTCCCTCGCTGTCCTCAGTTGCGGAGTTCCTCTTTCTCCGAGGATTTGATCTCCGGTTCACCCTCGCTTGCCAGTGTTCTCACTGACGTGGCTAAAGCAAACTCCCTCAAACACAAACCAGTGCTGACTAACTTGAACAAGGACCTTAAGTAGGCTGAGGCTGATCACCATCAGTGACACCTGGGAACTCCAGCACAGCAGGACCACCACACCCCAAGATGCACTGTGTAGACGGGACCCCAGTCAACCCCCGGGGAGGAGGAGAGAGAGGACAGGAATGGACAGGCTTCAACAGAGAAACATGAGACGTGGGATGGATCCTACGAAAGGAAGTTGGAAGCTTCAGACAAACAGCACACAGATTAACAGCCTCAATTTCAAATGGTCCCACATATCGAGGAGCAAGCTTCCTGGACTCCACTTGGAAAGGTAAGTCCTTGGAAAGCAGCCACGCCTTCTGTCCAGGGGCATAACTGGGAAACAGAACAACAGAACAGAGAAATGGGACATACCAGATGAGGCTTTGGGGAGTGTTAATGGTGTACTCCACCCAGGGCAGCCTAGCACTCCAGGTCAAAAGTTCAGCTGCAGAGACACAGCCTCCATCTCCTGATTGACCTGCTCCGTCTGGCCATTGGTCTGTGGATGGTATACAGAGGACAAGCTGGCAGTAGCCCTAATGGTCTGACAGAAAGCCTTCCAGACCTGATAGGTAAATTGTGGACCCCTGTTGGACACAGTATCTGAAGGCAGACCATGGACACGCAACACGTGTTGTACCAATAAATCAGCAGTCTCCCGTGCCGACGGGAGTTTGGGCAGGGCAATAAAATGTGTATCCTTCAAGAAGTGATCAGTGACAGTTAAAACAGTAGTTCCCTCCGAATGGTCCAGATAGTTCTCTCCAGATGGAGGAAGGCCGGTCACAAAGTCCAGGGCAATGTGGGACCATGGCCGACTGGGAGTGGGAAAAGGCCGGAGCAGACCAGTATTGGGCTTGGTAGTATTTTTATTTCGAGCACAGATGGAACAAGCTGCCACAAATGACCGGGTGTCTGCATCCATCGTTGGCCACCAGAAGTGTCACTTGAGATATAAGATGGTACAATGGGTCCCCGGGTGACAGGTAAGGTGGGAAGAGTGGGCCCATTGCAGGACCTGGGAACAAACAGAGTCTGAGACAAAGAGACAACTAGGAGGTCCGTTACCTGGATCGGACTGTGTGGACTGGCGGACCTTGGCCTCTATTCCCCAAGTAAGCGCTGCTACGATGCAAGAGGGAGGCACGATGGGCTGTGGATCAGCAGGGGTCTCCTCTGCTGAAAACTTGTGAGACAGGGTGTCCAGCTTCCCATTATGAGAACCTGGACGGTAGGTAATGGTGAAATTGAATCTCCCTAAGAAGAGGGCCCACCTTGCTTGCCAAGCATTGAGACGCTTGACCATCTGGATGTAGGAGAGTTTTTTATGGTCTGTCCACACTATGAAGGGATGCTCCATGCCCTCCAGCCAGTGCCACCATTTCTCTAATGCCAGAACCACAGCCAGCAGCTCCCAGTTACCGACATAGTTCTGCTCAGGGGGTTCCAATTTATGGGAGAAAAAGGCGCAGGGATGCAGCTTATTATCACAGGGTGAGCATTGTGAGAGGATAGCACCTACCCCGGTGTCGGATGCGTCCACCTCCACAACGAACTGCAGTGACCGACCAGGATGGGTAAAGATGGGAGAGGAAATGAACTGGCGCTTGAGCTCTGAGAAGGCTGCCTTGGCTTCAGGCATCCAGCGGAATGGAACAGATGGAGAGGTACGTGCAGTAAGGGGAAACTCACATTTTTCGGCCTTGATGAGTGGCTTGTTCTCTAGGAGGTGCTGTAGCACAGTGCAGACATGCTTCTGATGTTACTGGAGAGAGCGAGGGTAAATCAGGCTATCATCTAAATAGACAAATACGAACCGGCCAAGCATGTCACGGAGCACATCATTCACCAGGGCCTGGAAGACTGCTGGGGTATTAGACAAACCGAAGGGCATGACCAAATATTCAAAATGACCCAACGGGGTGTTGAAAGCAGTCTTCCATTCATCACCCTCCTTTATGCGCACCAGATGGTAGGCATTGTGCATGTCCAGAGTGGTGAAGATGGTGGCTCCTTGAAGAGGGACAAAGGAGGACAGAGTTAATGAGAGGCAGAGGATACTTGTTCTTGACTGTGATGTTATTAAATCCTCTAAAGTATATGCACAGCCTCAAAGTGCTGTCTTTCTTCCCCACAAAAAAGAATCCATCCCCTACCAGAGAGGATGAAGGATGGATGATGCCGGCTGCTAGAGACTCCAGTATATAATTTGCTGCTCAGGATGGGAGAGGTTGTACAGCTTGCTGGTGGGAAGCAGGGCCCCGGGCAGGAGCTCAATAGCAGTCATATGGCCGGTTGGGGGGGGGGCCTGCTCCTTGCTAAAGACCATGGCAAGGTCATGACACACCTCTGGAACAGAAGACAGATCAAGGGAATCTGTAGCAGGCACAGGGACTGAGCAGTGGGAATTACAATATGAACTCCAGGACAGGACTTTTCCTAAGGACCAATCAATATGAGGGTTATGAAGTTTTAACCAGGGCAACCCCAGGATCAGAGGAACATGAGGGCTGTCGAGCACATAGAACCTTATTACTTCCTGGTGATTTCCAGACAGATGCACAGGTATGGGAGTGGTTCTTTGGTAGATGGTGGCCAGGACCATACCATTAAGGGCTTCGGTTTCCAGTGAGACATCAAGGGGCACAGTCTCAGCTCAGGCAAACGGCACTGTCAATAAGGCTCTCATCAGCCCCAGATTCAATTAGTGCAGTGATAGGGAGAGGCTGTCCCCAGCACAAGAGGGTGGCATGGAGCTGTGGTCGGTTTGGGGGGAGAAGGGCTGATTACACGGCTCAACAGTATTTCTCCCACTACTGATGAGCTGGATCTTCTGCTGGATGGATGGGACAATAAAATGACCAGCTTGGCCACACTACAGACAGGACTGGGTTTTCCTTCTGCAAGCTTTTTCCTTGGGTGACAGATGGATGCCATCTGTTTGCATGGGCTCAGGACTACTCAGTGTCTCCTGGTGAACCTCACGAGGATTTGATACATCACGGTGTGGACCGTGGAAAGTTCAAAAGTACCACAAAATAACTCATAGAAATTGTTAAAATTTTGTTTGCTCCTGTTATTGGTCTACAAACAATTAGCAAGTTGAAAAGACTAATTGAACAGCATTTAAAACATATGAAAAGTCTTTTCCCTGATAACAAAATTATCCCAAAACAGGGACCAATGGGCAGTCACATGTGCATGCAATTTGAATCAAAACATTGTGTTTTTTAAACAGTGGGCTTCAAGACTAAATTTTCGAAGTGTTTGCAAGTCTTTGATGAGGCATAATCGAATGTATGAATGTTGTCAAAATGTAAGTCATTCTGAACACCAAATTTTTTCTAACGATTGTGCATTGGGACCAACTTCAGAAATACACGTCGTTTTTGAAGGAAAAAAGACAAGGCTTTCTTTGAAAATGATGACATAAACAATGTATTGTCTGTTAAATGGATTAATCTAAATGGTAACAAATATGTACGGGAGAAGACATTACTTGTAACTGCTGTGAATCCCAATGATCTACCTGAGTTTGGACTTGTGAGCAATATCTATGCAATAAACTCAACGTTATATTATTTTGAGTTGCAGCAGCATACTATTGTTCACTATGATAGAGATTACATGGCATATACAATAGAGATTCCAAACATGGCACAAGCAACTGAACTCAACATCTAATAATCTGGTAAATTTCACCCCCTATTATACTTACACTCACAAGGATGTGACATATGTCCCTACAAAATATTATCTGGGAGCTGTGCTTGGGCTACACAGAGCCCGATCTGATGGAATGTAAAAGATGCACTGTTTAATTTGTTTGCCTGTCATAGACCAACTGTGCTTCTTGACCATTGTTTTTGTTGTTACATGATTCTTTCTTCAGATGAACAATTAATTAGTAGTCAAATACTGCGTGTGTGATACTGCATGCATGTTCTTTGCTACATTATGATTCAGGATGCAATTGAGTGAAGGGTCATTTCTTTTTGGTCATTTTGTGTTGTTTGTGGGCCATGCTGTTTTCTTCCAGCATGGTTATTTCTATTATGTTGTATGTTGTGTGTTGTATAGACCAGTCTACTGTCATCTTAATGTCAGATATGAAACAGCGAGTTCTGTCATGCAATGAAAATTATGATAATAATAATAATAATAATAATAATAATAATAATAATAATAATAATAATAATAATAAAAACCTTTAAATGTCCCTGTTTCTTGGCATTGTTAAATTGAGAAGTTCTGCAAATTATTTACTCTTAAAATAAGGCAAATAATCTTGTTGCTCCACTGGGTTTTATTGCAAAATATGCCTTAAAATACATCACTTCCTGTTTAGCTTTTTCAGATGTGAAAGTAAAATGTTCTCACAAAAATTACTCCAGAAGCCTAATTAATTTATTTACCAATATATTTTGAGTTAAAATCAATTTGCTGTTATATTAACCATTGTATCTTTGTCTTTGAGTTACCATTGTTTGTGAGAGGTCACTTCCTGGTGAAGCAAAAGGTGTGGCCAAGTGTGAAGGTTGGTTATATTGGCCTGCCTATTAGGCCATACCATGTGCTGCTATGTTGGAGGGGGGATTTGGGTTTAGTTAGTTTTTTCCTTTGTGTAGTAGTAGTGTAGTGTGTAGTAGGGTTAGTAGTAGGGATGTCCGTTTTGCTTTTCCTTGTATGTCATTTGGTTTGGCCAAACCAGCATATATGTTCCCTTGTTTGTCATTATGTGAGGTCAGTTTGTTCAATGAACACCTTGTTTTGTTGCTGTGATTTTGATTTTAGTTCTGTTTTTGTTTACATCTTTTGTAGGCTTAGTTATCAAGTTTTTGGTTTGTATTGGTCTGCATTTTTTGGGTAGATAAAACCCCTATTGTTTAACAATTCCTGTTTTCCTCATTGTCTCGTCATTGTCTCGCAGCTTGACCATGAGAAGAAGCACTCACTGTTGTGAGGTCCGAAGAAAGGGACTGTTGCCTCCAACAGAGATTTCTCAAATCTCTGGTAAGTGCCATCCTGGACCATTATCTAAACCTGTCATCTAAAAACCCTGCTTTCCCAAAACAATAGATTGCAGTCAGCAGCCACAAATCAGCATAAACCTGCCTAAGCCCGCAGAGAGGTACCCCTTCTCTGACCCTCCACTCAGGTTGACCTGATAACATTATCAAGCAACGAACATAAATTGCTGCACTGGAATGTATCCATACCTACAAGGACATAAAGGTTGATATAATAAGAAATAGGATATTCTGATCAAGTAAGAGACTGCAAAAAAGGGACTGACTTCCCTGCAAAAAGAGGACTTCATAGCTGTATGAACCATTTTTCTACGAGCTAATTTGGCAGAGAACTAACTTACACTGGACAATGAACTATTCCAATCATGCAGCCAGAGCACCACCTGATGGCCAACCACCAGAACCAATGGCATGTTGCCACAACACCGTAACCTATGTTCTTGGATTTCACTCATAAATGTCTGAGAAAGAGAAAGAAAAGACAATTCATACACTGTCCATAGACATACATTTCTGATTTTCCACAGCTATTCAAGATATGCATGAAAATGTTCTTTTCTTAGTTTATTTGATTGTGTGCTCTGGGATGTTGTGATTAACTAATAACCATTTAATTGTGTTTTAGAGGATAAGATAAAACCACGTCCACTGAAGTAACCATAACAAGTAGAGTAAACTGTACTTATCAAAACGATACATTTATCTTTGTTTTATATATAACTTCAAACTTCGGTGAATGAAAGGTGTAGCTTCAAATCCAAAGCTTCAAATTCAAATTCAAAACACAGCACTTGCTATGCCCTGAAACTAAAGGGAGAAATATGATTGGACCAAATTCACGCCAACAACTTGACCACACCCGTGGGTTAGCCCCCAAATAAAAGTAGTCAGAATCAAATTTTATGAAGTCCGGTGGAGTTCTGGCGAAGTTCTGAAGAAGTGAGCTTCCCCAGGAGACCTGACGAAGCAATAACAACTACAACAGAAAAAGAAACTAAGAAGTCAGAATTTAGCTGCTAAGCTACAAGGGCTAAGTTCCAACTTGAAGACAACACTGCCGCTGAAGAGGGATGAGCCAGACCGACAGCCACTTCAGCCAAAGACCAGTCTAGCTTGGGAGGCCACGACGAAGGACCTCGATGCAGCCACTCTCGTCGGACATCTCCTGCTCTGCGTGGCCAGTTGAGTCCTCTATCAAAGTAAGGTGGCGTTTATCTGCTTCCCCAGCGGGTTGTTCTGAGTGGTGTGAGACATGGCTGACAACAGTGAATCAAATTTTAGTTTTAGAGCTCTCCTTTCTCAGACAGACTCCCACTTGTATTTTGATAAACAATCTGCCATTCATTCACCCAAATCCTCAAGAATCACCAGCTGCTTAATTACCATTGTCATATCATGCCATTCCATTTACATGTCCAAGCTCACCTGTTTCACCTAGTTTATGCTTTGAGTTGCACCTGTATGTAATGAGCACGTTTTTATTTACCCCTTTTTAATTAATAAAACCCCCCATAAATTTAGCCATTGTTATACACTGTTACACTTCCTTCAGTAATCTTTCTAAAGTCAATCCACAGTAAAGAACGTCCCTTCCAGATTGAGACTTGATAAGAGGCAATACTATACACAATCCTAGGCATAACATGGCCTTACAGTCCGGCACTGATGGAGGTGTTTTCCCTGCTGTTGGCTGCTATACCAGTGCCTCCAGTTTTCAGTATTTCAGGACTCTGAAACCCCAAAAACCCCAAGTGAGGGTGATGGTAATAACGGTAATTATCTCATTTGTGGGAATCTTTTGCTTGGGTGTGGACCTGACCATGGCAGCCGAGGAGGACGAAGATAGAGTTAGATAGATGGGTTGTTCTTCCATTGTCGGTGGTGGGTTGAGTTAACTTGGCAAAAATGGTCATTTTACCAAAGTTTTTATATCTCTTTTCACATATTCCTGTTCTCATTAAAAAGTCTTTTTTAGATCACTTGATTTACAATTGATTGATTTACAAAGTTCTTTCATGTGGGGCAATAAAAATCTACATATTAGGAGATCAATGCTACAGCTCCCAAAAGCTCTCTGCAGCTTGGCGCTACCTCACTTTTTACACTATTACTGGTCTTGTAATATTCATAGAATTTTGTACTGGCTAAGCAACACAGCTGACAACCAATGCCCTGCCTGGGTTGTCAGCTGTGTTGACCTTTGCTTCACATCTCTGCCACAGTAAATCCACCACCCTTCTGTTTGGTATTGCCTGCCTGTTTTCCACTACTTGTCTGTCTGTGGCTGGGTGGCAGCAACCTTCTATTCAAAGGTCAGGTTTCATGGAGTGATGAAGAAGGCCATGAAGCCTCCTAAAACTTTTAATGGAGCTGAAGTCACAATGCATTGACTTGTTCATTTTATATAATAATGTCTCGTAGTTATGTTATAGTTATTTATGGTAGCACCTTGTATTGTCCCTTTTCCATTAAACCAGTGGAGCATATCACAGCTGTCTTCAGAGCCCTGCCACTGCTCTTTCCATTCAGCACAATGCCACCAAAGAAACTGGGCTCAAGCAGTGAGGCTTCAAGATTCTTCAAGATTCAATTCATGAGCAGGATTTGACTCTTCACTACAAAAAAGCCATTGGTGAGTGGAAGTCATTCACTGAATGAGTCCCTTTGTTTGTCACTCTGCCCTGTTGTAACACTTTCAAAGAAAGTTGATGTTATGCCAAAAAAAAAAAAAAAAAAAACAAGTCAAAGATAGAGTCCAACGTAACTTTTTAACCCAACCGGTCGAGGCAGATGGCCGCCCCCCCCTGAGCCTGGTTCTGCTCGAGGTTTCTGCCTCTTAAAGGAAGTTTTTCCTTGCCACTGTTGCCAAGTGCTTGCTCATCGGGGGATCTGTTGGGTCTCTTTAAATAAATTTATAAAGAGTTTGGTGCCTTGATGTAACTTTGTTATGATTTGTCGGTATACAAATAAATTTGATTTAATTTGATTTCATTTGGGTATTATCATGCTGACATTTGGTCTCAACTCTTTTCTGTGATTAGCTTGCTGTCTCGAGTGCAGGTTCAGGGAAACTGCCCTTCTAACTCTGTAGGCTACATCACTGTACACCAGATGGCACCATAGTTCATGCCCTTAGTAACAATAGTATTCAATTGCATCTGAAATAATAAAATAATTATTAAAATAAAGCAATAGACAAAACAGATACTGTATACTTACAGGCCCCTGGATTTTTGATAAATAAAATTATAACAAATAAGTGTTCAGTTTTATCAATAATCTGTAATAGAAGCAATAATTTAGCATCAATATGAAAGTCATTAAAAGGATAATAAAATGTGGGGGTGTTTATTCTCTGCAACTTGGCCCTGAGAGCACAGAGTTGCTGTTCAAACAGAAATCATCAGAGTAAAAGGCAGAACAGTGGACCACAGTGTTCAGCCAGCTCTGCCCATTCCTGTTGTTGTGAGCTGGGAGTTTCCAGCTATACAGCTCAGGGGAAGCACTGCAGGATGTCCTTTTCCTCATTCCTCAAGGATACAATAAATTTGTGTACGTTTATGTCTTACTATGTTCCTTGTGTATGTTTAAAGGATAATATGTTTTGGATGTGTTTTCTGTCAGAATATTGAAGCATGACTGAAACCTAAAGTATAAACTCAGTAAAAAATATCAAAGCTTACTCTTAAAAGTCAAGCATTATAGTCAGTAATTTGATTGCTGACATAGTTATTATTAAACTGATTATTAATCAGGGTTGTTCTGCACTTTGACAACGGTTTGAATTCAGATAGAAGAGGACATTCAGAGTGAACTAAACTTTTTGACACTGCCAGCTTCTCCAGGTTGTTTATGGGATCATTATGGTCTACTTTTCAAATGTTGATTCCATTTGGCGCTGCAATACTTTATCTAAAGCTACTGTTCAGCACTTCCCAATAGAACAATATATTATCCACACAGCTACAGTGGGCTGCAGTCTTCCGCACAGATTATCAGTATGTTTTCCAAGATCAAGATCAAGGTCAAGGTCAACTTTATTATCCCACAAGTGGGAAATTCATGTGGTCACCATTGCACACTCCCTTTTAAAACAGTAAAAACATAATACAAAACATAAGAAGACAATGCAAGGACAGAATAGACAAAAAACTATTAAAAAAACATTCTCAGCATTAAAAAGCAAAAAAGGCTAATTAAGTGCTCATACATAAATACAGTGTGCTAGTTAAAAATGCTCAGGTTTTAAATGTGTTGTACAGTCTAATTACTGTCGGCACAATGGACACTGGTTATACCTCGTGGTCCTAATTTTCATTTGTAGGATTCTGCCACATTCTGTTACTTCTTAGGAAGTTCAGATGGAGAGGGTGAGTTGGGTCAATTAAGATCTGTTCTATTTTTGTTTTGTAGACTCAGGTCATTGTACAAATGAACAGCAGAAGCCTGGTCAACTCCAATGATTTTACTGGCTGTTTTAACTATTTGTTGCATTTTCTTGTGGTCTTTAATGTTCATGTTTCCAAAGGCACAGAAAAGATCGAAGGATAATACGCTCTACAAGAGTGCTTTGTAAAACATCTGCAGAATGCTGGTGTCTATCTTAAAATTGTTACATTTCCTCAGGAAGAGCATCCTCTTTTGCAACTTTTTAAACTTATTTTGTGCACACACATTAAATTTCATTTTGTTGTCAATTTCAACCCCTAAGTATTTGTATGTTGAGACCTGCTCTACCACTACATCATTTATGTCTGAGGATGGGACCGTGATCCCTTATTAAAATCAATGATCATCTCCTTGGTATTCTTGGCGTTAACAACAAGGAAATTATCTGTACACCATTTGATAAAACCCTGCATTTCCCTCTCAAAGCCCTCTAGGGATGCAGTATTGGCTTTTAAAAAGGTAACCAATGCTGTGTCTTCCGCACATTTTAAAATACGTTTGGTCTGAGAAGGTTGCTTGGCATTTATTGGTGTATAAGGTAAATAAAATAGGGGATAGGACGCATTGTTGTGGTGCCCCTTTATTTAATTTTTAATGATGAGACATGAATTTAATTTCACTAGTTGACTGCAATTAGTCAGAAAGTCCACAGAACTAGTCTGGGATTTACCCCAAGGTGTACCAGTTTATCCACCATCAGGTGAGGTTGAATTGTATTAAAAGCACTGCTGAAGTCTATGAACACAATCTTTACAAGGCTCTTTGTCTGTTCAAGGCGCTCATATTTGTTGTTTTTTAAGGTCAGTAGTGCATCTTCAACCCCTCTCCTGTATGGTATGCAAATTGATTTGGGTCTAACGAAGGTGTGACCTCACGTAAAAGCTGTTTCAAGACTATCTTTTCAAAACATTTTGTAACCCAGGTAGGGTGAAACCCTGATTTACAGGTAAATTGGCTGTCTGAGCCATTCAAATGTCATCTTGCCTGTCATCAGAAGCCATCTTGTACTGCCATGTGAACCAATCAGAAGTCCCTTTTCTTGAATTTGTCCCGCCTTCTCCTCTGTGTGATTGACCTCACCTGCATTGATTGCACTCACTCACTGCCTGCACTGCTGCATGAACACTGCTCTGTGAAGCTGTGAAGCTGAACAAACATTTTGGATTTGATGGGAACCTCTCACTTTCCACGACTTGAGAACAATGGATTTACCTTTGTCTACTGCTGACAAATCCTACCTACTGCTGAACAACGGTCAGGTTTTTAAACTGGATTGTTAAATCAAATCAAATCAGATTTATTTGTGTTGCGCCAAATCATAACAAAGTTACATCAAGGCACTTTACATATAGAGCAGGTCTAGACCAAACTCTTTATAAATTTATTTAAAGCGACCCAACAGAGCCCCCGATGAGCAAGCACTTGGCAACAGTGGCAAGGAAAAACTTCCTTTAAGAGGCAGAAACCTTGAGCAGAACCAGGCTCAGGGGGGTCGGCCATCTGCCTCGACCGGTTTGGGGGGGGGGGGGGGGGAGAGAGAGAGAGAGAGAGAGAAAGAAAGAAAGAAAGAAAGAAAGAAAGAGAGAGAGAGAGAGAGAGACATAGGCATTGGAGGGGGGGGTGTAGACAGGAACATGTTGCTGCATGAAGTTCATGGAGTTGCGCTGTAGTGCAGAATTCATGAAATATGTGACCAGCAGGTGTTGCAGGAACATGGGATGGCGATGAGTCACCACCTGCAGGATGAGGACAGGGAGAGGGAGGAGAGGAACTGGGAGAGACAGAGACTTTGGCAGAACATGGTTAGTAAATGTAGTATAATTGCTTAGAACTGGGTGAAACTGTGTTTTTTAAGAAGGATGGTTCTTATCAGCGCATACAAGGAGGGAGGGAGAGAGAAAGGGGGAGAGAGGGTGACAGAGAGAGAGAGAGAGAGAGAGAGAGAGAGAGAAAGCTCAGTCCTTCCCCCAGCAGCCTAGGCCTATAGCAGCATCCCTAAAGAGTAGAGGACTTTTTAACTATAAGCTCTGTCATACAGGAAAGTTTTAAGCCTGGTCTTGAAAATTACTAAAGAGTCCGCCCCCCGGACCGATGCTGGAAGTTGGTTCCATAGAAGAGGAGCCTGATAACTGAACGATCTGCCTCCAGATTTACTCTTGGAGACTCTAGGAACCACAAGTAAACCTCCATCTAGAGAGCAGAGTGGCCTGCTAGGACAGTAAGGAACTATGAGCTCTCTGAGATATGATGGAGCTTGGCCATTAAGAGCTTTATACGTTAAAAGAAGGATTTTGAATTCTACTCTATATTTTACTGGCAGTCAATGAAGAGCAACTAACACAGGAGAGATATGATCTCTTTTCCTAGTTCCTGTTAATATTCGTGCAGCAGTGTTCTGAATGAACTGAAGGCCTTTTCGAGATTTGTTTGGACATCCAGATAGTAATGAGTTACAGTAGTCCAGCCTAGAAGTTACAAATGCATGGACTAGTTTTTCTGCATCATCCTGAGAAAGGATGTTTCTGATTTTCCTAATGTTTCTCAGGTGGAAGAAAGCTGCCCGACTAACTTGTTTTATGTGAGGGACAAAGGACATGTCCTGGTCAAAAATTACTCCAAGGTTTCTTACAGTGGAGCTGGAAGCCAAAGTAATGCCGTCCAGACTGATGAGATGATTAGATAGTATTTTTCTGAGGTGCTTAGGACCGAGTACAATAACTTCTGTTTTGTCAGAGTTGAGAAGTAAAAAATGTCCAGTCATCCAGACTTTTATGTCTGGATTTCTTATTTCTTGCACCAAGACCTGTTCAGCTGAAAAATCATTTGTATCAAATCTACAGTAAAAATCATTCAAGTCATTGGCCATTTTGAGTTCATTATCCACAGCCATAAGATGTTTTTTCGGCTTATATCCTGTGATTGTCTGAACCCCCTGCCATGCTCTCCTCGCATCATATCTAAAAAAGTTCTGAAGTTTGCGTTTCTATGCTACTTTACAGTCCCATATTGTAGTTTTTATTTTTATTGTATGTTATTTTTTCTACACAGCCCTTCTCTCTTTATTTCCTCCTTTTTTGAACAGTCACTTTTTATGGTTGTTTTGGTTCTGGTGTTACACAGGGCTTGTTGTTGGGGAAACAACTTAACAGTCTTTTTGGAAATGATTGTCCTTGCAGAATATTATGTATCCTGAGATAGCAAGTGCCGCGTCATTGATGTTTATAGTCCCGTCAGTCACAACATCCCACTCCGTGTGCTCCAGACGGTCTTGCAGTGCATCGATTGCTGCCACAGACCAGATCTGGATCGCCGCCTTTCTTGCTTTTTCACGCTGCAGCCGGGGCACATAAGCAGGTGTTAGTTTTATCATGTTGTGGTCCAACTCTCCTAAACCAGGTAGTGCCTTAGAGTAGAAGGCATCCTGGATATTTCCATAGCACTGATCGAGGCAGGCTGAAATTTGAGTGGGACAGGTGACATATTGGTATGGGGGTAAATTCTCCTTTAGGCTGCATAAATTAAAGTCTCCCATGACAAAATTAGCTGAATCTGGTGTCTCTGCTTCCGCCTGGGTTACAAGCTCATAGATCATAGAACCAACAGCTTGTGTATCTGCAGAGGGTGTGATATATACAACAAAAAGTCTGATTTGATGTATTTCTCTAGGAAGATGATAGGGCCTCAAGTTGAGCGCTAGTAATTCGATGTCCTTGGTGCTTAATTGTAATATGAGAAGGGTAACAGTATTTAATATATACACACACACCTACACCCTTGCTTTTTTGAGTTTTGATTGCGGTCCATTCTCACCAACATGAAGCCTTCCAGATCAGCTGCAGAGTCCGCGTCCACCTCCGTAAGCCAACTCTCTGTCAAGCAGATAAGGCAAGATTGCCGGTAGTCCAAGAGGTACTAAGTGCAGGCCCACAACTCATCCACTTTGTTCCGTAAACTTTGGACATTACCGAGCATGGCAGATGGAAGAGATTGTCTGTAGGGTTGCCTTTTAATCCGCTCCCGGATTCCTCCTTTCCTCCCCCGCTTCCTTGTTCTAAAGTTGTTGCCTCTGACACATTTGGGTGGTAGTAGCGATGCGTCTTTGAAGCAAGGACGGGCTGTGGGGAGTCCGATACTTAGCAGAAAGACCCGGGTGTAGGTGATCTAAGCTGCCTGATCGGTGTGGCCAGTAGCATGTTGGATCATTTTGGACAATAAAGGGGCCACAGCCACAAAGGGTCTACAGAAACTGTCCCCAGTCCACCTAAATCCATCTTAATTTAGTAAATTTATTAAACCAAACGTGAACAGACAGGGAGCTAAAATTGAGAACTTCACTGAAATTAAAACTACTACCAATTTGGATTTAATATTACAAAATTTAAAGATGGAATATTGAAAATTACTGCGACCCAGAAAGAGATAGGGGTTGAAGATGAATGAATATTGAATATGAGATCTTTATCATCCAAACCCCTTCTAGTTGAGAGCTGATCACTGATCATATTGATTTATTTTGTATCACTAAAACCTGGCTGCAGCAGGATGAGTGTGTTAGTATAAATGAATCTAGATTCCAAATTCAAGATTAATTGTCATGATTTATTGTCATGTGCACAGTAAAACTCGGCAGTTTAAACTGCACAATGAAATTCTTCCTGTCCGTTCTTCCACACCAGATAGGGATATAGTGAAAAGTGGGACGGAAAGGGCGGGGGAGATATTTACAAACATGCGCATGAGGATAAACATAAAAAAGAAATAGAAAAATTGGAAATATATATATATATATATAATATACAATATAATAAAATAAAGTAGAGAGACTTTGTTGTTATGCTGTTACATATAGTCTATTTACACATATATATTGTTACATTCAGCAAGTGATTGTGCAACTGGCAATGAGGTAATAAATAAAAGCAAGGTAAACAGTACTGTTTAGATTAAAATCAGTCTTCAAAAAAGAGTCTTGTGGTCCTAGACCTGATGCTACTGTTTTTTCTACCTGATGGTAGAAGTGGAAACTCTTTGTGTTGTCCCTGATGATGCTGTGTGCCCTCCTTAATCTTAATCATACGCTGGAGAGCCTTCCCTTCCTGGGCAATACAGTTAACTTCCATATCCCTCGTACCATATGTTGAGGAGGAAGGGTGGCTGCAATAGTTCATGCCATCTTATTCATCAACACTAGACCAAAATATCGTAATAGATCTTTTGACAGGCTTACCTTCAGTCTCCCTCATTCATACTGGAAATTTTTAAAACCAGGTCTACTAGTTATAGTTTATCATCAACCTTCCATCAAAGTTTGTACTTAGTACAGACATTACCTAACTTATGTTACTCTCCGAACGGCCCTTCATATCCTGAATTGTTCGTAACACAGCACCACTAATATGTACTAATGCAAGTACAAAGAACCATGGTCCTGGGGTTGTGCACAGCGGTGCTGCGCAGTATGGGTCACAGCAAAATACTGAGATCGAGTCTGAAACTACTGTGGCCAAATTTAAGGACAATATTCTGACATCATTTGCTAAATTGCCACGTCTAAATTCAATTGAGGACTGTTTCCTACAAGGGTTGATGACCTTGTAAATAACACTATTGACAAATCTTGATTCTGTGGCTCCAATGAAAAGGAAAGTAATGAACAGAGGAATCAGAGTCACAGCTCAGTGGCACCATTGATTACTTTAGCTCTTAGCAGGGATGATTTTATGGGCTTTTTTACTAATAAAATTGTAATAATCAGAACCAAAATTGTACAGTGTTTACCTACAATCAGCTGTTAGTGTTAGCAATCACTTTACTGTATGCTTTCTGTATGTTTTATTTACATTTTCTGTTTTGCATCTTCTCTCTTCCTGCTCTTGTTCTTTCTTCATCCCTCTACCAAGTCTCCCTCCTCTCCTTCACTCGTGCTATCACTATCTCTCTCACTGCCTCTGGTTCTCTCTCTGCCCCTCCACCCCAACCCATTCCATGCCCTTATTGAGCCCAAGGTCCCTGCCTCTTAAAGGATGAGAGGTGTATTAGGTCTCTTTAACAACTCCATAAAGAATTTGTCTAGACATGCTTTATGTGTAAAGTGCCTTGATGTAACTATGCTATGATTTGGCACTATATAAATTGATTTGTTCTACCAGCAATGGACCATTCATCATCAAAACAACTGTTCATTAAGTTTTGAATTCTCCACTGAATTTTTCCACATACATTTAATGCCAGGGTGTGTAAGTCTCCACTAGTATGTAGACAGCCGACTGATGTCACAGCAGCAGGTTTTCAGTGTCCTGATACCCTTGAAGGCTTACAGGACTGGTCCTCAATGGAGTGTGAAGTACTAAGAAGGAATGAATGTGACAGCTGCTGGGGGAATCCTACAACACCATCAGGTCACATGGTACGCACACACATAAACTCTATCCCTCTGATCCCTTTACCCTGTCCCTCACTAATGCTGTGTCCAGTGAGTGAGGGAAAAAGTGGGATGGCTTTAGTGACGGGAGGAAGGGGAGCAGCTGAGAGAGAGAGCAGAATAAGCAAGGAGTGGAGGAAAAGGAGAGGCATGAGCACCATGAGCCTAGATTAAAGCCAACCAGACACTGAAACAGGAAAGACGAGCTTGCAGAAAAAAAAATAAAGGGATACAAGCTCCTACATTCTCTCTTTCTGTGTCAGTTGAAAAGGCGGAAAGAGGATTATACTCAGGTTGTGGGCAGAAAAAAGGTGAACAGAAGGCAAAGGAAAAGAACATTTCCAAAGGCAAGTATTTCAGAAGATGGTATATAGGAGGAGGGGGAGGAGGAGTTCATTTATATGAGCGTGTGGGTTTACAGCACACCAGCAAAGAGTTATATACAACACTCTTTGCATGCCTTGGTCTGTTCCTGAGCGCGCACTGTTTGTTTGTGTACCTAAGAAGTGAACCACTACCATCAAAATCCTACCATCACTTACAAAGATCCAATTTGAGGTTCCACAAGCCATGCCGAGGACCAGGAGGCAGCTGACATCCTGCTGAACATAATGGCCCAGGTGAGAAAAGGCTGACCCACACACAGATACACCAAAACTCAGACAGCTGAAGTTTGAAGCACAGATCTTAGTGCAGGTTTTATCCTGGTATATTAGACAGTGGTGGCTTGAAGGGAAGTGCCTGGACCTTGTTAACCTTGACATTTCTGAATGTCTGCAAAAGTGTTTTATTTGGTCATACGATATATTATGTGAGCTGTCCATCATAAGTCAGTAATTATGTAATATTAATTTTATAGACCCAAGGCAAAATTCACAACTGTCCCAGGTTAAATGATTCAGCAACCATTTCCATTTCGTTTCCATTTGATTGAAATAGTTTGATTGGTAATTTGCATCTGTTCACATACCAAAGAATAGGTGAGGTGGCAGATGATCCCTGGGTTGCTCTGTTGAATAGTATCAAATATCCAATATTCAAATATAAGCAGTTTAAGGCATTGTTTAATTTACAACATTCAATATTCTGAAGATCATTAGCTTAGCTAGCTAAAGTGAGTGCAATGTGCATTACATAACTCTTCACACATTTGAATTCATGTACATTCAGTCTTGAGTTGATGTTGCATTTTAGATGAGCGGCATGTTTTATATATTATTATATATTCCTCTCTATGTTAAAACACAGTGTCATAAACTGCTGGAACTCAACATGATGCTTCAGATGTCAGATTATCATCTGACCTGCCTTTTAGGTTGACAGAATGACACTTATTATAACAAATTATTAATAGAACCTGTCTACAGACATCATAGATCAGTACTCAGAGTTCAACCAGATGCCATCATTGCTCAGGACAATTTAGACCAAATAACAAAACCCAGGAACTGCAATAACAAATGCTAGTGAAATTGAGTGAGAAGTAGTTTAGGCTTGTCTCATTGAGGAACAGCGTATATGTCTGAGAGAAAGATAGGGTGTGTATTTTTTGCCAAATGACTGAAATGATGCAGTTATGTTATGAATTTATGTATGTTAAGACTGTATGTAGTTTGTGTGTTTGTGTGTGACAGAGACAGCGGAAAAAAGGGGGGAGGCATGGGAGGTCTGTATGGAGGGCAGAGTTCCCCTTTCAGATACAGTGAGCATTGAGTGTGGAACACCTCATTCTGCCTGGCAGCATAATGGAGCCAGGATGAGAGAGGTGCATTGTGCATTGGCATGTGCGTGAGCACGCATCTGCGTGTAAACATCAGGATATCCTGCTATTACTCCTGTGAACAGACATATTTTCTGGAACAAAAAGGAGACTGAGGACGAGGGGAACTAATGACCCACCGACTGGACTGAAATCATCTGTAGTTGTTATTGTTGCTGTTTTTAGTGCCTCAGGGCCCTGCACAGATTCAATGGACCTGTACAGGAATTGCTATATAGAGTTGCATTAAATCTGAGCAGAGTCCAGAATCACTACTGTCACCCCATGCATTGCTTTCTCTTATTAGTACCTCAGGATCCTGCACACAGTCACTATTGTTATCCTGCACATTTCTTTTTTATTATTATTCCTCTTTGCCTACATTTCGATTCACTCGTGCTTTGAACCCTAACCCTTTGAGAAAACCCCAACAAATTATATATCAAAACATGCACTTCAATTTCAGTTGGTGAGCTCTGTATCTTTCTATACTGGAAATTTTTGGCTCTGTAAACTGCAAAAAAAATGAATGGGTGTCTACTACAGTTGTGTATTTGTGTGTAGTTCGACACTCAAATTTTCAGCATTTCTTCAAACTTCCATTACCTCCCCATACTTTCAGCTACAGACTCGATTAAAATTTAAAACACTGACAAAACACACGAACTGCTTCAGGAACTTGTAGCAACCACCATCTGGTCAGTTCTCTGATAGGAGTTATTGCAAAAATTGGCTCCTTTCGAGCTCTCTGCACCTGTTGTCAGGGCCTCTGCAACCCTGGAGCTACAGGTGACAACTCCAGGTGTGTGTGTCCCAGGTGCTGAATCCTCTGATATGAGAGCAATTGATCAACAGGCACAGACACACACACACACACGCACATACACACATACCCTCAGACAGACATACAATCGAAGAGAAATAAATATACACAGACAGATATTTACACACACAGTGTTAACATCAAGGTTGCTCACTTTGTTTGTTACAGACAGGGTTAGAGTCCATGCCATTAATTTCATTCATGCATTATTGTGGGACAGACACACACAGTGAGTTGAACTGGATTTAATCTCTGAGCCTCCAAAGGACATGACCACCATATATGTTAACAGCAGAATTATCTTTTTTAAAGTGTTTTTTTTTTTTTTTTACATTCTTGTCCACATTTACACACAAATACACACACACGCACACACAATGTCATGGTTTTGGTTTCACTGTCGGGGTTTGAGCTTCTCTGTTATGGTTTGTTTGTTCTGGTTTTAGTTTCACTGTTCTGGGTTTGAGTTTCACGGTTCTGTCATGTTTTCAGTTCTGTCTGGTGTCTAGTGTGTTCGGCCTGTGTTGTCACTTCCTGTTTTATTGTGACGTCTGGGTTCAGTCATGTCGCCCATAGCTTTACTTCCTTATTGTGCCCTCCTGAGATTGCCTTCCCTGTCCTAATGTTGTTGACCTGTGTCTTGCTGAGTTCACTTGGTATTTAAGATCTGTTTGCTGTTTCATCCATGTCAGGTCCTTGATGTCGTCTCTCTGTGTCTCTGGTTTGTTGTCTCGTTTGGTCTGCCTGCCTGCGTTTCTGCTGTCCCTTGTTCGCTTGTTGTCTCTCTGCCCGTGTGCCTGCTGGAGTCTCAGCTTGTTTACCTGTCGTCCCTTCATCGTCAGTACCTCGTTTTTGTTTTTGCATTAAAAGTTCACTCTTCACACCTACCTGGCTTCAACACCACTGTGACACACACAGCGTTAAAGTAAATGTTGTTCACTTTGTTCATACATTACTCTGGGACAGACACAGCCTTCCCTCCTCTGGCAACGCCCTCCCTCCACCCTCAGGCACTCCCAAAATTTCTGTCAGGAAATTGTCTAGTTCTAATGTTATTACTGACCCCATGAGTTTTAATTACATTGTCTCAAGGAACGAAAACAAGCATGAACACAATTAAACTGTTCCTTTACTGCTAAACTGTTCATAAATTCGGTTTCGATGGCAAAAAAAGACGAGATACTTCAGATTTTCAAAATATTAAATAAAACAGCCTTTCTTGTCAGTTATAACTCAGGAATGCACATATTTAAAACACACAACACAAACAGCAAACATCATAGCAAGCTACATACTCTCTCCAACACTGATCCCCTCAGGATCAATAATGACTATGAAAGTACAGTTTTAATCATACCGCCAAAGCAAATGCAGCTTTGCTCAAAATAAAGCAAAAACAACTCTTTTTCAAAAAGTGCCATATGCCAAACTGAACTGAGGAACAGCAGACAAAAGAGCATACATGCTTTAAAATCTTTCCGAAAATAAGGTTCTGTAATGTCTTGCCACATTTATGACTTTTTTATTTTTTTTTTTTTGACTGCGGCTCACAACACTGGACTGACAGGCCCTCTATGCACCTAAATCAAATCAAATCAAATCAAATCAGATTTATTTGTATAGCGCCAAATCATAACAAAGTTACATCAAGGCACTTTACATATAGAGCAGGTTTAGACCAAACTCTTTATAAATTTATTTAAAGAGACCCAACAGATCCCCCGATGAGCAAGCACTTGGCAACAGTGGCAAGGAAAAACTTCCTTTAAGAGGCAGAAACCTCGAGCAGAACCAGGCTCAGGGGGGGCGGCCATCTGCCTCGACCGGTTGGGTTGAGAGAGAGAGAGAGAGAGAGAGAGAGAGAGAGAGAGAGAGACAGGCAGGCAGGCATTGGAGGGGGGGGGTGTAGGCAGGAACATGTTGTTGCATGAAGTTCATGGAGTTGAGCTGTAATACAGAATTCATGCTATATGGGACCAGCAGGTGTTGCAGGAACATGGGATGGAGATGAGTCACCACCTGCAGGATGAGGACAGGGAGAGAGAGGAGAGGAACTGGGAGAGACAGAGACTTTGGCAGAACATGGTTAGCAAATGCAGTATAAATGCTTAGAACTGGGTGAAACTGTTTTTTTTTTTTTTTTTTTTTTTTTAAGAAGGATGGTTTTTATCAGCGCATGCAAGGAGGGAGTTAGAGAGAAAGAGGGAGAGAGGGTGACAGGGAGAGACAGAGAGCGAGAGAGAGAGAGAGAGAGAAGCTCAGTCCTTCCCCCAGCAGCCTAGGCCTATAGCAGCATACCTAAAGAGTAGAGGACTTTTTAACTGTACGCTCTGTCATACAGGAAAGTTTTAAGCCTGGTCTTGAAAGTTACTAAAGAGTCCGCCCCCCGGACCGATGCTGGGAGTTGGTTCCATAGAAGAGGAGCCTGATAACTGAACGATCTGCCTCCAGATTTACTCTTGGAGACTCTAGGAACCACAAGTAAACCTCCATCTAGAGAGCGGAGTGGCCTGCTAGGACAGTAAGGAACTATGAGCTCTCTGAGATACGATGGAGCTTGGCCATTAAGAGCTTTATACGTTAAAAGAAGGATTTTGAATTCTACTCTATATTTTACTGGCAGCCAATGAAGAGCAGCTAACACAGGAGAGATATGGTCTCTTTTCCTAGTTCCTGTTAATATTCGTGCAGCAGCGTTCTGAATTAACTGAAGGCCTTTTCGAGATTTGTTTGGACATCCAGATAGTAATGAGTTACAGTAGTCCAGCCTAGAAGTTACAAATGCATGGACTAGTTTTTCTGCATCATCCTGAGAGAGGATGTTTCTGATTTTCCTAATGTTTCTCAGGTGGAAGAAAGCTGCCCGACTAACTTGTTTTATGTGAGGGACAAAGGACATGTCCTGGTCAAAAATTACTCCAAGGTTTCTTACAGTGGAGCTGGAGGCCAAAGTAATGCTGTCCAAACTGATGAGATGATTAGATAGTATTTTTCTGAGGTGCTTAGGACCGAGTACAATAACTTCTGTTTTGTCAGAGTTGAGAAGTAAAAAATTTCCAGTCATCCAGACTTTTATGTCTTCAAGACATGCCTGCAGTCTGACTATCTGACTGACTTCATTTGGCTTCATTGATAGGTACAGCTGAGTATCGTCTGCGTAGCAGTGGAAATTGATGCTGTGTTTCCTGATAATGTTGCCTAGAGGAAGCAGATAAAGCGTAAAGAGGATTGGTCCAAGTACCGAACCCTGCGGGACTCCATGACTGACTACAGTACATGAGGAGGAGCTGTTGTTTACATGAACAAACTGATGTCTATCTGATAAGTAGGATTTGAACCACTTTAGTGCAGTTCCTTTAATTCCAATTTCATGTTCCAGTCTCTGTAGTAAAATATTATGATCTATGGTGTCGAATGCAGCACTAAGATCTAGAAGGAGAAGTATGGAGGCTGATCCATTGTCTGAGGCCATTAGAATGTCATTGGAGACTTTAACCAGCGCTGTTTCTGTGCTATGATGGGCTCTAAATCCTGACTGAAACTCTTCAAACAAACTGTTCCCATCCAGATGCTCGTGTAGTTGTTTTGCTACAGCTTTCTCAATGATTTTAGAAATAAATGGAAGGTTCGATATGGGTCTATAGTTTGCCAAAACATCTGGATCAAGATTAGGCTTTTTAAGATGGGGTTTGATGACCGCAGTCTTAAGTGCCTGAGGTGCACCTAGCATGCATTTGCTATGTTAAGGTACAAATATAATAAGTCAGCTAGAGCCAAAGCCTGTTGGATGAGAGGCATAACATCTTCAATAATCTAGAACCAAGTCCTGTCACACTCTACTCAATTTTCTTTACATTTTACAGAAACAAAGTTCATTAAGAAACAATAAAACCATGCATCAACCATTCATCGTATTATGTCACTTCACCAACCCTTGTTCATAGCTATAGGATATGGTTTTGGTGCCAGAACATTAAGAGTTTTATGGGATGTTTTTATGGGATGTTTTTATAGCCAGGGCTATGATCGACATCCCAGCAGCAAACCTGACTGTTATCAGTTCCATGTAGAGGGGAAAAGGGTCAGGGGGGAGAGTGGAGGACCTTTCTTTCTCTCCAAAATACTCTTTGGGAAAGACAGAAAGGAAACTCATTGAATAATTTTTGTCTTCTTACCTGCAGTCTTCTCTGTATGTATAGCTGTACTAAAGGTGCAGCTCCAGAGAGATTACTGTAACATTTAGTACAACTTCTGAATCTGGAATCTTAACATCTGGTCAAACACTAAATGACCAGGAACACTGTTGCAGATGTTTTTCTTTCTATCACTTTTCCTCCAGCTCCATCATCAGGTCAATATTTGAGGCCACAGAAACCAAACTGAAGTGCCTCTAAGAGGCAGTGTAGTTATAAAAGATAAATAGATTGAAATCATTATCATAGGTAGGAAACTAGTTTGATACAAATCATGTTGGCGCCAATGACAAATGTTTGTAACAGCAAGTAAATTTGAATTAGACTGCATGGCTTTATGATGTCCACTAAATATTCTATCTCTTACGTCTGGCCATACTGTGCCCAGAAAGGAGTATTTCAATGAGGTTTCAGGAACATTTTTCACTCAGTTTTCTAGTTGAACAGTTACAATAATGCAAGATCAGCGAAACATGAGGAGTTCAATTTAACAATCCAAGGCATGTGGTGTTTAGCACATGTCTCTATCCTTTTCTGCCATTTAAAAGAATGTTGAATGCTTCAATTAATTAATCAAGGTAACCTAACCCTAACCCTAACCCTTACTATTCTAGTGGCATAGTGTTCCACGCATTGGTTTAATTTTTTTGTGGGAAGTTAATTATTATTGCCCAAAGAACAGTAAACGAATACTTGAGTATTAGACACTTGCTGATTTAATTTGGTGGTGAAGTAAAAACTCTGGTGAGTCAGATATTGTTTCTAATGTATTCAGATTAGATTTTGCCTCTCCTATGAGTCTGCCTGGGTTTCTTTCACACAATCTAATTCTGACAGCTGAGTGACTAAACAGTATATAATATCAGAGATTATATGAACAAGGATGTGCAAGTATAATCAGTTTGATGTGAAGATATGTAGTTTTCAATATCATTGCTGTGCTTAATTAACATAATTGACAGAAGCACATATTGGCTTAGGTAATAGATAATAAATAATAGATAATAAAACAAAACTAGACAATTATTAAATTTGGTGCAGTGGTAAGTACTGGTCCTTGACAGCAAGAGGGCTCTACACTGGGGCCTTTATTTGTGGAGTTTGCATGTTTTCACTGTGCCTATATGGATGGTTGTCTGCCTTGGCCTGTCAAGGGTACACCTCTCCCTTAGCTCCAGGCCCCATGGACCCATTGAGATAAGCAGAAGTATCATGGAGGGGTCTTCCAAAGATAGGGTCTCTTCAGTCAGTGGGGTGCCTCCAGCTCATCCGGTGGGTGGGTTTTGGGGTGTGAGGTGTCAGTGGCTGGTGTGGATGGCTGGGGTGGGGATGTTGGGCCCTCCTGTCCTGCTCTGATGTGTTCTTGCTTGGGTGGTTGAGTGGTGCTCACCGTTATCTGCCTGGAACACTGGGGGCTGCGATGGCTGTCATGTGCTGGGGAGCCTGGGCCCCTGATCCAACTCTGGGTCCTGGTGATGGTTTTATTTAGGTAATGTCCACATGCAGATCTACACAGAAACCCTCAGGACTCTCATAATCTTGTGTGAGGTGACAAGAAAAACACAGGATCCTTCACTCCAATAGTTCCATCCAGCACCACTTGCTCCTCTTGCCCTGTCCATCGTTTGGCATCTTCTCTGTCCTTTGCTCTACCCCTATATTCACCTATGCGTAGCACTGCCCTCCCTGCCGCACAAATGACACTTCAGTCAATAAAGATCAACAAATCAGCTTCCATGGGGTGGGGTGAGGGGGTGATGGTCACACACATGCACTGAAATAATAATGTACTTAGCTTCAAGACTATAAGTGCAAAAAGTTGACACACCCTGTGCAGACAAATGCAAACCAAAAAAAAAAAAAAAATGTGATTAGCTCCAGGCCCCCTGAACCCATTAAGATAAGCAGAAGACTCATGGAGGGGACCTCCAAAGATATGTTCAGTTTTTGATGCTTGTCTTCATCTTTGTATACAAACACACTTACAAATGATCTTTCTCAAACACGCATCATCACATGCCATAGCCTGTCCAAGTGGATGGAGTGGAGTGTGTTTGTATGTGTGCCTATGTGTGTACGTTTGCCTGTTTTATGCTCTACTTCATTCAGTTACATCAGAGCTTTAAATAAACACGTCTTATTTGTGTGTTCTGGATCCTGACCTGATAAAAAAATTTCTTTCAGAGTGCATCTCCCAGAGGGCCCTCCAAAGAAACAGCTGTGTGTTTGTGTGTGTGTGTGTGTGTTTATGTTAAGAGTAAAAGCAGCCTGTTTGTGCCTTTCTTTAAAGGTATTCGTATCACCTAACAAAGACAGGTTGATCAGTTAATCGAGAAAGAGCACCATTAGAGCTGTGGTTTCTTAATTATCCTGCCCTGAAACATAAACAAGTATTAGTCATTTCTTTAAACTCCTGCAGGAGATAAAATGGTCTAAAAGATACTGACAGCAGCTCATAATCTGTTATGTACAGCTTTTCATGCACTTGCATCGAGTGGCCTGTGGTAGTGTCAAAAGGATTGTCTAACTGTCCAGCCTAATGTCTTCATGGAGACATTTCTCAGTGAAGCAGATCAGGTAACCTTTGCAAAATCCTTCCCATGTCTGCCACATGCTGCGAGATCGCAGCATGTGGCACTCAATACTAAGCAAATACTAAGCAAACTGATGTTTAGCCACATCACCAGGAAATACAGCAAACCTCCACCAGAACTTGAAAAAGCGCAAAAAATTAAATCAATTTGAAATTGCAATAACTGTCAGAAAAATCATAATAAAAAATGCACTTTTATATATTTTATATATTTCCTGAATTGCCTAGCCCTACCCTCAGCTGCTTGGACCAGAAACTGTAGATGAAATTATTGTCAGTTGTTGAAAAATACTGTGTTTTATAATTAAACAACTGGAATGGTCAAAGTCAAAGTACAATAAGATTCTTGAAAATGTGACTATCTACAGTTGAACAAAGTTCAGGAAGAAACTGGTTTAGGATTAGGTACTGAGCACCTATCCTAAGTTTTATTCTGTCTATTTGAATAATGCACAACAACTAGCTCACTTTCTTACTGCACTGGTAAATCATGTTGGTGTAAATCATGTTATACTCATCAGTGAAATTCATGCTGTAAGCCCTTGAGTTACATCAAAGCACTTTACATATAGAGGTGGTCTAGGCCAAACTTTTTATGGCGTTATTAAAGAGACCAAAAAAAATCCATCCAAGAGCAAGCACTTGGTGACAATGGAGGCAAAAACCTCAGAAAGAAGGAAAAACCTCAGACAGAACCAGACTCAAAGTGGGTAGATCCATCTGATTCAACCAGTTTGGTTGAGGAAGAGGAAAAAAGGGAGCGGGAAAACAAGAGGGACAGAGAAAGAGGGGAGAGCAATAGAAAACAAACAAAAATGCAGTGCAACTAAAATGTAAACAAAAACAGATGTAAGGGGTGATTAGTACCTGCTAGGGCTAAATGTGCATGTGTAAATATTAACATTAAGTAAAAACAGGATTATTAACAGAAATGACTATGGAAAATGATTAAATGATAAAGAGTAACTACTGCACCAGCAAGTATTGAACAAAACATGGACCAATGATGATTAAGCATGCAGGATAGAGACAGGATGAGAGAGGACAGGAGGGAGAAACACAGACTACAATGGGGCAGCATGGCAGCATAGTGGTTCGCACTGTTGCCCCACAATTAGATTGCAGTTTCACCAGTGCTGTTCTGTTCTAAGATGTACTCAAAAAAGTCATGACATAATTGGTTTCAACAAGTTTTTTGTGAATTTCAGAAATGAAAGGTAGGTTATACATGGGTCTATAATTAACCAAACCATCAAGATAAGGTTTTTGGAATAGGGGTTTAATAAATTAAATCTTGAAAGCCGGTGGTGCATAACCTAAAGATAAAGTCATATTGATTTGATCCAGAATGTATGTGTTAATTAGTGGAAAAATATTTTTAAACAGTCTGGTTGGTATAAGATAAGTTAATGCTTTCAATGATGAGACTGTAGAAACTCAGGTGTTACATCCATCCATCTTTATTGGTTTGACCTAGCTGGTGGTCATTTGACAGCTCAGCCCCTCTCTTTACCCGAGTTGGGGTAAAGCCTAAGATCAGATGATACAATAGTAAAATCAATCATCAACGTTTGGCCTAGGGTGCTCTGGTACCAGGTACACTTATGAGCCTCCTTATGCTTGAACATGATGTTTGTTATTGACAATCCATGACTAGCACAGAAGTCCAACAAGAAAACACCACTTGGGTTCAGATCAGGGAGGCTAATCATGCCTCTCCAAGTCACTCCATCATTTCCCACATATGCATTGAAGTCTCCCAGTAGGAGACTCCTCCCGGGGCCCCATGCAGGACCCCATTCAGGTTCTCCAAGAAGGCCAAATACTCCAAGCTGCTGTTTGGTGCATAATGTGTGTGTGTGTGTGTGTGACAAAAAAAAAAAACATGGTGTGAAAATTGTTCCCAAACTGTTGGAGAGACAATTAAAAAGGGGAAGGGAAAAAAAAGGGTCCAGCACTAACAATGACAAAGAGGTTCTAGCCTGTAGTAGACTGAGTTTATGTGAGGAGAGAAACTGGGCTATGATGGGAGGACAGCATCTCCTCAGACCCCCTGCAGTGGAGCTAAAGCTTTTTCAGAACAAGGTCAGATTAGTGTCTAATCTGAATAGGACAGAAAGCCCAAAACCAATGCTTCCACACTTGCTGCTGCCTGCCTGAACAGAAAGAGGGTCAAACAAAGTAAGTTAAAAGGCAAAGTAAACCAGTTAGTGAGGCTGGAAAACTTTTAACAGCACAATAGAGAATCTGGAGCCAACAATGGAAATGGCAGGGAGGAGTTAGGTGGGGCTGTGGCTATTTCAAGGCAGGACAAATTGGCATGGAATGGCTTTCCTTGATTTTAAGTCATAGATTGTGGGATGGATCCTTATGGGCCTACTGTAGTCTTTCTCAAAGTGTGATGCTACCAGCTGTGTCTACTCGGGTAGCTATATCAGTCTATAATTTTATGATTTTTCATCAATGATCAGTGTGACATTTGAGAGATGTGGATGAATGAAAATGTTAGTTTGCTTTTGGAATTTTCTGAATTGATCATGGACCAGTGGCTTAAGACTGAGTCAATTAAGATAGTCATAAAGTAAAATTTTCCAGTTTCAGTAGTGATTTTTTTTATCATTCATTTAACATATGTTGTAGATAAGAATGTATTCTTTGATAAATAGATACTGTGAACCAGACACTGTAGCATAATGGCCCCTGAAGGATTAGTGTGTGTGATTGCACTGTAAAGACTTGTATCAGTTATCATTAGAAAGAACTACTGATGCAACCCGGAACTTTCGAGATAAATTTAAATGTACACACATAAACGGTTTTTTTTTTTTTTTTTACAGCTTTCCTATAATAGAGAATGTAATAATTAAAGCAACCGTTTTAGCAACGTGATCATTTTAAACAACCACTTAAGATGATTTTCATTTTAAGAACATGTACTTCCAGCTATGTTCTTGAATAATTTATTCCAGTGGCACAGTGTAGCATACCTTTACTTTGAAGTCAAACCTGGCGTATTTCCGGTAGCAGCCTGTGTCCGGTGGGCGCCGCTCGTAGCGGGACAGTCGCAGGGATAGGGGATTCGGAGAAGATAAGTCAGGAACTCAGAGGACGGACGGACGGACGGACGGATGTCCACGATGCGGATCACTGCTCCGTGGTAGTTTCTTTTGTCGGATTCACACGGACGCGGAGAACTCAATGAATGAAGTTGCCTTTTGCCTTGTTGGGATTCCACCTCACTCAGACGCTCAAGTAAGTGCAGAGTGAGTGAAGCGTCCTCTGTCATCACACAGGAGCCTGCACTTCTGGCTCGCCTCTGTTGTCCCAAGGCTTAATTACAAGTGCAGTCTTTGTTTGAACCCAAATGTGTGTTCTGCTCGAGTTTGTGATAAACCTGCAATGGAAGTGGAGTATATGACAGTTTCTATAACAATCTACAAACATCTTTACATTGATTGGACACCAATGGACTTTTTTGTATTTTTGCTTCAACACTCATACCTTTTTATTTCCAACAGATTCAGGGGAAGTGTCACTGCTTATATCCCCCAGAAGCATGCTCAAGGTAGTTTGGGCCTGTGTATCTGGAGATTATTTTGTCATTTCTTAGCAAAGTCAGGAACTCTGGCCCAATAGGCTGAAACCATGGTTCACAGAGAAAAGCATGAAGGACAAAAACAAACCAAATAAAACAACATGAACACTTTAAGTAAAAAGATGTATTTGTACCATGAAATTTGTCCAACTCATCAGCCTAAAATGTAGGTCCAAGGGGCAGTTTGGTTAGTCACACATTAATCCATCAAAAAAGATGACAGGATGTAATTGGGCCAGAATTAAACATAATCACAGTCATGTCACCAACACAGCCCTTTTTCTTCAGTATATCATATGCTGTACTCTCAAAATAACAGAATGTATTACCCATAAGCTGCAGAGATGAGAGATGGATGGGTGAGCAGAGCGACAGTAAGAAATTGGGCTGGAATGCATGCATTTCCATATGGCAGCGCACATACACAGTACATTGTTATAGTATTGCATAATTTTCTGTCAGGGCAGAAAAAATCAGTCAAGTAGAACTGAGCAATGGACATCGATGAGGGTGGTGACTAGAAGTAAGTCAGACTCTCATGAGGAGCAGTTTCTCCCTGCTTCCTGTCAGTATAATAGCAGGACTAAAGATCCTGACTCCACAGACATGAAACCGAAATCTAGCTTCTTATCCCTGTCTCTGAAACAAGCATAAGCATCGGCAGATAATAGTGAAGTGGGTGGAACGGAGTTGAACTCAGATTTTCAGCGTTATGTTCATGTGGCTGCCTCCAACCTGCCTGTACAGGAACATAGCTTACATAACCTAACACGAAACATTAGACTTGATCATACAGCACAATGGAGGCAAAGAGCTGGGGACTGGCATGATGAGATTCTACCTACTGTTTTTATGAATATGCTGTCATCTTCCACGCATTCACAATTGAAAACTTAATGTTGACTTCAAGATGAGAAGGGCTCTTTTGTTTGGAGTATTTGGCTGAATAATATAAAAACGAGTGCCATATGATGAAGGGAGGTCCTAGCTCAGGTTCCTTGTGAATAGACAACACTGTTTAGGCTTTGACATAAAGGAAGCATCCAGGACAAGGTAGTAATCCCAATACTAAGATCTCTGCTGGACTAGTGCCATGCACGAACATCTTCAACACAGTGTTCATAGCTTTTGGCTTTACTGTTCACAAATCACATCTCACGCATCTCTCCCAAATAAGTGAATAATTCATGCCCCTCACCACTCCCCCATCAGATTCTGCGTCTTCAATCAAGTAGGCTCCTCTTGCCTTATGTCTGTTACTCTGCCTCTCAATTTACCCCCTTAGCTCTGGCAATTCAGGCAATGAGTTTCGCTTCCTGTGATCACATGAGTGGGTGGTATTCTGGCCTTAGAAGAGGCTGTTTTGTTCTTGATTATGTCTTTAAATAAAGCATCACAGACCATCACTTTCACTGACACTTTGTCAGAGCTTCTCTTCATGTGAAAATTCATCTGCAGACGTCTTCTTGGTGGACAGTGCCAAACTCAGCATTAAATCATTGATTGAGTTAAAATAGTAGCTAGATAGATACATAGACAGACAGGATAACCGGTTGGGTTATCCCATCTAAGGTGTTGTGTAGTATTTTTTTTGCCCTGTTCATTCTACCTGCTGGAAAACAGTGTTGTTTTGTGTCCACATCTCGTACATGCATCACACCTCATTGGAAATACAGACTGTGCTTTCTAATGTCCACTAAGCTTATTAACTGGACAGATAGCAACAATGTAATATGTATGTTCTCCTGTAAAGGAAGGTGAAGTACAATCAGCTGCAAAGAAATGTGTTACAAAAGCAATATTATTAAAAGGACTTTCCCAATTATATTGATGTGTATGTAAGTGGCTCAGGCTCCTTCATGTTAAGTGTAACGTGTGTTTGTGTTTATTTGTGTTTGATGGGAGGGGCTGGCAAGGAGTGACTGGGAGCAGTTAGCCCACTGCTGTCTATTTTTTTTTTTTTTTTTTTTGCCAGACTTGGGACTGAGGAGCTTTTCTCTGTACTGCATGACAGAAGGGGGAAGAGGGGGATGGTTTGAGGGCGGGCATGTGATTGTTGTTGTGGTGGGGGCGAAGGGGTAGACGGGCAGAGGCTGTGAAATTTGTGACAATGGAGCTCTGTTAAGCTGTGTGTGTGTGTGTGTGTGTGTGTGTGTGTTAGCTTGTGAGAGAGAGAGATGATGTGGGCCGAGGCCGTGTGGATCAAGGTTAGGGTTAGGGTTAGAAAGTACTGTCATAAGACCAATGCAGCCCTGTTAAATGCTCCGATTCCCTCCGAAGCACATATAGTAAACTCTGTGTCTGTATGTGTTTGTGGTGGGTTCACGTTGAAAACAGTGGATCATTCTTCAACTGGTGGGTTGCTCAGGAATGTGTTAGTGATGGATAATTACATGGCAGCAATGGAATGGTCTGTCTGCGTTAGTGTGTGCATGAAAACTCAAACTAGATTAGAAATAGTAAAAGAGTAGACTTTTCAAGTGAAGTTGGGTGAATAAATTACTATCTTTGTCTGAGCTGCATCAGCTGCAGTTTGCAAGTATGTGATTCATACGCATGCCCCCTTTTGCCCTCCCGAACCAGAAAGCTCCAGCTGGATCTCTGTGGCTTGATCTGGCCCCATGTAAACACCCAGCTGCTGCTATGGGCTGCTGGGACCAGGTACATTTACTATGTTCCATTGCATTAACAGCCCCTTTTCTCTGGAAAGCATTCGGTTTGCAGATATGTTTGTGTCAAACATGTACTGTCCTTTCTAAGCTCTTATTTGGCAGTTGTTTACTCATTTTGACAATAAATAGGTGCAGGATTTACTTCCAAAATAATTTTTCACCATAAGTTTCCATGCACAATTATTTTTATCATTCGTACTCTGTGAAAAAGTAGGACAGTTGGTCTCATGTTCAATTCAAGTCTAAAATACAGGATCAGTTGAAGAGGATGCTAGTCCATGTTACAATCCACTACCATGTAATTGCTAACGTTTTTTTATGGTAATGTTTTTCTATGGTGCAGCAGCATGTCAAGCAACTGGAAATGGGTCAGTGACTGCCAACAGGGTGTACACCTAAGGCTGGAACCCATTGGTAGCCATTGACAGTCCATCAGTTCCATAGGTTAGCACTGAATTGTCTTTACTGCAAAAAGCCCCTAACAGAAACTCTCACTCACTCACTCAACTTCATCCGCTTTATCCGTTTCCAGGTTGTGGGGCTGCAATCCCAACAGACATTGGGCGAGGGATGGGGTACATCCTGGACAGGTCGCCAGTCCATCGCAGGGCCAACACACTCGCATTCACACCTACGGTCAATTTAACGTTGCCAGTTAACCTATACATGCATGTCATTGGACGGCGGGAGGAAACCCACAGACATGCAGACTGAAGGGAGGAGCTTGTCATTATCAGCAGGGGATGCTGTCAACAAACCTACTTAATACCTGTAAATGAGATAAAAGCACACAGAGGGATGCAAATGAATGATGATGATGAATAAATCATGGTGAAAAGATGGGCAATATCAAAGGATTTCATCATTCCTAGATGTTTCTGAGAAGAGCACAGATAATAAAACAGACAAAGCAAAAGTATGGTGACATAGTGCCAAAAAGCACTCACACAGCAGACTTCTGTGTCTGAGAGGAGGGGTGTCCATCAAATATCGCTCTTCAGAAATGACCAATCATGGCAGAACCAGTACTGACCCTGGCTCCCTCACCCTTTGTGCCAAAAGTTTCACACGAGAGAGCAGAAATCCACTTCGAGAGAGCGGGTGATTTCTGAGTGGTTATTTAGCGCGCTGGTCACACATTCCTCCTTGCTCGTATCAATTTTTTCCTCGCTCAGGGAACAGTTTCCCAGAGTGCGCACATGCAGAGATAATTTGTGCACTCGCAGTCAATATCTCAAAAAATGACCCCAGTCCACTACATACAGGCTATGCCTAGATGGGAGGTGAGGCAGCATTTCGCATGTATTCAGAACACCCAACACAAAGACTGGTTGATCTAGTAATCAAGAAATCACAGTATGAAGCTGTCAGTTATCATTTTCAGCAGCTTAGTTATTACACAGCCCTCAAACATAGACAAATATTACGTAGGGGATCACACTTCTTAGCCTCCCTGGTAAAGTTTATTCCAGAGTACTGGATTCAGGTGATAGTCAAACCTCAGTCAGGATAAAACCATAATTTTTGTCTTGCTCTTATACTAGGCCAGCTCTCTACTCTCTCACGTGTGTTTTATGATTTGAAAAAGGATTTTGTCTATGTCCCTCATGCCTCATGGCATTCTGTGGGAGGTGCTGTGGTAGTATGTGGTATAAGGCTCTCTGCTAAAGGCTGTCTAGTCTCTGTACGATTGGACCAGAAGCTTGGTTCAGATTGCACGAAGACAGACCTGTTCCCTGTGCATGTTGTACTCCAGCAGCGTTGCCCTTTGTCACCGGTCCTGCTGACTATTTTTATTGACAAGATTTCTAGGGGCAGCTAGGGGCTAGAGGGAGTCTGGTTTGGGGACCACGTGATTTAATTTCTGCCTTTTGCAGATGATGTTGTCCTCTGGCACTTTCGAGCATGGATCTTAATCATGTTCTGGCATGGTTTGCAGTTGGGATGAAAATGGGGAGTACTTGTCTCAAGAGGAGGAGCTGCTTTGGGTCTTGTACACAAGTTATGGAAGGATGGAGCCTGAGATTGACAGGCAGATTGGTTGCAGCAGCAGCAGCAGCAGCAGCAATGGAGTCAATGTACCGGTCAGTTGTGGTGAAGAAGGAGCTGATCTCTTGTTTTACTGGTCAGTTTACCCTCACCTATGGTCATGAACATGAACCAAAAGGAAAAGATCCCTGATACAAGCAGACAAAATGAAGTCTTCAATGAAAACTCCAAAAAAACTGAGGCTTGGCCTGCACTCCATGATTGACCCTCAGCTCAGATTCTAACCCTCAGTTGATGAACTTTGAAACGGAAATACTGAATGTTAACTCTGAGATAACAATGTGCATAAGGAATAAAAAGTAATTGTTGCTATCCTTTGTTAAAGTATTTTCAATTGCTTGACTGTCTTAATGACTTAAATATGATGTCATCATTGACATCATAGCAGCAATGATCATCAGAGACCAATTAGAACATGAAGATCACTCTACAATGATCAGAATCTCATGTATTCAAAACTTCACACAGATTTCATTCACCCTGGTGAATGTACCTGACGGGTGTGTGAATGTCCAGAGTGTCAGTCTGAAGAGGTTAGCATCATAGAGTAAGTTACCATAATAACCATCTGATCATTACTCATAGTTTCTCTCATCTCTGGGTTAAAAACAAAGGGTTTTCACTAAACCCACTTTGAGACTGCAGCCCACGGACAGTAGCTATGTTATGTCAATACAGTCAAAGAAATGCATGAAAATAATTTGTAGTTATTTTAAGCACAGAACATTTTTCACAGTTGAGAAAAAATAGGTCAGTTAGTGAGCTTATCCACTCACGTGTGCTCATTTATGCCTCTGACCTCCTTATGTTAACATAGTTAGTCAAAGCATATATGTAGCTTTTACATCCAGGTGTTCTATTTAGCCAGTGCTTTTTAGATGTGACAAATGAAGATTATACCATAGCATGATAAAACCAGAAAAGAAAAGTAGAGTTTTGTGAGGCCTTTAATTCAGTGATCTGTAGTGTGTTTTTTTGTGTTCACTTGGCGATCTAAAAATTGGGGATCAGTTGAAAATGAAATGTTAAATGAGATCCAAAAGTGACATGCCACGTTGAGCTTGTGTATTTACTGTGATTTATGTGATTTATTATAGGTTTGCATATAGCTTAAATCAGTGAGGAAATACCATAGCCAAAGCAATAAGATTTAAACACAATGTGAAGGATGGTTGTTTGAAATGCGCTGCACTGATTCTGTGTGACAGGAGCTTTTTTCAACTGGAAGGGCTCTTTGTAATGCAATGCTGCCACATGCAGCTTTAAAGTGGAATAAACTGAACTAATTCATGGTATGTGGGAGGGTGGTGAAGACATGTTATGGTAATTGCTAAATATGAGCTGCTCTCTGATTTATATGTGGGCTGATCTGATGAATCTGGATGTCAGCATGAACATGAAGCTGACAGAGTTACTGATATAATTTGATGCAGTTATGTCAAAATATAGAGCTGAGGAAAGCTTCTACACTTGATGGATGCAGGATCTGGAGACCTGAGGGAGCTGAGAGCAAAGGGAAGAACTACCCAGATTTACTGAGGTGTAATAAAAAGACCCTAATTAACTTCTGACTGGATGTGGTGCACTCAATGCATCAAGACTCAAGCAGAATTATATTCAAAAAAATATCAAGAGGATAGTTTGAAAAGACCACAGCATTGACATTTAAACACAATGTGAAGGATGGCTGCTTGAAATGCGCTGCACTGATTCTATGTGACAGGAGCTCTTTTCAACTGGAAGGGCTCTTTGTAATGCAATGCTACCACAAGGAACTGTAGCTGTAGCTGTAAAGTGGAATTAGCTGAACTAATTCATGTGTTTGTGGTTAGCTGTTCATGCTCTGCTCAGATATGTGGGAGGGTGCTGAAGATGCAGTGCTTCCCACATGCAGCTGTAAAACAGGGCGTGTTTGTTTGTGTGTTTGTTCAAGTACGTGCATAAGTGTCACAAGCTGGTAAGGACAAACAGTGTGAATACTTTCCCCTGCTTACTGTAACCTCAGAAAGTGATTGAGTCAATCCACACAAATCACTTACTTTGAAAATAGAAGGGGCGACTTAACATTTCTCTCGGTGCCTGCTGACTTTCATCTTTGATGAAGTATAACTCACATCTAGCTATTTACACTTCACTACACTGTAGTTAAATTGTGTAGTCCTGACTATGTCCTACAGCAATTATCTGTGCGCCCATGTTCCTTTCTCTCATCTTTTTTATTTTCTTGTTGAGTCTTGCCTCCCTCTCTCTTCTGTCTGGGTTTTCTCCTCTTGGACTGAAATTCTGGCTGACAGCTCTTTATTTACCTTACTCTTTGCTTTGTTCTTCTTCCGACTCATTCTCTTGCTCATTGCTTCACTGATCATTTTCTCTAAACTTAGTCACTTGACATCAACTGCAAAACATTTTGAAGTTTACCATTTATGTAACTGAAGTGAGTTTTATTAGAAAAACAGAGAGATGACACCCCTTAGTGAGCTTTAGAACTAGATATTTTCTTGCTTGAAAAGACAATGTCCATCTTAGACACCTAATTAGTTCCTAATGAACACTTAAAGATGCTAAAAAGCGTGTAAGCTAAAGGATTGCTTCCATTTGTGATTTGGAAACAAAGCGTTCAAAAGATATTGCAGACCTGCCCCACACACACAACCTGCTCCCTTTGGCAACTCTTTATCCCCTTTATCCTTTCAGTCCTCAAAGTCCTACCAGATGAAACAGACTTTCACTTGTGCTTTCTATAGCGAGTGAGTTGACCTGCATACCAGCCAGTAGACTGTTCATTAGCCAACCATCATCTTTTCACTGGGTGTGTGGTCCATGAAGTCAGTTGACTACACCCTCTGGCTTGTCTTTTACTAGTTAGGCATCCAGCACATTTTTCAGGCTACATCGGCATATACTCAGAAGATAAGCAGATTAATATACATCTGAAGATTATATTTGATATAGGAGTGGGCGATATGGCCTTTTATTAATATCTCAATATTTTTAGGTCATGTCACGATACACAATATATATTGATATTTTTCCTTAGCGTTGAATTAACACTTGATGCATACAATCACACCCATATGATGATTCAAAATGTCAACATTAAAACATTCTTGTTCATACTGCATTAATTTATGCTAATTCTAATCTTTAGTGCAAAAAGGGGGAAATCACAACTAAGTCAAATTTACAAAGCTGAATTTATTAAACAGTTATTAAAAAGTGAGTGGCACAAACATAAAATTGTCATTTCAAAACAGTTTGTGCAGTTTTGTGCAAGATTGTCACAGAGACATTTCAAAACAAGAAATTAGTGCACTTTGGTGCATAATGTAGCTCACATAGCATTTCAAAACACAAAATGAAAGTGCACTTTTTGTACATAATGCCACTACAATATTTTAAAACAAATAAAGTGCTTTTTTTGCATGATGTCACTAAGATGACATTTCAAAATAACACTAAATTAAAGTGCACATTTTGTGCATAATGCCACTTGGATATTTTCGAAGAAATATATAATGCACTTTTGTGTCGGATGTCACACAGGTAATAGGAAATCAAATGGTGAAAAAGAAACTTGTATTTTTACAATCCTATTTTTGCAACCACAATGCCTAAACAAAAACAATTCACAAAAGGTGAATGAGGTTCATTATGGAAAAGTTCACAGCTTTAGTTTTGGTTTCTTCTGTATGAAATGTATGGCACAAATAAAAAGTAAAAAATATATAGTTGTATTTTGTACATGGTATGTTGTGCCTTTGTAACAACAACCAGTGAGTACTAGCTTGTTTAGAGGTTTTGTGCCAAAAACACAAGCCTATCAACGACATCTGGTTTGAGAGATGCTCGATGGCATGTAACTGTATTACTACTGGCACTAAATACCCTTTCCGATGGGGAACTGGTGGCGGCCACACACATACTCTTCACGGCCACATTTTTCAGGTTTGGGAACATTTCCTCATGGTCTTTGCACCACTGCAAGGGATTTGCTTCACTGTCAACGCTAACAGACTGCAAGTAGGCAGACAACTCTTTTTCAATACGCTCTCTGTGGTAGTGTGGCAGAGGATGTTGCTGCAGTTTTAAAGAAGCTTCCCAGGGATTTCTTCCTTAGTGGCTCTGCTGGCTGTGTTACTGTTGTTGCATCTTGAGGCAGTGAAGCAGCCAACTCAGCTGTGCCCTGGTCAGACTCAGAGAGCATTGCCTCCATCTCGGTTCTGGCTCTGCTCTTGATGTCCTCCACCTTTTCTTCTGTGCAGTATGTTGTTTTGAACCTGGGATCCAATAAGCCTGCCATGTCCAGCAGGTTGTTAGTGGAAGGGTCAGAATACTTCTCCCTCAGGCAATCCATGATGGAGGCTTTGATAGACTGGGTCAGTGGAGTGGAGTATCCTGACTTGCCAAGACGCTGGACTGGAAGAGATGGAGCACAGGCTTGACATAGGACACTGTGACATAGCTCTCACCGGATAGAGTGTCAATGAATTCCAGGAGGGGTTTGAGAGTTTTGTGCCCTGACTCTAGAACTTCCAGGTCTTGCCAGGTGAGAACGAGATGCCGAGTTTTCTTGTCTGCGGCTAAGACTTGAGAAATAGCTTGCTCCTGCTCCAGTACCCTCTCAATCATCTTCCCTCGGGATCCCCACCTGGTAGGAGACTCACTGATGAGCTGGTGCACAGGGAGACTCAGCTCTTGACCCTTTGATTCGCCTTTCCATGTCCTCACACACTGACACATCAAATGTGCCATCCTTAAGCCATGCAGAGGTCATTCCTTTTGTTCGCTTCTCCCATTTTTTTTTTTAGAAATTTTACTATCTCGTTTCAAGTATTCTGGATACTTAAAGGGCTGTTGGCACAATACTCGTCTTGCTATTAGCACTTTTTAACTGATGTAAACTGATGTATAAGGAAAGAGAGGAGAAGAAAAAGAAAAGTCCTAAATCTCTGTACAGGACATGGGAAAAGCACAAGGAGGGGGAACTATTTTTAGCTTTCTGTGTCTATGTACTTTATCCATCTGAGTAGACTGTACTACCACGCCCACACACACCTTCTTCACTTCCCACTGGCCACTCACACCAATCACACTTGACTAGGAGTAGCCTGGAGGTGTTCTCTTTGCTCATTCACCATTTTCCTTTAACTCTTTAACTTTACTTTAACTCCTTTGATTCTGACGTCACAATTTCCTCTCTGTGCCACAACCTGGCCTAAACACCTCACTTTATTTGTTCACTTCCAACGGTCTCCCCTCAACCATAAAACACTTCTTTCTCATCCATTCATTCACACCCAGTCTTGCAGATCAACATAAATGAATGTATTTTTTTCAAAACAACCACACATTGCAGATTAAAAAAAAAAAAAACAAACAACAAAAAAAAAAACGTATGTTCTTAGAATGGAGTTTTGCTCATGCAAAATTATTTCAGATTTTTAGAGTTCTCTCCAAAACCTATCCAAGCACTATGACTGGCCAGCTACACTGCCAGATATGTCCAATCAGCCAAAATGGAATTTACACCTACAATGATCAAGCTGCCACAGAGCACCTTCCGTGCTTCTCATAAATACATAACCATAATAACACAACACACACTCTTACAGAATCTTCTGGCAGAACCTCCACGTGCAGGTTCCACCTGGGGCCTGTGTCCCCCTCTGATCCTCCACCACTCTTTCCTTCAACAATGCTTCAACAATGTTTTTGCTCCAATAGCGTCAATTCAAGGGTATTCATTCCAAGTAAATCCACAATAGCTGAGACTTTAGCCGTCACCCCCACAGCGAGTGCACTAGTGTAGGTTTAATTTAACCTACCTTATGCTGCAGCTTTGTTCTTTGCGGGACGCGGTGGCCTCCCTCTCAGCCCAGGATCCAAACTCGATCACGTCAGGGTCACCAATTATGTTGTGGTGGAAAGAGGTGGAAAAGAGGAAATCAGTTTGTCCAGACACAGGTGTCAGATGGGGAATCTCTTTATTCACATCAGCCCTACTAACAATGTAGTCAGAGACAGAACCAACCAGAAAAACATGTGACATGCTTCTTATACCGAGGACAGTTTACGTGTGTGTGTTGTGCGGATAGCCTTCACCCTTATCTTGAACTTCAACCATAGTGATTGTGCAGCTGTATGTGTGTCAGTGTGGTGTAGTTCTCTTCTCTGGCACCCAGATGTCTTCTGCTTATTGTTTTGACTTGCTAGGTGCTGATGACCTGACTCTCATATTGATGCATGAACAGAGACAAGGCCTCTGGACCCTATCTTTCCCTACATGACTGTTGTCCGTTATGGGTTTATGAAGATCAGGGGGTGCCCTGGGTCCAGTTGGTCCTCTTCCCAACCCACAAAGTAGACTTTGGCAGCAGGTGAAGAGGGTACCCGGCCTAGTCATGCCGATGGCTGCTTGACATTTGGTTCTTTAGATGCTTCCAGTTGGGTTGGCAGGCGATTAGAGACATCCATTCATCCACACTGTTTCAGCCACACACTTTTGTATGAAGTCTTCCATGCTATGTTGCTGGAAGTCCCCATCCTTGAAGGAATTCTGTGTTTTGCCGTCAAATTTTGCACCCTGTTTGCTGTTTTGCTCAAACCAGACTCTCCTATTCGTTTGAAAGGAGTTTTGTTGTTGCGGTTTCCCTTGGTTGTGATCATTGGCTCTTTGGTTTGGGCGCCTGCCCTGTTGGTGGACTGATTGACGTGCCTGGAAGTTTGGCCTGGTATGGACCTTGCCACAAGGCACCAACAGGGGATCACTGGGATCAGTGAATTGGGAGTACTCCTCCCACAGGGCTTGACCGAGCGCTGAATAGCGCTCTGATCGCCGGCAGGAGTGGGTCATGTCACCGTTTTCAAACAGGCAGACAACTCTGGCCCAGGTTTCAGGAGGGACATGTAGCCCTCTCTATTGTTCTTTTCAGAGTACGTGGGAGGTGATCCCAACACCACATTGATACACAGTTTTCCTGTTGGCTTCACAAGAGGGACCATAACTGCACACCACTCAGTAGGTTCCTCTACATGGGCTATGATCCCCATTTGTTCCATTCGATCAAGCTCCTCCTTGACTTTGCTCCTGAGAGGAAGCGCCACACGTTGACGGACAGAGAGAGCAAAGGTAGGCAGGCTGGAACTTCTACAAACCCAAGATCCAAAATGGCTGAGCCATTGAAGATATGAAGATATTATTTGAGTCAGCTGAGAACAGGGAAGTTAAAATGTTGCCTGCTCTATTAAGTCTGGATCTCTGCTGCAAGGTTGAGATGGTTGGGTCAGATTCAGCAATATAATAAACAATATTAAAGCATGGATCCATCCTGCCCTGTATCATCAATTCAGAGTGGTGGTGGTGGAATGGTATTGGGGATATTTTCTTGGTACAATTTGGGCTCCTTAGTAACAGTTTAACTGTTCGTGCCTCCACAACAAGGTCAGGCAAAGAAAGGCCTACATGTAAATGCCTGAGGCTTGACCATGAGGTCACCTCCATCCCTTTCCATTTTCCTTCACCCTTCATTCAGAATCTGTCAGGCTCTTGTCTCTGGTTGCCAGAGACATATGTACAACACAGGGAGCCAAGATAACAGGGCCGTGACATCACTCCCACTTCAAATACTGGCCTTATCTTGTCCTCTTTCTGATATTCTTGCTCAGGAGAAAGTTTGCCTTTTCGACCAGCTAGATCACAGATGAAAGTGGCCTATACAGGCATGTTTATTCCCCTTGCTGGAGTTTCACCCTTGCTGGATGAGACTAGACCAACCTGTGTTCACCTGAACACCTTTTCGGCTCTGTGAGAGTCATTGGCTTGCAACCCAGAGACCTCTCAGCTATTATCTACAGAAGGAAGAGTTTCTTCATGGAGAAGCAGATAACTTTTTCACCCTATTGTCTACCGGTTAAGTCAATCAAGCTGTGTTTCATCGCTGCCCCGACGAGAAACCCGTGCCGTCAGCCTCAAGTAACAAGAATGGCGACATCAGCACCACGCACCAGAGGGCCAGCTGCTGGAGGACCCAATTGCAGGAGCCAGAAACCAGGTAGTTGACGAAAAAGACCTTAATCTTAACTATATCTACAACATAAACTGAACGAGAAAACAAGGACAAAACGACAGGGCATGGGCAAAACAACAAGGCAGGGCATGGACAAGCAACAAGGAACAAGCAACAAGGAATAAGCAACAAGGAACAAGCAACAAGGATCCGACAAGGACTAGACTGAAAACAGGACTTAAATACAGTGCTAGACAAGACACAGGTGATCCACATTAGGGCACCCTGACAATTTCTATTGCTTTGTCATGTACTGTAGTATAGTTTAGGGGTTGGCAACCCTCAGCATTGAAAGAGCCATGTGGGAGCGATTTCAACCAAATAAAACCTACCTGTCACAAAACCTATTTGACCGCTATGATTAAGATAACGCCGCATATTGTTTCATTACATTTATACTATGTATATAAGCACTGTAGTTTGTTGCGGTAATGAGATAAAAGAACTAAGTTCTATTTTCCTCAGAAACTTTAGTTTTGGGCTTTGTTTTGTTTTTTAATATATACGTGGTTAGCGAACAGGGGTCAAGGGCTCAAAATAATTTGCCAGCCTGTCTCCAACAGGTGACGCGTATGAGGTGCAACGCATATTTTAATGAGAAGAAATATTAAAACGTGATTTATTTCAGTGTTACAAAATCTAAATCTAAAGGAAGTTTTTCCTTGCCACTGTTGCCAAGTGCTTGCTCATCGGGGGATCTGTTGGGTCTCTTTAAATAATTTTATAAAGAGTTTGGTCTAGACCTACTCTATATGTAAAGTGCCTTGATGTAACTTTGTTATGATTTGGCGCTATACAAATAAATCTGATTTTGATTTGATTTGATTTAAATCTCCAGAATCATAACTATTACATTGAAAAAATTAAGTGAATAGAATCAAATATATTTAAATTGAATCGCCATTGTTAACTCACATCACTTTCTCTAAGCCGCAGGGAGCTGCGGCACAGAGATGAGAGAGCTGCTTGTGGCTCTGCTGACCCCTGGTATAGTTACTGACCATAAACCACACAAATAGAAAAAACGAATCAGCCAGCAGGTTGTGAGTTTAATTGAAGGAGACAAGGAGAGAGCGTATCACTGCTCTACCAACGCTCTACAAACTAGCTGGACAGTGTAACTAAAGGAGGAGTGGCATGTGAGAGAGAGAGAGCGTGTGGGGATGTCAGCAAATAGACCCTTGTGAGAGAGAGAGCTTCATGGTAAGGGTTGAGAAGAACAAAGACGGCAATAAAGGTAGCAAGCCAACCGGTGCTGGACCATAGAGACAGTACGAGGGGGACGCTTCGGATCTCTTCGCATCAACATGGGATTATATCCAGATCAAAAAAACTGACTTCAGACTGCCGTCTCTGCACAACTGATAACAGTTCTAATGGTCAGGAATTGATTTGTATCCAAAATTTACTGACAAGCTTTAAATTTAAGGCAAAGCACACAGCAGTGTTTTTTGTTTTTTTTTCTGATCTGGGGACATTTTAAAAACCAAATTTGTAAAAAACTAAACTAGGACTGCTTTGAAACACCATGGTAGAAAACTGGATTAAGACAGATTTAATCTTGTTTGGACAAGATTGTTATAGAATGGCTGTCCATCACTTCCCAGAGGAAGATGTATACAAATGATGAAGCTCCAGTTAAATACAGCTCAAGTATTATCAAACACTGAAGACTTGGCGTACTGCAACATAGTGCTGATTGTGAGAACTTGATACACTGTGTAGAAGTGTACTTGCCAGCAATGATGCATCAAGTTGTGATGTGGGGTTGTGGGGTCTGAAGTTTGAAGTGACTCCTTGTCTGTGTTATTGCCTGTTCACTGCATAGACAGTACATGTATGTGAATGTGGAGGTGCTATGCTGAGGCTGTCGGATGTTGCACCAGCTCCGTTAGGCCATGAGTGGCGATTCCATTGTTCTGTTGGGGTGGACTGCAGTGATTCCGAACCTCGCTGTATCTGGCTGGCAGTGTTAAGAGGTATTTCACCTCGCGTCTCCCCACAGCAGACATTCATTTCATCGCCAAGAAGAAGGTGCTCCTGGAAGGTCATACACCGCCATCAATTTTCCTGGGTAAGAGACATGACTGTACATTTCTGGTGGAATTCCCATCACAGGATTCCTTTTCTTGAGTCAGCATTTTGCCAAAGAAATGTTCTTCCCTGAAAAAATTGAGACATGGCTTAAATAGGAATGTCATTACCTGTGCTGACTGAAAGACTGCTGTCCTGCAGGACAAGATCAGCTTCGGAAAGCTAACCACCTCAACAAGCAGAAAAGCAAAATCTGTACAAACTAATTTGTACACAACACAAGCAACTAATGATAATTCATGTTGATATGTTAGACAAACATTTTATACATGCAGCAGTTAACACTACACAGGTGTCTACCTGATCCTCTTGTGGCTCTGTTGTTGCTGCTAAACAGGAAACATGATGAGAAAATTTTGTTTGGCCAGAACACCAACAAAACAAACGCCTGAAAGATAATAAAATGCCCAGTGGTGCTGAGGGTAATTGTAGAAAAGGTAATAAATCTGTGTGAAGAGAATAGAGAGATAAAAGAATTTCTAAATACGTAAAGAGTAGAGTGAAGATAAACAACTATCAGTCCACTTTAGTGGCTTGGTTCTTTTTTGTGCTGGACTACTTTTGAATGTTGCCTTTGCGCCAACCATGTACACAGTAGACTGGTTGGAGCTCCATAAACAGCCATGGCTGCCATCTTCTGAAAGCTTTTCATCTCCTGTCTGATCTGATCACAGTGGACAGATGAATGTCCTCTGACATTATTCTATTGCCATCTGCTTTAACCTCTCCTGTTTCCTCTGATCATTGCATGGGAAGGGGACGATTGTTGACTGGACTGGTGTGTCCTGCTGTGTCAAAGTGCTTCAAAGTCCTTGCTGTGAACTCTAAGGGTGCCAGGATAGTGACTGCAGACTGGAGCTTGAGGAAAACTGTGCAAATGGTGTATGACTCATTTCAGCGTGAATGTGTGTGTGTGTGTGTGTATGTGTGTGTGTGTGTGTGTGTGTGTGTGTGTGTGTTGAGTGTACATAATCCCATGTCTCTGTGCCTCCACTAGATGTTATGTAATGTAGCACTGAGGGGGTTTGTTTATGAGCAGAGAGTTAGAGGATGAGGCTGGTGCCCTCACTTGGGGCCCTTCTGTGTGGAGTGTGGGTGTTTACTATGTGGGCTCTCTGGTTTTCTCCCACAGTCTAAAGAGATGTCCCTTTAGTGATGTTTTGATTCTCTTTTGCAACCTCCGCTGTGACAGATATTGGGGGTTATAACTTCACCCAGTAGTATGTTTCAGTTTTAATATGGATAACTGAAATAAACATTTTCTTATGAAATGTTATATAGATGTTATATTGTTGTTATGTTGTATTGTTGGATCAATAATTACAGTGTGTGTGTGTGTGTACCTGTGTGTGTTTGTATGAGTGAAAGTACACCTTAACCTCTATTTCTCATTTCCCTCATGCGTGAAATGTCACCTGCAGAGATGTCAGGTGATTAGAAAGCATGAAAGTCAACACAGTCTCATAGACACACACCACGGAGGAATCCTCTCGGGTTTTTTGACAGTGAAGAAAATAAATGTTATGTAATGCTTTAACAGAGGCTCTTTGAAACTATCTGAAGAAGTCAATGTGAAGTAAAAGCCATAAAATGACTGAATCCTTTCACTGAGGGGAGACATATGTACTTGTCTAAACATAAAAATTTTTTATCTAAAGCTAATCGTTTCTTTCTGTGGAGAGCATCTCCTGCTTGACATTCTTTGAACTATTCTTATAGGCCAAGGTTTTGACCATCCACTTCCCATCCCAAGAAACTTCTTGTTGTTTCTGTAACTAGCTTGGTCGGGTTTGACTTGTGTTTAATGATTTGATGGGCGTGTCAGTGAGGCAACAATGTTTTCTCTCCCCGTCATCATAATCCAGCAGTCAGATGTCTTCAGTAGTGTCTACTGTGTTTTGGCCCTTGTTTAGTATCCATAAAAACAAATTATCAAAGAATTTACCATTTGAAAAAATATATCATTTTCAATAGCCTCGCCTTTGAGCAGTAATTAATTACAACAACTACACTTTTAATGACAGGTAATTTTTGTGTTTTTCAGATTAATGTATAAACAAGCAAAATAGACATAAATATTTGCACTTTCAAAAACCAAACCATCAACATCATATGTTTGAATGATTTTTGAACATAGTTGGCCAACCCAAGATCCAATGAAAGCAGGGAGGGAAGGACGGTAAAGCAGAAATAATGTGTTTATATAATTTTTCAGATTTGTGTTTAGGAGCCTCGACAGGTTCCTGGGTTTCATGACTTATTTACAGATCTTATACATTTCAACTCATTATGCAATTGTAGATAAATACATGGTCACATGCACAAGATCAATAGAGACATCTAAAAATAATTAATATGCTAATGTTTGGTGTCTCTGTTCTAAAACAGAAAGGAAAGTTGATGAATTAAAGACTTGCTTCATAATCCTTCCTATACAGGCTAAAGGGTGGAGAGATGGCATGGTATCATCCTATGAGAACAGGCACAGACCGCTGTCATCAGGTGAGGTGGAGGGCATATCTTGGCAGGGCCCACGGACCATTTTGCTCCGAAAGAACTCACAGGGATTTGGCTTCACTCTTCGCCACTTCATTGTCTATCCTCCAGAGTCTTCCTTCCACAGCCTCAGAGTAAGTAGCTGCTTGCTGCTGTGGGTCTTTGACCAAAATACAAGGCTTTTTCTTCCAGTGGTCATGCTGTAGACTCATAGGAGGAGGAAGGAGGGGGGAGGTTGTCCACCTTACACCTGACTGTTAGCTGGGGGCCAGCTATTTGCAAAGGGTCAATATGGAATCTGATTATTCTCAGGGACTCTGTGTACAAAGCACAGCGCTGGAGTCAGTTTTGTGTGATTTGTTGAATCTGTTCAAAATGGAGATAAGTTTTTCTTTGAAAGCTATGGTAATTTTTATCCTGGTTCTAGCCTCATGCTTAACATGTAAACATGATTAGTCATCTTATCTAGCAGTTCGTGAACTGAAGAATGGTAGGAATTAATCTCCCAAATGCTGCAAAATTGATTTAGATCTACAATGACTATATGTTTTTTATCTGTCTGTGTTCTGTGTGTCGACCACATATTGAAAATATCAATATGCTGCTCAGTCACACAAGGTAAAAACCAACATTGTGTGTCAGCCAGATGTTCATACAGTTAATCGGTCTTGCAGCCAAGTCAGCTGGTGGCAGTAAGCTCTTGATTTGGTATCTTGTGGGCTGAGCAGCACCACTCTGTGGTCACAAAGAAAATGTAACATGCTGACATCTCTCCCACAGGACAAGGAGAATGGAAATGCTGCTGCAACAGGTAACTACATAATTAGCTTTACATTGCAATGTGATCTACTGGATCTATTCTGTTATGTGACTCAAGCACTGATGCTGAGAGAGAGTGAGTGTGTGTGTGTCTGGAGGGGGAATAGATGGAGCTGGTTCAACTTTGTGGGTTTTGCTCAGATAAGAGAAGATTTTCTGAATTGTCTGGATGAAAATTTGGCATTTATATAACCAGCCTTTGTCAGCACTAACCATGTGATGATTTTTCATCAAATCCCACTCCGCAAGGGAATATTTCACTATTTTTAACATAGTAATTTCATTAAATTGGTATCTTATTTGAAATAGTTTTACTATGGGTTTCCCCATGGTATTGACAGAACTACACTTGTGTTTTGCTGCATTCATCGTATTTTATGTTTGTTTGATGTGTATTGTTGGATTATTGTCATGAATGGTTTCTGTGTATCCACATCATCTTTATTTGGGACTACAGCTGGGTATTACCAACCAACTATAATCTGGTACAAATATCTCTTCATATTTCCATATGATTAATGTGACTTGCACACCGTCTCTTAAAAATAAGCGTAGTAAGTAAGTCTGTATGAATATAACTCTGTGGTTAAGCAGGTTTTCAGCGGTCTCATTTGGAACCCATGGACACCATCTTTGTGAAGAGTGTCAAAGAAAACGGTCCTGCCCAACAAGCTGGACTTTCTACAGGTAGAAGATACGGTCAATATTGGGGACAGGATGCATGTCCAACTTCTGCAGGCTTTACCCATACACGCACCCACACACGCACTAAAGCACAGAGACATGGAATTATGTACACTATGTACACACAATATCACATACAAGGAGAGAGATGGACATTAACATTAACATTATTTTAGCTATAATATCATAATAAAAACGTAGAATCAGTGGTAAAAATATGAATGATAATAAGCATGAAATAGTGAGGATTTTATCTTCATATGATAAAACTCAAAATAGGACAGTCAGGGCTGCTCTGCTGGAAGAGCCAGGAAAAGCCAATGTGCATTTGCCACATCTGTACTCATCTCAAGTATTTGCAGTCATGCATGATTTGTTTCAGCTTTCCTTTGATATGTATGTGGCTGTCAAGTAACATTTTTCATAATTCTCACCTAATAAGCATGATTGTTGATTTAGAAGGTTTAACTTATTTAAAATATGTGTGCAACATTCACAGGGGACAGACTGGTGAAGGTGAATGGTGAAAATATTCTTGGGAAAACCTACTCTCAGGTGATTGGACTTATCCAAAAAAGGTGAGACTTAATTATTTTTTGCATAGTCACATGAGCTCCTGTTTATTTTCTTCTTATGGATTGGTCTTTTCTGCAGTGAAAATATTCTGGAGCTTTCCATTATGCCAAAAGATGAGGATGTGTTGCAGCTGGTAAGTGTGAGTATGATTTCTCTTTCTCTTAGTAGGTAGCAAAGGCTATGTAGCTCTTATTTATCTTTTATCACTTTAAGGAACTTAATTTTAACATTTTAAATGTGCATGGTCAAATAAGAAGGTTATCATCATCCATTGGAAATAAGACATATTCATCTTAAAATCAGTTTAAGATTGTTTATAAGTTATCTACAGGCACCAATACTTGAGTAAAAGTACAGATATCTTACTGTAAAATGACTCAAGTAAAAGTTGAATGTCACTTATTAGAATATTTCTAAAAATGTACTTAAATATTGTGACAAAGTATTATTATTTTGTTACAATAAACCCCTGCAAAGGAATTTAACAAAACAACAACACAGATCCCAGTATAATGAAAACATGTCTTTTTAAATGTTTTTATCCATTGGACAAGGCAGTCATTAAAATATTCATATCACAAGAACTAGGTTTGGGACATATTCTCCTCCCAGCTTGTCAAACTCGCATGGAACACTTCTGAAAGGATGTCACAGCTGTGTTGTTGTACTGTTTCAAAAACTAAATAATTTTGGGTCTGAACAAGGTATTAGACTTCATGACAAATAATATCCTGTGGACAAAGGCACAAAATAGGTCACAACCTGTAAATGTGCAAGTAGTAGTCGAAGTATTGACACTGTATCCTTATCTGAGTCGCCGCCCCCCCTGAGCCTGGTTCTGCTCGAGGTTTCTGCCTCTTAAAGGAAGTTTTTCCTTGCCACTGTCACCAAGTGCTTGCTCATCGGGGGATCTGTTGGGTCTCTTTAAATAAATTTATAAAGAGTTTGGTCTAGACCTGCTCTATATGTAAAGTGCCTTGATGTAACTTTGTTATGATTTGGCGCTATACAAATAAATCTGATTTGATTTGATTTGATTTGATCTGAGTCACACGCAAACATTCATAGTCAACCCTGTCCACATCAACAATGTCATTGGATCTTTTGTTGAACAGGGTTTCAAATCAATCTATCAATGAGGGCCTATCATTGTCGCTGTCCCAGTGGTACATGTACAAATACAACAATCACTTCTACTTTTCCAGCATGGTCCAAACCCAGGAAACATAAACATGTGTGTGCTTCTGCGGTTAATGTAAGATTTAATGTTATATTTGTTGCCAAAGAAGTTAATACAGTTGAAATGTGGTATTAGCAGGTGCCAACAATGGTAACAAGCAAAAAGCCAAAGCTGTTATTGACAAGAAAACACAAGTGTTCCTGCATGATCCATGCCCTAATTACCTCATTCTGCCCTTTGGCTGTTCCTGCCACCTTTGCTCTTTTATCCCTTCTGTCAATTGTACATTATGCCATAAATCTTCCTGTCTGCAGGCATACTCCCAGGATGCCTACCTAAAAGACAATAAGCCATATTCAGATGGGGCACAGAGTCTCCCTGAGCCCCCACTTCTCTCCTCAACTTCCACAAAGCCTACCTCCACACTCCCCTCAGCCCACAGCCTCCTGGACAACCACCAGTCCCAATCTGGCACCAGCATCTCACCACTGGATGACCACCCATCTGTTGCTTCTACCCCCACCTCTGGCTGGCCTGGGCCTGAGGATTCTGGTCATTTTACGCTGCTAGGAAAGCAACGTGGCAGCTGCTCTCTTGCCATCAGTGCGTTTGACTTTCACTTTGCTAACCACAATGCTGCCATTGCATCAGCAACATTGCCTCCGCTAAGGAAAAGCAGCCTGCCAGCCTCTACCCGCACCCATGCTGATGCCCTATGCCACCAGGCTCTGTCAGACTGGTACTACAGCCAGGCTGAGGCTGCAGAACACATGTCCCCATGCCACCGCAGTATCTCTCAGGACCATTTAGCAGAACTGGGGCTAAGGTTGGCACTTGGTCCTGGACCTGCGTCTGCCACTACGGCTTCATCAGAGCAATGCAGGAGAGAAACCTTCAAGCGCCACCACCAGGCAGCTGCTGCATCCCATGATTCCTATTGGATAGCTGGCTGGGGTGGGGTGGCTGGACCAGAAAGTCGGTCATGCTCAGAGAGTCTGCTGGCAGCTTATGCTGAATATGAGCACAATTATGGGCGTTCTGTTGAAACACTGGCACAAGCCACTGCACTGGTCTCACAACACTATGAATACACTTCACCAAGCTCCCACATTACCAAGCTTAGCAAGCAAACCAATCTGAAAGTCTCAGGAGGACACCAGCATCAAAACACAATGACACCCCCTATCACCTCCACAGGATCTCTCAGCAGGCAATCAGGCCAGCAGGTGGCTGAACCCCAAACAAGACGAGTAAAAGAGGAAAGCAAGACAAGACGAGTAAAAGAGGAAGTGCTCGTGGGCTACAAAAGCTACAGCCACAAAGGAGGTCACTTCCTGCAGCAGGCCCACTCCTTCAGAGAGCCCAGCTACAGGGGCCCCCACCTAAACTTGTGCGCCGGGAGGAAGAGCAGCCTTGCAGACAGTGAGAGGAAAGCAGCACTCAGGCCCCAATCCACACCAGCCCTGCCTGTGTCAGAAATGGAGAGAGCCCCACTGGGTGGGAAGAAGGAGGCCATCCCTCCTATTTCACTGAATCAGGAGGTGGTGCTCAGGAAGAATCCTCTTACAGGTTGTCAGACCCACACTCAGGCTCTTCATCACCCCCACCACAAAACACACATGGAGTCACCGAAGACTTCTGATTTCACGCCTTCCTCTTCAGTCACTCCCTCTCCTGTCCCTGTGGGGCCTGGCACCAAGCACAGGATCAACAGTGGACTGGCACAGCATGCTTATGACTCCTTGTCTTCTATTCCCTTCATAGGTCAGTGATGACATTACATTTACACAAATTCTGTTAAAAATGACATTGGACACGTCTTCAGTCTTTTTTATTTTGAATAATCATGCTGCAGCACAGCTCTTCAACATTTCATTGACCTCAAAATTTAGAAATGTTTTCTGTTTCTATCCTTTACACCTCTCATGAAAAACTGTGTGCTCTGGAGGCAGAAATGATAGACTTGCAACGGGCATGCTGGTTGTTAGTCTGGTCTATCTTCCCTCTGTCTACTCCTGCACCCTCTTATGGTATCAGTATGTCAGAATACTGTCATATTGTAAATTTTGGTTTTTGGGAGAGTCGCACAAGTCGCACACACACATACACACAGATGGTATGTCCTGTCTGCACCCAATCTTCATGTCTCACTATGTGTGGGACTATGCTAAGGAATGCTCTGTGGTGTTAACATAGTCCCTCTCCCCATGGCCACCCTCACTTCCTCCTCATCACCCATGTCCTCATTTGTCCAGCTTCATTCTCTGGACTTCTGTCAGTCTCACTCAGCTGAACTCTTTGAGAATTAGACGAATATACAGTGCGTTTAAAGAGATTCATCCAACCCTCAGTGTGTTTGGAGTAAAACTGATAAACATCAATGGGCTAGCCTTAAGCACGCATTTATATTAAATGGTACATATAGCAGAAAATGTAATTTTTGGCACTATTCATTGTATGAAGTATGAACAAGTCTGGACTGTTACTACAGAGACCAAAATCCCTCCACGAGCCTGCACTTCCTCTTATAACACACTATAACACACTTATAGCAGTTAATAATAAATAATTTCATGAGAATCAGCAAATCATATTCTCAAGCTTAGCTTTTGGTGATTGTGTTCCTTCGACTTGTACCACCTCATCCTATGAGAAACAAACACTCACTCACTCATTTTCATCCGCTTTATCCGTCTCCGGGTCGCGGGGCTGCTGGAGCCAATCCCAGCTCACATAGGGCGAGGGGTGGGGTAGACCCTGGAAAGGTCGCCAGTTCATCACAGAAACAAACAATAGTTTTGTTTTGTTTTTTTCATCAAGAACAGCAAAGTAACACCTCATGCCCTGAGATAAAATGTATCCAAAACTAAATTGGAATTGTATTCAAGGTATTCCTTTAATTTGCATGTATATATTAAACCCATGATTGAACCCATGAAGTAATAATAAATGTAAGTGATTTTATTCACTAAAAGTTTGAAACACCCAACCATCTTTTCTGTACACTTCATGACCATTCATTTTGACTCTGTCTCATCCTACTTCTTGTGTTCTCTGGCTTGTCTTTTGTCTCCTCAGGCAGCATTAAAGGTCGACGCTCATCTTATCTGCTGGCTATCACCCCTGAGAGGTCAAAATCCTGTGATGAGGGGCTTAATGCCTTTAGGGAAGAAGGCTGTGTCTTCTCGTAAGTCAAGAGCTTCCATGACAAACAAGCTGTATCCACCACCAGTCCTTGTTCTTGTCCACAGAGAGGAACAGATGCTCTGATCCACAAAATTCCACCACCTCCCTTTAATTCAACTGCAGGACATGTCATGTAACACACTGTTGTTGTATTTGATAAGAATTAATTTCATTGCATGTATTTACCTACATAAAATGTTTCCCTTGTATATGTAGGGGAACCTGCAGGAATAAGAAATGGTGGTACAGAACAAACACAGGCCTTTCTAAAAGATTACCTTATTTCAACAGAAGTGGATTTACTCCAAAGTAACTGCAGTTTCAGGAAGTTTATTAGCTGCCTCACCTGTTTGAAACTTTTTGATGTTTGTTAGTTTTTTCTAACTGTTAAACGTGTATGTTTGTCTCTTACAGATAATTTCAAATAGCAACACTGGACACTTGTAGTTGTTGTAACATGTGTTTTATGTTTCACAGCAAACTACCAAAAAGAGTCAAGAGTTTCTTCACTGATGGGGTGAGCTATTGCAATTACTCTACTTGACATTTGACGGCAAAACTGAGTACAGCTTCACTAAAATATCCAGCATTGACCAACAATGCTCCAGTGTTCAGGAAATTAGCCTTGAATGGAGATTGCATCACTGCTGTCAACACTTTAGTTGCAGTGATTGGTGGTAAACTGACTTGTTGTGTTGTGGTTGTATTCTGGCGCCTGCACTATCGATGTATTATATACATATGTACATATATACATATGTATATGTATATATGTATGTATGCATTAACGATTACTTATACACAAGATCAAACACTGTATAATTACATTACTAGGTAAAATGCCCATTTAGATTTACGGAGCACACAGCAATATTGTAACGAGGTGTACTCAGTGTGGTGGTAGCCTGTGCACATACTTCCCTTAATTTTCCAGTAATCAATGTGCATAGTGTCCACTTTGAACACCTTGATAGCTCTACATTCTGTTTCAGTCCCTGGAGAGCCTGCAAGCTCAGGAAGAGGCCCATTCCAAACGCCACTCTACCTCTGAACTAGGAACCATCACTTTCAGTGATGTCCGCAAGGAGGGCTGGCTACACTACAAACAGATCCTCACAGAGAAGGGAAAGGTAGAACATGCTGCCTGTCAAATTCCAATCTGATAGTGACATCACTGTAAAAAATGTATTCTAAGTAAACCTCTTTCACATCAAACAGAAGTAGTCAAAGGCCAACTGACCATCCCCCATCAGTAGCATATTCTGTCATCTGTAGCTGAATTTGGCTATTTAACATTGCCATCATGTACTGATTGAAGAAATTAACTAAAAGTAACTCTTCATAATGTCAGCACTATGGTAGCTGTATATGGAGGGGAACCTGCAGGCTTCAACAGTGAAAATACTTCACGTTGTACTGTATAGTTTATCAAACTCATCTCCAAGCTGGTGTTTACATGTGCACGTGAATATGACTATAGAATATATAGAACATTAATTCTGCACGTTCTATAGTTACATAATAGTCTATTCCAAGATGTTCATTCATTACATCCAGTCTGCATTCGTTTGCCATGTGAAAAATCCAGACCTTAACAGATCTGTGTTCCTGTTTCTGTCTGTTGCCATTGTAGAAAGTTGGTGGTGGCATGAGGCCATGGAAACGTGTCTTCTCTGTACTGCGTTCCAATTTGCTATTCCTCTACAAGGACAAGCGAGAGGCGGTCCTTCATGGGGCAGGAGCGGGGACCAGCCAGGATGACCATCCCCCAGTCAGCATCCGTGGCTGCCTGATTGACATTGCCTATAGTGAAACAAAGCGTAAGCACACCCTAAGGCTGACCACACAAGACTTTTGTGAGTACCTGCTGCAGGCAGAGGGCAGGGACGACATGCTGACCTGGATCAGAGTGATCAAGGAGAATAGCAAGACTGAAAATGAGGTTAGACCCTTATCCGCAGTTCATCTTAAAAAATTTATACAACGCACACATTCTTTCCTCATTCATGTTTTTCATTTGTTCTAGGAGATTGGTTTCTCAAGACAAGCGCTTATCAACAAGAAGCTGAATGATTACAGAAAGCACAGGTCAGACTGATTAAATCTGTCTACATAGTCTGCATAGCTAATTGTCAGGGTCTAAGCATTTCCTAAGCAATAACTGTCCAAGAAAGAAAAACAAGGGAGCCAATTTTTTACATAACACTGAGGTAAAGTACACAGGGATTTCCTGGATTCCTTTCAGCCTCCATTTCAAAGAATAACCTTTGACCACAGTGCATTTCATTGCATTTTCAATCATCTTTGATTGTCTCTCTGTGCAGTCTGACAGGTAATAAACCGGACTCCTCCCCTAGAGTACATCGTATAATGCCCCCCTTCCTCCTGGCAAAGACTGACAACTCATCAATTAACCGTACCTCCAGGGCTGGTGGGTACAAATACAGCTCTGATCAGTGTTTGCAAAGTTTTAACGGCTGGTTAGAGGCAGCAACAGTTAGAACACACAGATTGATAGTTTTTTTGGTCAGTGTGGTTGTTGGTGAGTTCATTGCTTTGGCCCAGATAGAGCCAAACCATTGGATTAGATTGTCATGGCATTTTGTGGTTTTCTACAAGAGCTGCAAAAACCAGGAGCAAATTCTCAGCTGTGCTACTGCTGCTAAACTTTATAGCAGTTAAAGAAATAATGTGTGACACTCTATAATAAGTGGAAATGTACAACTGCTCACTATCAAAACCAAGGACACTGACGGGATTAAAGCATGGCTGAATAAACATGAGCAACAATCTGCATTATGGTTTCCATCCATACAAGAAACAGTCCGTAAAAATAAACCAAATGCATGGATGAATGGAGGTTGTTTTCTTTTTTATCATTGGATCACCATTGGATCCACACCAGGAGTAGTTATTCCATACTAGTTATCTACTGACATACTAGGCATGAAATATGTGTGCACTCAGATGACAACAAGGTACTGTGGGGAATCAACATTATGAAGAAAACCAAGAAGACAGGCAGTCCAAAGGCTTTTGGTGTACGACTGGAGGACTGTCAACCTGCCATCAACCATAAGGTAAACCCCTGGTGTTTAAAATTGAGGCTAGAACAGCTGTAGCAGCAACATAATTCATAGCACATGGACTGATAACATTGACATTGACATTATTGTTACCAGAAGAAAATAATAATCTGGGCTACATGTGTTTGTCATGTGAAGAAACTCTGCAAAAGAGGCATACCAGATTAGTATCAATCTGATTTCGAAGTTCTCTAACAGGTAGCTTTTTATCATCATGATATTTCATATTTAATTGATCTGAAGGGACGACTAATTCTCATTTGTTGACGATAATTAATTTGACACTGAAAAAGAACTCTTAACATGGGTTGACATTTAGATGCTATTACACAACCTGAGAGCCCTTTATTCAATTATATCGATCAGACTAGTGTTTATCTTGTCACAATGAAAGTAACAAAGGAACTCTGTGGCTCTCACCTTGGTACTTTATTGCTTCCTTCATCCTTCCCTCCTTACTGGTTTCTGCCACCTTTTGTCTTCCTCCTTATCAACCTCAAATCTGTCTTTGTTTTTGCTCTTTCTGCAGTTTGTCCCTTTGATAGTGGAGATGTGCTGTGGCGTGGTGGAGGCAACAGGTCTAGAGTACATTGGCATCTACCGGGTGCCTGGTAACAATGCCATGGTGTCAAACCTTCAAGAGCATCTCAACAAAGGCATGGGCATCAACACTGCTGAGGAGGTGAGAAAGATATGTAATTTTAAAGAATAGAAAAGAGTGCTTAAAACAATGAATTGTGTCTTTGAGTTTGATGTAAAAACCATTAATAATTTTGCGACGTTGTACAGTTCTCCCTAAGATATACTAAGCCCGTCCCCACATGTCTCTACAGAGATGGCAGGACCTGAATGTAATTAGTAGCCTGCTTAAAGCATTCTTTCGAAAACTGCCTGAACCTCTGTTCACTGACGGTGAGGCCACTCCTGTGGTTATCATGAAGCATATCCTGATTATAATGAATGGAAATATTGTTGCATGTTGTTTGCATCTGGCCAATGGCATATTCCCTGTCTACAGACAAATACAGTGATTTCATTGATGCCAACCGGGTTGAAGATGCAGAAGACAGACTGAAGACCATGAAGAAATTGGTACATATGAAATACAGAACAATGAATATGTACAAATGAAATCTTTGTGACACTATTTCCTGTTTGTCTCACTTTGTTACCAAGATCCATGACCTCCCAGATCACTATTACCACACCCTCCAATTCCTAGTGGGCCACCTCAAGAGGGTGGCGGATCATTCTGAAAAGAATAAGGTGCCCTGCCTGCACTAATTTGGTTTTGTATCATGACTGTACACAGGCATGATACTAATGTGTCATTACATGTACTTGTACTGTGTCATGTATGACTGTATTTTCAGATGGAACCCAGAAACTTAGCTCTGGTGTTTGGTCCCACTCTGGTGAGGACATCAGAAGACAACATGACTGACATGGTAACTCACATGCCAGACCGCTACAAAATAGTGGAGACACTCATCCTGCATGTAAGAACCAGTATCTTTCAGTGTGAGAAATAGTGTGCTTTTTTATTGGTTGTGTCAGTCATTATGCGTTGACAGTGTGTACTAATTTTGTATTTTGTTGCTTCAACAGTATGACTGGTTCTTCAGTGATGGAGAGCTTGTTAAGGAGGAGAAGGTATATTGTCATAGTATCATGAAGACATTTTGCAGTTGGTGGAGCTTAAAAGTATCTGTTCCCTATATTCGATTCTTCTGGATATGTGTATGCATGTCTGTGTGTGTGTGTGTGTCTGTGTGAAGGGTCCAGTAGATAAGCAAGAAATGCAGCATGTGCCCAACATTGATCACTTGCTGTCCAACATCGGCAGGCCAGGCATGCCAGGAGAGGCATCAGGTGAGGAGACAGACATGTTTATGAAACAGGGATTTTGTCTGTGTGATTGACCGATAGCTGCTTCAGTAACACCACCAATACCAAAGTTAGCTGTGGCTGGTTTAATTCACGATTTAGTTTCTTTTTGGGCATTTGTCTGGCTCTCTTTTGATTATTGTTCTGTCTTTTTATACTATCCTGTCTTTGAACACACACCTGTAGCTTTTTGCTGTTGTTTTCCAGTGTTCTTCTTGTTGCAGTGACTGAGACTCCTATAGCGATATATTGCTTGTGGGTCCAAAGAGCTTATGTCCTTGGTGGAGCCTATGGTAATCACAGCCAATGAAAACTCATGAGTAACACAGTCTGTTGATCCTCTGCTGAGAGCTGTCTCTCTGGCTTCAGTAAAGGATGCTGGTCCAAAATAGTTCTACCCTAAATTACCACTGACATTTATTTCTTGCAGTCATATGCTGACTGAATCAGTTGTCTGTGTTGACTATATCGATCGATCATCTTTCTGTTTGTAAAGATGTGCTCCCCTTAGTAAACATAGAAGTGTTTGGTGGGAGAGATTGCCATCTTATTTACAATAGCATAATAATTGCTTCTGTGGGGAAGACTAAACAATGGCTTCAATTATTCCAGATGGATGCAGATGCAAACTCAACACTTTTTTAAACAACAAAATGTTTAAAGCTACAGATTAAGTGATCACACAATTAGTATCTTCTTGAATTGACTGAGGGATAACTTGGAAAGTGCCACACATTACTATTGTTTCCGTTGAAGAAAGCATCTACATGTTTATGAAACAGTCTAAATGCCAGCAGCGGATGGTGCCATGCAGCATAAGCTGTTTCTATGTAAGTCAGAAAGAGAAAAAATTATTTGAAGAGATAGAAAGAGGCACAGAATCGAAGTCACCAAATTTTACATTTATGCTCAAATTTAGTCATGCTTGCAGTGCTTCTGTTGTGAATCCACAATCCACTGAGAACTCACACATGGTGAGCACAGAGATTAAAGCTGACTGTTCTTCCTGGTTGGTGAAGCTGAGTAAAAATTAACACAATCATCTTTGTACACAGAATGAGTCTGAAACAAAGCATCAATATGAACTATGGTAGACTTTTAGACTGTGCTATGTGAAGCTATTTCAAGTTTCTGTGCAACATATAAACATCAGCAGTCAGAGCTGTCACTGGCAGAGAACTGACTATCCCAAAAAAGACTTGATATATTAACCTCTGTCAATCACTGACTGCCTGACTTTTCGTTTGGCTAATACACTAACTGACGGGGTCTGTTTGACTGCCTCTCTGACTTTCTGACTGACCTTCATGTTGTGTCCTCCTCATGCATGTTAGTGGATGTGACTTTTCTGCACGTCAATGCTCATGATCATGTTTCCACTTCTCTCTCTTTCTCTGGACTTTCTGCTCTTGTTTCCTGAAGCTGAGACAGTGGATCAGCCTCTTCGGTATGAACAAGTCCACTCTTGCTCTACTGTATGTGTTTGCTGTTTCTTTTCTTTTTTCTTTTTTTAAGTATTGATTTGTTTTTTTGGGATCAGATGAATGGATTCATAAAGTTTCTATCAGTGATAGTTTTCCTTTCTCCCCATCTCTTTGGTTGTGTTGAAGACACGTTCTATCTGTATTTTGTGCTGAAAGTCAAGAAAACAGCTCTAGTTGTTTTTCAGATTTTAAAGACCAAACATTAGCTCATTGCTAATTGTTCTGTTATCTAGGGTGTGTTGTAATTAGTTAGATAGCACACATTTGTTGCACTCTTTAGACTGTCATCTGTTCAATATTAACATGGCTCTAATCTTATTTGTTTGTGACAGATTCAACCACTAGTGATTCTTTGAAGTCAAAGGTAAGGCCGTAATATCTTACTTGCACTTGAACTATAAACTGAAATGATAATCATGGCTTATGAAAAATGTACTTTTATTTAATCTCAACCTTACAGCATTCTGCAGGCTCCAAGAAAGACATTCATGCCAGGGACTTCCTACCCAAGTCCATCATCTCTGCTGTGACCCGCAAACGTAAAAAATGCCTGAGTACCTACTTACCTGGAAGCAGTGCTGATGAGGATTCCGAGCATGAGCCAGTCAAAGCCAGTAACTATGGCGGAGGAGAAGGAAGGGTAGGGGAAAAAGAGGAAGATAGAAGAGAGGAAGAGGTATTCAAGGAACAACATATCCATAAACCAGAAAAATGTAAGGAAAAGGAAAATGGCATGGGATATGGAGAGACCATAGAGAAAAGTGGCTCTTTGGTTAATGGAGGTGGGGCTTTGAATGTTGTGGGCAAGGGAACAAACAACGGGTCAAAAACGTTTGAAAAGGACACCAAACAGAGAACACCATCACCAGACACTCCACATCAGCTTTGCCCAAACAGTTTACTCTGCTCGCACCAACAAATCCTTGCAATGTACCCAAAACTTTCAGCTGCAATTAGTTCTCCCTCCCACTTGAGACCTGACAATCCGACAAGAGGACACCCCACAGTCCCCCTCTGGATCCCCCCCACCCTTCTCTACCAGGCCTCCAACTTTCGCACAATTCAGGAGCCAGACTGGAATCAACCAGTGCCAGTACGCTATGGCAGGACTGGAGTTGGAAGAGCAAGGGCAACATCCATGAATCTAGACCTTGAGCTAAGCAGGAATGGGGATAGAATCAGAGGTGGGGGGCAGAAAGAATGGAGCTAATCAAAGTCATTGAGGCACTAGGTCAGCAATGCTGTGTTGGGACTTCCAAGGGTTCACTCGTAGACTCATGAATTTTTTTTTTTTTTTTTTTTGGTTGTATGGAGTTAACGAACTCTTTGACAGTGTCTCTCTGGCATCAACACATTCTACTGATCAACATTTCATTATAAATGCATTTTTAATCCAAAATCAAACCTACAGCAACATTTTCTTTGTAAAAAAGTGCTCTATACATTGTATGAGTTTGACTTCTTCAGACCTTATCTCTATCCACCTTTGAAGTTGATGGAATTGTGCCACAAACTTATATTTGGCTGGCCTCAACACTAGTCTTCATTGTCCTGCTGATACAAACCTCATCACACACTGACTATGCATGGCTACCTCAGACAACCCTCCATCAATGACCCACACACCATTATCACTTTTAAGTATTATGTAGATTATAAAGTTGTGCAGAAATTTGAAACATTCAAGAGGTATGTTGATGTAGTCAATTGTTTTACACCATCAAAGAAATATTTCAAGTCCTGTACAAACAGGCTTTAACTGACATTTCTAAAATGTTTCGGGAATAAACAACAGAGAAAGCAAGGCATATTAGCAAACAGTGTATTTCATTGTGTGCTTTATATACAGAATGTTGTCAACCTAGTAGTTTTCAGTAATGCCACAATGGGAAATCACATTGCAAAAACGGCTTTGTCAGCCCTTTATGATCTCTTCCAAAGCCTTCAGTGGATATACAGGGAATGCCAATGATCTATGAAATGTCTCTCTCTGGAGCATTTGACCCAGGCACCATTCCAGCTACCACGCCCTTAAGCACTAAAGCATGGGTTAGTGCTCAAAACATTACTATTGTACTTTTCTCTGTGTGTGTGTATGTGTGTGTGTATAGAGATTGGTGAGAGCTTTGAGCATACTGAGCCCATTTGTAATTTTTGAGGCAGCTATGTCAAGTCATGCCAAAATGTTTTTCCAGTTAGAGTAACTGCACAGTATGGCGATGTAGTCAGCCAAGAGACTTTAGTATTACTCCAGCTGATCCACTGTATCAGTGTGAAATAAATATATATATATATATTTTTTTTTCTTCATGAAAGCAGATGAAACTGAGCAAATTGCCTGTTCAAAATCACAAACCACTGAATTTTACATGATTGATATTTGTCCTTCTCATATTTTCATTTTGCATCCTCCCAGAGTTGTAGTCCAAAAACTAGATGTAGCTGGACTTAACTGTAATGCTAACTAGTTTTGCACTGCCAGATTCCATGTTGGTTTCAATCATATCTAAATCATATCTTCAATTCTACTCTCTATGCCCTTGTGCATATTCTTTGTGCATTGTACTTCGTGCATGTACTTCATTACTGTGTGTGGACCAATTTTTGTTAACAATCGTTAACACTGCCTTTTAAGTTAACCTGTGTATATAGATATACATATTAAATTATTTGTTTTGGCAAATGATTTGTATGCATGTATTTTTTATCTAAGGTAAATGTGTTTCCTGAGTCCAATGAACCTTCTATGGTATATGTGTCAAACTCAAGATGCAAGAGCTTAAAAGGTCTGATTGTCTTAAAATAAATAAGTCAAAAGTGTACATTGACCATAAACTACTGATTATGTTACCCACAAAGTGACAGCATCCCACTAGATTGCAGTGTATCCAGATCAGTGCGATTTTCAACAATTGGAATTGAGAAATACAAATGATCCCAAAATGTCCAGGAAGAAAAAAACTGATGCAGATGGAAGGCTGTTTCATGAAAGGTGGTAAGGCGAATATATATTTGTGCTTCCAGGAGAAAAACCGGTATGTCTTTTGTGCTATGAGGCGGAGTACAATGTATGTTGGCATTTTGTCACCAAACATGGAGCCAAGTGTGTCAAAGTTAGCCTTCCAGAAAAACAAAGAACTGTCACAATTGCTGGTTGTATCGTTATTCTGCCCCTCTTGACCGTGACAAAAAAGTTTTGAACAAAGTTAATGTCATAATTGGTGTTGGATGATATTTTTCTGTATTCACTTGGATAGTTTGATTGTTGATTGATGGAGTAATGTGGGTTTCTTAACCTGACTAATTAAATGGATTTATGTTAAAATAACAAAGGAACTAGTAAATAGATTTTTTTTGGGGGGGGGGGTCTGTGCAAATGCATATGTAATATTTGTAATTTGAAGTAATACATTCAGTTATTGAAGGAGTAGTTACATTTATACTGTCTTACAGTTACATGTAGCCCTATGAGGGCAACCATTATGCTGATGTTGCCCTCGATGAAAATGAGTTTGACACCCCTGTTCTATGGACTGGGGCACAGATCAGGTCAAGCTTTGGGTACAACAGCAGCCTCAATCACAAGGAAATGGTAGAAGCTTAGAATCGCCAAAATTTAGCAGTCCGCAAAAGTATAAAAGAGAGGATAGGCCATTGTGTAAAAAATACACAAAAGCCTGCTGGACTATGTCAGATGGCATTTAAATGACTCCAAGCAAGGGAAACCAGATTCTCTTGTCTGATGACAAATTTGAGGATACTTGAAGGTGGCAGTTTACAGATGCTTCCCAATCAATACCTCTCAGTACAAATATACACCAAGAAGAATTGGATAAACTACCAAAAAGCAGATGTGCAAAACTTGGAAACAGCTTAAATATATGCTGGCATTTCTTGCTGGACCAGAAATCCTGCAGAAAAAAAAAATGGAGGCCTTCATGTTAAAATTGCCCCACGAAGACAAGACAATTCTGCCGTTTTGGTGAACACAGATTTTTAATTTAGCCTTTTGCTTCAGTGTGGTACAAGACTGTTGCAAGATTTGGGCAGTTTGAAATCTGCTCTTTGAATTTAGTGAATTTAGTTCACAGAGCCGCTGGCAAAAATCTGAGCTCTAAAGCCAAAGATCAACGACTTCAAACCTCAGTGGGTCAACATATGTCTGGTCTTGTCTGACATTCACAATTGAGTGAAATATTACAGTTTACAGAGATTTAAGAGAGAAATTACTCTGAAATGTGTTGAATCTGTAGACAAACCTCTCCCACTGGAAAGAAGATATAGTTTTCATATTGCTGTTTGACACTAATCTTATTCTGTATATTCCCAAGATATAGCTAAACCAGAAGAAAAGGAGTAATGACAACATTGGATAGAATCATAGCACAAATCTCGAGGCTCTTTATGAGCGTAGGAATATCTCCAAATTTAATGAAGGCAGCATCAAATTGAGTATGTACCTGCTGCCCAACACAATCCGGCTATAGAATCAACAAGTTTAAATAAGACTCATTTGCTGTAGGGAGGATTTCTGGATCCCTAGGTCTTCAATCCAACCAGATACTATCTCAAAATAGCCCACAAAAGTCTCCCCCTCCTCCTGGTGCAGACAAAGACAACAGAGGATGCCTTGCATCATATACGTTTGAGTCAATCCTTGGAGTAGTACGGATGTAACTCCTTGCACTTCTAGATCACTGTAGCAGAGCAGTGGCATTTCCGCTCACTTCATGAAGAAATTCTGCGACTCCTCTGGGCTTTCCTCAGCAGGTAGACTAGACCCTGAGCAACAAATGGCCACACCAGGAATAGGAAGATGGTTTGACCAGACACCACAAATGACCACCACCTCTCCTAAGAAAAAGAGACAAAATAAATAAATAAATAAATAAATAAAAAATAAAAAAAATCTACCACTGTCATAATGCAGACATAACCCTGTTCGAAGCATGTGCCGAAACTGAAGCCAAACAGCAAAGATATGGTCAGAAAATGCTACATGGACCCAAGGAGAGCAATGTAGCTCAATCTACACAAAGCTTTAACCACAGCTCACACTTTGAGTGTGAATGTTTTAATGTCATACATACAGCAACATACTCTATACATTCTACAGTTTTCTGAACACTCATGAACGACACCAACAGCTGTGGAACAAAACTCTTACTTATTCACCTGTGGATGTGATGCTTGTGCAGCACAATGCAGACAGGGTGTCCACTCTGAACCATGAGCCTGTCACAGAAACAGCAATAAGCTCAGAGCATGGAGGGAAGCTTCAAGTGTAAATTTTTAATCTTATCCACAAATTTCATGTCGAGACCAGAACAATCAATGAATATACTCCTGTGTCTGTATTGCAAATATGGGGATTCTTCCACGGTTTAAAAACAATGCAGGAAAGAGAGACATAATGAACTGTGCTCCCCCATAGATCAGATTGCCCCCTCAAATACAAAGCTCCAAATGTGGATAAATGTGGCACTGATAATAGTCATAATATACAGAATTCATGTATGTTTGTATGTACAGTAAGTAGTAGCTTTAGAAAATAACAGTCTGTTGAAAAACTAATGTTCAGATTATAGTTCAGCTTCTTATCAAATACATGCATACATGTGCAGCAGCAAGTCTCTCCACCACCTCCAGCCTGTCCATCACACTCCTCATGTCCTCTCTGAGCCTCCGAAGGGCCACTATGATCTGCTGCTGTAGCTGGGTCTCATGGAGCCTCTCTGTCCCACCTTCAGAACCATCCCCTCCTCCTCGTCCTCCTCCACCACCCCCACCTGGACCTCCCCACTGTGGACTGTCCTGAGGAACACAACCTATGGATCAGAATAGAGACAAGCATGACCAACATTGCTGGACATTGTACTTGAAGCTGAGTTTGAAATATTGGTGGTTGTGACTTGCGTTCTCTCCAATTGTGGTAGTAACCTCCCCGTCCCGTGTCTGGCCTCCTGCTGATAGGACCAGGACCCTTCCCATCCTCTGCTCCCTCGCCACCTTGACCTGATCCAACCTGTCTGGCCTCCAGACAAAGAGATGACTCCAACAACATACTGCCACTCTGAAAACCATTGGATTTGAGGACTGGAATCTTAAGAGAGGTCAAAAGTTGAAACAGGCGCATATGCATTTATATTAATACTCTATTTACATGTCAAGGTCATGAGGAAGTTGTACCTTGATGTTACTCCGCTGAAGTTGCTCCACTGAATCTACAGAGTCACAGAAGATCTCACTCTCTGAATCACTGGTTAACACCAAACACTCAGACACGCCAGAGTCTGCAGCATCACAGTTTTAATTACTTGAAGAGAATAATTTATGAAAGGATATTATCTATAATATTCTTACTACATATATAATAATTATATGTGTATAAAACATTGTTGTTCCATAGTGTTTGACTGATTCCAGGATGTGATGACATCTTATAACACAAAATTCTTTGTATGATTCAAAGCAGTCCTTAGTTGAACTGATGAACTGACTGATTTACAATGCAAAATCTGCACAAATCATGACTTATAGCTCAGTAAAGCATTTTCTGACAAAACATACCTAATTGTATTGGGATGTTTTATGCATGTCATTACAGAAATGTGTTGTTTGAATAATATATTTGCAAGTTGATTCCACAGATCCATTGTATATAACCATAAACAGCACATGTCAGAACAGTTTTGTGCAATCTACATTAAAATTTATATTTGCTATAATTCGGGCTGCAGCTATTGATTATTTTGATAGTCGAGTATTGCATCGATTAATCTAAGAATTTATTTTGTCTTATTAAATACAAATGTTAAAAAAAAACAAAAAACGAGAAAAGAGTACAGAAATTTAACCAAAATCTTTGCCACGCTGTGTTACCCTGTCGGCTCCACTCTGTGGACTTAAGCACTTTCAGTTTAAGTGCTACATCATCGAAGATGTGCTGATTTAGTTTGCAAGTTCCATTTTACAGTGGATGCACTGCACAGTGTTCTTGTTTCTTTGCAACTTATAATGGTGCTGCAATCTTGACATTTTCCATCTTTTCTCATTTCTTGGATTTGCTTATCAAATCAAATCAAATTTATTTATATAGCGCAAAATCACTTTTTATGGAGTTATTAAAGTGGTGACAGTAGCAAGGAAAAACGTCCTTTCAGAGGCAGAAACCTCTGACAAAAGTCGGCTCAGGGATGGCCTCATCTGTCTCAACTGGTTGGCTTGGCGAAGAACAAGAGCATGAGGAAAGAGGATGCCATGGGGAAAGAAAATCCATGATTGTGCCACTGAACCACTGAATTCAGAAATGTTGTGCATCAATAATAACCAACAATGTGAACCACAAGCACATTTTGTGAAATGTGAGTGTGTTTGTGAAAGGGATTAAATAAAGCTTTATTTCAAGTAAAATTGCCTTGATCATGTTTTGCAATTTAATTACTTGAGTAATTGCTATTACTACGTCCAAATCTGAATATAAGAACATCTGTAAATAGATGTTTGTGCCAAAATTAGGGTCATCTTTCCTGATCATTGCTTCTCCAACCCAAGACTAAAGTGATACAGGTAAGGATATCCTTTCTCTACTCTCTGGTGCTCTCAGGCTCATGTTTCCTGAATATCAGCAAATATAGCTACTACTTCTCCTCAACTGAACATAGAAAAGCAAATTAGAAAAGATGTACAAATTAGAAAAGATATACATCTTTTCTAATTTTCATGTCCAGTGCAGCATGCATCTAAAAAATTACCACTTATGTACAACTAATTAGTGCACTTCAACTCCACAAGCCCTTCTACTTGTGAAACACTCCTGTGGTGCAATTCTTACATACCACTCGGGATGGTGTTGGTAGTGAGATCTACAACCTCAGCCAGACTGAACTCCTGTTCTGGATCCTCTGGAAGTGAAGCATCTTCTTTATAATGATCCTGCTCCTCATCATTAGATTTCAGCACTGCTGGCCTCTCAGCATTCTCACTCCCTTCAAGATCTACAGAAACCAATACGCTGAATCAATAACAGTTTCCCTCAGCCGCATTCGCAGCCTGCAAATCTAAGTGAAAATGGAAATTTGGCTTGCAAAACTGACAGCTACCAGAGTTGAACAGCTATTAACTAGGTCTCTAGCTACAGGCACAAAAGCAAACGTATGTTTTCAAAGGATTAACTGCTCAAAATTTTCGAGTTATAAAGATGTTATACAACTTTAAAACTCCCTTGTCTCTCCATCACAATTAGTTTTTCACTATCTTTAAAGCGGCAGTAATAGGCTGTCACTTTCAATTTGAAATTCAAACATTCATTTGAATGTGGGGTGAAAAGTTCCATGAACCTACCAGACCATTTGAAATATTTTCCTTGTGATCCAGTAGAGAGCACTTTAACAAACCATTATCAGGTTGACCTGTCACATCCACTGGGTCCTATTGACCCATCAAATCAAATCAGATTTATTTATATAGCACCATATTATAGCAAAGCTATTTCAAGGCACTTTGCATGTAGAGCAGGTCTTGACCAAACTCTTGAAAGAGTGAAAGAGACCCAACAGATCCCCCCATGAGCAAGTACTTGGCGACAGTGGCAGGGAAAAACTTCCTTTAAGAGGCTATTAACTAATAATGAAGTAAACTAATGTTAATGTTTTCTTGAGAAACACTATCTTGAGGGGACAATTACAAAACCAATACATCTGAGGAGTGTGTGGAAGTATTTCAGATTCTACACCATGTATGGCAAAGATCAGTATTTATTTTTTTTTTATTCAGCTAAGAGTTGTATGTTATGGCTACTAAAGCACTTTAAGAGATTGATTGTGGACAAGAAGCACACCTTTTTTATTCAATTTACCTGGCATAAATTACAGTGTCCAAAAAAATAAATAGCTGTTTGAAGTGTCCAACAGTAGACATTTGCATCCAAACATCCTCAGAAAATGTAAATAATTTCATACAAAACAATAACCAGTTTGAAACTCAGAAACACCTACAGAATTCATAGATTTTCCATGACTGTCAGATTCAAAAGGTGAAGTGCACTAAAAGAGAGGCCATACAGCGATAACAGTTTCAAAAAATTTACACTGATGTGCTGTTGTGATACTCACTTTCCCCCGGGGGTAAATAAAGTGTATATCCATCCATTCATCCACCTATGTGATCAATCTCATTAAGTGATAGAAATAGTTATATAGTTGTATACCTCCACTCACCCCTTAGTCAGACATTAATGCACCCAGCAGCTCTGTTGGTGCTGTTTATTAGCTGATCCCAGAGTCACCAACCTTCTCTAGGTGTGAAGAGTGAATTTTGTGGCCGCGGCATATCATCAATCACCAGGTAGAGAGGCTCAAAGATGTGCATGAGTGAGGCAGTTTTCTCATTCATGGGCATTGAGTCAATGACCTGCAGATCAGTGAAATTCTTTGTTGAGCCATGTTATTTACGTCCATGTTTTCATCTGCTATCAAGAGACATTGCTATTTCGTTGTCTTTAAAGTCACTGTGAACTGATTTGATCAGGAAGCAATGAAGACCAACAAGAAGTTGATTAGATCAAGTTAGTTAATTTTTGAAAAGCAGTCTTAATGCGAAAATATTATTGCACCATTTAATTTCAAATGATCAATTTCGATTATAATCTACCTTTGAATTTACTATAGCAGGCCATGCTTGATAGAAATGAATGTGATGTACCTCCTGAGCTACTTTTTTCAACTCATCTACGTATACTGCCATGGCATTTTCACTGCTCATCTGTCCCAGGCGCCTCCAGGAATCCCTAACACACACACACACACACACACACACACACACACACACAATAAAAACACAGGACTTTTGCCTATGGTAGATATGTTTATATTATGGTCTTCTCTTATATTGGATGCAAATTCTTTACGTTTCAAAAAAGTGTATACATTTTTCCCTTTACCTTGTTGAGAAAATTTATGAAAAAACTATGTTACAACTTATCAATAATAAAGATATCTTTACTACGATCATTTAGTATCCACAATGCTGACACCTTGGCTTGAAGCATATTGTAAGATTAGCTCAAACTGAACTATCTGGTTCTTATCTACTGCGATGAAGAGAAGTTACAATGCCACAAAAAAAAGAAACCAAAATATTATTATAGAGTGGTGAAATGCGGACACTCATAAGCACCATTTGTAGCGACCCACTGGGTCCCAGAATCCAGGTCGGGGGACTGTGCAGGGTCCACACACTGCCTGCTTGTACAGACTGTAGAAACGCAACATCACCTCATAGGATGGCCGATAAGAGCCTGTAGCATAAGAGACATTAAATTTAAACTTTCACTTATTTCTCAATTGAATTTTGCAAAAACTGAAAAAAATCAGAGAAGTGCCAGCTCTGCATCTTCTTGATGATACGAATCAAAGCCTAAAGTTTTGTGAAGCCTCTAAGCATAAACCTCCTGTGTCAAAATGCCAGTGTTGGAAAAGATTACATACCACTTTTGGGGAGATTATGAATGACATCCACGGCAGCCTGAAACCGTTTTTGGTGATCAAGCACAGGCTCTGTCATTTCTTAAACTGGCATGACACTCGGATTTCAGTCTATCAGGATACAGATAACAGAGATGTCAGTTAGAAGACAACTTAAAAAAAAAAAAGATTTAGGTGAGAAGCAGTATGATCCATGTCCATTACAGAAATAACCACATTTTATCAAACTATATATAGCTGCTACTTCTTCTCAACTAAGCATAAAAAAAGCTAATTAGAAAATATGTACTTTTCACGTCCAGTGCAGCATGCATCTAAAAAAAATGACCACTACTTCTACTCCACAAGCCCTCCTACTTGTGATGCAATAATGCACTTTGAAGTCTTTTAAAGACTGTGACGTCAAATATTTCACAAAATCTCATTGAAAATGATCTGAAGCTTTCAGTTTTATTACTCTTTTTATTACCCAATTTAAGAGTTGAATGGTTAGGATACATCTATTCTCTGTAAATTGACACAGACTACAAATATAAACATGGGTAGTTTATTGTTGAAGTGTTCACCATTTGAAGCGAAAGTTTTACAGAGGCATCTGGTTGGTAGGTGCCTTAATCTCCTTAGCTGTGTCACTTATTCGCTCGATGCTTAAACTGAAATTACAAGTCACCTTTGCATGAAAAGACTGTTTGCTCCGCTAATGTTAACATGATTCAGAGACATAGCTGAGTGCAGGACACTCTATACCGGCCACCAATTTGTCTTCAAGGACTCCATAGTCCACTTAGGCCCTAAATTATTTTACACTGCTACTAATGCTAACCGCTTCGATTGTTGTTTACATCAAATTCAAAGCAAGACATCGGCTTAAATAAATGCCTACACGGTACACTGATAAACAATCATACCCCCAAACTCACCAGTTGCCGAATACAAGGTAATTTAATGTGACAACTATGCAAAGACTAGCAGCTTATGCTAGTTATTTTACGAACCCACTAAATAGCATGCTAACTTCACTTACCTCTGGCTGTGTCCCGCTACCTGCCTTCAACACCGTGTAAACCTCACACCCAAACCATAGCGCACACGGAGAGTTCGGTGCTTACTCCGACCCTAAAGTTCGCCTGTGAAGTGTTCATGGACTAACACAGAGTGAGACTCACCGATTAGTGATGTGTCATGCGCAGAAGATGCGACTCTGAGAGCCGATTCTTTGCAGTGAATCAGAAGAGCCGACTATCATCGAGTAAGACCTCCCAGTGTTTTCCTTTCGCTACTTCGCTCTCAGAGTGGCTCAGCCACGGCTCTGCTCGCTGCAGAACTTTGTTTTTATTGGCGGCCAATCCCATGCGAGGATATGGGATCATGCCATTCTGTGAAAACAGAGAGCAGACAGTTTAGAGAAGAGGAAAGTGTGCAAGTGTGCCTCGAAAACATATAAATATGAGTGACAACCATAAACCAAGCAGCACCTGGCTGCAGTTTAAAGAGCAAGTAACGTCAAAAGCAGGTTCCCTCACAAACCTGCATAGACATATCAGAACGCAACAGGGTTTCCAACACACAAACCATTAATTTTTTATCAAGAGCTTCAGGGAGAGAGGTTCATTTGTTGCCAAACAGGCTCCAGGACGCCAAAGAAAGTCCAGCAAGCGCCAGGACCGTCTCCTAAAGTTGTTTCCGTTGCGGGACCGGGCCACCACCATGGCAGAGCTTGCTGTGGAATGGCAATGGGCAGGTGTGAGTGCATCTGCATGCACAGTGAGTCAAAGACTTTTGGAGGAAGGCCTGGTGTCAAGGAGGGCAGCAAAGAAGCCACTTCCCTCCAGAAAGAAACATCAGGGACAGACTGATATTCTGCAAGGGGTACAAGGATTGGACTGCTGAGGACTGGGGTAAAGTAATTTTCGCTGATGAATCCCCTTTTCGATTGTTTGGGGCATCTGGAAAAAAGCTTGTCCGGAGAAGACGAGGTGAGCGCTACCATCAGTCCTGTGTCATGCCAACAGTAAAACATCCTGAGACCATTCATGTTTGGGACTGCTTCTCAGTTAAGGGAGTGGCCTCTCTCACAATCTTGCCTAAAAACACAGTCATGAATAAAGAATGGTACCAGAACATCCTCCAAGAGCAGTTTGGTGATGAACAATGCCTTTTCCAGCATGATGGAGCACCTTTCCATAAAGAAAAAGTCATAATTAAATGGTTCAGAGAACAAAACAGATTTTGGGTCCATGCCCAGATCTTAATCCCACTGAGAACGTGTGGTCAATCCTCAAGAGGTGGGTGGACAAACAAAAACCAAAAACCAAAAACCCACAAATTCTGAGTATCGGGGAGGTATTGATTATGCAAGAATGGACAACCATCACTCAGGATTTGGTCCAGATGTTGATTGACAGCAAACCAGAGAGAATTGCTGAGGTCTTGAAAAAGAAGGGTCAACATTGCAAATATTGACTTGTTGCATGAACTCTGTGTAATTGTCAAAACTACTTATGAAATGCTTGTAATTATATTTCAGTATACCATAGGAATATCTGAGAAAAACACCTAAAAACCGTGAAGCAGCAGACCCTGTAAAAATTTTTGATTTGTCATTCTCAAAACTTTTGGCCATGACTGTACTCTTTGGTCTCCTCAACTTCCAACAAGGAAAATTACACAAAATCAAGCTGCCCCCACCCCCCCAGACCAACAGCTTATCATTCTCCCATATTCAGTAATACAGTTAGGTTAAACAAACAAAAATCCTTTCACATATGCCTTCCCGTACCCCCATCTCCTTCCTCCTCTTTTAGTTTTTCTTCCTTTGTATTGATTTAGTTAGTACTGATTGCAAGCATCTATTAGATGCATACTGCCACCTACCATACAAGAGTGTGTACCATCATGTCAACTGCTCATTGCTTCCTACATGTATATTCTCCCTATCAACCCTGTGCTATCAAGGAAAACAAAAAGCACCTTTCTAACAGCTCTTATACCCTCTGCTTCTCCCTCTGTCCCAAACCATCCTACAAGGCTCCACTCATGACCCCTACTCTCACTGTCTGTGGTGACTATCCAAACACAAAATGTATTAGTCATCTACAAATGATAACTTGAAGAAGATCTTAACTTGTTTCCAGAGGAAAAAAATAAGTTGTGCAAAATGGTCTCTTTGGATGATGTTCCCATCTATGGTTTAAAAAAAAAAAGGTAAAGATTATTAACAAATCAGAAAATTACCAGGTAGTTGATGCAAATTAAGCAAAATAAAAATTATTGGCTTCCCTTTGACTGTTGGGCAAAAACTGTGTAAGTTCCCCACCACCATCCAACTCAAACTAATTACCCTTTCAATTCAGGAAACTGGGCAGCTGCTGGTTGTTTAAACAAACAAAATGAAACCATACTGCACCCTTGTGTTCAAAAGACACACGAAAAAAACACACAAACATAAAGAATGGATTCCTGAAACAGTTCCCATTCTGAAATACACTCACACATGCAATAATATATGTTCAACATTTTCTTTGATTCCACATCTTTCACAAGTATCATTGTTCCTTTAACCCAATATATGCATTGTCATTTAGTCCAGTGTGTCCTACTCTGAGTATAATGATGATGATTTCCTCTATTCTCTTTCATTCCTTATTGTTCGTTTTTAACACTGATTTCTGAATTTTGTACCGCCTCTTCTGTTCTGATCTCCTTCCCATCTTTTCTGCCATATTTCCATTCCTTTCTTCTTAATTATATCTTTCCTTTCATCTATCCCAAAAGGGATTTGGACTTGTGTGTTCTTTCCTGATGGCCCTTTCGCTAGTTTATCAGCAACCTAGTTCCCTTTAACCTTTCATGTCCTGGCACCCAACAAAATTCTATATCAACTACCCCCCTGTGGAGTCTGAACAAACTTTGCTGAATATCCATTAATAAATCCTCTCTGTTGGTGCTTAATGACTGTAGGTTTTCCAAGATAGCTACTCAGTCTGTGCACCTAACCATAATATCTGGTCTGACCTCCTCTGCCCACTAAAGGCTAATAATGACTGCCACCATTTCCACCTTATGTACTTACAGCTGATCAGAGAGACTTTTGAATATATGAATTTCAAATTCTGGTATGTACACACCAATTCCTACACACCCATTTTTTATTCTTAGACCCATCTGAATATATTATGAGGTACCTAAAACAATTACTCCTTATTCATATGACCATATGAATTAGTGCTTTTATCTATGCACCACCCAAATTGTCTCCTCTGAAACGTAGCATATTCCCAGCAGCTCTGCATAACTTTAATTGCAGGATTTTCTACCACGCTACATTTAAGCTTGACCCAGTAAGCAAGGCATAGTTTTTCTCTTCTTATTTTCAGAGGTGTAAATTTATTGCTGATTACAGCCATCAGGGACAGCCACTGGACATTCTTGCTGTTGCCTCACAGCAAGAAATGTGTGGAGTTTGTATGTTCTCCCTGTGCTTGTGTCGGTTTCCTCTGGGTACTAAAGTTTGCCTGTAGGTATGAGTGTGAGGGTGAATGGTTGTTCATTTTTGTCTGTCTCTGTATGTTGGCCCTCCAATGGACTGGAGGCCTATCTGAAATGGATAAGTGGTAAAAAATGAATGAATCAATGAATGACGGAGTATAATACCAGATTAAAAAGCAAGGAGGACCTGGCATTGTTTTGTTTTTGTTTTTTTATTTACATGTTTTTGGAAGGAAAAAGTGTGTTGGAAAGAAAGTAGAGACGGGCTTTACTTTGTTATGTAACCCTAACGCTATGTATTTCCTGATGAAGTGTGTTTTGGAGCCAGCTCAACAGGTTGTCCCTTTTTTGTGGCAGCAGAGAGGAGGTGGAAGGAAACATAAGTAGTAGAGTTACTATTAATGTATCCTTGAAATCAAGTAGTCATTACAGTTATTTGTTTACCTTTATATAGAGTAATAAATTATTTGACACCATTTCTAGACTGTTTAAAACATTCATAACCTTGGTAAAATTTTTGGCGAATTTGTTTGTTATTGTTATTGTACGATAAAGGGAACCAAGAGAGCCTCAAATTTATTCTGAGCCTCCACCATATTAATAGACATTGATGAATTTTTGTCTTTAAATTTTGGTCAGAGTTCCTATTTTGAGTTAACCCTTCTAAATCAACTATGCCGATGGCCACCACACTTACTTTAAATTCATGAATGTTTGCTTTATCAGATATATGCCAGTGGTTTCTGAAAGCTGAGAAGTTGTGCTTCACAGCCAGTATAGGGCCATTACAGTCATTCCACTGTTGCCAGAAACAACCAAATCTGTTCCTTCATTGTTGACTGTGAATGCATATGTCTTTCGACATATGGTAAACTGTAAGATAACAAAAGGTCTAAGTGTTCTGGAAAAAAAAAAAAAAAAACACTCACTCATAGGACACTTTCTGCCTCGTTTACGGTTAGAATAAGCAAAAACTCCAGGTGGGCAATAAGAATCTTTGTTTTAGAAGGGTTAAATAATTTTCCCCTTACACTATTTATGATAAATTATATATCAGCAATGACATTATACAGTGCACACAACAACCACATTCACTGTAGTGACTTCCAAGTCCTTTTACAGTCGGTTAGAGCTAAAGAGACGGTCATGTCTATTTGTATGATGCACTGCTGGTTGATATAGAGAAACGTCCAGATGAGTATTGACGTGACACACGGCATCATGTTAAATGACCATTTGGACCCAAAAGCAGACACAGAGAAAGGGGAAGGTTGAGGTGGTGTTTAGTGGTGTCCAGTTGAAGGTTTTAAGGGGGCTCCAGAGAGCAGAGTAGAGCCTGGCATGGAAGGTGGGTTGGGGGGGTAGGCAAGGAAAAGAGGCAGGGAATAGCTGGTCCAGGATGTAGGTACTCCAGTGCAGCAAAAGGTGATGTACTAGGATTGGCAAAAGCTGAGGGAGATGGAGGAGGAGCCAAACTTGGTGGAGCAACAATCTGGCGATGAGTGGGTGAGAAGCTAGCAAATATATACTGAGGCTCATGATTGCTGATGGTGGACTGGTGTGCAGGGTGTCCATCTGAAAGGGGAAGGTAAACTTGGGGAAGAGAAAACAAAGAGCTGTACCAAGATGACGCCAAAGGACTGGCTGGTGCATGACACACACTGCTCCAGTGTTCTTCTGATTACATGTGCATATCTGATGGAGTGTACACAGTATTGAGATATGCATCAAACAATTAGAGAGCAGTCAACAAAATTATGGCTACCCTGGTTTGCACCTCTCCTCCAAATTGAGTGCAGGTAAATCAGTGTCTTTTTTAACCTCCAACTATCTCCACATGACCCCAATGCCCCAAATCACTGTGGCAACCAGACAACAAAATTACCATCACTCAAACCCAATGCATGGCTTCTAAATTAACATTAACAATTGGTATAAGCTAGTGTGCAAGTAAATAAAAAAACATGAACAGTAGTTTAAACTTTTTCTACCACAAAAAATAAAATAAAAAAAAGTTGGTTAAAGCCTTAGGTTAAAATACAAAAGACATTTTGCATATTTTTTGCTTACTGCTTACTTAATGGCCAAGCTCCATCATATCTCAGAGAGCTCATAGTTCCTTTTTGTTCTAGTAGGCCACTCCGCTCTCTAGATGGAGGTTTACTTGTGGTTCCTAGAGTCTCCAAGAGTAAATCTGGAGGCAGATCGTTCAGTTATCAGGCTCCTCTTCTATGGAACCAACTTCCAGCATCGGTCCGGGGGGCGGACTCTTTAGTAATTTTCAAGACCAGGCTTAAAACTTTCCTGTATGACAGAGCTTATAGTTAAAAAGTTAAAGTCCTCTACTCTTTAGCTATGCTGCTGTAGGCCGAGGCTGCTGGGGGAAGGACTGAGCTTCTCTCTCTCTCTGTCTCTGTCTCTCTCTCTCTCTCTCCCTCCACTGTCACCAAGTGCTTGCTCATCGGGGGATCTGTTGGGTCTCTTTAAATAAATTTATAAAGAGTTTGGTCTAGACCTGCTCTATATGTTAAGTGCCTTGATGTAACTTTGTTATGATTTGGCGCTATACAAATAAATCTGATTTGATTTGATTTGATTTGATTTACTGCACATGCACAGATGAACAACAACAACAAAAAAGACAAAAAAAAAATGATAATCCAGTTACTAGGAGAAATTTGTGGGATGTATCTGCTCATGCGCAGGTAAAACTGTATGCAGAAGTAATATTGACCTTTTTTTTCTATTCACTTTTAATTGATTGAAATTAGCTTGTTTTAATTGTGTTAAGTGCTAGAACTAATGAAAAGTTATAAGCAAAATTTAACTACTCACTAATATCTCATTCATGCATATTTTAGTGTCAAGTTAGTCAGAACCAACTCCCAGTATCCGACCGGGAGGCGGATTCCATCATGATCAGGCTGAAAATATTCCTTTATGACAAAATCTACAGTTAAAAATTAATTAATGCATCTTCATCTGTCATATTCGAAACCGGAGTACACAGAAAACCCACGCAAGCACGAGGATAAAGTGTTGTCCTTAACCCTAACCCTAAACCCTAGTCACTAACTGGCTGTGTGAATTTGTTGGTCGTTTATCCTTTAGTTTTTTGTTTTTTTTTTTGTTTTTTTTTTTTTCAATTGAATGATCACGTCCATTTGTTAAGTTGGTAACTCTGGTCAGATACCTTTTTTGTTTTTGTTTGCTAAGTTGTTAACCAGCTAATGATTTAATGATTCTTGTTTCGTTGAGTTTCTGCCCGAGGCTCTTAATATTGTTTGGTTTTGCTTTGGACAACTGATATTGTATATTTTAACAAGAGATTTGTATTAGCGTATGTCGTATTGATTACGCGTGTATGCGTGTACTTTCCTTTGTAGTTGCTGAGAGTCAACGGTGGTGGTCGTGTCCCGGGTGGTGGTTCCCTTGTGTGTGTTGTGATCCTGGATTTTGGTTTTCTGTACACTTCACCCTTTGCTGTGTGTGTGTGTTACGTACGAGTGGGGTGTTCCTCTTTTTTCTGTTTTTTTAGATTGGATTTCCTCACCCCTGTGTACCTCTTTATTACATTTATATTTATTTTTGATTTCCCTAGGCGTAATTCCCAGGGTGGCGTTGTCGGTTTTCTGACGAAACTTCGTAAGTTTAAAATCAGTACCATAACCCTGTATCAGCCCTCGTATCGCCACACATGCAAACTCCTCACCGAAAGGCACCAGAACCTAGAACTGAACGCACGACCTTCTTGTTGTGGGGCAGCAGCGCTAACGACTATGCTGCCACAGTTATCATTTTAAGGTTTAAACGTTGTTTTTCTTTCTGTTGTGCAGACTCACACTGTTGGAGGTTACACTGAGCATCCCTCTTTCTCTCCCTCTGTCCTTCTCTTTGAGAGAATGAGAGACCAAATGCAGGACTTTATTTCAAAGCTGCCAAGCTATCATTAAAAAAAAAAAAAAAAAACAGGCGCAGCAGCGGTAGGAAAACCGTCTGCTGGACAAGAAGAGCAGCCAGGAGCAGTATTTTTTCCACAAGGTAGACCACAAGGCCGAGGACCTCCAAACTGATGGAGAGGTGGAATAGGGACCCGCTACTTATATATAGCATAAAGTTGTGTTTTATGTTGAACTGGCCCTACTGCCATGTATAATTTATAATGCTACGAATTTTAAGTTCTTCGTGTAAGTCCAAAGGACTTTCATTAGCTCTGGTGAATGAAGAGCTTGCTAAAGTCCGTCACATCCATTTCATCTAATGGTAAGGAACAGTCGTTGCCCGCGTCTGGTATAAACTGTAATTTCATTCAAATAAGGAGTTCGCGTGACGAGGCTGTTTGACAGTCGGCACATGAGCTTCCTTCCTCGGCCTGTAATCCATTTAAAATGCGTCTGTTGAAAGACGCAAAGATGAGAGACAAATCCAGGAAAGGCTGAGTTCATATTCACAACAAAAGCCTATTGTCTACAAAGGAAAATTTAAATGCTTCAACTGAAATACTTTATTTTGAAGCCTGATTATGAGGTGTTTAGCACTTAACAAGTAAGTTTACGTTTTCAAAAACATGACACATTTGAGGATTTTTTTGTTTGTTTTTGGTAAATGTAGACTATATTTTACCGTGGACACGGAGTTCAGCATGCTCTTCCTGAGTTATTAAGTTTATTTAGTAATTTTTATTTTGCGTCACACCCTTTCTCGAATTTTCAGGTAAAGAATAACAGAAAATATAAATAAGTAGATGAATTAATAAATGATTGCTTACTGCAGGCTAACATTCGATTTAACTATCAATTTGAGCAGCTGCACCCTTTATTTAATAATTTATTTATTTATCGTACATTACTCTGAAAGAGGTCGTTCGGCATAAAATCATTCTGGGGCAAATACATTTTGCTAAAAAAAAACGCAGGACAAATCTTATCAAGATGAGAGATTACATTCGAAATAAGATTTCATAATAGGCATTCATAACATCTTTACGAATTTAAGTCAGATAAAAATATATTTTTAAAAAAGTATGCTTTAATGAAAAACTGGATGTCCCTTTTGTGTTTGAAGTAACATCCAGCGACTTTTATGTTGAAAGTCAACTCAGGAAGTCTGTGACGTATTGACGCTCATATATTCATATCGCTCTGAGAAATCCAATCTCAGTGACGTCAGCAGGGCTAAGGTTTGGCCCGGCGCCGTTATCCACCTCCAGGATAAAAGCATGAGAATCAGTCTAACTCAGAAGAACCGCACTCACGCGTCCTGCAGCGGCCACCCTCAGTAGAAGAGACAGGGGATCCGGGACAGAGAGGGCAAAGGAAGAGAGCGGGGCAGAAATCTGGTAACACGGCGTCATTACGCTATGTTGGGCAGCAAAGAGAAGGCCACCTCGTCGGTGAACAACGGAGCCGGGACGCCCAAGATAAAGGCTATCAATCCCCTGAGGAATCTCGGTGAGTTTTTGTGTCACCGCAACCACCCAACCAATACTCAATATATATACAGGAAATGTTTAACGGAGCATGGGACATTTAGATTTTAGAGGAAAGATCTTCACTCCTAAGATAAACAAATTTCCCTCTGTTTGAAATGTTATAGATTATAACACATGCATGATGATTTATTATTACAAATTTGTACCTACCAATGATAACATACATCTCATGCATCCCATGCGTAGCTCAGAATCACAGATACACAGCTCGATTTTCTTATGTCAGAGTTCAGGACAGCTCTTCAGGGTTGACCACACCATTTGCCCAGACTCGTTTTAAAATCCGATGTCCTGCATGGGAGAAAACAACAACAAACAACTGCTGCTGCGGAAAACCTTCTCCAGCTATTTAGGACAGGATAATTCTAGGTTCTGCTGTAAGAAGAAGTAATAGACAGTGGGACATTTTAAGCAAGCTGTTCAGTTGGGACCAGGTCACAGCTGATTTTCTCTCAATTTAACTATATGTAATATGTACAGTATTTCCAGATCTACGGCATTTACATTTTCCTCTCCACACAGAAAGCGTTACTCTTTTCAAAATTATCCGAGAATTTTAAGGTCAGTAATAGTAATGTTATTATATTCAGCTATTAGGAATTGTCAGAAACCTCTGGTTAATTTACGCTGAAAAGTGGCATTTGCCAGAAATCATTTGAACTAAACTTTTTCCTATTTTTTTCTCTTGATGTTCATATTGCGGGCAGTACGATGGCATAGTGGTTACCGCAGTTGCCTCAGGTTGTACCCCGCCCTCACACAATGTGAGCTGGGATTGGCTCCAGCACCCCCTGCGACCTGAAAACGGATAAGCAGTAGGAGATGAATGGATGAATTAGGGCTGCTGCTATCGAATATTTTAGTAATCATGTATTCTACTGAAAATGCCATCGATTACTCCAGTAATCGGGTAAAACATGGTCGTTTAGTTAAAGAGCAATTATAAATGTACATGAGAAAATAAGTCATTTCACTTATTAATGAACAATTTGTTTCCTTTTATAGACAATCAACATTTATATTTATCTTCGTTTTCGTCGTTTCACGTCTTACCTCCACCTTCCCGCTACCAAAACCAAAAACAGTTCTGGCTCCTCCTTCACCTTCTTTGCGTGCATGACGTCAGCGCGTTGTGCCATAGAGACAGCGTAATGCGTCATAATCCATAATCCATGTGCCAGCAAACACAAACAAATGCCCAAAAGCTGCTGTGTGGTAGGGTGGTTTTTGTAAGATGCCAAACAGAAAAAAATTGGCTTTAAGACGAGAGAAGTGGATGCAGGCAGTAAGACGAGAGGTGCCGTTGGCTACACATCAGCCTTGAAGCTGCATCATTCATGACTGCTACATTAAATGATTAAAGCATGATGTATATGATCATATAGTAGTCATGTAATGTACCCTATGCTGTTCCAGTCTTAGTCAGCCACTGCATGGATGACTGCACATGAACCAATATATACAGACTGGTCATCATCTGTATGTGGAGTATGAGACAATGGGGTGCATATAGGAAGCTTAAACTGCAGCTGAATTCATTCAAACATAATTTTAGAATGCTAGATTCTGATGTGAATTCTACAATGGCAACCACTAAAGGGTATGAATTAAACTACTATCAAGGCTTACTATTTCAGTAGGTAAAATTTCAGTTGAGTCCAATTTACTGTCTTAAATGCTCCCAAAAGCCTAACCAAAACTGGGAAATTCTATTCATAGAAATAGCTGGTAATCAAGGCAACACAATGATGTTTTAAACGAGATATTGCTTCTGCTCCAGTATCAGCCCATGTCTATTTTAAGCCTGTAGTAGATAATAACTGTTTGCATTGTTTGCCATAGCAAGACCCCCATGCTTTGTATTTACAAAATATTTTTTTTTGGGGGGGGATGCCAAGTTCAACTTAACACAGACATGGAAGTCTGTGTGTTTCATCAAATGCCAATAATCATGACAATGCTGACCCCATGGGAAGTAAAAATTGTAACAAAAAAGACATTTGGGGTAGAGGATGCACCACCTGTTTTACATAACAGGTGGTGCATACTAATAAGAAAACCAAGAGCTTTTCCCAATGTGTGTTTTTTTTTTTTTTTTAAGCCAGTTTGGATTTAGGTTCACTGTCATGGAGGATTTGGATTAGTTATTTGGCTCTTGTTTGTGAAGTAGGACATACAGAGTTAATGGCAAATTATAATGCGCAATTGGTTCGAAAATGCAAAGAAACCCCTGTCCTCCGGCAAAGGTATATTGTCAGATCCCAATAATTTCATTTAAATATTAAGAAGTAGAAAATGCATGGGCTGCCAAATCTACTATGACAGAAGATAAGGCCTGGTGGCTCACCTGGTAGAGCTCATATCATTGCAAGGTTCAGGCCTAACTCTTGTTCAAGCAAAGGACTTGTGGTCAAGTCCTTTAGTCAAGCCCCCCTGCCCTCTACTTCCTATCTTTGTCTCTCCTTCACTACTACTATATAGCACTATCTTACATATAGTAATTTATAAGCATAGTAGCGTAATCATACCCCAAAAGAGTAACAACCTTTATACTAGGACTGCTGTCCCATGCAAAGGGGAAAAGAGAATGAATAGGAATTAATGCCATTGTGTTCACACTAAGGTTTCATAAGGTCTGACTTTCTTATTACTTATTTTCTTTTAAGGAGTTCAGGATGACAAAGATGTGAAGCAGATGTTACAGGGCTCCATTATGATGAAGGTATCAGTAGCAATAAACTGTTGGCCAGTGTTTAGTAGCAGCAACACAACAACTGAAAGTTAATGTCTTATGTGTGAAGGTCCGATCACCTCGCTGGCAAAAGCAACGTACCCTGAAGCTGCTGGAAGACGGTGTTACTGTCTGGTGTCAATCCCACAAAACGTTCAGTCGCACTAAAGAACAACGGTACTGTAAGTGCTTATGTTGGCTCTAAATCTGGTATTTTGTGTCTGTCATGAGTGTAATGATGCAGGAGTACAATGTTAAATCTGTGAAGCAATTTGAAGAAAGGATTCACAATTAAACTGAATTTTATATTTGGTCACTGGTGCAATAGTTTGAGAACTAATTAACTGTGACTGCATTGATTGCTGAGGATTTCTGTGCTATGCACCTTCTATTGGAATCACACAGCTTTGCTTCTACTTTTTTAGGGTTTGGTTCCTTGTTTCTAGTTTAATAATTGTTGACATGTCTGATTTGCTAAGACTATACAGTTGTGAAGGTCTGGTTGTTTATCCTTGGGGAGACGAAGAAAGGCCATTTTTTTGTTGTGTTTTACTGACCTTATGGTTGGGCTGAAGCCAATCCTTTTTGACTAATGCAAAGACAGCAGACAGCACAGAAGTAGCAGTCAAATTTTTGCTGGATTTACCGTCTACCATCATATCTCAAATAGAATGAAAAGTCACCACTCCATCTATTTAACAGGCTTAAAACATCCAAATAGAAAAGAAAAGAAAGGAAAGCCTTCTGCATGTTGACAACTTTTTAAATAATCGTGAATTTTTAGCTGCAGAGACTGAGACCATATGCGATCAGTCTCAACACTTATAACAACTCACGCTAAACACCTCTTAACATGAACTAAACTATATTTTCCAGTTGTCTATACACATGATTACAGTGTGCATTGAGCTTTGAATAATGCATGTAACATGCTAACCTCTTAGGAGATGTAGGTTTTGACCTATTTACACAAACCAAAGTACTTGGGCTATCCAACTGCACTATACTAGAAAGGATTCACCAGCAAATAATTTGAACCCTGAGTTTCAGTCTTAGTTCTTTGTTGTCAGGAACCCAAGAATATGAATGAAGAGCTCTACTCCACATGAAAGACAACAGATTAAATTCCAGAAATCCACTGAAAATATTCTTTGAAGGGCCCCACCCAGTGGTTAAGAATCATCTCAGGATGGTGATTAGTCACAAGGAGGCCAGTCCTTACCCATAAAAGTGTTTCTGACTGGGTGTGTGATGTGAAACTGTAAACCCTTTATCTATTTTTGTTAACTTTAAATGCTACTTGAGTCAGACAGTCCTGTGATTATAGAGCTCATGTATTTCAAGGCCAACACAGCAGCAGATCCTGCTCTCTTTAAACGATTAGATTATGGGATATTATATGGTGCTGTGACTCGGCCCTGGAGCCTGTGGTTTGGTTCTATATAATTACCATATGATCCAACCAATATGTTGCTCATCCAGCTCCAGGACAAGGCCTTTAGCTGCCACAGGATTTATGCCACAGTGTGTGTCTGTGTGTGCAGGTTGGTGTGTGAATGTATGTTTTATCTGTGTTTCTCTAACTATGTGCCCTGCATCTTGGATTATTATACATTCTCTCCATTAGAGAATTTATGAGGTTCTATTTTTTTTTATCAAATTTATGAATTTATTACCTCACTCTAATAAACTGCAGTTAAATACTGCTGTGGCCGTTCTTATTTTAACTGAATCATCTGTGTATCTCTATATTCTGTATCTCTCATATTCTCTATTATATATTCTCTATATTCACCACAAGTAGAGTAGGGAGAGAATAAGAGCAGCAGGAGGGGATATTCAATACAGATGCAAACAGGAACATATGATAATGTATGAAGCTCATCGAAATATGGGAGCAGGGGGTGTTACGGGAACATAGGGTAGCGATGATTCACTAACTGTGGGATGAGGACAGGGAGAGAAGTGCTCAGTGCTTCTCCCAGCAGTCTAAGCCTATAGCAGCATAGCTAAAGAGTAAACGATCTTTAACTTTTTAACAATAAGCTCTGTCATAGAGGAACATTTTAAGCCTGGTCTTGAAAATTGCTAAATCAGTCCACCACCTGGACTGATACTGGAAGTTGGTTCCATAGAAGAGCAGCCTGATAGCTGAAAGATCTGCCTCCAGATTTACTCTTGGAGACTCTAGGAACCACACCATGTATCTCCCATCTATAATGCTGCCCTGTCAACTTTACCCAGAAGAATTAACAACTCAGCCTCCAACAATGGCTGCCTGAAACTGACCTCATGTGACTACAACGACCACGACTGTCATTCACCAGTCGGCTCACAAGACTCCTAACAACGGAGGCCTCACATGAGGCCTCTCTCTATGGTCAGTGAAACTTCACTAAAGGCCTATTGTCACCAGGAGCTGTGTGAACACTCCCACAGAGGTTAAATACCTGGTTCCAACGTCACTGTTTGTCAGACTAGTGAGGACTAGTCAGACCAATGCGTTCCAAACCGATGAAGCCCCTGGGATAAGGAGGTGAAATGTCTTTGACAAACCTAAGTTCAGTTGCATTTGATTCGATTGTTGGCCGGACATGACTATGACCTGGATGAATGAGAATATGCGCAGACAAGTTAACAGAAGGATTTAAAATTTTATTCTGAAGCCAATGAAGAGAAGCTAACACAGGAGAAATGTGATCTCTTTTTCTAGTAATTCTAGTAATGAATAGTCCAGTCTAGAAGTTATGAATGCATGGACTAGTTTTTCTGATTTTCCTAATCTTTCGCAGGTGAAAGATAGCTGTCCTACTGACTTAATTATGTGAGAGACAAAGGACATATGCATTAACTATAGTCTGGCTATGGTTTCCAGTCAGGTTTATAGGTACCAGAAGAGCCTCCTTCTGGTATGTAGGACATATAATACATCAAACTCTGATGTGTTATTGCAAGAATCTTACTCTATACACCTCTGTACTAGCTGCTCAGGGATTGCTTTTTATCATCAGCTTGGAATAGTTGTAAAATATATGACAGAGCCTAAAATTCAGTCTTAAAAAACACAAAGGGGCTATAGTTAAATAGAAATCAGAATTTATCAAAGAGTTCAGCTGATGAGGTATCATTTTTTTCAAAAACATTTGAAGGAAATGGAATTTTAAAGATGTGTCTGTATCTGTTAAAAAGCCAATTAAGCAGGGAGAACCTCTGTCAAAAATTAGGTTGCTAAGATGGACTTTGTCTAATTTATCAATTCAAATTTATTTATATAACACAAATCACAATAGTCTTTATGAAGTTGTTAGCGACTTAACATATCCCTCCCTTTCCCTCCCAGTGAAATCTGATTAAACGTAGAGAGACTGCAGTTGAATATATGTCTAATCAATTCAAACGTCTTTAAAATAGGGCAAAAACTGTTCCAGACAGGTAAAAATGTCAGTTATGGGGGTCTAAACATTGTTTTAATTTGTATTGTTCTTTACTTATATTTGGTATTTCTTCTATTCACTTCATTTTCTCTTGGTCTCTTTTCTTGGTTTATTCAGTCTCCATCATGGAGGTGGAATGCATTCAGGAGGGCTGTCAGTCAGAGACACTGCGAAAATTGGTTGGCTCAGTTCCTGAAGGCCAGTGTTTTACAGTAGTCTTCAAAGGGCCACGGAAAAGCCTCGACCTCCTCTGTCAAAGCAAAGAAGAGGCTCAACATTGGGCCCGTGGAATTCGAACTCTGCAGGAGAGGATGGAAAATATGACTCAGAAGGAGAAGCTTGACCAATATCCCAATTGCTCTTCAAATAGCCTAAATCCAGAATCCAAATACAAATACAAATTCTAAATCATAATTGTGCCCTTCAATATTTCACGTTCATCAAACTGTAAAACTGTACATTCTTTCATTTAATGATATCCTGTTTCCTTGACTATGTTTGTGTGTCACCTGGATTCATGCTTATTTGAGTCGGGCTGACCAGAATCATGATGATAAGATGAGCTATGAAGAAGTCCAGACCCTGCTACGGTTGATCAATATTGACCTGAGTGACCAATATGCTCTCAGCCTTTTCCAGGTGCTTGGATGCATTTTTAAACACATGCTGTATATATGGTTTTAATCCTGTTTACTTCCACATAGTATCCATTTTGTCTGATTAATGACAGACTATGAAGAAGTCATCATTGTTTTTGGTATCATTTAGAAAATGGAAGTGATAATCTGTGTCTAATCATATCTCTCCAATAGAAATGTGACCGGTTAGCTGATGGTCGGCTGGAGCATGGCGAGATTGAGGCTTTCTGCCGGGAATTGTTACGGCGACCAGAGCTAGATGCTGTATTTATCCACTACTCTGCAAACGGCTGTGTACTTTCTACTGTGGACCTTAGGGATTTCCTTGAAGACCAAGGGGAAGATGCTTCGCTTACCCATGCCCAAAGCCTCATTCTCACATATGAACTAAATGAGTGGGGTACAGTGTCATATAGCACTATATCGCTAAGATTATGTTTATCAAAACAGCTCTGATACAATGAATAAGATACAGTCCAACTTTGTGATAAAGTGCAGTAAACATGTCAGTTACAAGTCAAAAACCAACTGTCAGAAAAAAGAAAGTCCAGCTGAATGTTATTTGTCTTCTTGATAGATTAATAAACAAATTGAGAGATCCCAATTCAGACCTGGTGTTAACTGCTGAGTTGGTCTGAGTAAGCATTGTTGAAGCAGTGTGAACACAAATGAAGGAGTGCAGACTGGGGTCTCCTGCCATAATCTAATTAGTCCCACCTCTTCATAATAAACTGGGACGATCTCACTACCTATGGATTGCCTCTCTGGCTTTTTCTCTCTCTCTCTCTCTCACACACACAAACACATTGGATTACTTATCGTCGGATTGGCTGAGGACAACAATGTATATATTTTTATTTACATATGGAACAGGGAGGGGAGATCCAGTGATCACTGGGGACACATTTTAGTTTACTTGTCAACCCTCTGGTGGGAATAGTTTAATAATGTGCAGTAGGTGATTTGAAGATCTCAGAACATTGGTTGGCATTAATAAGTAGATCAAAAATTACACACTACTGCCAATACATGCAGTACAACAATTGAAGAAATTCTTAGAATATATTTCTTTTAGATACTGACATCTAATAACACATGCATTATATTAATATAACTGAAAACAGTTTCATTTTCATTATAGAGCTATGTGGCCACAGGGTTATTTCTAAGCGGAAGCAAAAATGACTTGGAATACTGTATATCAATATATCTAGTAAAAATTCCAAGTAAATATTTGGTTGTTTCTATTATAAGAACAGTTTGTCTCTGACCAATTTATGCTCCTTGACAGAAAGACCAACCCGAATAATTGCTGACCCAGCTGTACTGTAGAAACTACCCTATGGCTAATAACACCAGTCTTGTGTTCCACTTGTGTCTGTGCTCTTTGCCTTTCACAGCCCAGAAGAACCAGTTCATGACCCCAAATGGCTTCACCATGTATATGCTGTCAAAGGAGAACTGTGTCTTTAACCCGAGTCATGCAAGAGTTTACCAAGACATGACACACCCGCTGTCTCACTACTTCATCTCCTCCTCCCACAACACCTACCTCACCAAGGACCAGCTGACTGGGGAGAGCAGCACAGAGCCATACATTCGGTAAAAGTGACTGTGACACAATCATTATTGTACACATAACCATTAGAATGCACAAGTCTTCTGTGCTATGGTATGTAGTTTGGCCAAAAGCCTAATAAGTAGCTAAGATAGTACCTATTTTTTTCAGGATTTCTCTCCATTGCTAAGGTCCATTTTATAGGAATAAAGAGATCTTAGTGGCTCTACAAATGTTTCAGTTGCTTTCAAATGCTGCAGAAAAATGCACATTGTGAAAATATGCATTTATTTTTGCTTGACTTTTGATATTCACATCATTCAGTGGACTCATCATCATTTACGGCATTACTGACAAGTGCAGTAGATTAGTATATCACCTATTCATCTATTTAAAATAGAAGTAATGCACATCGTATTGTCACCACAATTGCTTGATACATTATGGGACACTCTTACTTAGATTCCCATAACAACAACCTGAGATTGCCACATGATTTTGTTTTTTATTGATACACGTGAAAGGTTAAAGGGTAATGGTTAAGTAAACTTTATTATCAATTTGGTTTAAAGCCAGCAGACAATAAATGAATACATAATTGAAGACAGCATTTCATACACAGGCTGCAAGACCCACATCACACAGGATATGCAACCTACAGATGTATGGTAGGCTTCTAGTATTCCTAAGGGAAGGATCACATCAAACTACTAATAATATAAAATAACCAGGGCAAATGAGCTCTTCTAGCGTCTACTTACACCTAAGTGTAAGATAAAGAGCCTACCTACAACTCAAAAGTAATTTTGATAAGAAAGTGCAATCAACAAAGAAAGAGAATAAAGCCACAGATACCTCTGTGACCTCTGGAATTGCAACCTGAGACTCTGCATTGTTTGAGAGATTCTTGATGGTGTTTTTCTCAGGGCTCTGAATCATGGCTGTCGCTGTGTAGAGCTGGACTGTTGGGATGGAGACAATGGGGAGCCAGTCATCTACCACGGACACACTCTCACCTCCAAAGTACCCTTTGTCAAAGTCATTGAGACTATCAATAAATATGCTTTTAAAGTGAGTACCCTAAAATTATAAAAATTACTTGTTTTAATAAATTGCTTGGATTGATATATAGAGCCAGATTTGATAAAAGGGTAAAAGATAATCCATAGACCTAGTGATGTATATTTTAATCTTTCTCTCCCAGGCATCTCCTTACCCTCTCATCCTCTCCATGGAGAACCACTGCTCAGTGGAACAGCAGACAGTCATTGCTCAACAGCTCAGATCGATCCTAGGAGACAAGCTGCTAACTAAGCCCCTCAACAGTCTTGATTCTCACAGCCTGCCCTCCCCAGAGGTAAGTAGACACTGCTCCATGACTAAACAAAAGTTCAATTTACAGTAACCCTCAAAGATGTCTGTAATGTTGTTGCTCTTGAACACCATCTGAACATACATTCCTAATCAGCAAATCTATGGACGCGCGGAAGACGCTCTTCAAGGTCCATCTGCGTAAAGCAACTGGTGCTGCTACCATCCCAGGATGTGCGCTCAAGGAATGGTCTGATGAGTTAGCGGAGGTGCTAACAGACATTTTCAACAACTGTCTTAGCAAATTCATTGTCCCCAAATGCTTCAAAACTTTGACAAAGGTAGACATTGTAATCTACCTAATTGATTACAATCCCATTGCCCTGACCTCCATAGTAATGAAGGTCTTTGAACAGCTAGTTAAAATCTGTCTCCCTCATCATTAGATTCCCTCCAGTTCATGTACCATTCCAGATGTTCTACTGAGGTTAGGGTCTTCCAGCAGGACAATGACCCAAAGCATACATTAAAAATCAATCACAAATTGTTAAACATACAGCGCTGGAGAGTCCTGAAACGGATAGGACTGAGTCTAGACCTGAATCCTACAGAACACCTACAGAGGGATTAGAGAAAGTAATTGTTGGATTAAGGGAGCAATTAGTTTCAGTTCATCAATTTTAAAGAATGTGCTACTAAATATTAAGTTAAGGGTGCCAGTAATTTTGGCCAGTCTATTCTGTGTGTTTGTGTGAGTTTTGTGTGGAACAAGAAATAAAATTGTCTTTTTTTCGTTAGCCTTTTTCTGTAACGTCAATGCAAACAAAAGAAATTAACATGTGAATACCAAAAAATGTGTAATTGCAATTATTTTCTGGGAGAATGAGTACATTACCTTACGGAAGTGTAAGGCTGTCAATATTTTTGATAATGATTGCATTTGATCATGTGTTATGCGTATGTTTGTTGTAGGACCTTAAAGGGAAAATCCTGGTGAAGGGGAAGAAGGAATATTTGATGGGGGAGTGCTCTTCAGATTTCAGTTCTTCAGATGAAGAGACCAGTCAGAAAAATGGCCACCCCCGCTCAGTAAAAGAGGACAAGAGGGTGGGTTTAATACCACCAGTGTATCTTCGTCCCAGCAGTAGTAGCTTTCACCTAGGAGGTATAGGCATTGATGACCTTGCTCTTGATTTCACCCTGGGAATAAGTGACTGTGTGTGTATTTTCAGCCAGATGTGTCTAAATTGAGTCCAGAGCTGTCAGAACTGGTCGTGTACACCCGCAGTGTTCCTTTCAAAAGCTTTGAACAAGCTGCCAAATCGCCAACAACAGAAATGTCCTCTCTCTCTGAAAGTGAAGCTCTCAGGCATATTAAGGAATCAGGTATGATACAAGTCTGTAACTACACTTACACTTACTCATGTGGAAAGGATTTTTTAAAGCATAATATTGGATTATCTGGATTTACCTTTCAGGGATGAACCTTGTGCGTCACAACAGTCGCCAGCTCACCAGGATCTACCCCTCAGGACAGCGCCTCCAGTCATCCAATTATAACCCTCAGGAAATGTGGAACGGAGGCTGTCAAATAGGTGAGAACATACTGTTGCTCAATTTTAAAGGGACCCGAACCAAACAAGAGTTGTCACTTAGAAACAAATCTGATATGACACAACACCCAAATCACCCATTGCAGTGTTTCAAGACTATGTTGTTTCCTCCAGTTGCTTTGAACTTCCAGACACCTGGGGAGCAAATGGACCTAAACCATGGCAGGTTCCTGCAGAATGGACAGTGTGGCTACATCCTGAAGCCTCTCTTCATGTGCCAACTTGGCACCACCTTCAACCCAGAGAATGTTGGTGGAGGTCCTGGCCACAGACCTATACTGCTTACTGTTCGTGTAAGACAGCACAATACTTGTATTAAATGAGTAAAAAGTATTCTGAGCTTCATGTGTCTACCTCCACTGTCAGTTTGCATTTGAAAGATAATCACTTACACTCATCAGACCTCCACTATAACTTTAACATAAACTTGCATGAGAATATGCAGTTGGATGAATGATGTTGAGTCAAACACTTCCAGGATGTTACTATTTTAACAGTCCAATGAAAATAAGAATTCCCTTTCTCACCTTTCCAGGTAATTTCTGCTCAACAGCTCCCTAAACCAGAATGGGACAAATCCAGTTCCATTGTGGACCCTCAGGTGTGGGTGGAAATACATGGTGCACCCATTGACAACAACAAGAAGAAAACTCCTCATGTGGATAACAATGGTAAATATCTTGTAGCATTAAGGTGCAAACAACACAAACTGATAGGAATCATATACTCTTTGGACATGATTTCATGCACAATTGTACAAGACCGTTTTTTGTGTTTCAGGCTTTAACCCACGGTGGGACTGTACATTTAACTTTACTGTCCACGTCCCTGACTTGGCTCTTGTTCGCTTTATGGTGGAAGACCATGATTATACCTCACCCAATGACTTTCTAGGGCAATACACCCTACCTTTCAGCAGTCTGCGCACAGGTATGTCTTTGGATCGTTGGGTTTGGCTGTCACAGAGATTTGCTTGAGATTGCTAAGACAGTGAATAATTATTTGCTCTCTTGAATTTTTTCCTCTTACATTTTCAGGTTATCGCCATGTTCGACTCCTTAAAAATGATGGCTCCAGCCTTTCACCTTCTTCTCTCTTCATCCACATCACCATCACCCATTGCCAGAGTAAATCAGCAGCAAATCACAATCCAAGTCAATGAGCGAGCCTTTGGCCAAGGCACCCCTCCCTTATCATTCACTGTTAACATGAAGAACATGCATGATTGGCTTGACCTTAGCAATAAAAGAGCTTCTCAGATTTGACTTCATCCTTATCTTGAACTTCAGCCATGGTAATGTGTGTGTGTGGTGTATTTCTTTCCCGATACCCCAGGTGTCTTCTACCTTTTGTTTTGCTCAGCGCCAGTGCAGGTCCTGGTGACCTGACTCTCATATCGACGCATGAACAGAGACAAGGCCTCTGGACCCTGTCATTTCCCTGCATATGCTGTTATCTCAGTTTTTGCATCCCGGCCGTCTTTATGAACTTGACTAGACTGATCCCTCTAATCAATTCAAAGAGGGCCCTTCTCCTGTATGGTCTTTTGTATTGTATATGAAAGTGATGTTAGTGGTTAGCACTGTTGCCCCACAACAAGAAGTTTAAGGGTTTAGTTCCTGATCCTGGGGCTTTTCTGAGTTTGCATGGTCTCCTCATGCTTGCTTGGGTTTCCTCCGAGTATTCTGGTTTCCTTCTACCATCCAAAGACATGCAGGTTTAGGTTAACTGGTGGCTCTAAATTTCCCATAAGTATGTGAGTGGTTGTGTGTCTTTGTCTGTGTCTATGTAGGCCCTGCAATAGACTGGTGACTTGTCCAGGGTGTACCCTGCCCCTCACCCAATGTGAGCTGGAACTGGCTCCAGCAACCCCCCGTGCTCCTGAAACAGAAAGGCAGTGGAAGATGAATGAACAAATTAATGTTTCATTTAAGCTTTGCCTGGACTTTTCAATTATTCAATGTCAGTGCAAAAACCTATACATCTATTATGGGAAAAAGTGAACCTGTCTTTTCAAATTGCAATAGTGTTCAGGTCCTACCAGTCCTTTCAGTTTAAATTTGATATTAGATGAAAAATATGTCAACAACCATATAAGATTTTTTAATGTAGCTTAGTGTGCTGTATTTGATGGTCAACAGGCTCTTATGTTTTTATGAGCTTTTTATTTGTGTTTTATGAATCACTTATGTTGGAGCATCGTCTTAAGGTATATATATACGCTCTAAGGTGTCTTGGTTATAATTTTATTTGCCATTGTTGTGTTCAGCTATTTTCTGAGTTAACCTGACTGATGCTCCTTTGTGACTTCGACAGACATGTCCTTTTTAGGTTACAGTGTAGGTTGTAATGTTGAAAGTAACATTTTTGTGGATTTAATGAAGAGAGGAAAAGATTAAGTTTGTTAGTGTTTATTTAATTTATTCATGCCGAGAAGTATTAAGTACAAAGTTTAACTTAAAGAGAATCTTGTGACTGAAAGGACATTTTCATTCAGGATTGGAAGGATAAGACAATATCAGTATTAGACTGCAGGTGTCTCAAAAGCGCACACCAGCTAATCAAATTGCTTCAGAATATCTTTTTTATAATATGAAGCATTTTTGACACATGAATTATCAATTGTCCTGCCATTTTAACAGAAATCATTTTTTAAATTGGGGTAAAACCTGATGTGTACATACAGAATACATATATATATATATATATTGCATTGCATATATATATATATATATTTGTGATGTACCACCTGATATTTATTTATCCAGCTAATATGTATAACAAATAGAAATATATAAATACAATAAATCATGCTTTAATAATCATAGCTACAATGTTTTACTGAATATGGTAAGTCATATAAGGAAGATACCCCAAGGGTCAGCGAGAGCAGGGGTGGAAGATGACTCACAGGCAGACTACATGTTAACAGACACTGGAACGGATAAGACTACGAGTTGGATATGTGACTCAGTGAAGGATGGGGCACAGACCTATTCTCTAGGACTAGAAGTGGGCAGAATAGTTTGAAGGGCATAGCGAGTGTGGCTGGAGAGAATAAAAATGGTAGATTAGAGGGAAAGATGCTCCAGGTTTTTCCTTGTGGTTGGCAGAAAGTAACATCAGTTAGAGGCCTTAGAGTGAATCAGGGAAGAATGAGATGTGTGGGAAAGGAGGGCAGTGTGGCCGCATCGATCATAACTTTTTAAGAAGTCAATTGAATAAGTCGGATGAAATCCAGCGACAGGTAGAAAACCACAGTTTTCCACAGGATATCAACAACACAGCCACAGAGGTGGAGGAGGAGGTTATAAGAAGGGATGCAACTGATATTGAGGTGAACAGGCCAGCCAGAGAGAAATATGGAGCAGAAAGCTAGAGTGAAATGGCCGAGGGCAAATAGTAGCAAGGAATGGGAGACAGTCAACAGGGACTTGTCAATAATTCTGAATAGACTAGGAGGAGACGCAAGTGATAGATTAGAGAAAATGGGAGACATTGTTTACTCCTATGGTGACGAAAGATTCGGGGTGCAAGATAGAAAGAGGGTTGAAAGAGTACAGGTAACTAAGTCTAGCTGGCAAAGAGAAATGGAGAAATTAGTTAAAGAAATAAGACAATTAAGAAAGCAATGGAAAAGAGCTACAGAGGAAGAGTAAGAGGGAATTAATGTGTGGTAAGAGGATCTGAGAAGCAGGCTAGCTGTACTCAGAAGGGCCGAACATGTTGGGAAAAAGAGAAAAAAGAAAGAATATGTAAGAACAGCATTTTACAGGGACCCATTCAAGTTTGTTAAAGGATTGTTTAACCAGGAAAAGGGAGGGCAGCTTAAAGCAACAAAGATAGAAATAGAAGAGTACCTGAGAAATACATATTCAGATTCTGAGCAGAATAGAGTAGTAGGACTTCCACCTGACATGCCACCATTAGGGGCGATAGATCAAGAAATGGATGTTAGACCACCTAGGTGGAAGGAGGCAGAGGAGGTAGTCAGGCGTGTGAAGGCTTCTTCGGCCCCAAGGCCAAATGGAGTCCCCGACAGGGTCTATAAAAGCGCACCTGATATCCTAAAGTTTTTGTGGAGGCAATTAAGAATAGTTTGGAAGAAACAGATCTCTCTCCTGAATGTAGAGGGGAAGGTTTTCTTTAGTGTAGTTGCACAGAGACTAGCTAGTTATTTAGAAAGGAATAGCTTAATAGATACTTCAGTACAGAAGTACAGAATACCAGGTTTTGCAGGGTGTTTAGAGCACACTAGCATGATTTGGACACCAAATTCAGGCAGCCAAGAGTGAGAAAAGAGATTTGCATGTGATATTCTTGGACTTAACAAATGCGTTTGGGTCAGTGCCACATAGCCTTATTTGGGAGGTGTTTGATTATTTTAGAGTGCCTGGAGCAGTTGTCAATTTAGTAAGAAGATATCTCCAGGATATCAGACTATGCTTAAGTACAGGAAACTTTACAACTTTACAACAGGTTGGCAGAGGCTAGAAATAGGTATTATAGCAGGGTGTAAGATTTCTCCATTAGCATTCACAATAGCAATGCAGATAATTATTAGAGCTTCTAGGTGGGTTGTAGGTGGAGAGAGGTGGCAGGATGGGATGTGCCTTACACCAATTAGGGCATACATGGATGATATGACGTTGGTAAATTTCCTTTATCATTAAATATGAATACCACGAATACCACAGTAGTGCTTCATATCTTCTTTGATGTACAACTTTCAAAACTTTGCAAAAACTTCTCTCACTCAAAGAGCAACATATTCCCCCCATGAACAGCTGAATGTCTCAGCTCATCTTTGCACATTTTTGGATTAGCCAGAAGTTGTCAGAGTCCAGCAGCGCCAAGATAACAGTGATGGAGCACTGTTCTGTCCCTCTGAACTTTAAAATCATTCTACAGAAATCTATGAGTACTTCAGATGCCCACTATAATTTAATGTCTGAAACCTCCACCATGTCTGTTCCTGATGATCAGTCAGTTAAATCACATTTTAACCTCATTTAGTTCAACCCATCAAAATATCAAGAATCCAGAATTTTTATATAGCAGCAAATCATAACAGAATTGCATGAAGGCCCTTTACAAAGATCAAGAGCAAACTCTTTATTGACCTTGCCATAAAGGCAACCAGTGACAACCCACTTAAGAATTCATAAACTTGATTAGTAAAAGACTGGAAAACTAACCCTGTTACACCCTGCTGGCACCTAACATCAAGAAACTGCATCTTCCCCAAGATTCAAACAGCCACCAGCCACTTGGATATCAAAGAAAAGTGGGAGCCAGAAGCGAATATCATAATATCAGAAGAAGAGTGGGAGGAAACATTTAAAGAGGGTCACTAAAATAACAGTATAACAGTAATAACAGCCCAACTTGGAGGGAATTTGATTGGAAAGTGAAAATACGTTACTTTTACACTATGTTCATTACATTGAAATACAGCAACACAACTAATTTATGCTGGAGGGAGTGTGAGACAGTGGGTGACTCCACCGATATATTCTGGGATTGCCCAAAATTACAGTATTTCTGGAAAAATATTCAAAAGGAGATCAAACAGATTATGGGTATTAATTTACGTTTGTGACCAGCAATTTATATTTTGGGTATGATGCCTGACAGTATCACAGATAACAACTCTAAATACTTACAGAACATCCTGCTACTGATAGCAAAAAAGACAATAACAGCTTCCTGGTTGAAACCACAGCCTCCAAACATAACACGATGGAGAGACAGTGTGCTCATCATGGAAAAATTCACAGCAAGAATATAGTTGAAATCAGACTTGTTTGATAGAAGATGGTCATTACTAGTACAGGCAATGCCAGGACTCCAGTAACCTCCAACACTATTTTCTTTTTTTTAACTTTTATTACAGGAGTGAATGTCCCTCCTTCTCTGTATTGTTGTTAATCTCACCTGTAAGGGACTTGTATTCTGTATTATTGTATTTCTTGCTTGACGCAGATACTTTGTATTGTAGTTTTTTGCATTTGAAAAGTACTAATTAACACCGAGTATTGCCCAGGACTAATGGATCAAAGATGAGGACTGACTAGCGGAGGCACGATGTATAATTGAGTAGTGATGGATATTTACAGAAACACAGTCAACAAGAAAGGGAGGGAGGAAGGAAGAAAGGACTTAAATTCTATATAATATACATCTCCTTTGTGTGTGTGTGTTGACTTTGTATGTATGTATATGCGTCAAATATAAAATAAGTAAAAAAAAAAAAAAAAAAAACAGCCACCAGGATACAAGTTCAAAAATAAGGAAATAAAAAGTTATTTATACAATACAAAAGTGATAATCAACATAAGGTAGGCTTCAGGGTGGACCTAGGTTAAAACAAGAAACAAACAAACAAACAAACATCTAATGGAGGAGGAGGAAACTGACCAATAAGGAAAACACAAAGGACCAAACAACAAAGATTAACCCCTCTAACTAACAAACAATGGAGAAAACCGATGAACAAAGCAAATGGCAACCCATCCTACACATAAACAAGCTTTACCGCTAAGAGGATGAGGAACGGTTACAGACATCAGCCTCTCTGCATTGCACTGTCTCCACAGCCAATCCCCAGCCAGCTGGTGCCAGCTGGTGGCAACTGTATGGCAAAAAAAGTGCCAGTAGTAATTCAAATAAAAAAATAACTACAAACTATGCCAAAAGAGTTGAAAAAAAGTTTTGAATTAATAAAAGAGGGGTTCAATTCTGGCTGTACTGACGGAGAGCTACAGTGAGTGTCAGGTTGCTTCCATCCTTTAAATTTCTAAGATAACTGTTCATAAGAATGAGGCCAAGCAGCTGACATTGGGGACAACAAAGCTACAGACCAGCAGAGGGCGAAAACTACTCTCCTGTGACCGGGATGACCTTCACCTCATACAATTGTCACTCGGTGACCATTGGATGGCATCAAGTGACCGGCAAAAAGAATGGCAGTGGGGATGAAATGCGCGACAAGAGCAGTTCAAAACATGCGCTTAGGGGCTAGACTAAGTTGTGTAAAGCTAAAAAAAAGCCCTACATTGAGAAGCATGGAAGAGTCAGGCTGAGGTTTCCAAAGGACCATTGAAGGATTGGACCATAGAGGACTGGAGTAAGTCATCGCCTCTGATGAGTCCGATTTTCAGTTTTCCCCAACACTTGGTCATCATATGGTTAGACAGAAATTTGGAGAGCCCTAAAAGCCACAGTGTCTTGCAACAACTTTGAAATTTGGGGGAGGATCAGTAATGATGTTGGGATGCTTAAGCAAAATTAATGATGGTTGCCAGCTCTTGATTGGAGACTTTTTTTTTTTATTACCCAACTCTTTTTTTCTCTTAAAGCCAGAAGTTAGGCCTTTCAGTGAAGGCCTAACAAAAAATATTGAAATAACTTTTGTACTAATGATATATACATTTATAAATATATTTATTTAATTAAAATGTTCAATGATTTCTATTCAGTCAGTACTTGTAATAATTTCTTGATCATTGTTATAAACTTCGACTCATATTTCTTGGGAAACAATGGGTTAATATAATAGAACGAGAAACAGACAATCATAATTTTTTCTTCCAACGGTATCTGGGTAGGCTATTCCAGTTTTTTTACGATTGCTTAAGCACAATTTTGAAAACAGGGCTCCAAAATACTACACACAATTAGCACAACCACACACAATATGCAGAACACCTCAGATCTTGTGCAAAATGAAACACTCTTGTAAAACCTATATACACATTTATAAAAACCATATTACATTACCATATGAAACACACATTTCATAAGGCTTAGTTCTGTTTGAACCAGTTACACACTGCTGTGTTTAACTTAAAACTCTTTTAGCAATTCTACATCTCAGTGATTACATTACTGTCAGTGAAGTACACTGATAAAGTGCAAATATACAACTTGGTAAATTCACCAAACACAACACAAGATTGATGCTGCACAGTATTGAAAATATGATTTATTCCTCTTCATATAACCAAAATCAGTCAACATAGACAATCACAACAAAACATGTCCCAAAACTGCAAGCCCAGAAAATAGAAAAATAAAAATACTGTACCACCAGTACAGGTTAAAAGTACTGTAAAGGAAAAGAAGAAAACTGAATAAAATAAATTAGTTTTTTCCAACTGCTAACACACTAAATGTATAGCACAATTATTTAAACTGATACACAGAGAGCAAAACCTCCTCTCAGGAAGTAAGCACTATAAAAACACCACAGGTTAGCACCCTTTTTCTTTTACAACAACAATGGAAGACATTGCAGAGAGAGGAAGCAGAAGAGGAAGAGGGAGGTGAGAATGAGAGGGGGAGTGAGAGATAGGGGTAGAGCTGGTAGAGGAGTTCATGGCCAAAGAAGACAACAACTTTCAAATGAAATCAGAGCAACCTTAGTTGATCATGTCATCAACCACTGGCTGGCAATGCAAGAGGCTGGACAGAAAGTGCAGTCCAACTTGAGCCATTTCACTGTCGCCTCTGTCATCCGAACATTTAGACTGGAGAACAGGTATGTACCCAAAATTTCTGTCACACTATTTAGTAGACTCCATGTGTCAGTGTATGAGTTGGGTGACACCTACTTACTTCATGAATGGCTGATGTCATACACTAACTGTACAAGTTCCCTGTACAATTTACTCTACTGTGGGGAAAATATCTTTAGGTTGCATTGTCCAAGCCCCATATATTTGTTTTTTTGTTTCTAAAGGACAGAGACAAAACCAATGTGGGGGAAGGGGCCAAATGTTCACTGGGGTGCAGGAAGCTGCCATTGTAAACTTGGTTTTGGAAAATAATGAAATGAGATTACAAGAAACTCAAAGCCACATCATCCAAGACAACACCATATTCAACACCATGCAGCATTCTCAAGCAAAACCAAATCAGACTGAAACAACTTTCTAAGGTGCCTTTTGAGGGAAACTCTCAAAGGAACTCAGACGTGCACATGTGGATGTAAGTACAATATTGACTGCAGTACACTTCACGCAACATTGTTTCCTAGTGTACTGGATAACACCATATTGACTGATTTTTGTTCTTTCTTTTCAGGGAGTACTGGAAATGGATGCTCATGTAATCCCACATGAGTTCATCTTCATAGATGAGATGCTGGGTTCAAACTAGCAAAGATCAGAAGAAGGGGAAGAAACATCATTGGCCACATAGCCATTATAGATGTTCCTGGTCAATAATTTGCGCTGCCATCTCCAATACGCATGATCACATCAAATCAAATCAATTTATTTGTATAGTGCCAAATCATAACAAAGTTACATCAAGGCACTTTACATATAGAGCAGGTCGAGACCAAACTCTTTATAAATTTATTTAAAGAGACCCAACAGATCCCCCGATGAGCAAGCACTTGGCAACAGTGGCAAGGAAAAACTTCCTTTAAGAGGCAGAAACCTCGAGCAGAACCAGGCTCAGGGGGGCGGCCATCTGCCTCGACCGGTTGGGTTGAGAGTGGGAGAGAGAGAGAGAGAGAGAGAGAGAAAGAGTGACATAGGCATTGGAGGAGGGGGGTGTAGACAGGAACATGTTGCTGCATGAAGTTCATGGAGTTGAGCTGTAGTACAGAATTCATGAAAATATGGGACCAGCAGGTGTTGCAGGAACATGGGATGGCGATGAGTCAACACCTGCAGGATGAGTACAGGGAGAGAGAGGAGAGGAACTGGGAGAGACAGAGACTTTGGCAGAACATGGTTAGTAAGTGCAGTATAAATGCTTAGAACTGGGTGAAACTGTGTGTTTTTTAAGAAGGATGGTTCTTATCACCGCATGCAAGGGGGGAGGAAAGGAGAGCGAGTGAGACGGAGGGAGAGAGAAAGAGGGAGAGGGGGAGAGAGGGTGGCAGGGAGAGACAGAGAGAGAGAGAGAGAGAGAGAGAGAGAGAGAGAGAGAGAGAGAGAGAGAGGCTCAGTCCTTCCCCCAGCAGCCTAGGCCTACAGCAGCATAGCTAAAGAGTAGAGGATTTTAACTTTTTAACTATAAGCTCTGTCATACAGGAAAGTTTTAAGCCTGGTCTTGAAAATTACTAAAGAGTCCGCCCCCCGGACCGATACTGGAAGTTGGTTCCATAGAAGAGGAGCCTGATAACTGAACGATCTGCCTCCAGATTTACTCTTGGAGACTCTAGGAACCACAAGTAAACCTCCATCCAGAGAGCGGAGTGGCCTACTAGGACCGTAAGGAACTATGAGCTCTCTGAGATATGATGGAGTTTGGCCATTAAGAGCTTTATATGTTAACACAAGGATTTTGAATTCTACTCTATATTTTACTGGCAGCCAATGAAGAGCAGATAACACAGAGAGATATGATCTCTTTTCCTAGTTCCTGTTAATATTCGTGCAACAGTGTTCTGAATGAACTGAAGCCCTTTTAGAGATTTGTTTGGACATCCAGATAGTAATGAGTTACAGTAGTCCAGCCTAGAAGTTACAAATGCATGGACTAGTTTTTCTGCATCATCCTGAGAAAGGATGTTTCTGATTTTCCTAATGTTTCTCAGGTGGAAGAAAGCTGCCCGACTAACTTGTTTTATGTGAGGGACAAAGGACATGTCCTGGTCAAAAGTTACTCCAAGGTTTCTTACAGTGGAGCTGGAAGCCAAAGTAATGCCGTCCAGACTGATGAGATGATTAGATAGTATTTTTCTGAGGTGCTTAGGACCGAGTACAATGTCCTCCACCGTCATGCCAACCTTGGACCATACAACACAGCCCATATTCTCAGATTTCTGGACAGACTCCACAACATTCTCATACCACCAGAGTGTATGAATGATTCAGACCATCAAAGAAACCGGTACATTGTAGTATGGGGCAACATGAGCTTTCATTGTGCCAGCCCAGTCCAAAATTGGTTTGCTAACCACCCACCGTTTCTTGTGCAATACCTCCCACCATACTCACCACCACCACCATCACCCCTGTGATGAGGTTGTGCAATTGGTCCAAAATTGTGAGAATGTGATATGTGTTGTAAGGGCCCACATTGGCATGACGGTGGAGGACACCATTCTGTGAAATGGCAGTGAATGGGTGATGTTACCCCCCACGTTGCCCTGTGGCCAATGATATTTCTGCCTCTCCTTCTTGCTTTACTGAGGTTGAACCCTGCCTCGTCAATTTAAATGAATTCATGCAGGGTTTCCTCAGCATCTGTAAAAAACAACAATACATACCTCCACATACTCATGCTGCAGCTGTTTGATCCTCTCTAAATTCCACTCAAAAGCACTCGATAAAGTTGTTTCATTTGAACTTGTTGTCTCGTGTTGTCAGAGCAACCTGATGGACAGTATTGAAAATGGCATTGTCACCAATAATGCTTGCTTGAATTTCTCTGAGCCTGATGGTATTATTGGCCAAAACCATGTTTACGATCTCTATCTCTTGTTCTGGTGTGAATATGGGCCGCCTTCCTCCTTGTCATTCTTGGCCCTCAATCCTCTCGAAAAAACGTACATGTAAGATACTGTAAAATGACACAGGAAGGTGTATCAAGGTGTATTGTGCATACAATACAGTAAGCAGCTGATTACTGTAACTGTTTTCTTTTACCTGTTTTCTTGTCAGAATGGCCTTATGAGAGATGCCACTGTAAAGATTTGGCTGAACCTCTCAGCCTTACTCTTGTTCTTCTGACTTCTTCCATTTTGGTTGAAAGCAGGTGAACTCACCTGCTGCTGCTAGTGCTCAAACCTGATTGGTGTGTCTACAATAAAGCAATCATCTGTTTGCACGCCTGATGTGTGTTTCATCTACTAGCTCATTAATGTGGTGATTTGTCAGTCAGTGCTTTAAAATTGCAATAAAGTGGCATCATGCTATACTTTTGTGTCTAATGTATACAAGTTTATTTAGTGTTTTAGTATTTAGTGTTTTATTCTTTATGCAATCGAACAACTGTATCTGTTATTTATAGCGCTTAGGCTGATTGCAAAGGGAACTAATTATCTAAAACAGTTTTCACATATGACAGTGTGCCAGACAGTTGGCAAATTAGTGTAAATAATAGCCATACATGTGTATAGTTTTGCTAGGAGTGTGCTGATCATTTGGAAATTGAGTGTAAAGTCAAATCAAATCAGATTTATTTGTATAGCGCCAAATCATAACAAAGTTACATCAAGGCACTTTACATATAGAGCAGGTCTAGACCAAACTCTTTATAAATTTATTTAAAGATACCCAACAGATCCCCCGATGAGCAAGCACTTGGCAACAGTGGCAAGGAAAAACTTCCTTTAAGAGGCAGAAACCTCGGGCAGAACCAGGCTCAGGGGGGACGGCCATCTGCCTCGACCAGTTGGGTTGAGAGTGGTAGAGAGAGAGAAGAAGAAACTAGGACTAACAAAACTGGCAGTCCAACCTTACCACTCAACTGAAACTAACACAAAAGAAATTTAACAAAGAACAACATGTTTGGGATTGGGAGTGGAGGGAGATGAGGAATGTCTGCAGCCCCCAAGCAACTGCCATCTAGGCCCTTTATATAGGACTTCAACTGCAGCCAATCACAGCCAGGACCAAGACACCCCACCAATCACCGCCGGGCTGTGACACACACCTATTTACAAGAACAGAAACACAAGGAGAAATACACAAAACACACAAATTGCAGAAATTACGATGGCAGTTGTAACACCTGCTACTCCCTTGAAGCTATTACACAAGGTCACACATTTCTACAAGTTGATTGAGTGATACATTAACAGCAGATATCCAACATGACATATGCAAGTGAAGAAAATTAATATAACAGAAATACTTATTTGCTTTGGTGGTGGTGATAAAAAAAAAAAAACAAACAACTGGTAGCTAGACACAGACCTACCCCAACATGGTGAATTCTCTTACTATTGGTTGACAAAGTTTAGCCCTTTCTTTTTCCACAAGTTGAAATCAACCTGAAATCCTACATTATTTTTCCTTGACAGGTGACTATTGAGAGATATCCATGAGTACATATCTATTTTTTTGCAGTTTACAACCCGCTATGCTTACAATCTGATGTTAATGTTTAGGTTTTGGCTTCATCTCACTGGCGTTGGTGCAATCCTGTTGTGTCAGCGGTAATGCATGGTGTTGAAAGAGCAATCAGTTGTGCCATTAGTCTGGCCACAGAGGTTTTTTTCTGGAACAGGTGGTGGTATTTTAAAGGATTGAGTGGTACCCTTGTCCCTTTCTTGTGACAGAGTGGAGATGAACAGCATGCAGGTCATTACGTGTAACTAAAGGACTGATGAAGACTGAGGAGTCTGAGTGACACCGATGTGATTGTTTTGGCCTGAGCAGGGGTTTATTTTTAGAGAATGGGTCTTGATCAAGTAGGTCATCTGATATAGAAGTTGAGCCTGTACTAGCTTTGAGGTCAGGAGTAATGACAGGTGGGGGAATCTGCGAAGACAGCCGTTTAATGCAATCCCGGGACGACAAGATAGTAGATTTTGGCTGCAACTTCCAGCCAAGTGGGTCATGGCCAATGATGACAGATGTTTGGACGGGAGGCAGGGAGGAGCAGGGGCTGGTGGAGGTGGAAGATGAGGACTGATTTAATGAGGTAAAGATTCCTATGGGAGGACAGGAGTAGCGTTTGAATGAAGAATCAGATGCAGTGTGAGGTCTTAAGAGTGACACTCCACGCTGAGGAGGCAGTGGTTCCTTGTGGCGCTTTTTCACCATAATGACACACGTTGCCACACTCTTACTAAAGTCAGCTGACCACAGGTGAGTGCATTCTGCAAACGTGGAGTGCCTTCTGGCCTCCCTGTTCTGGGGTCTGACTTGTCCAGGCCATTGTCTGCCCTTGCAGTCTCCGTTCTGTGGTCTGTGGTTAACATAATTAACTTTAGACACTTTTTCAAACATCTGTCTATACTTAGCAGGATTGCCACCGTTGACAAAAATTGGGCTAGCAGTGTCACTGACTGCCGTGGAGCCCTTATTCATCATGCTTGCTGGTTAGGAATTCAGTCTTTATTGGTCTGGTAGCCTGGTACAATAGCCTGTGAAAAGGAAAAGAGACCAAGGAGAAATGGGGGATGGTGTATGTGTGCGTCCACATGTGTGTTTGTGTGTCTGTGTTCCTAAAAGAGGAACAAGAGACGCCCTTCCTCAATCTGAAGTTTCACAACTAAATTAGTAAAACCAATAATCTTTTATCATTTTAATCTCAATAGGTATTTTCATCGAACTACTCATTTGCGTTACTAATATTTAGCTACAATGTACTAGTGTAACAGTAGTGCATATATAAAAGTTATACAGCTGGAAAAGTAATTAATTAAAATCCAAATTTTAAAAGAGAAAAGCTAAGCAAAAGCCCTTGCTGTATAGAATGTTACAGTATTACTTATGAATTCATATTATCATTTGCAAGCACAAGGCTGTAATTTTTTCCTTCAAAAGTTACACAATATTTTTATAAAGGAAGTAAATAACATAGTTGGTTCAATGAAATGAGATGTTTGCATGCAAACAAAATTGTAAAAAATACAATTATAAAATAACTTCATACTGAAAACAATGTAATCCTTAAAAAGTAAAAAATTTAAAGTGTAAAATATTGGTTACCTGTATTCCTCTGTTGATCTCAGTTCTCATCCAGACTGGACTAATATTTTTGCAACTATCTTAATATTCCACTCTCTCTGTGTTTCCCCACCCCAAACAAATGTGAACACTGCTTCCTGCAATAAACGCCCCTTATCTCTTTCTGTCTCTCTCCCTTTCTCTCACTCTCTCCCTCTTTCTGAACCCAACCAGATGGCTCTAGGGTTGAGCCGGATACTCAGCTGAAACAGATATCCGGTACAGTAGTACGAGTAATACAAGTCAATATTGGTGCTTGGGCTGAAGGAAAATCCTCCTCAGGGAGCTCTGTGTATGTGTCTGCATCCTGTGACAGGCTCGTCACAGACTGGCCTGCCCCTGCAGCCACACACAACACACAGAGACAGCCTGTCTGCACCAGCATTTTTCTAGATTGGGTAGGTTTTTTTCAACACACTCCTACCTGTAGTTACTCCATGAAAAAAACTTGGTTTGTGTATTGAGACAGGGCTGCATGCAGCCCATGTTGCGTTTCTCATTCTCACTGTTTCTTCGCCATCTTAGAATAAACATAGCAACTTCTGATTAACCATAATTTCATTATCTCCTGCATGATTTCCTTTATGAGGTACAGAAAGAAAATTATCTTTTGAGCCATGGCCTGACTTTCCCCTTTTAATCATTTACATCTTCACATACACTAAGGTTGTCTTGAAAGTGGTGCAGTGTCAGTTATTTCTCAAATCAACCTTGCCCACTTCCCGACAGGCTCTTACAGTGGGCATGTGTGCCTTTCTGCATCTGTAGTCTCACTTTTGTCTTTGCTTCCTTCCTTCGTTTTTCTTTTGGCCTGTGTCACTGTTGGAGCGTCTACTTCTATGGTCATCTTGTCCACACTTTCATCAAATTCAGCAGGTGTATGTTTCTTTCTCCTCTTCTTTCTTAATTTTCAGTTTGCCTCTTTCATGCTGTTGCAACTTTCCAGTCCCTTTAGAATCGTGTGACAGGTAGAAAATAGATGCTGTATATTATATTTGTATTTGACACCCTGCTGATCATACAGGGAAGCATGCTGAGTCCAATTAATTTAGGATATTTAATAAAAACAGTAGCAGCTACTGCAGCAGCTTTCCAATTATTCACGCACATATTGTATCCTATTGACCAATATATAACAAAAAACGATCAAACTGAATAAAAGGCAGTCAACAAAATGTATGGCTACCTAACTCACCTCTCTACTCCCCCATTGCAGGTAATTCAGGCCCCTAACTAACTACAACTGTCATCCTCAGTGCCTATGTGGCCCATTGCTACAGATCTCTAATGTCGGCCGTCACCCTGATCAGTGATTGAGCAATATCACTTGTTAAAGGACCAATACCCGACTCGCGAACTCCATTCACCGGCTTGGCTACTGTGTAGTGATACTGTAATAATCAACTGTGGTGATGTCGTCTGCAAACTCCTGCAATCTCCTACGCTAATCTTCCTGTCACACACATTAGCATGCTGTGATCACTCACCATCTTGGCTCAGACGGGTGTGTAGCCAACGTCACTTGATTGCCATCTTGGCCATTGAAGATGTCACTCACGTGACTTTCTGGCCATCTTTACTGCTCACACACACACACACAGTCAAGACCCATAGAGAGACTCGTGCGATTGCGGTTGCTGTTGCTGTGCTATTGTGATTGTCATTGCTATCACTATTTATTAGTGTTGCTACGTATGATATTACTACGGTTACCACTATAGCCATCACCATCGCTAAGGCTATTGATGTTGCTAATCCATTCTTATTAAATGTATGTTACCTGTTGTAGATAGTAGTAGCTAATCTGTGTCATTGGATAATCAAACTGTAACAGCCATTTATCCAGAGTGATGTTATTTTGAATAATTATTGCTGTGAATAAATTCTGTTAGAATTTAAACCGTCGTTGTCGTTGTTTGTGATCGGTATTGGACCATTCCTCTTCACCCCATCAAATCAGATTTATTTAGGAGAGAGCAAGGGGGGTAGAGTAGGGAGACAATGAGAGCAGTCTCTGTCTCTCAGAGAGTCTCTATAACTGACATCATAACAGTATAACAGCAATGGATGACAACCTGCAAAAAAAACTATACCATAGTCCAAGTCTACTCCTTAAATTGGACAAAATAAAAAATGTTTTTTTATGTATTTAAAATACATCAATACAGGCTCATTGTGTAATTAATTGCAAATTATTTTTGAAATTCAAGATATATACAAATTACAAAATACTTAAAAGTAATTGAAATAGATTTTTAAATACAAGTAATTAAAATACAGCCCATCTCTGTTTACAGTACCTGGTTTCTATTGCATTGTATACCATAAAGTTGTATCATCATCATCAGCCTTTATTTAACTAGCAAGTTACAGCAACAGTAACATTAGGCTATGTAACATATATTAACATGTGGAATATAGCGTTATATGCTGTACTTCAAATCAAATATTACGGTGTGTAAACACTGGGGTTGTGCTACAACCCAGGTTTTATGAGTGAAGAACAAGAGTTCTTACTCATGCTACTAAGCTGTCATTAGCACCGCTTTCATAATAACAGCCTCTCAGACAGCGCTGCCCTCTCGCCCTGAGAGAGCCGCGCTGACTCCCCTTTGAGTCCGAGTTGCGGTGGCAAAGCATCCCACTGCGCGCCTGCCTCATTATTGGCTTCAGGCTCATTTGTACTTGCTTTAAAAAAGTGTGGGAATGTGCTTTGGGCTCATTTGAGTGCTTACTGTAACCATGGCTCTGGCAGAGCTGAGTGGACAGAGCTTTGCAGTCTGCGTGAAGGCAGGCTGTGAGGGGGGGTGTGGGGGTGTGTGCTTAGCAACTGTGTGGGCCAAGAGGTTGTCACAAGCAAGGGACACTGTAACACTAGCTTTCGTTTCAAAACACCTGACTGTTGTGGGATCATATGTCCTGACAGGAGGGTGTCCATGCCCCTTCCTCAAGACAGGGTAACTAGGTCCTATGAGACTTTCTCCCGCTGCCTGCCTGGCCGTGCTGCTGCTGCTGGCGGAGCAGGTGAGGAAGCCAGCTCCAGTTAGCTGCGGTCTGGCTCACCGTCGGAGGCGCTGGAGGAGCACTGGCCTGGTGTGTAGCTCTGACCTGGTCGGTTAGGAGGGGCTGGTTGGGAAGGCAAGGGATTACGGTAGTGTCAAGGCATCAGCGATTTAAAGGCCACTGAGTCTTTTTGCTGCTTCTCAAATTTATGTAACCCAAACCCTATCCCGTGGTGGAAACAGCGGCATTAAAGAGCCTCGTCTTCTCCCACTTGGACATCTGGGTGAGATTCAGCCAGAGATGGTGTTGGGTGAACACAGAGAAGCCCATTAGCCTCACTGTGTCCTTCGCAGTGCATACAATCATGCGTAGGGAGAAGTCTGATGCATAGGTCTCAGTGGTGGCCCTTGCCCTCCAGATCACACAGGAGGCAGCCTAGTAAGCCTGGAAGATTATTTGTAATGGCCGCCACCTGCACCGCTGTCTTGTAGGATTTTTCAGCCAGCGAGGCTGTGAGCTGGCAGGATTTGGAGGGGAGCTGAGGGTTCTGGGATGAGGAAGAGAGGTGAGCTGCCACAGATTCCTCCAATGGTGGCATCTTTAAATAGCCTAACTCGGGCTCATTGACGATGGAGCACCACCCCATGAATGCTTGAATGGGGGATCTGGTCTAGTGCGGTGCCCCCCAAGAGAGCGGGACATGCTGCTTTATGTCATTGCAGCATGGCATCTGCCTTGGTGGGGAGGATGGCTGCATAGCTGACGAAAATACACACCGCTGAACATTGAGGGGGGATGACCCGGGGGATCCGGCCACACAATATTCAGTTTGACAACCGCTCAGGCCATTACCTCCACAAACTCCTTGTGGAAGGAGTCCTTCAGTGCTGACCCTGCAGGGGCTCCTTCCTCATTTCCGAACTCCTCCGCCTCAAAACTGGGCGACATCTTCCTCTTCCCTGTAATCCTCTTCCTCCACACCCGATATGGCATCCCAAAGCTCCTCTTTTTGAGGAATCAACTTGCTGTTGTCCGGCGGGGCACACCAGGCTGCAGGTGTTCCAGAGGGAGGGAGGGGTGGGTCGTCGGAGTCCGTCCACAGGCTAGCAGGCTCAGAGTGAGCTGTGCTGTCCGTGGCGGAAATGTAGAGCTGGGCTTGATGGCTGAGTGTGGGGATAGGAAGCCAGGAGCATGAGAGGCAGAAGAAGGGATTGCTCAGCGCCAACTCTACATGCTCCTATCCCAGGAACAAAACACATGTGTTGTGGTCGTCCATGTCAGCTGTGCGCCTCCCAGACGGGGAGCAACGCTTCTTCTTATCTGCCATGCTTCAGTAGCTACACCGTAAGCTAGGCTAGCTGGTGGAATGGCTAGCAAGCTAGGTAATTCTGGCCAACTTACCGTACTGTAGCTTTGGGCCCCTAGTTTTTTTAGCTCAAACAAAAACTAGGCTGTCTGTGCTGGAGCAGTTTGGACGAGAATAATGTCGAGAATAATTAACCAACAGATTACAAGGTGAGACAAAATATCTGCAGCAGGCTGAATAAAGCTCAAATGACCATGGAAGGTGCTCAGGGAGTAATAAAGATACGGGCTTAGGCGGGCTCATTGCGCGGGAGCCTATCACCTGCCTGTTCAGGCCAAAAAGTGATTTGGGTGGTGGTAGAAGTTTATAAATAAAATTTTATTCACCAGCACTGCCGATGACAGCTTGGTAGCATGTGTAAGAATTCGAGTTCAAAATGAAGTAAAGCGTTACCATTTTTTGGGTGGCTTTTGACAGCCTCCTATCTGATCCCTAGTCTGTTTCGGCACTTGTGACGTTACAGTAAGTACAGAGTTGGGATACTCTGGAGTAGGCTGTCCATTCAGAAAATGTGGGGCCTTCCACACTGCTTGATCCATTGCAGGCATTGCTGTTGTGTTTTCAGTTTTGGGAAGGCAAAAAAAACAACTCCCCCAGCCAAACTCTCGGGGTACTTACTATCAGATTTATATACGCCATAAGCACATCGATTCATCATTTTGCTTATCGGAGATCCGCAGATCCGCAGCTTGATGGACCTTGTTTACATAGTAATGGTTGCTGGATTTATGATTGGACAATGACCGTTTTGGGGCAGGCTTTGTGAAAGGTCAATTTTCAAAGGATGCTAGCTTTGTCTCATTTTAATATCAGGTTAACCAATGGCTTGCGGACTTATTTTAGCCCAAATAATAACCTTAAAACCTCTTCCGCAGTTGACGGGCACGCCTCAGTTGGTGCCTCCATCCCCCAGCATGGCAAGCGGAAAAGAGCTGATGATACATAGTAACGGTTGCTAAGATTTATGATTGGACAATAACTGTTTTGGGCGCGGGCTTTGTGAAAGGTCAATTGTGTTTTGCCATACGTATTTGTAAGCTAATTGATTAACACATTGAATTCATATAGAACATCTTAACAGAATAAATATATGAAAGATGATCAAACTTTTGATTAAACATTTATGGCAAGTTGTGTTGGAATTCTGGCACTGTAAGTTACATTTCTGTGAGAATGGCCCTAAAAATGTTTAGACGTGTTTGCCAAGGAGAAGCTTCATGAGTGGAACCTGGCAGAGTTGATCCAACTTTCGAAGGTATGTAATCATGTTTAAAACAACGTCATCAATGGCAGTTTGTTTAATGAATGAACTAATACATTTAAAACATTAAAACTAAATTTGGTTTGTTTGGTTTTAGTGTATGTCATGTTGTATTTTGCAGCTCAACAGATAAACTCTTTCTTTCTGTTGGATGGAAACTGCTTCACCTTGACTTTTCCTTTTATTGGGCCACGGCTGAAATTCCAGCATCACCTAAAAAAGTTGCTAGAGGTATGCCTTGAGTCACAGTTTTACATCTACAGTAGTAGTTGTAAAAAAAAAAAATCTTTAAATGGTGTTTATGATCTTTATATTTCTTAATGGAGATCATGTAAAATACATTTTTATAAATTGTGTACTTGTTGGCCAGTTTTATAGTGTTAAAAGTCAACTTAACATTTCATGACCAATAAAGGAATGTTTGTAACAGTATTTAATTTTTGTAGTTTCATTTTTTTTAGTAATTTATATCAAATTAAAATTAAGATAAGATTAAATCAATTAAAGGTAACATTCTTCACAAAAATATGGGCACCTGGTTAGCAATTTCACCCAATTTGCATCATATGGTCCTGCATTCCCTCCTCCTGCTCTCTTTCTCTCTCTCTCTCTCCCTCCTTCCCTCCCTCCCTCACCGCAGATGGCTGCACCCCCGAGCCTGGTTCTGACTGAGGTTTCTGCCTCTTAAAGGAGGTTTTTTCCCAGCTCTCAAGTATATGGTTAGTGTATGGAGATAACTGGGTTAGACATAGAAGAGGCTAGAGTGGGGGAGTAGCAGATGCTTTCCTTTATGATTTGAAGGCTGAAGAAAACATTTTGGAGAAGGTTTGAAGAGATCACAGAAACATACGTAGTGGGGGATAAGGAAAGGGAAGATTTTGGATCGGTTAATCCATCAAAATGGGGAATTATCATTTTCAAGCATTTCCTAAACTAGTAGACCGTTCACTTTTAAAACAAGTGGGAATGTTGATACAGAAGATTTAGTCCATTTTGAAAGACTGTCAGTCATTGTGAGAGAGAAGAGTCCTTCAAAGCTTATACCTTTGTAGTGGATGTGGCAGCATTTAAACTGAAGAATGGACATAGAGTTGATGTTGATCATCTATTGAATATATGCGTGCACACGTGCTTCAATTATTGAGAAAATCTTTTGGTTTTTTGTAAAATGCTAGAAATTGTGTTTTTGTCCCCCATCCTTTGTATCAATTTCAAGCGGATCTTTGTGATATGAGTTCTCTGTCTAAAGACAATGATCAGTTTAAATTCCTGCTTACAGTAATAGATGTATTTTCAAAGAAGGCTTATGCAAGACCACTGAAAAATAAGACAGCGTCTGAAGTTGCAACGGCTTTTGCTTCAGTTTTAGACGAGAACGATATATCTGTTAAAATTTAAATGGATGGAGGAAAATTATTTTTTAATTGCGTCTTTGAAAAACTGATGAAGAAACACAACATTCAACACTTTGCAACAGGAAGTGATCTGAAAGCCTCAGTAGTCGAATGCTTAAATTGCACCTTGAAGACAAAAATGTGGCGGTGTCACACCGTGGTGAGGTTGTCTTGTCTTGGTTTAATTTTGTCTTGTCATTTCCTGTTTTATTTTGAAATTTCTAACTCTTTTCTCTTTTCAGAGCACTTGCCCTTCTTCATGTATCACCTGTGCGTCTCCCTGATTACCATTGTCTCCACTTGTTCCCCGTGTCCCCCACATCTTAAATAGTCTGGTTTCCCCTTGTCTTGTGCCAGTGTGTCGTTGTCCATGTCCCACACCACTGCTATGTCTATGCTACAGCCCTCGACTCCTTGTGTAAGCCTTTGGTCCTCGATTGAGTGAATTTTTGTTTGTAAATTTCATACCTTAGCTCCTTATTTTCTAGCGATTTAGAACCTAGTGACATCCCTTAAGTTAATGTTACATAGCCCTGTTTCCTTTTATTACTCAGTACTGAGATCATTGCTGCCAAGAATAAAGTCTGTGTCTTGCATCTGCATCTGCAGCCTCTGCATCTGAGTCCTGTCTGAGTCTCGGCCTGACAGGCGGTTTTTCACTGCAAAAATCACTCGTAGATAAATTGATGTAATTCAGGATTTGCTTGATAGCTATAACAATAGTTATCACAGCAGTATAAAAATGAAACCTGCTGAGGTAACTCCTAGCAAGACCTCGCAAGTGTTTGAAAATTTAAATGGCACACTACCTCGGACCACTAAGCCCGTTGTATTTAAATTCAAAGTGGGGGACATTGTGTGGATTTCGAAATACCGTGGTGTATTCGATAAAATGTATGAGCAGTCATTCACAGATGAATATTTTATAGTGAACAAATGTATCCCTAGTGTCCCTCCTGTTTATAAATTAAGGGATATAAGAGGTGAAATTCTGAAAGGGTCATTCTCTGAAGAAGAATTGCACAAAGTGAGAATCACGTCTGACATTCTTTTTCGTATAGAAAAAATTTTAGACAAGAAAATTAAAAATGGTTGTTTTAGTCCACTGGCAAGGATGGCCTCGTAGGTTTGACTCCTGGCAGCCCGCTAAAGGGGTCGTAGAGCTCAGGAAGAAGAAAAACAAGAAAGTCCGAAAGACTGAATAAAGGAGCAGCAACAGTCTTTCTATGTAACACTGCCATCCAACGTGTGTCACAACATTTTCCCGGACAATGACAGCTCAAATTATACTATAACACTATCACAGCCTATAGAATTACAAAGACCTTATGAGGTGGCATGAGCTGACATAATGTACTGTCACACATGGAATAATATTGTGAGTTCAGAAAATGGTAATGAGGTAATAGGCCATTCCTATGCACAGAACCCTCTGTCACACTGTGGTGAGGTTGTCTCGTCTTGGTTTTATTTTGTCTTGTAATTTCCTGTTTTATTTTGAAATTCCTAACTCTCCTCTCATTTCAGAACACTTGCCCTTCCTCATGTATCCTGTGCGTCTGCCTGATTACCATCGTTTCCACCTCTTCCCCATTTCCCCCACATCTTAAATAGTCTGGTTTCCCCTTGTCTTGTGCCAGTGTGTCGTCGATTCATGTCCCACACCACTGCTATGTCCATGTCACAGTCCTCGATTCTTTGTGTAAGCTTTTGGTCCTTGATTGAGTGAATTTTTGTTTGTAGTTTCCATACCCTAGTTTAGTTTCCATAGCCTTTTGTGTTTCCTCTGTATGAGTGACTTTTTGTTTGTAGATTCATTTTGGATAGAGTAATGTTCATATAGCTTTTGTGTTTTCCTTAATAAGAGTGATTTTGAGTTTCAGTAAGGTTTTATAGAATTTCCTTTGTTCCTCCGCTTAGTTGCGTGAGTGAGTTTTCTTTAGTTTTATTAGTCAGGTTTTTTCCTCCCTACGGAGTGTTCTTGTTTTCCCCTTTTGGTTCCTCTAGTTGAGCGTTATCAACCTCCTTCAGGAGCGATTTTGATACCGCAATTAGCACGTGGAAGAGGAAAAGATCTTGAGGCACATTATCAGACAAAAAGCGTAAAACCTCAGCGAAAATACACCAAAAAGTTAAAAGCCAACTGGGGGGCAGAAATATATTTTGAACATGTCTCTCACACATTGCCTCTCGTTAGAGTACACAAAATCAGAGCTTGATCTCTTTGCACCACCAATGACACAGCTATCTATTGATCAGACCAATTATGTAGAGGTTCATCCGTTAAACACAGTCGCTGATCAAGAAGTGTTGGATTTCCTGATACCTGGAAGTGGAAGTTTCTATCTAGACCTAAATTCGACACTACTCTATCTACGCCTTAAGATTACAAAGGCCGATGCCACTAATCTTGCAAATGATGATTGCGGAATAATACAGTACCCTCTAAATAAAAATAAAAATAAAAATCACATATGACCACCACAATGGCCAATTGAAACCAGGATTTTCACAGATTCTTTTTAGTGAACACACTCACAGAAGCCAAATATCTGGGTCCTTCTCCACTGCCTTGGTCAGACTAGTGCGGCTAGTAGACCAACCAACATGAACTGATGAAGCCCCTTGGATAAGAGGCAAAACATCACTCTGAATGATGTTCTCATTAGCTCGACATCCACAACACATCCTTAGAGATCTATTATTGAAAGCCTCTTCAGTTTTTCTCAAGAAATATTGTAGAGTCAGTTTTCGGCTGGTCTGTGGTGCAAAGATGTAGATGTAGATGGGGGCTAATTCTTCCAATGAAGGTCTTGTCAAGTGCGCAAGCTTCGATCGTACTTCATGCCCATTCGAGTTAATCAGACCGCTACATACTGACATTTTATTTCCTGCTAAACAATGTGGATGTACATTTGAAACTTGTAAAGGGTAAAAGTGCTTTTACATTGATGTCAGCTGTAGCGAATGAGTACAATTTAAACATTCTGAGCATGAGCCTTTTTGTGAAAAAGGTGTAAGTCTCACCAGATGTCATGCTGGGCCATTCAGCCGCTCTAATGAAATCCAATGCCATTTACCCAATAAGCTGCGTGGTGGTTAAGAATTATAGTATCCCTGTCCAGTCGCGTGTGTTTTTACAGGACAACTTATATCTCAGTAGGCTTCCGAAATATATTGTTGCAGGAATTGTCAACCACAGGGCATTTGTTGGAGCAAAGGAACTGAATCCTTTCAAGCTCCAACATGCAAACCTTGAATACCTCTCTCTCAGTGTAAATTCACGTTTTATTCCGTCAAAACTCTACCAGCCACGTTTCAATACACATCAGAGTGTTCAGGAATTTTACAACCTCTAAACAGACACATCAGAGACTCTCCACTCTGCATTGACCTTGAAAACTTTGAAAACGGTTACTTCAATCTCTCGAGCGATGATGAAATGGACAGTGAAGCTCTCTCACTGTCAGTACATGGCACCTGCTGTCTGGATTTAAGATTCAAAGTGGCGTTACCGAGAACTATGACTTTGATTGTCTATGCCTGTTATGACAGCATTATAGAAATGAACTCGACGCGTCGAAGCAAGTTCTGATCGACTGTTAAAACTAGCAAGATGAACAATCATCAAATAGAATCTATCCTGAGACCTATCTAAGGCAAGTCATTTGGAGGTGTTTGGCCTAGTGATTTACTACTGGCAAAGATTTTTAAACGACTGTGCTATCTAGTCGTTAACACCTATGATCAAACCCGGGAGGGCGAACACTGGGTGGGGATGATCATTGAAGGTGAACAGGACAAATCAAGCTTCTGCGACAGTTATGGTCATGGACCAGATTTTATATTCTATCCTGAAAGTTTTATAACCTTCCTAACAAGGAATTCTCATGAAATACATTACAACAAACTCCAAGTTCAAGACGATAATTCTGCAACATGCGGCGCCCTTGTTATATTCTTCCTCTGCCAGCACTTTAAAGGACTTTCTTTTCAAGAAGTAATGAGACTGTATTCTGATAATTTAAAATAGAATGACGCTCTTGTCAAGAAATGGGTTAGGGTTAGGGTTAGAGTTAGAAATATGCTAAATGTATATCACGTGCTAAAACATGTAATCAGAAAGCATGCACTTTAAAACTATATAATGACAGCTATATTTGTTCCGAATGAATACTCTTTCTCACATATATTTCAATAAATCATTAATTGATAAAAGAAAAAAAAAAAAAAACACGATTTGCATGAATTCATTTTTATCGACTGAATTCCAGCTATTTGGAGGGGATCGGTGTAGACAGTCGCTATTCAGAGACTGCCGGCAATTTAGCAGGTGTCCTGTTGTAATCCATGTCTAATGGTGATGTCGGCAAAGGGGATTTTTTTCAGCGTTTGCTCCTACTCCGTCTTATCTGAGGAACTGGTTCGTTCAAGGTTTTGGATGGTTTAAGCCGTAATTGCTGAATGAGTATTTGTAACAGTTGTAATTGGTATATGTAATTCGGAAATCGTTTTTAAAAATACATCCCACTTGCAAGGTACGGTTCGTGCATGGAACCGTTGGTTTGAATCCAAAATATGAGCGCCTTCAATAGTCTTGTCCTGGACAATTATCTCGCCTGAACGATTCCATCATAAAAAGCGTTTTTCCCTATATTATCTAAAATGTAGGGATATCATGTATATTTTATTAGCCCTTGTGCGGTCTTAACATTCTGTATACTCCCCTTGTCCTATGGGTCAAAACTGACCCGCTTTCACCAAAGCCCTAAAGTAAAGCAGCTTAATTGAATTTTAAATCCAATATCTATGTTGAATGATGAAACATCCTGTTATTTATCAAATTAACTAAATTTTAGTCAATTCTATCATATATTTTTTTCTAACTGAAAAAAGATGTTCACTGGTGAATATGATTATAATTTTTTTCATTCATTCTTTTTTTTTTTATTTTACCACAAGCCAACTGTCATAATAGTTTTTATACAGTAAAGGTTTATTATTACTATTATATCAATTTGAAGAAATTACGATTGAATTAATTTTATTGAAAGGAAAAATAACAGTCAACAGTATGGAACTTTTCCAACTGTTGTCAGGTTTTGAGTTAATTCTGGTGTTTAGTGTTCTGTCCATGTAACTTCCTGTTTTATTTTGTAGTCCTGGTTCCTTCGTGTTCCCCGTTATGTCACTTCCTGGTTGTGTCCCATGTTGATTGTCTTCCCTGCCCTAATGTGGATCACCTGTGTCTTGCCTAGCACTGTGTATTTAAGTCCTGTTTTCGGTCTAGTCCTTGTCGGATCATTGTTGTTTGCCCTGTCATTTTGTCCTTGCCTTGTCCATGCCCTGTCTAGTCCTTGTCAGTTCTTTGCCAGATTCTGTTCCTGCTCTGTCCGTTCATTAGTAAAGTGTTTTTCATTGTCACCTACCTGGTTTTCCGGCTCCTGCATTTGGGTCCTCCCTGCAACGCACTCGCACTGCGCTTTCTGTTGTGACAACTGTTTATTCTTTGTTAATATTCTTTAGAAAGTGAATTATCAAATACATCTCTTCTCTCTTCTCTTGTCTAATAACAAAACAGCGAAAGGTTGCTTAACATTGAACATTAGCACATGTGGGACAGTATGTGCAAACGTGAGAATGGGCTTTGCAGACGTATTTCTCACACGTGTAGCACACAACTTTCATCTTGCAGTCCTTCTTCCATGGGCAGAAATTGCATCTTTTTCTCTTGCCTGACCCAGCTGCAGCCTCAGGTGGCTCAGAACAAGATTCAGCTCTCATAATTGCTGCAGAGGCTTCTGTGCAGTGGTGCTCCCTTCTTGTGATGCATGGGGTGACAAGAGCCTTTCCCAACTGCTCCAGGAAGATCCTCCTCCTGTTCTTCCTCTCAGCCATAGCGGTTGGGTGGATCATCTGCCATATCACAAAGGCATTGTATGATGAAACATCAAGGCTGTTGTGGAAGATGACCAGGGGCCAACGTGCAGTCATCCCTCTGCAGCTGTAGGTTCCAATAACCTTGTCAAGGTTGTCCACACCCCCTTTAGTGCGGTTGTAGTCCAGGATGATGGCTGGCTTCCTGTCTTCACGATCAGTGATTTCAGCTGCCTTGTACTCAGCAGGACCACATTCTTGTTCTTTTTTGGGAGGTAAGAAACAACAGTGGTGGTGGGGGTGAAGGCAAACTTTGTTGAGAAGACCACTCTCCCTGTTGTTGCGAGGAGTGCAGGGGGGAGTTCAGGCTTGTTTTTCTGAACAGTGCCAACCATGGTAATTTTCCTTTTTAGGAGCTGCTGGCCGAGTTCATAGGAGGTGAAAAAGTTGTCACATGTGACGTTGTGCCCCCTCAGTCCAACTGTCAAATCAAGTAAAACACGCATCCCCTGGTTCTTCTCTGGTGCTCCACTGGGCAGTGTCTCGGTGTAGACTTGCATATTCCATGCATGCAAGTCTACATGCAAGTTAGTCTGATCCATGGTTGTCTCCATATTTTCGGGAACCCTCCAAATTTGTCATTTCCTTTGTGATCTTTTCAATGGCTGGTGTGATGAACAGGAGGAAAGTGGAGATGTCCTTGGCATGGGTAGCTGAATATCTTGTTGGCCCTGGGGTCATCCTAATTATGTTTTGTGATGCAGCTTTTCCTGGGGTGCATCCTGGGTGTTGATGAGGACCATGTTATTTTACTGTTCTTGGACAAAAATGTCTTTCTATCAGCTGGGGTCATTTCTTCTTCATCTGAAGAGGCTTCATGGTCTATGTTGTATTCCTTCTCATCTTCTTCTTCAGATACCTCTTCTTCCACATCATAGTGTTCTTGCTCATCCTGAACCGCTGAAAAAATCTGGTCCAGGACCTGCAGGACAGTGAAATGTCCACTCATGGCTTCAGCAAGGAACCAACTGGGGGTTCTTTGCTCAGGGGTATCTTTATATCCTCTCCACTCAATTTCTTTTACATTATATTTTTGTTGTTTTGTCTGGGATCTTGTGTGATGTGAGGAATTAGCGGCAGGTCAGAGGTGCAGGTGCAAATTCAAGTTCAATTCGTACATCAATAGGAATCCAGTTTCTTTGTTGTGCGTGTGTGTATGTGTTAGAGGGAGTTTGTGTCATGTAAATGCTTTTATAACATATGGGTCAAAAATGGCCCGTAAGACAATCTTATGACCCTAGTGGTGTACAGCCCATATGGAAATGTAAACAAAACCAGAATCACTTTTTTAAATGTTGGGGAGCTTTAGGAAAAGTCATAAAATTTCAAGTTGAAAAAAGAGTGTTATATGGGTTTTTTTTTTTTTGCAGCTAAACATGGTGGTGAGTCATTTTTGACCTGCAGGACAACATGAGGGTTAAATGATTGCATGACAGCCCCTGCCCGCTCACGTTGCGTGTAGTTATATGTCTATATGTCTAACCCTAACCCTGCATTGGAATTGCATTCCATAATAACGGGAGGAGGAAACCGCCGGACTGTGTCAACACCTTACCTTACCTTATATTTTTCGCCAGTGTTGCAGTTAGCAACAAGTTTATAAAATTTTCTGTACTGTTCAGGGGTCAGAGGTACATTTCCTTTCAACACATTCAGAACAATATCAAAGAGTGACATCTTCAGAGCCATGACATAGAAAGCTTCATCTCTCCTTTGGTTTTAGAGAGAGCAAAGCTATTAATATGGGAATAATTCTTTTCATTCGTATTGTCATTTTTAAATCACTTTTTATACTGGTAAACGACAGGCCACTGGTGAGGGAGTATCCCGCTTTACAGTTGGTAATGTTCTAGGCATTCAGGTCTTAAGTCCACAATTAAATATGAATATGCGGCTTTGGTTGCATCATTAAAAATCTGTAGAAAATATTCTCTTCCTCCAGGGAACATTTGTTGCAATTTATCACGCGGGGATTTGAAGAGGACGATATAATTTGTGTTTAAAATGATTGTTCTGCTATACTACTTCCCTTGATGAAACAAGTTTTGAACTAGAAAGATTACTGATAATTTTCAATGATGTCTGTACATTGTAAATGCCTTCATTAATTCATCATGGTTGGACCCAGTATCCAGTCATCAACAACTAAAAGATTGTGCTGGTTTGATGGAAAAATATTTTCATCCGTCAAAGATCTAGGGATTCCTTCAATAAATTTAATTTTCACATTTCTTGCTAATTCCTCATACAAAGGCTGATAGGAGGAGTAGGACCAGATTATCCGATCAGGTAGTCTAGTAAGAGTATGCTCCATATTTTGGAGTAAGTGTTTTACAAAGAATGATTTGCCATTCCCACTTGCTCCTACAGGGAGTGCTGTGAATGGGAGCTGGAAGCGAGGGTCACAATACACTTCTTCCTGTTCCGCATCCACTGTTTCTGTAAACAGAGGACTTAGATAACTGCAAATGCTAATTTTATTTGCATAGATCCCTGGCTGAAAAGGATGACAGAAGATGATAAATGAAGAAGGACTTTTTTGATAGAGCAAATATATCATGATGCTGAATGATGATACAGAATACATACTGAAGTATCATACAGAATAGATGTTGGTGAATAATAATAATATTATCCCAAAAGAACTGAAGAACTTAAAAGCTCATCAGGTCACCCCATCATAAATCTATGCAGTCTTTTTGGAAATGTATTTCACCCCAGCGATTAATACCCAAATGGTAATGTTTTCCCATCTGCAAAAAGACGCCTTTTATCAAAGACAACTGCAAAGTTGATCACACACAGTTTATTAGTGAGCTCAAACGTTTTCATGTTACATGTAATTTTATTGTATCAGGCAGGGATTTCACGACGGGTGTAACAGTCTTTGATCGCCCTCTACCAGGTCTGTTAGTGTGTCAAAGTAAATTTTTTTACAATTTTCATAATTTTGTGTAATCCCTTAAGCACGTAAAGTCACCTTGCCACGTTCTGTTAGATAGGCGTATGATTCTGGACCCGCAGCTGAGCAGTTACAAATATAATCACCAGGCTCTAATTCAGATGTCAAATCTCCCAGATAATTACCGAGTGGGGGATTATATTTATCACTGGGACTGGACGTGTAAATGACAGAATTGGTGTCGCAGTACAGAACACGTTCTTGGAGTACACTTCACTTTGCCGGATTGTACACGATTTTCTGAGGATCAAGCTTAATATCCTGTTTCTCTTTATAATCACTGATCTAAGCCCGTTGACTTGAAAGGTCTTCAACTCCAGCCTCAGGCTTCTTGCTTCTGTTTAAGGAAAGTGTAGATGTATTCTTTCAACAGTTTGTCTGACTTGTCTTGAAACATAACATAACCTTTTCTCAATGCTTCAGTTAGCTGGACCGTTACCCACACACCGCAAAGCGCCCTCTCTTCAACATCATGTGTACATGCTGTAGTATGATTGTTCATGAATGCACATGAACAGCATTGTGTGAAAATCAATTTCCCTCTGTCGTTTCTTGTAGGAAGTAAAGGGAAAAACAGCTTACGTGGGAAGGTAAAGGAGGTAAAGGTAAAGAATGCATGCTAAAGGATAAACTTTAGCATGCATCAACCCAAAGTTTCAATGTCCTTGAATTATTATTGGATATCCTAAGGGGTGATGGCGATGTGCATTTACAAAAGGATACAAGGAGGTAAAATCTACGTAATTTATACGCTCATCTGCTCCAACAACTCCGGATAGCGGCTGTACGCTCCATATAAGGCGGCTCTAGGATCTATCGGAATTGGTTCTTGAAACCTCTCTAAGAAAGATTTAACAATTGGGTCCGTTTTTTTCATAAAATTCCAATAATGTTCCCACGTCAGCACAACGGATCGGACCTTGTATTCCATTTGTAACATCTTCATAGTGTCTGAGTACAGTTCACCAAAACAAGTGCCCGTGAGAGGAGATTGATCATGTGGGCTAAAACATTCAGGGCAGCCATGAAAATAACAGCCAAAATACTCAAAGATAATTATATTTCCATCTAACTCTGAATATGCATCATCAGAATAGCGACCAAATTTTACTTCATCGCCATTCAAAGCATGTCTCAAATTCCACGCAAGAAAGCCTCAAACTCTAGCCACTGTATAGATGCATGTGAGAAAGCCTTGAAGTCTGTTTTGTAATTGTTAGGGCAAGGAATTGCAATTGTTTCAGGTTTTAAGAATTTGGCCTGAAAAACAGCCCGTGCTGCTGAAGTGATCAAACGGGTCACAACATGTCTGTATGAATTCAAAAGAAATTTGTCCACACCCTCAGCCTTCAACATCATGCCATTTGAAAATTGTTTATAAGCTATTAAATCTGCATCATAGTCAAATTCCTGATCTTTTATAGTCTGATACCACTGAAAGAAATTGTCTCTCTGTTTAGGGGGAATTTCATCAACCCCATGCATCTGGGGTGGGGGGTATCTCCCTTTAAACCCAATTTTTGAATAATCAGTGAATTTATGGAGGAAGTAACATTTTATAAGCTGAGTTTTACAACCCAGCGCCTTAGGAATTCTCTGAGTGGAATAGGAATGAATGAGAATGAGCCAATAAATTTAAGGTCAAAGTCATTGTCAATAATCAGATTTATTTTACTTCCCTGGGCTATGACAAATGGTGACTTGCCTTGACTCACAGGCATTCAAAATGATGTGATGATCAAACCCTTTCCCATTGTGTGAAATGAAAGTCGTACGTTTCTGATGTTTTAGTTTGTAATGGAGAAGGAAAATTACGGCACAATCTTGCCCTTTCCAGATCTGTTGCTCCCTGTCCGGTGATTGAGCTGCTACAAGCATGGGAAGATGAGTTCCACAGGTTTGAGTGGTCTCAAAATCATAAAATACCAACTTTTTTTTATATATCTTTTGTTCAGGTTTGAGTGGTTTTTGACGCATATAACAAACACGTTTATCTTCCTCTCCTGCAGCAACGTCACAGCTCTGAACTGAACTCTGAACAGAGCTCTGAGCTCTAAACTTATCCCACGGCGGTCAAGTGGTTTTAAGTTGTTTACAAATCCGACACAGCTTGACAACACAACTATGCATTTTAGGATCTTTGATCGAAATGTAGTAAATTATTTTACATCTAGGGCATTTTTTATTGATCTGACAATTGCTGACTGCTCTTCCGGCTTTGGGATGCCTAACTCGCAATGCCGTTCATAACATAGACTATTTGCACAGAATTTGTTGCAATCGACACAGTAGGTTTTTTGAATCAGGGCCTGTTTACAGTTGCTGCAATAGACATTGCAGTTTTTCTCACAGAAGTACTTGTACTGACACTGATATCCTGTGTGACAGTGTTTACAGAAAAACATCACACCCAGAAAACCTTTTATATTATTTACGCCTTAAAAATTAATATTGTGTAAAATATAATTCATATAATTCAGCTATAGAAGATGTTTATCTGAAGACACTGTGGCTGTCTAAATTCAAATGAGGATTTCTCCCATACACAGGTTGATGACCTTGTGATTAGCACTATGGCCACATTGCATTCAAATCTTGACGATGCCGCCCCTATCAAAAAGAAAATCAATCAAACAGAGGACGCTGGCTCCCTGGTATTATTCCCAAATTCGTGCCTTAAAGCAGACGTCAAGGAAATTAGAACGAAATTGGCGTTCTATTAAGTCGGAAGAGTCTCGCTGAGCCCTGAAAGTTAGCTTAACATATAAAAAGCTCTCTGCAGTGCTAGAAGTTCATATTACTCAGCACTAATAGAAGAAAACAAGAACAACCCCAGGTTTCTCTTCAGCACTGTAGTCAGACTGACAGAGAGCTCTCCGCAGTGATGATTTTAAGGACTTTTTTACAGATAAAATTCTCACAATCAGAGAATTCATCAGCTTTTACCTACATTAGACAATAATCTTCTACTGAATATTGTACATCTGGAATCATTCTCACCTCTGAATCTCTCAGAGCTAGCTACTATAATCTCATCTTCCAGATAATCAACCTGTCTATTAAACCCAGTACCAACTCTTTAAAGAGATCTTTTATTTAATTGAGCCGTTCATTCTAGATCTGATTAATTCAACCTTATCTTTGGGTTATGTACCTCAGGCTCTTAAGACCACAATCATCAAACCCCATCTTAAAATACCTAATCTTGATCCACATGTTTTGGCAAACTATAGGCCCATATCAAACCTTCCATTCATTTCTAAAATCATTGAGAAAGCAGTAGCAAACCAAATACGTCTGACAAAACTGAGGTTATTGTACTCATCCCTAAGCACCTCAGAGCAACGCTATCTAAACATCTAATCAGCTGGATGGCATTACTTTGGCTTCCAGCTCCACTGTAAGAAACCTTGGAGTAACCTTTGACCAGGACATGTCCTTTGTCCCTCACATAAAACAAGTCAGTAGGGCAGCTTTCTTCCACCTGAGAAACATTAGGAAAATCAGAAAATCTCTCTGTGTTAGGTGCTCTTCATTGGCTGCCGGTAAAATTCTGAATAGAATTTAAATTCCGTCTTTTAACATATAAAGCTCTGAATGGCCAAGCTCCATCATATCTCAGAGAGCTCATAGATCCTTACTCTAGTAGGCCACTTCGCTATCCAGATGGAGGTTTACTTGTGGTTCCTAGAGTCTCCAAGAGTAAATCTGGAGGCAGATCGTTCAGTTATCAGGCTCCTCTTCTATGGAACCAAATTCTAGTATTGTTCCCGGGGGCGGACTCTTTAGCAATTTTCAAGACCAGGCTTAAAACTTTCCTGTATGACAGAGCTTATAGTTAAAAAGTTAAAGTCCTCTACTCTTTGCCTATGCTGCTATAGGCCTAGGCTACTGGGGGAAAGACTGAGCACCCCTCTCCCACCCACCCCTTGAATGCGCTGACAATAACCACGCTTCTTAAAAATCCCTGTTCCTCCCAGTTCTAAGCATGTGCACTGCATTTACTGACCATGAGACCGAAGTCTCTGTCTCTCGCAGCTCCTCTCCTCTCTCTCCCTGTCCTCAGCCTGCAGGTGTTGACTCATTGCCACCCCATGTTCCTGCAACGCCTGCTGCTTCCATGTCTTCATGAATTCCATACTACAGCTCATCTCCATGAACTCCATGCAGCATCATGTTCCTGCCTGCACCTGTTTCTGATGTCCCCCTCTCCTGCTCCCATTCTCACCCCACACTACACCCCACCCCATGCCTGTCTCGCTCTCTCTCTGGAATGCATGCGTGGAGTGAGTGGACAGAAGTTCTGAGTGAGTGAGGATGTGGTCGCTGTGCCATGAGCGATTGTTTTCTCTATTCTGTTTTTCTATTTTTTCTCTACCTTTACATGTTTTGTTATACTTAGTGTTCATTCTGTTAGTCTATCATAGCTACATCTTGTGATAAGAACATAGTGGTTTCTGTTGATCTACCTGGATGTCTGTTTCCACCTATGGAAACATGGCTAGCCCAGGTATGGAGGACTTAAAATTTCTAACTCGGGAGCATGCAGTTAAAATGCCCACCAGAGCTAGCATTGAAAAGTGTAGTTTAGCTGTTGGTGATATAATTGGTCATGAGCATATTTTGTCTGCCTCCCGCATGACTAATGCGGTTGTTCTGTTTCTGCGATCAGAGCCCCTGGCTCATTACCTTATTGAGCATGGAGTCACAATTGACGATGATTTTGTTTCTGTTTTACCATTATGATCACCGGCCAAAAAAGTTATCTTGTCCAATGTACCCCCCTTTATATCTGATGGCATTTTGGCTAAGAGTCTAGGTAGATATGGCAAGTTAGTATCACCTATCAGGAAAATCTCCATTGCGACTACCTCGCCACTTCTAAGACATGTGTCTTTTAGGTGTTCTGTCTATATACTTCGTACGTTCTGTCTAAAAGATCCTAAAATTGACATGACTCTGAACATAAAATCAGATGGTTTTAATTATGCCATTTATGTGACCACAAAGTCAATGAAATGTTTTGGATGTGGCCAGGTGGGACATCTGTTAAGATCTTGTCCAGGAAAACTGGACTGAGCAGAGGGGCGTGTGCAGGAGAAGCTGAAGCAGAGAGGAATTAAGAGGAGCAGGGACTTCCAGCAGTGTTCAAGACAATAATGGGTGACAAGCCGATCGAGATTGGCGAGAGCTCACAAGGTACGGAGAATAGCGGTGATTCGCAAGAATCGCAATTCACCACTGACTCTGAAAATATGCAGAACAGAGCTGATTTGTGAAATACGCAGAGCGGAGCTGATTCTGTGGGTGACACAGTTAAAGATGATGATGAAAATTCTCTGATGGAAGCTGATGAAATACTTTTTAAAAAACCTACTGGGAAAAAGAGAAAGGGGTCTAGTCCTAGTAAAACATTTGCCAAAAAATCTGAGTGCACTGACGCAAACGAAACTGATGATGCTGGGAGCAAAAATGATTATTCCTCTGATTGCAGCATAACATGTAGCCTTCCTAAAAGTGGCTATTCAAATCAGGAATACACTGTGGATGACATTAAGTCATTCCTCAAAAAAACTAAACACAAACCCAAAGTTTGTATAGAGCAGTATTTCTCCGACATTGAACAATTCATTGAAAAGACCAAGTTATGCAAAAAGCAAGGCCTTTATGCTGCTACAGAATGGTTCCGTCTCAGTAAATTCCTGACCAAACTAAATGCTGATAATGATTATGCTTAAGCCTCTCCTTATTGTGATGCACATTGTTAAGTCAAAACTGTTTATTATTTGTTATATGTGCAGAAGCAGGAGAGGGTAGTAGGGTGAGCAGTCAGTTAGAGATCCTGCAGGTAGAGAAGGAGAGGGGAAGTTATTTAAGCCAGGTCAAGGAGGTGGCTTCTTTCTTCATGAGCTGCATGAGGCTGCTGCTGTAAAGAGTGCATGAGCGCTCATTGCCCAGTTGACGACAGAGACGCTGCTGGTAGGTTACTTTTGTTTAAGCAACATTATTTTGGTAATTTATGTAATATTTATGTGGCACCTGGGTTTGATGTGTAAATTTAGGTAAATTTAGTAAATTTTAGATGGTTTTGCGTTCATCATACTATGGGTTTCTTGACTGAATTTAGTTTATTCTGTTTTAAAGGTTTTCAAGCTAAGGTACATCATGTTTGAAAGTAATAAAGACATTGTGTGGAGTTGACCTACGTCCTCTGTTGCCATCTGTACCTACTCAAGTTTAGGCAAGCATTGAAGCTAAGACAAATATAACTTGACACACATGTATATCTTTCTTTCTTTTTTCGTTATGCCTGATATTCATGTTCCATCTTTAAATATGAATGGCGCCAGACAAAGTTTGAAAAAGGCTGAATTGTTTGAACTAATGAGGCAGAAGAATATGGATGTTATTTTCTTACAAGAAACACACAGTGATGTTATGAATGCTGCTGACTGGGCAAAAGCATTTAAGAGACCTATTTTTAAGTCATAATACCACGAATAGTGGTGGAGTTGCTTTATTATTCGCCCAATTATACCCAATTGCCCACCTATTTCTTATGAAGTAGAAGATATTTTAAAGGACAGAATTCTTGAAGTACAGTTTGAGGATAACTGCAATGTTTTTATATGTATTTATGTGCCTACAATGGCTGTAGATAGAATGATTTTTTTGGATGCTTTCTGTAATGTCTTAAAGAATTGTGATTCTAATGAATTCCTTCTTATTGGAGGTGATTTTAATTGCACTGAACAAAATTTAGATGGGAATCATTTAGAACCACATATGCCTTCAAGAAGACGAATTATTGAGTTAATATCTACATTTGATCTCAGTGACATTTGGCGTAATTTTCATTGTGATCAAAGTCAATATACATGGGCTCATTCCCATGACAATTGCTTGTCTCGAGCCAGAGTTGATAGATTCTATAGTCCCAAACATTATTTCAGTGGCTAAAAGAATTGTTCAATTTTACCAGTAGGCTTTTCTGACCATTGGGGTTTAAATGAACATAAAGAAGAGGTACATGCTTTTTGGCATTATAATACTGCCGTCTTAAAAGAAAAGCACTTTAAGGAAGTTTTGTCTTAATTTTGGTATAATTTTAGAATGGAGAAAAAACACTTTCCTTCCTTACAACAATGCTGTGACATTGGAAAATTTTAAATTAAACCGTTATGTCAGTAGTACACTTTCAATGTCACTAGATACCAAACCATGTCTCAAAATATCTTAGAAACTGAAATTTTAAAACTTCAGACTTTGGCTGATTCTACTAACCATCAGCAATATTTCGAAAAAATAGAATTAAAAGATCTCCAGGAAAAAAAGGTATAGGGTGCTTTGGTCCAATCACGCTTTCAAAATATCTCTGACTTGGATACTACTTAAATGCTCTAAAGTCAGAGTCAGGGGCATTATGTACAGGACCATCTGAAATCAAAATAACTTGCTACAGATTTTTATTCCAATTTATTTAAGTGAGAATGGTGGAAATACTGATTTGGATAATGTCTTCCTTAATAATTTGCCCAAACTTAAAAAAAGATGAGCTGATGAGCTTGTTAAAGCTTTGACTCTTGAGGAGCTGCATGCAGCTGTGATGGGAATGCAGAATGGACAGACGCCTGGAACTGATGGCTTCCCAACTGAATTCTACAAGGGGTTTTGGTCAGTCACAGGGGAGGACTTTCTGGAGATGTTGAATGCCATTGTGCCAGAGGATAAACTTCCTCAAAGTTGTAGAAGAGCAGTCCTGACCCTGGTGCCCAAGAGGGGTGACCTGAAAAACCTAAAACAGTGGCGCCCATTATCCATACTGTGTATAGACAGCCGAATCTTTTCTAAAACTCTTGCTGCTAGGGAAAAACTAGGTCTTCTCCTATTGGATCAAGAGAAGGCATTGGATTGTGTTGAACATCAGTATTTATGGAAAGTTTTAGAATCTTTTGGATTAAATTCTGGTTTTATTACAATGATAAAAGTTCTATATTATGACATTGAGAGTTTACGTAAGATTAATGGAGGCTTGTGCGCACTTTTTAAGGTGCATATAGGTATACGACAAGGTTGCTCCTTATCAGGAGTGTTGTTTTCTTTATCAATTGAACCTCTGCTACACAGATTGAGGGCTGAGATTTCTGGTGTTTCTTTGACAAACAGTAACACTGTCCTAAGGTTGTCAGCATATGCTGATCATTTGGTGGTGATCCTCAAAGATCAGAAAGACATAGACACCCTGAACAAAATAACTGTGGACTTTGGATTGCTATCCTCTACTAAGAGAGGCCTTTTTAGTGGGTGACTGGTTGAGTGAACCACCAAAACTTCCAGTTGGTCTTAACTGGAAAAGAAGAAGCTCGAGATATCATGGTGTTTTTTAGGAGAATGTAGGGTATAGTCGCTCAGAAGCGAGAAAACCTACCATAATCTACATACACCATCACTTCCTGACCCACACTCAACACCCATGCAATATGCGCCTTTGAACAGACATGACCCACACTCAACACCCATGCAATGTGCAACTTTGAACACACATGACATGCATGCACATAATGCAACCCTGCGATGCATGCACACATTGTACTGCTTGGAGCAACGACACTCACATTATGCTTGGGGAAAAACACCCTGATTTCCACAACTAGTCAGAACTGGTTATATGACCTAAATACCCACGAGGACCTACCGGACCAGGGTCATGTTGTGTATGTATACCAACAATTTCACTTGTGACCTATGGATGACCCAGAGGAGACTATATCTTCCGGTGTCACCTGAGGATCGTTTCCTCCCGCGAAGTTTGCTCTGGGAAGCACTGGGAAGCATTCGGCCTGCTTCGCTACAGGTACCTCATTCCGTTGCGAGTAGTTCTGCGACGGCGAAATCTCTCTCTCTCTGTTAAATTAGTTTGTGTTGGGCTCGCGGGGATGCCGCAACGCTCTCTCACTGGTAAGCCAGTGTCATCACTTCCCTCCCAGGACAAGGTGATTATATTCTTAGTTTTTTGCAGTTTACTTTGTTTTACTTATTAACTCCTTGTTGGTGACGATTGTGTTCGCACATCCTTCTCCCGACATATAATTTAGTCGCTTGAGCTGACGTTTTTCACTTGCTTACTTTTGTTGGCGGGTTGCGTGAGTGCGTCCTGGTGCCCAAGATGGATTCTCTGTTAGCAGTAGCTTATAATTTCATCCATGGGTGAGTGTGGTCTGTCAGTCTCTGTTGGTACAGGCTGTGTGTGCGCTGCCTTCCCCCACCATATGGTTTGCTTTTTGTCAGCGCTCCAGTTAGTTAAGTTAATCTGTTAATTAAACTTGAAAACCCTGATTTGGGTCAGGGCCATAGTGCAGTGGTTGCTTTTCTTTTTGTATCAGCTTGTGCTGCTGATTAATTTTTGTGTTTGGGCTTCTGCTGGTATAGGAAACGTATGTGCTCTATCCCTCCAGCATACGGTTCCCACACTTGGTCTGTCCATAGTGTTCTCGCTCAGGCTGTCCAAGGAGTGGTCGCTGATCTTTGTGGGTTGATTGCCTGGTTTCGGAAGCGTACGCGCCCCCTTCCCCCAGCAAAAGGCCCCTATAGAACAGCAAGCAGGAGCATCTAAGCAGTCTTGGAGCCACCACAATGGAGGACTCCTATTTCTGCACATTTTGTGAGGTTCCTCTACAACCGAAGGACAGCCACGACCTCTGCCCCACGTGCCTTGGTCCTGACCACCAGCTGGATGCACTGTCAGGCAATCCCTGCATGAACTGCAGCTACTTACCTCGGGCAGTGAGGGCTGCAAGACTGGCAGAGGTGGAATATCCAGAAGATGGAGGTGACTTCCCCCATCGGGCCAGTCACCTCCGGACTCTCGGAGATGTTCTAAGCGTTGAGCAGTGACTGCAGCAGTCACACCCTCAACGAAGATGAAAAAGTCTGATCACAGCAGGCTTTCGTCTAAGGTGGAGCAGCTGTCTGCTGAGTTGGCCCAGATGAGGTCCAGGTTTGCCCGATGCCCCCTTGGAAGTCGATGTAACACCCCTCCTTGAATGCCAGTGCTTATAGCTGAGGAGGACACGCTCAAGATCCAAGAGATGGGGGTTCCAAGTATCTGATCAAGGTTCCCACTCCTCTGCTTGGAGTTCAGTGGCCGAAATGGAGGACAGTTCCATGTGTGCTATCAAGCGCATGGTCCTGGAGTGGATGCACATGGATGTATCGCAGCAGGTAGAAGCAGCACCAGCAAGTGCCTTGCTATTTCCCACTCAGAGGACTGCCTGAAGGAGTTGCAGGCCTGTTGGAAGAACCACTAAAACCTGCTCCTGCCTCTGCAGATGGGCGGACCCTGGCAGCCACACACGAGGCAGCAAGAGTTGGCTTGGATTGCATGCCAACTGTTGAGCCCACCATCGCCTCACTCATAATGTCCCCAGATGAAGCTTTGCAAAGGGATGCTAGGTGCTCTCGACCCCAGTGTCGGATCACACATGATCTCCTCACAGGGGCTTATGATGCTGGAGCATGTGCTGGTCACATAGGGAACTCGATGTTGCATTTTATGTTGGCCCTCTCAGCTTCACTGCAGAAGGGCATTGTGACTGCTGATTCCATCACCTTTATTGGAGGAATTTGGCCTTCTGTCCAGAGATATTGGACAAATGCTGTCCATCCTGATTCAGGCTAATCGCCAGGTTTGGCTTTCACAGTCAAACTTGACACTTGAGAGAGGAACCCTGCGCAGCCTCCCCGGTGGAACCAGGGGAGTTATTTGGTCTGGCATCGCAGGAAGCACTGGAACGTACCATCCAGGCCGGACAGACCAGACAGCAGCTTGCCGAACATCTCCTCCTGACAGGGGGAGGAAGGGGCACTGAGGCCTTGGGGCCTGTGGTTAGGTATTTTTCCCATCAGCAGCTCTGTCAGTTAGCTGTTCATGCTTCAGACCCATGGGTAGTTGCCACATTGACCCACAGGTACAAACTTCAATTTCACCACCGGCCCCCCACATCCAGTCAGGTCAGATTGACCTCCATCAGCGACCTGGCAAAGGAGTTATCCGCCCTTCTTGCCAAAGGCGCCATCGAGGCTGTGGATCCTTTGTCACGTCTCAGAGGGTTCTACTCAACCTATTTCCTCGTGACAAAAAAGACTGGTGGATTTCGCCTGATTTTAGACCTCAGAGGGCTAAACAGATTTATGAAGGTCATACCCTTCCACATGCTGACCACAGCAGATGTCCTGCGAACTGTGGCACACGGAGAATGGTTCACATCCATCGACCTCAAGGACACCTACCTCCATGTCCCCATTGCTCAGCAACATCAGCAGTTCCTTTGCTTTGCCTACTGAGGCCGCCACTGGCAGTTCAGGGTGCTGCCCTTCGGGCTCTCCCTCTGCCCAAGGGTGTTCACAAGGTGTGTGGCAGCGGTGTTGCACTTCTCTCTAAAAACATGTTCATACATGCACTCATACATGTTCATGTATGAGTGCATTAAAATGTTCAATTCTAACGGGTTGATAAACTCTCCTCTTCCCCGTTGCCATGGTGACTCGTTGAATTGGGGCTCCATTGACACTGTCTTTTTTTTAAGTTGTGGTGCACGTGCTTACCTCCAGGTGAAACTGCTCTGAGTTGATCAAACTAACTCAAATCTGCTGCTCTAGAACAGAAAACTCTGTGCTTCCTATCTCAGAGTAGATCAACTCAGAGTTCAGGGTTAGACACGAGTTTGTCAAACCTGCTTTGTGAAACGGACCCCTGGTCATCTCAAGGGAGAACCACACTTTACACTTTATATCAATGCATAATTTTATTGCACATTTGAAACATTCAAAAGTTCAAAATAGCCTTTTGAGGGAGTGTTTTTCTGCATGTTAGTGTTGGGCTGGCCAATCAAGCTCATTGTCATACAGTCACCATTTGTATGTATCCCAATCGAGTGATGTTTTGCCCGTTTAGTGGCAAACACATTCTGTCTGGTATGCGCCATTTAAAAACTCTGAAGACCGGCCACACGAAAAACAAAAGTGTGTTAATCTGCTCAAGTGTTTGCCACAAAATCGGCAAAACATTAGTTGATCGCTATCCATGCACTCCATCGTTGTTTTTTTACTTTATTTACATTTTCCTTTCGATAGGAACATGTGCACTTTTTACAATACAAAATAACTCTATTTTGTATTGGATGTATTGTATTGTATTGGATATTGAGAGATACAGAGGAGGAAATGGTAACAATGAGTAGGACACTTTAGCAATATCACATGAGAGGGAATGCTGTTGTGCTGAATATCAGCACTGGTGTTGCAGATAATTCGGTCGCAGATAATCACAACAGCATGACCTTGTGATATTGCTTTTATACAAAAGCAGCCCTCTGCAACACATACGTAGAGCTATCCCTGTGAAGAAAGCTGTTACATATTTAGGTGTTGCTATTGATAAAAATGAAAAAGCTTGCATTGATTTAAACTGTGACCCTATAGTGGAACAAATAACTAAAAAATTTAACATGTGGTTGATGAGAGATCTCTCATTGAATGGCAGAGTTTTACTCTCTAAAGCAGAGGGGATATCTCGAGCTGTATGTGTCTATCACTGGAAATGCCTGCTGCAATATACAAAAAATTTGATAAAGTTTTATTCAACTTCATTTGGAGAAACATATACTTTCCCAAGACATATTTTTAGTTCTATTGGAGGTCTAAAATTTCTGTTAAAGCATGATTTTAAAATTGAGAAATTACCTGTGAAGTTAGCTAATTTTCACAAACAATCACTGCTAGCATGGAAAATGGTGTACAAGCACAACTTCTCTCCAACAAGATATTACATCTGGAACAACAAGAATATTCAATATAAAAACAAATCATTGCACTTAAAAATGGGTGGAGAACAATATTGTATTAGTTCAACAACTGGCAAATGCTAAGGGCCGTTTACTGAGATATGGAGAATTTCTTAATAAATTCAGGTTCCCAGTTACCCCAAAAGAATATGCAGTGGTCTTTGATGCCATACCGAGGAGTGTACTGCAGCTGATCAGAGGATCAACTACTCTGACAGACACACTCAGTAGTGCTTTGTTCCTCAATGGTAAGGATATCACTAAAAATAATTGCTCCAATAAATGTATTAGGAGCCTCCTGTTGAATGTAACTGTGCCCCCAGCAAAACTATTTTGGACTTCATTGTATGGGGAAATGAACTGGATGAAAATCTGGTTAATTGGGGACAAATTCTGCCTGAATAATAAAATTAAAGAGGTATCATTTAAAATAATGCACAAAATACACACAGCAAAAAAAATACCCTTGAGCAGTTTAACCTCGATATTGAGTATTCTTGAACATTTTGTGGAGCTGAGGACAAAACTATTTGCCATCTCTTCTATGAATGTGTGTATACTAAAATATTCTGGAGGGATGTGTAGAACTACCTCAGCAGGAAAACTGGCCAGGTAATCCACTAAACTACAAATCCTGCTTCAACCACTATCTAAATGAACTGAAACAATACTTCATCACCATCATTGGACTCAACAGCAAAAAAGGTCAAAAAACTGTTTCTGTTTTGGACAAATACTTCAAAGATCAATGACTCTGGACTTTGTTTTATTGTTTATTTACTTATATATTTATTTATTTTATTATTATCTTTTGTCTTATTCAGTTATTTATCTATCTATGTACATCCTCGTTTTGTCCTTGTATTTTTGTTGTGTAAATATTATTTAATCCCCTGGTTATAATGATGATTATTTTGTAAATGGTATGATGTAAATAAAATAAAAAAAACCAAACAAAAAAAACATACGCAGCGCTTCTGTTTTTGCCGGATCACGGAGCAGATCACGTGGGAAATAGTGCACAGACAAAATAAAACATCCAGTTTGTTTTCAAGATAAAATACTCAGTGTTCACTGTGGATCGTATTCCACACGTTAGAGACACCGTAATGGGTGGGGACAGACCTGAAGTCAACAGGTCAGAGGTTTTCAGTCGTCATTTCAACCCGTTGACATCATGGACCAGGAGATGCTGATTCTGGAGGTCACAAAGGTCAGAAAGCAATTGCACTCCTCCTAGGAACCGGCACTGAAATACACAGAATAATTTAGTTACTATAATTATATTGAATGTAATGTCACTCAGGAGTACAATGTGAACTACAGCTTTTTTGTACATTTTCAATTTCCAACAACAATTAAATTTGCATGGCGTAGTACTTTCCAAATGCATCAAAAAGACAAATAAACTCAAAAGAAATGTTTGGTTTATAAATATGAAGACTTACCCATGGTTGAATCGCAGTAAGCGCCATTAAAAAAGGCTGATCTACAGGACAGAACCGAGTCTACTTCCTTCTACTCCTCTGGATTGACACAATAACCTGTTTAAATTGTTTTGTGGTTCTCATCATAGAAACAACTGGCTATATATTGCGTGATTATGTGTGAATTCGCGAGATCGCGTGAGTCCTCGCTACTCCTGCTATCCACACAGTCCACACAGCAGAACCGCAAAAGACAAAAATCAGACAGAAATTTAAATCAAATCAAATGTGTCTTATTTTAATTACTTTTTTGATCATCTGTTCAATTCTTTTCCTTTTCTTTATTTACAAGAAGTGAGGTCACAAAGACAAGGACTCAAATATAAAGATCAGTAATTCCAATTCTTAAACAGTCCAAAAAGGGGCAAATGTAGTCGAAGTGAAAGCCAGAGAAACATTCATGGAAACCAGGTAGGTGATGATGAGAACACTTTAATAACGAACAGACAAAGCAGGAACAAAATGACAGGGCATGGACAAGGCTAGGACGAAATGACAGCGCAAACGACAAGATGACAATGATCCAACAAGGACTAGGCTGAAAACAGGACTTAAATACACAGTGCTAAACAAGACACAGGTGATCCACATTAGGGCAGGGAAGGCAATCAACATGGGACACAACCAGGAAGTAACATAACGGGGAACACGAAGGAACCAGGACTACAAAATAAAACAGGAAATTACATGGACTAAATTCATTCACTAAACACATTTAAAACATTAAATGTTAAAATTAATAAAATAATATTATAATAATAATTATATATATATATATATATATATATATATATATATATATATATATATATATATATAATATAATAACAATAAAATAAAAATAAATGTTAAAACAAAAATGTTAAAGCATTAAACATTCACTAAACACCAGAATTAACTCAAAACCTGACATAGACACTGTATTCTCTATTTGTTACTATATTTGTATGGGGCGAATAAACAACCAATCAAGCAGACAAAAAAACAAGCAAAACAGTAAATAAATAAAAAATAAGGTAAGGGGAAAGGAAAGAGGATAAAAGACACTAAAATATAGATCCTGCTACAGTACAGGCCAAAAGTTTGGACACACCTTCTCATTCAAATGAATAGGTAAGTGCGTCCAAACTTTTGGCCTGTACTGTATATATTAGCATTTTCTTTAAGAACTGTACAATGGCTTTCTGAGCATAAATTACCCCTTGTACCGACTTGCCTGTCCTCCAAAATCGCTGTGAGGGTATGCGGTCCTGTATGCTTGTATGACACGCTGCTGCTTACATCAGCAGGCTGAGTCCAGGTAGAGTTTTGAAATATTTTATAAAACAATACAGCTCATCAGACGGCTTTTAGTTAAAAATGCAATAAAGATGGGAACGTGCGCACTGTCTGCGAAATGTAACAAAGTAACAAAGTGAAAGCGGTCAACAAAAAAATACGGCTATCGCGCACACCTCTCTCCTCCTCGTGTGCCGGTGACAGAGCCTCCTATATCACCTATGGCATTCATACCCAGTACCCAAGTGGCCAAAACACAGTGAATCACCGTGGCAACCACAGGCTAAACAAATCAAAAGATGAATCCACCCGTGACATAATACGGCCCCTACAACCCTTCTCCAGATGCTCCCAATATGCGCTCCAGACTCCATCCCCTTATTGCCTCCCTAATTGTTCGCTTGAGTTCCTCCCTCTCTTCAATGCACTTATTACAATGCATGATTATATGTTTGGCATTCTCTATGGCCCTGCACTCAGAACATCTATCTCCCACAGCATGGGGCATCTTTTACTTAACTGATTGATCCAAACAGACAACAGGTTCGAAGGAAGGTAGAAGGGGAATAAAGAGAAAGGTAAATGGCTGAGGACGTAAACACATAAACGTGAGGAAGAAGGAAGTGACATTAAGGAAATGCAGCAAAAAATTGTTTAAGAGGAGTGAGAAAAGTGCTTTCAAAAGAATAAGAGTGAGGGAGGAATAGAAAAAGAGCATGGAAACGGGGAGAAGAAAAGATAACCAGGAGATGATTTTTCCTAAAAATTGATTTCTTTACCTTTACTCATTAAAATGGGTGCTTAAATGATAACATGGGGCTGTTGCTGCAAAACTTTTCAGTCAAGAGACGTCACTGCAGAGCGACAACACTATTGATATTACACCAAGGAGGAAACGAAGGCAGGAAGCAATATTTCCCACAAATCACAAACAACAAGCGCAGAAACACGTAGTTAATGTACATTAAGACGGTGGAAAATGACAGCGTCTGTGACATATCTGCTAAATGACTCTAACCGAATTTATTGAAACTCAAACTACATCTCCCAGAATGCAATGGACAGGGTTAGCGACTACACGGATATCTAGCGCACTAAAGCAAACGCGGCATGCGCATACAAAGAAACAAGAATTGTTCGCTTGGTGTTGCACAGTATTTTCTTTCTTGTACATTAACAGGCGAGCTGGCAATTTGCAGAGATTTACTCACACTGCATGGACGACAATGAGAATTCCAATCTCGTGCCGAAGGACTGCTGCGCTGGGTTTAACAACCTGGACTACTCCAAGGTAAATCTTATGAAGGCTGAGCGTTCTTGTTGTGCCGGAGTGATCAAACTACTTCTGAAGAGATCTCGTATAGTGATGCAAATTGAGCTGTTTTTCCATTTTAGTGCATGCAGCTCAGTGTACTTTTGAGGTTAATATGCTGCTAAAAAAAACCCTAATTCTAACCCACACTTAATCACCCGATATGGTGCAAATGAAAGTGAAAACAGGGTCAAACGAGAGGCAAAAACAAGACAACCCCCAAAAGAAAGTGGTTTTGCATGTGGTGGCCACAGACAATTACTCTCTCATTAGCTTTCCTGAGTTATTCATCCTAGTTTTGTGTTTTGCTAGTCTTTGCCACTGTCTTTGTCATTACTAGCGATATGAGGAGCCCCTTATAGCCTAATTGCATAGGTTGCACAGGTAGTGATAAGCTATTGAAATCAACAAAAAATAAGAAGTTCTTTACTTGATTCGTTTTTGCCTACAGAGGAAAACTGCTTTGTAACCAATAATTATTAGCAGCAACAATTCCATTCATCACAAAAATGATTCTGTTAAAATTTACTGTTGTGGCTTCTTAAAACAATGTTTTATTTTTGTTTTTAATGGTAATCTCTCTTAGATGGACTTAAAGCTGATGGAAGAAGTCCTAAAACATATCGACTTCTATGACTCCAGGTTTTGTATCGCAGTGATTACCATCATTTTCAATCCTCTCTTCTGGAATTTGGTAAGAACCACTGTAGATCACTGTTGTGCACTAGTAGGAGCAATTTGGAGATCGGCTATTAATATCAATGATTATGGAAAATGATTGTTGATATCTAAGACTGTTTACTATAAGTAGTGAATTTCGGGGCACCACCCTGTTAACAGGGGCCAATGTCCAAATTAGCAAACTCACTATACAGTCTCAGAAGGTTAACAGAAGGAGTGAAATCGAGCACTGACTGTTATGAATCCAGCAATTGTCACAATTATAGCCACAATAATCACAAACAACGACGGTTTAAATTAGAACAGAATTTATTCACAGCAATAATTATTCAAAATAGAATCACTCTGGAGAAATGGCTATTATACTTTGATTATCCAATGACACACCTCAGCTACTAATCTACAACAGGCAACACACATGTAATAATAGTAATATATGCAGCAACACTAATAAATAGTGATAGCAATGACAATCACAATAGCACAGCAACCACAATCTTGAGACTTGATATGTTGCATGACTAGCTGTTTGAAGCGCTTTATGAGGATGGGAGTGAGTACCACTGGATGGTAGTCATTGAAGCAAGAGGGAGACAACTGGAATGATGGTGGAGGCTTTGAGGCATGAGGGAACAATAGCCTGGCTGAGTGAGTTGTTGAAGGTGGCTGTGAAGACTTCTATGAGTTCTTCAGCACAGTCTTTTAGTATGAGACCAGGGATGGGTTGTCAGGACCTGGAGCTTTTTGTGCGTTGATCCTGCTGATGGATCTCCTCACACTAACCGGTGTCAACACCTGGTTGCCAGGAGGGAGAGGGGTCTTCTGTGCTGGGGTGGTGTTGTGCACAGGAACCAGGGACCATCAACAGCCGCTAGGGGCTGATCGCAAGAATGGAGACAGATAACACGATGAGGAAGTGTGTAACCCGAAGAAGACACACCCACATACCTCATTTCCCACATAAGCTGGACCAGTGAAAGATAGAGCATCAGACTTCGTGAACTGACACTGAAGTTGTATACTGGTCAGGGAAACATAGTCTGGTCCAGAGCTCTGTAAACAATCTCTTTTCCTATAGTGTACTTTACTGTTAGATGTGATAATAAAACATGTGAAACTGATTTGGATGTCTCCTGCATCCTCCATCAAACGAATGCGCAAGTTCACTTTTAGAACTCAACAATTTGGTGACCCCGATGTGATGAAGGCAGGACTTTTATAAAAGGATAGAATTGATTTTAACTTTGAAACCTATGTGCTTGAACAGACAACTCAGACATAAGGACAACGAACGAGGCCTCAACTGAAGGGGAAGCAGATCCCTGTTTGGCCAAATATCTGCTACATTGGGATTTCTAAAACCAACGTTGAGCCATGTGTCTACATTGTCTGCAAAACAGTTAAGTTACTGGGAAAGGAGATCGTTGGGGTTGCAAGCCGATTGGGACTGCTAGAGTCTTACAAATAGCTGGCCCCAGAAGGTAGTCGCTGCCAGGACTAGATAGTCCGTCTGAAGGGAACCTCCCTAGGTGAGTTCGACATACACATTTGAAGGTAAATTGACCGCTAATTTGCTTTGTGGTAGTCCGGAGTCGCAGACCTGATGTGAGCGCTGATGTAAGCCCTAAATGTCCCGTAACTTATTAATGGCAAAGAGTAGTGAAGTTTGTAGGTCATTTTCAAGGATCAGAGGCGCAAATGTGTCAGTAAATCCAGGATAGTTTTACTGCAGAGTGTATTTGAGAGAGAGGGATCAGTTTGTAGCCTTAAGCTCTTGTCAAAATTTCCATATTGGAGGTATCCAAGAGTGATTCGAGAGACTGAGGGTTGGAGACCCTGGCTGGAGCCTAAAAGTCCAGAGGTTTAAAACCTCGGTATTTCAGACAGTCCTAGACAGACAGTCCTAGAGGAGGCAGATGGTCTCACACACCGTGGAACATAACAAATGGAAAGGAATCTTTCACATTGATGGCATCCTTATCTACCAGCAATGATAGATAATCATGTGAGAGTGTTCAGTGTGTAATGTATATAATGTAAAAAGCACTGTGAAACCCCATTAAGGTGAAATTCCCTTTACCTAAATCGCCAGGTCAGGAAATAGTGATCGATTACACTGATGTGGTAGTAAGAGGTTACAGATACTTGTTGGTCGCCGTGGATGCATACACAGGCTGGCCTGAAGCTGTACCTACAAAGAATGAAGATGCAAAGTTTGTGATCAAGTTTTTATTAATCATTATTTACCTTGTCTCGAATCTCCAGCAAGAATCAGATCAGATAATGGCACACACTTTAAAAACAGAGATTTACGAGAAGTAGAAAAGGCCACAGTATATCACCCCCAATCACAAGGTAAAGTAGAAAGAATGAACAGAAATTTGAAGAAGAAATTGGCAAAAGCGTGTGCGCAAACTCAGTTGTCGTGGATAGACACTCTACTTATTGCATTGATGGGCATCAGAAACATTGCGAATAGAATGACAGGGTTCACACCATTTGAACTAACCAGGGGGCATCAATTTCCGGGTCCAAGTGCAGGAGGAATGCAGTCTGATGTGCAGAATATGTGAACAACTAACAGCTCTTATCTCAGTGTTCTCTACAGGCACAAGGTGTGACTTCTGAAGACAGCACACCATCTGTATCTGAAAGTCTTCAAAGAAATGGCAGAGCCTCCCACTCGCTCCCTGAGAGAGACGAAAGAAGCTCTGGTTGAAGCAGGAGAAACAGACACTAATAAGGAATGCACAGGGAAAAGGGGAAGATCACGGAAAACAGGCACAGGCTCATCCCAAAAGACAGTACACCAACCTGAAGGGTAAGAAACCACAAGACACCTGTTTAAAAACCTATGGAGGAAATGAATGAGGATTTAAAAGAAAAATATCTCCAAGAATTAACCAAAGCCCAGTTTAAGGAGCTGTTACTCATAAAAGAAATAACTATCAAATCACAAATGGACCACCTACACGAAATGAGGGGTCCAATATACATGTAAGCCCACTTCAGAGTGAATCAGGCTCTGATGAAACTAAAAGAATAAGTTTAAAAGGTACAATTCAGACCAAGGAATTGTGTAACCCCCCCCCCCCGCCCCCGAACACACACTTATTCTCTCAGGAACAGGAGAGAGCTGTTCCAAGGATATATGGCATACATGCAGATACCACTGATGGAGGGAGGCAACGGGGGCAAAGGTTATCAACCTTTCACATCCACAGATATGAATTGCCTGCTTGACTAAATGCCGCCTCACACTGAAGGAGGGGGGCCGTGAATGAATACATTTTGTCTGTTAACAACGGGGCACATATTAGCCACAGGAGATTGGAGAGCACTGCTAGGCAGACAAGTTGGTGAAGATGAGGTGTATTGAGTTGAAAATATATCTAAAATTGTCCACTATAAGCAAGAAGAGCCATTCGTTCAACATGCCACACAAATATGAAATGCCATGTGTCAGAAATATCTAGTCCCACAGGGTGCAGTACACTCTCCGGTGTTCAACATAGATAAGAAAGAAGATGTCCCCTCTTTTTGATTGCAAATCTCAGTGGTCTGATGGTACAGGCTCTTATCCTGGTTCACATCCACTGCAGGAGTCCATGTTTAGAAAATCTGTTATGGACGGTATGCCCAGATCAGACAAGATGGCCATGGAAGATAATCCTGAGATACCTGGTTGTGACTATGAGAAGTGGGAGAAGTATCTGGCTCACCACTTAAGACTTGGTCTTAATGTTGCAGCAGAAAATACAGAAATCCAAGCACAGCAGGCTCAATTGTTGAAATTGCAATTAGATTCAGCACATAAGCAACTCAATGTTGAGACAAAGCAGACCAAATATGGTGCAGCAGCAAGTCACGTCTAATGATTCACTAGATTTCTATCCTATTCCTGATTGGTCAACTCAACATCAATATTCTCAAATGACAGGTATGGCAAGAGGTTACCGGGAGGGGGTTCATGGGAGGTCGGGCTAGTTTCCAGGGGGGTTACGGGGGGTCAAGGGGTAATCAATGGCCACGCCGCGCTGCTATTACTCAGGATGTTTGCTTTCTGTGTGGTCAACCTGGACATTGGGCTAGAGGCTATCACGCCACTCGTCAGGTGTGTGGTCATGTGTCAGGTCCACCACTAAATGCCAGTGCAGCTCCTGGAGGGCAGTTTCCCACCATGCACCCTCCACATCAGTATTGACGGGGGTCCAAGAACACCTGATCACGCAGGCTTGGCAGATCCTTACGTGACTATGACAGTTGATGATGAAGACATGCCTTTCCTATCACCAGTTTGTGAACTCAGAGAACTGTCCCGATTATTTAATGGGCAAGGACTTGTTGGTGAAAAGTGGTGATTCTGTGCTCTGTACCCCGGATGGACTGATGGTGACATTTCCAAACGGTCTCAAAACGAACTGTTCTATTCCATCCCCGTCCATCACCTCACACATGATGATGGACAACACTCCTCCAGCAACTACCTGGACTGACATTTATTGGGGTTTGATCACTGCTGAGGACCCCACACACAATGGCATGATCCCTTTGTTTACTCAGTGGCGTCCCTGGTTACAGGCTCTGCATCCCCACTCTCCTCCCGCTGACCCCTACCGTGTCACATTGTTTTACGACAGAGATAGCAAATATGTTTACCAGCACGCCTTCTATAGTGAAGTGGAAGGCACGAGTTGGCATATTCAAGCTGACTCCATTCTGGTTGTGCCTCAGGGTGTGGCTTCTGCTGTACAACTGACACCTGATCAAAATATATGGTACGAAATGAGTGCTGAGTTAGTTCCTCATGTCACTCTTCTTGTGCATGCGGATCATCAAGCTAAAGATTTGGGCCCCATGTGTAAAAGTCTCATGTCAGATTTCTGATTGGTCTCCTACACAAATTCCCGGTCTGCTTTACTCCCCATCTGATAGGTCGTATGAACTAGTCCATGCCGCACATGATGTTGCTCTGCTTGAACATAAACAAATTGAGAGATTTCATGGCCAAAAGAAAATTGATCATGAGTCTGCCGAGCGCATGTTGTCTTCACTGCCGTCTGGCCTGTGGTGACAGGGCTCTACAGATGTTGGTTTCTGTTCATCAGTCTCACCCATCACATTTCAACACAGTGCACTTCAACCTATTTGGCAGACTCAATATCAGCATAAACCTGAGGCTGCACTGGGCATACAGGACACAGTTAAAGGTCTTTTGAAAGTAGGAGTTTTACAGAGGTCTCATTCCAGCTGGAATATTCCCATTTTGCCTGTCGAAAAGACAGACACAGGGAGGGACTGGATGGCACATGACCTTAGGACCGTAAATGCTGACACCACTACTCTCACGGTTCTTGTTCCTAATCCATACACAGCCATGTCCTCCCTTACTCCATGTCATCAGTGGTTCTCATGCATTGACTTTGCTAATGCTTTCTTTTGTCTCTCACTAGCAGAGGAACTGAGGGATGTCTTCTCCTTCACTTATCAGGGTCAGAAGCTCAGATACACACAGCTCCCACAAGGCTTTATTTTATCTCCAGGCATTTTCAATCAGGTTTTGAAGCAAAAGCTGCAAAGCTTATCTTTGCTGCCTGGTGTTTTGTTAATTCAGTATGTCGATGATTTATTGCAAGCAGCCCTCTCCCCACAATCCTGTTTGCAGGCTACACAGTCTCCGCTCCAACTTCTTTATGATTTCGGTTTTAAGGTCCCCTGTAAAAAGTTGCAGTGCTCTCGCAGGTCTGTTACTTTTCTAGGTAGGATAGTGTCCGCCTCTGGTACTTCTGTCTCTGGCTCTCATCGTTCCTCTATTCTGCACCACCCTAAACCTCTCACAGTGAAAGATATGTTATAATTTCTTGGTTTAGCAGGTTTCAGCAGACATTTTGTGCCTCAATTTTGTGAACTTACCTCCCCCCTGCGTGCACTGGTAAATGATTAAGGCATGCATAATTTGAATGTGTCACAAAATTTTACAACTGAAGCAGAAGCATCGTTCATACACCTCAGACAAACACTTGCCCATGCCGCAGATCTGGCTGTCCCAGATTACAAAGAACTGTTTTATTTGGATGTTTCTGTGAAAGCACAGATAGCAGATGGAGTGCTTTCCCAGAAGAAAAGGGAGAGTTAGATAGGTGCTGACATATATTAGTATTACACTCGACCCCACAGAAGCAAGACACCCACCGTGCACGTGACATGCAGCAGGAATAGCAAAACCGCTTCAAAAGACCACTCACATTATAATTGGACATACAATGACAGTTTTAACAAGGCACAGCATAGTGGCTTATGTGAACTCAGCATCATTCACCATGACATCTCTCGGCAACAGAGTAGAAAAATCCAGCTCAGGAGCAGCTCACATCACATACACACAGGAAGGCATCAATATGGCAGACAACATGACAGGGGGAAAACCACACCGCTGTGAGGAAAGGTTAGAAAAAGACAACAGAATAAGAGCAGATTTATTATGCAAACCATTGTCAGACGCTCAGGCAGAACTGCAAACAGATGGTTGTTGTTTCAGGCACCCAGACAAAGGTCAACAGGCAGCCGATGCAGTGATCAGACAGGCTGCAGATGGCAGTACATAAGTAGTGAAGACCAAGAAACTAGAGGGTAAAGTATTAGCTCAACTAGCAGAACTTAGAGCAGTGATCACAGCATTAGAACTAGGAGCAGGTTTTCATTGCATGCTGCAGATGCAAATGACACCTAAACCAGAGGATTGCACCACCACTCCATCTCTTTTGTCCCCTGTAGCTAAAACACCACAATTTCTTTAGTATTTCCACTTAAGGAAGGCAATTACACCTGTTTGCAGAGATTGAAACCCTTTAATGTAACCACGCCTAATATGATGGGGAATGTCACACACACATGGTGTAGTGAAGTCGTAGATGTCTTCACCTGGACCAATATGTCAAATTTAGTCTGGGCCAGGGCTGACCTCTTCTGGTATTGTGGCAAGTCAACTCCGTGTAATATTTTACCGCCTGACTGGACAGGTACATGCACATTGACTCGTTTAGCCGTTCCTGTGAACGTGTTAGAATGCCAATTACATAAATAGATGAACACACACAAAAAGAGAGAGGCTGAAAAATTTGACTGGATGTCATCCTCTCCAACTTACATAGATGCCATAGGAGTTCCCAGAGTTGTCTCGAATGAACACAAACTGGCTAATCAAATTGCTGCAGGTTTCGAATCTTCACTCTGTTGATGGTGTACCGTTAATAAAAATGTGGACAGAATCAATTATGTTTTTTACAATGTGCAAAGTCTTGGAAACACCACAGGAGGTGCTATTGCTGGCCTTTCGGAACAACTAGCAGCTGACTCTTTGATGACAGTTCAAAACAGGATGGCCTTGGACATGCTCTTAGCTGAAAATGGGGGTGTTTGTCACATGTTTGGAGATCAGTGTTGCACAGTGACACCTAATAACACAGCACCTGATGGCTCAGTAACCAGAACCTTGCAGGCTATTAGAGCTTTGAATGATGAAATTGCCGCACATACTGGAATTTGTGATCCATTCACTGATGTTTTTGATACATGGTTTGGAAAATGGCCAAACCTGGTGATTTCCGTTATCTCCTCTCTCATTGCTTTTACATGAATGCTACTATTGTGTAGTTGTTGTTGTTTACCTTGTATTTGTTCTCTGTGTGTGCGTCTCATCACTGCCACCATTGAGATAAAGGAGCCTCAGAATCAGCCTCCTCCATACCAGATGCCCCTTGCAAAAGAGGCGGAGGATGAAACAGTAAAGGTGACACAAGGCTTTGTGCAATGTAACAGGTTTGATTGATCTCAGAAATGTCTGAGATCAAAAGGGGGATTGTTGGAATATCTGATTTTATGCTTCTTACATGCTTTCATACTCTTTGATGATTATATTGTCTAAATTTAATGAACTGCTTATGATGAAGGAAAAAGTGACGTTTACATGAATAAAGAAAGTAACAACTGCACAATGTAATGAGGATAGAATGGACAGACATGAGTGAAAAACATCTTTTATAAAATATCCATATATGGTATATGATGCAACTGTGACCTTCTAGTGATTGGTTTGGGTTAGGGTCTGTCTCTCCCAGTTCCTCTCCTCTCTCTCCCTGTCCTCATCCTGCAGGTGGTGACTCATCTCCATCCCATGTTCCTGCAACACCTGCTGGTCCCATATAGCATGAATTCTGTATTACAGCTCAACTCCATGAACTTCATGCAACAACATGTTCCTGCCTACACCCCCCCCTCCAATGCCTGCCTGCCTGCCTGTCTCTCTCTCTCTCTCTCTCTCTCTCTCTCTCTCAACCCAACCGGTCGAGGCAGATGGCCGCCCCCCCTGAGCCTGGTTCTGCTCGAGGTTTCTGCCTCTTAAAGGAAGTTTTTCCTTGCCACTGTTGCCAAGTGCTTGCTCATCGGGGGATCTGTTGGGTCTCTTTAAATAAATTTATAAAGAGTTTGGTCTAGACCTGCTCTATATGTAAAGTGCCTTGATGTAACTTTGTTATGATTTGGCGCTATACAAATAAATCTGATTTGATTTGATTTGATTTGATTGCTGACTGAATGCTGAAGATACACTGGGGTTGTGGGAGTTGTCGTTTGTCTGTTCTTTTTGCACAGGAACCAGGGACCATCAACAGCTGCTAGGGGCTGATCGCAAGAATGGAGTCAGATAACATGATGAGGAAGTGTGTAACCCGAAGAAGTCACACCCACATACCTCATTTCCTTTGTGTAACCATAGCATAAGCTGGACCAGGGAAAGACAGAGCATCAGACTTTGTGAACTGATGCTGGAGTTGTCAGCTGGTCAGGGAAATATAGTCTGGTCCAGAGCTCTGTAAACAATCTCTTTTTCTATAGTCTACTTTACTGTTTGATGTGATAATAAAACATTTGAAACTCAACAGAGGTCAATGGTGTTAGGTAGGTAGGTGCCAGCCTGTCTGAACATGTCCCAGTCTGAGGTGGAGAAGCAGTCTTGAAGTGCCTCTCAGGACCACTCCAGCCACACAAGTACCCTCTTCCGAACTGGTTTGGCGACTTTCACCAGTGGCCTTTATCCTGGTATTAGCATAACAGTGAGGGTTAGGGTTAGAGTTGTGCTGTGCCTTGAAATGAGAGACACCCATTCTGCAACACTATAAACAATGCCATCTTGTTTAAATGAGGACAGATTTGGCTACTCTGCTACTTCAGTAAAGAGCTAGTAATCTAATACATTTTACCCTTGTTAGTTTAATTTCTACAGATTTTCTGGTTCATTTATTTTGAGGATAGGATGAGAAAAAAAAATATATGTACAATTGTTCAAAGGTCAGTTTTACTGAAAGTTACATAATTCAATATAGCCACTGCCTTTTGATTTCACAATATGCAAATGTACTTACACCATAAACTTAAGGTCATATTCAATATTTTATTTCATTTACAGTATGCATTTATCTCTAACCACTTCCAATCCATAGCTTTTTTTAATTCTTGATATCAGAATTTAATATTTTCTTAAAATAATTGCAGCACCTAAAGGGTTAAGACTTTCACTAGTAGTAGAACGGGTGACTTTTAATTTTCCACACAAAGACAGACAATTAAAGTCAGTGTTGTTCAGTTTGTTCATACACGACTGGGACAGAGGTGACACATACACAAACACAAACACCCAAGCACAGAAAGCATTAAAGTCAAGGTTTTGTTGACTTTGTTTTTAATTATTTTGGTACAGAGATACAGACACACACTTCAACACATATACAGACATTCACACACACACAATAAATAAAAGATACATATAGTAATTTGTGCACACAGTGACACACAGAAACAGACAACCTCATGGACACACACAAAACACCGACACACACACGAGGTTGAATTCAATGTTGTTCACTTTATTCATGCATAATTCTGACACAGAGACAGATGCTAATATTGAGAAACACAGAAAGCGTTAAAGACAATGATGCTCACTTTGTTCATACATTACTGTGGGACAGAGACACACAGATAAACATACAATAAATGACAGATACCTATACACACAAAGATATTCACACACGCGCGCAGACATATATATACTTCAAACCACAGATAGGTGTACAATAAAAGATGGCTACATATATGCACATGTTGTGACATCTGAAGAAGAGGGGGAGGGATTCCAATCCCCCACACCCCTCAAACTTCAAAAAGACTATTGCCTCCAACAGAGATTTCTCAAATCTCTGGTAAGTGCCATCCTGGACCATTATCTAAACCTGTCATCTAAAAACCCTGCTTTCCCAAAACAATAGATTGCAGTCAGCAGCCACAAATCAGCATAAACCTGCCTAAGCCCGCAGAGAGGTACCCCTTCTCTGACCCTCCACTCATATAACATTATCAGGCAACAGACGTAAATTGCCGATCTGGAATGCATCCATACCCACAAGGACATAAGGGTTGATATAATAAAAAATAGGATATTCTGATCAAGTAAGAGACTGCCAAATTAGTTTAGATTCAAACAGCTATGAAGTCCTCTTTTTGCAGGGAAGTCAGTTCTGTGTTTTTGCAGTTAGAACTTACACCAGACAATGAACTATTCCAATCATGCAGCCAGAGCACCACCTGATGGCCAACCACTGGAACCAATGGCGTGTTGCCACAACACCATAACCTATGTTCTTGGATTCCACTTATAAATGTCTGAGAAAGAGAAAGAAAAGACAATTCATACACTGTCCATAGACATACATTTCTGATTTTCCACAGCTATTCAAGATATGCATGAAAATGTTCTTTTCTTAGTTTATTTGGTTGTGTGCTCTGTGATGTTGTGACTAACTAATAACAATTTAATTGTGTTTTAGAGGATAAGATAAAACCACATCCACTGAAGTAACCACAACAAGCAGAGTAAACTGTACTTTTACAATACATTTTTCTTTGTATATATATATATATATATATATATATATATATATATATATATAAAGTTATTTTATATATAACTGAATGAAAAGCATAGCTTCAAATCAGAAACACCGCACTTGCTATACCCTTGCTATACTTGCTATACCCTAAGCTAAGGGGAGAAATTCCATTGGACCAAATTTGCACCGATAACCAGACCACACCTGTGGCTCAGCCCCCAAATAAAAGTAGTCAAAAATAAATTTTATGAAGTCCTGGTGGAGTTCTGGGGAAGTTCTGAAGAGGAGAGCTTCCCCAGGAGACCTGACGAACAACCATAACAGAAAAAGAAACTCAGAAGTCAGAATTTATCTGCTAAGCTACAGGGGCTAAGTTCCAACTTGAAGCCAGGCTGCTGGAGACTGGAACAAGTTTGGCTGCACTTCACTCAGCCTCCAGCATCTCCAGTTGCCGTGGTAACCAGGGCCGCTTGTGCTGCCTGTGGCACCAGTCTATTTTCATCAGGAAAGAGAAGAATAATTAACTTAATAACCAAGCCAATCACAAGAAAGACAACACTGCCACTGAAGAGGGACGAGCCAGACCGACAGCTACTTCAGCAAAAGGACCAGTCTAGCTTGGGAGGCCACGACGAAGGACCTCGATGCAGCCACTCTCGTCGGACATCTCCTGCTCTGCGTGGCCAGTTGAGTCCTCTATCAAAGTAAGGTGGCGTTTATCTGCTTCCCCAGCAGGTTGTTCTGAGTGGTGTGAGACATGGCTGACAACAGTGAATCAAATTTTAGTTTTAGAGCTCTCCTTTCTCAGACAGACTCCCACTTGTATTTTGATAAACAATCTGCCATTCATTCACCCAAATCCTCAAGAATCACCAGCTGCTTAATTACCATTGTTATATCATGCCATTCCATTTACATGTCCAAGCTCACCTGTTTCACCTAGTTTATGCTTTGAGTTGCACCTGTATGTAATGAGCACGTTTTTATTTACCCCTTTTTAATTAATAAAACCCCCCATAAATGTTGCCATTGTTACACTCCTTCCTTCAGTAAATTATTCTTAAGTCAATCCACAGTAAAGAACATCCCTTCCAGATTTAGACTTGATAAGAGGCAATACTATACACAATCCTAGGCACAACACACGTACACTCATATACACAGCTCCACCAGCAGCCCAGGCTCAGCCAGGCCCAGGATCCACAAGCTGGAGACTGGTCTTCTCCAGTCACTTCCTCCTTCCATCCACCGCATCGTTGTCCACATCGGCTCCAACGACACGGCTCGTCGTCAATTTGACCTGACCAAAAGTGACTTTAGAACTCTTCTTCACAGCCTCTAGAGCAGCAGAAAAACGGTTTAATTAGTTGTCCTCTTCCAATGCTGACACAGAGGGCGGATCACTTTATCTTGATAGCCTTGTGACTAGCACTATGGCCACACTATGTTCGAATCTCAACAATGCCGCCCCTCTCAAAAAGAAAGTATTCAATCTGAGGAGGCTGGCTCCCTGGTATAATTACCAAATCCATGCCTTAGAGCAGACATCAAGGAAATTAGAAAGAAACTGGCGTTCCAGTAAGTCAGAAGAGTCTCACAGAGCCTGGAAAGATAGCCTAAAAACATATAAAAAAGCTCCCTGCAGTGCGAGAAGTTCATATTACTCAGCACTCAGAGGAAAACAAGAACAACCCCAGGTTTCTCTTCAGCACTGTAGCCAGGCTGACAGAGAGCCATAGCTCAGTTGAACCAGTGATCCCCTTAACTCTAAGCAGTGATGATTTTATTAACTTTTTTACAGATAAAATTCTCATGATCAGAGAAAGAATTTATTAGCTCTTGCCTACGTTAAATAAAAATCTCCTACTGAATACAGCAACTCCTGAATCAGCTGCAACGCCTCTTTTACATCTGGAATCATTCTCACCTCTAAATCTCTCAGAGCTAGCTTCTATAGTTTCATCATCCAGACCGTCAACCTGTCTATTAGACCCAGTACCAACTAGCCTCTTTAAAGAGATCTTTTATGTAATTGAGCCGTTCATTCTAGATTTGATTAATCTGACTTTATTTCTGGGTTATGTACCTCAGGCACTTAAGACTGCGGTCATCAAACCCCATCTTAAAAAGCCTAATCTTGATCCAGATGTTTTGGCAAACTATAGACCCATATCGAACCTTCCATTTATTTCTAAAATCATTGAGAAAGCTGTAGCAAAACAACTACACAAGCATCTGGATGGGAACAGTTTCAGTCAGGATTTAGAGCCCATCATAGCATAGAAACAGCGCTGGTTAAAGTCTCCAATGACATTCTAATGGCTTCAGACATGAACATGAAATTGGAATTAAAGGAACTGCACTAAGGTGTTTCAAATCCTACTGATCAGATAGACATCAGTTTGTTCATGTTAACAACAGCTCCTCCTCATGTACTGTAGTCAGTCATGGAGTCCCGCAGGGTTCGGTACTTGGACCAATCCTCTTTACGCTTTATCTGCTTCCTCTAGGCAACATTATCAGGAAACACAGCATCAACTTCCACTGCTACGCAGACGATACCCAGCTGTACCTATCAATGAAGCCAAATGAAGTCACTCAGATAGTCAGACTGCAGGCATGTCTTGAAGACATAAAAGTCTGGATGACTGGAAATTTTTTACTTCTCAACTCTGACAAAACAGAAGTTATTGTACTCAGTCCTAAGCACCTCAGAAAAATACTATCTAATCATCTCATCAGTCTGGACGGCATTACTTTGGCTTCCAGCTCCACTGTAAAAATGGAGTAATTTTTGACCAGGACATGTCCTTTGTCCCTCACATAAAACAAGTTAGTCGGGCAGCTTTCTTCCACCTGAGAAACATTAGGAAAATCAGAAACATCCTTTCTCAGGATGATGCAGAAAAACTAGTCCATGCATTTGTAACTTCTAGGCTGGACTACTGTAACTCATTACTATCTGGATGTCCAAACAAATCTCTAAAAGGCAGTTCATTCAGAACACTGCTGCACGAATATTAACAGGAACTAGGAAAAGAGATCATATCTCTCCTATCTCTCCTGTGTTAGCTGCTCTTCATTGGCTGCCAGTAAAATATAGAGTAAAATTCAAAATCCTTCTTTTAACATATAAAGCTCTTAATGGCCAAGCTCCATCATATCTCAGAGAGCTCATAGTTCTTTACTGTCCTAGCAGGCCACTCCGCTCTCTAGATGGAGGTTTACTTGTGGTTCCTAGAGTCTCCAAGAGGAAATCTGGAGGCAGATCGTTCAGTTATCAGGCTCCTCTTCTCTGGAACCAACTTCCAGCATCGGTCCGGGGGGCGGACTCTTTAGTCATTTTCAAGACCAGGCTTAAAACTTTCCTGTATGACAGAGCTTATAGTTAAAAAGTTAAAGTCCTCTACTCTTTAGCTATGCTGCTGTAGGCCTAGGCTGCTGGGGGAAGGACTGAACTTCTCTCTCTCTCTCCATCTCACTCACTCTCCTTTCCTCCCCCCTTGCATGCGTTGATAAGAACCATCCTTCTTAAAAAAAAAACAAAAAAAAAAAAAAACAAAAAACCACAGTTGCACCCAGTTCTAAGCGTTTATACTGCATTTACTAATCATGCTCTGCCAAAGTCTCTGTCTCTCCCAGTTCCTCTCCTCTCTCTCCCTGTCCTCATCCTGCAGGTGGTGACTCATCTCCATCCCATGTTCCTACAACACCTACTGGTCCCATATTTTCATGAATTCTGTACTACAGCTCAACTCCATGAACTTCATGCAGCAACATGTTCCTGCCTACACCCCCCTCCAGTGCGTGCGTGCGTGCGTCTCTCTCTCTCTCTCTCTCTCTCTCTCTCTCTCTCTCTCTCTCTCTCTCTCTCTCTCCCCCCCCCCCAAACCGGACACAGGTCCCAGGTGAAACCTGCACGTGGAGGTTCTGCCAGCATGAATATAATCTTATTTTGGTAAATCTGCAATGTGTGGTTGTTTTGAAAAATGCATAAATGTATGTTGATCTGCAAAGCTGGGCATAAGTGAATGGATGAGAAAGAAGTGTTTTATGGTTGAGGGGAGACCGTTGGAAGTGAACAAACAGAGTGAGGTGTTATAGGCCAGGTTTTGGCGCAGAGAGGAAATTGTGAAGTCAGAATCAAAGGAGTTAAAGTAAAGTTAAAGAGTTAAAGGAAAATGGTGATAGAGTGAAGACGAGTGCCTCCAGGCTCACTTAGTCAAGTGTGATTTGTGTGAGTGGCCAGTGGGAGTGAGTAACTGGTGTGTATGTGGGCATGGTAGTACAGTCTACTCAGTTGGCAACTGGCCAGATAAAGTACACAGACGCAGAAAGCTAAAAATAGTTCCCCCTCCTTTGTGCTTTTCCCATGTCCTGTACAGAGATTTTTTTTCTTTTCCTCTCCTCTTCCTTATACATCAGTTCACATCAAGACCTCTTCCAGGCCAAGATGGACCAGATTCTGGAGGGGCTCAAAGGTGTTGTCAGCATAGCAGATGACATCGCAGTCTTTGGAGAGAGCGAGGAGGAGCATGACAGGAACCTGATCAATCTGATGGAACGTGCAGTTGAAACAGGTATTGTGTTCAACAGTGACAAATGCACAATAAAGCAGAAAAGCATCTCATTCTTTGGTAATATGTACACAGACAGAGGCATCAGACCAGATCCGGTGAAGGTCAGGGACATACAAAAAATGCCGACCCCTCAAAACAAAGTTGAACTGCATAGGTTTATGGGAATGATAAATTATTTATCGCCCTACATACCCAAGTTTGCAGACAAAGTACACACGTTGAGGGGATTGTTAAAAAATGATGCACCATGGACATGGGACACTGATCACCAAAGGTGCTTTGAAGATCTGAAGTCAACAATCACAGAGCATGCTTGTCTGAAGTACTATGATGCAAGTGTACCCCTAACCCTTGAGGTCGATGCATCACAGAAGGGGCTGGGCATAGCTTTAGTCCAAAACAATAGACCCATCGCTTTTGGCTCCAAAACACTAGCTGACTGCCAGTCCAGATACAGCAACATCGAGTGGGAAATGCTTGCTATTTTGTATGGAATGCAACGTTATCACACCTACCTGTATGGGAAGTCATTCCTTGTGATAACAGACCACAAGCCGCTGGTTACTATATGTGCAAAACCACTGCATGCTGCACCACCTTGACTCCAGCGTATGCTGTTAAAGATGCAAGGCTACAACTATGAAATCATGTGCAGGCCAGGAACCCAAATGGTCCTAGCAGATGCTCTCAGCAGATTACCAAATCCTGAAAATCATGGTGAAATTGAGTTAGATGAGCGCATCGATGGAATAGAGGTGGAAATTGAGGATTCAGAGTTGTACACTGTTGCACTAATAAATTTCTCTTCTGAAAAACGGGATGTGCTCTGAAAAGAAACTGCCAAAGATCTCAAGCTCAGTGCAGTGAAGGAGCTGATCATACATGGATGGCCGGACAACATTAAGGACCTGCCAAAAGATCTCTGTGCTTATTGGTCTTTTCGAGATGAACTGGCAATGGAGGCAGGAGTTGTATTCAAAGGGAGGCAGGTACTCATCCCAGACACTATGACTGATGATATATTAAAGCAGCTACATGTTGGCCATCAGGACATAGAGAAAACACGGCGCCTTGCAAGAGAAAGTGTGTTGGCCTTGAAGAAGAATTTACAAACTTAGATACATTTCCTTTGAAAAGGGACTTGCCATTACACGTCTGGGGCAAACCCAACCAAATGATATTTCCTCCTGTCTTCGCTCCCGTGCTGATCAGTGTCTACCTGAGTGTCATTCCTTTGTCCTTTTGTTCCTTTGTCTGTGGCCTTGTCTGGGAACCATCCCTGCCCCCTACTGAGTTCACCCTCCTGTGGTAATCGGTAATACACATCCCACTATACGATCCATGCATGAACTGTCTGTGACCACACCCGGGGACAGGGTATATCTGTTAGCTGGCCCTACATTGGGGCAGTCTCTCTGTGAGTCTCTGTCAGTCTCTGTCGGTCAGTCGGTCGGCCAGTGTCGGTCAATCTCTGTTACCGGACCCACTCTATGTCGGTAGGCTCACCATGACCTGGAACTTCAATAAACTCACACCACCTCAGCCAACCTGGAACTAGACTCAGATTGTTTTTTTCTTCAACAGCCTCAAATGAATAATGACATTGAGAGAGTGTGTAGGTCTTGCAGTGTATGTGTGGAGTACCAAGATGCAAACCCAAAAGAACTTCTTCACCCACATACTGTACCATCAAAACTCTGGCAGGTTTTGGCTTCTGATCTGTTTGAGATTGATGGACGTCAGTTTTTATTAATTGTGGACAGATATTCTAAATTCCCAGTGGTAGAGGAAATGCCTGTGCCTGTATCTAGCCATGCAGTGGCACAAAAGATGCGGAAGTGCATGTCTCTGTTTGGACGCCCTGATGAGTTAATGACAGACAATGGACCACAGTACACAGGGCAGTCTTTCCGAAAATTTATAACAGAATGGGGGATCAAACATGTTACAAGCTCACCCCATTACCCCAAAAGTAATGGATTCATTGAGAGGCATGTGAGATACATTAAATCAACTGTAAAGAAAACTCTGAAAAGAGGTGAGGATCTCTAGGTTGCCTTGCACACTTGAACCTGGAACACTACTACGTTTTCAGTTTCCATTACATTTGATTTAAAGAATGAATTTGAGGATTATACCACAGAACCAGCTTCCTCTGGTTCACAACTTTCCTTTTTAGAGGGACAGCATTACTATATTTGAACACTGAGGCCATAGTGTCCATAGTCACAAAGTCATCAAATTGTGTAGAGGTGAAGTCCTCTATTGAGCTTATACATATCAGTATTGGAGCAAATGGTGATCAATTGTTCACCTTAAACTTGTCTGCAGTGAATGAATTTATTTTCTGCAGGTTAAACGGATGACAAACCTTACAGCTAAAAGCAGAAATTGGACTGCTTCAGGACTGAGAACTTGTAATCTGCTTTTGTGCTCTTTATGTCTTCATATATTATTTAGTACAACGATATAGTGTTTTGTATATTAAATATGATGAAGCTTGAATCTGTAGACGCAATTATGCAAGATTTAAATTTTGATTTTACGGAAATGTTACTCACTGATGTTGACATTGTTTTTGTTCTTTATTATCATTCAACCTGCTGCAAACAAATATATATAAAATATATAATATAGAAGCATTTAGCTTGCAAAGTAATTTGGGGATCTGAGTACAAGAATGTCCTGGGTAATCAATAGCAACACAGACACAAACACACATGCTTGCCCCTGGCATAGAGTGGTGCGGTGCTCCACTTTCAGATTTATTGTCCCATTATGTTTGTTCTGCTGAATTTATTGACCATTCACTGAACAGATTGGGAAAAGAGTCAGTACCTCAAATAATGGCTTCTGAAACTCTTCCTGCTCCTGGTGTGACCAAGGATTCCTTTGTAGACAAATGGACAGGTGTATCAACAGAAAGATTTCTCAGGAAAGTTGATCACTGACTGACCTCCATTGTGACAACAAAGGAACCTGCCACTCTGTGTTCTTCTTCTAGTTTAGTGAGAGTTGTGATACATTACATTGTGATGCATGATTCTTCTTGTCTTGATTGAATCAAAGCATGAAGATGATTCCCTGACTTCCCAGATTAGAGCAAGCATCAGTGGACTCAATAGGTGCATCACTAATGTATCTCCTGTTAAAACACACAATTTATTTGAAATTATAGCTAATATTTACTTCATACATATCCATATTTAGAGAAAACACAAGAAACTTGTGCGACAAAAAATGGACCAGACTCAGTGATCACCTTCCTAGCAACAAACTTTCACCCTGCTCTATGTTCCCTACAGATAATATCCAACTAGGCCAGTGAGCGGTGATAGCTACCATGTCTTTGGGGTCATCAGGTGGGAACCTCCTTTCACCGGTGTTTCGTCTAGTTAGGCCCACAACACCTCCAGAAGGCTAGACTGAACACTGGCGTCCCAGAGTCACCCCCTAATGCCAGCCATCACCACTCCTCACACAAAGACAACCATCTCAAACAGCACGAATATCAACTACTCTGACCTCTCACCAACTGCACCAGTGAAAGCGGGGTGGGGATACAGACCCTGGTTCGGGTAGGGGAGAGAAATAGAAGAGGTGGAGATAAAAGTAGGGATGGGATACAGACCCTGGTTAGGGTAGGGGACATGAAAGTATAGAGGGTGCAGGAGGTGGAGGCAATACAAGCTGCATTAGTAGATTCAGCAACTAAACTCACCTAAACAGTCCTATACTCAAACAAAACCAACCCTCCAACACAGGCCAGCTCACCTGTACTAACCGCATGGTGTCAAAGAGGCACAAACACAAAAGGAACTATCTCAAGCAGCAGTACTCTAACCTCTCACCAATTGCACCAGTGAAAGCGGGGTGGGGATACAGACCCTGGTTCAGGTAGGGGCATTGAAAGTATAGAGCGTGCAGGAGGTGGAGGCAATACAAGCTACACTAGCAGATTCAGCAACTAAATTCACCTGAACAGCCAAAGCCAACACTCCAACACAGGCCAATTCTCCTAGGCTAACCGCATGGTGTCGAAAAGGCACAAACACAAAGAACTATTTCAAGCAACACCACTGTCAACTACTCTAACCTCTCACCAATTGCACCAGTGAAAGCGGGGTGGGGATACAGACCCTGGTTCGGGTAGGGGGGAGAAATAGAAGAGGTGGAGATAAAAGTAGGGATGGGATAAAGACCCTGGTTCGGGTAGGGGGCATGGAAGTATAGAGGGTGCAGGAGGTGGAGGCAATACAAGCTACACTAGCAGATTCAGCAACTAAACTCACCTAAACAATCCTATATTCAAGTAAAATCGACACACCAACACAGGCCAACTCACCTGGACTAACCGCATGGTGGCAAAGAGGCTCAAACAGGCCACACCCTCCACTTAAATACACTTCCCCTTCCTGGATTTCTTCCTCTGCTTCTCCCTAGAGTCTGGCTATCTTAAGAGCTCCCCCTGCTGGGCCCCCAGCTACTATATCTGACTAGATCTTACTGCCTCATCTGACATTTCCTTCACTATTTTCCTCACCCTCTGTCCCCTTCCTCCTAACTCCCTCAACAAAGCAACAGCAGATCTTGCTACAAACCCTCTACATCCTACTTCTACTGGAAAAATCCTAACCTTCCATCCTCGCTGCTCAGCATCCTTACCTAAATCTGCATACCTGAGCTTTTTCCTTTCATATGCTTCTTCAACTAAATCCTCCCAAGGCACAGTCAGCTCTATGAAATATACTTCCTTTGTACTCCTAGACCACAAAACTATATCAGGCCTTAGCTTTGTGCAGGCTATTTCCTGGGGAACAACAAGCTTTCCTCCTAAATCTACCTGCATTTCCCAGTCACTAGCATACTCTAAGCTGCCTTGCTTCCTTATTATCTTATTAACTTTTCCTCCTTCCTGAACAAACTGTATTGCAACTCTCTTTGTCTTCGACCCTCCTAAAACTGCCTGCCTCCGTATACCTTCAATGCCTGCAGCTAAGCTTTTTAAAACCTGGTTATGTCACCACGTATATCGGCCTTGTGAGAGACTAACCTTACAACCGGACAAGATGTGAAGTTGCAGTACCTGAACACAACGAACATACCGGGTCTCCCTTTACCCAGAGTTTTAGGTTCTGGGGAGTTGGCAAGACATCATATGTTACCCCTATCAAAAATCTAATCTTACTTTCCTCCATACTCCACAGCTCTTTCCAACTAAGCTTTTTCTTCTCAACACCTTCCCAGTTCAACCACTGTCCTTGCTTAGCCTGAGCCACTGCCCTCGCACCTCTTATTATTTCCTCCTGTCTACGAACCTGCTCTACAATTAGTTTCCTCTTCTCTTTGGGCTCTGCTCCACTCCACACCGGTTTGCCTGAGCCAAGCCCCAAGCCTCCCTGGCCTATCTGTACATTACCCACAATCTCTGTATGCCTAAGAGCTGCTTCTGCTTCCTGCACTGCCATTCTTGGATTCCATTTTCTCCCCTTGGTTGGGTTTGGAACCACTTTACTAACAACCACATCTTTACTCCCAGATAACAGGAGCTCTGTCCTAACCTTAGTACATTTAAACTCCTCCACTAGACTAGATACTGGGAGCTGAAGTATGCCTTTCCCATACAGTGCCACAGTGCTTAAACATCTTGGAACCCTGAGCCACTTCCTAATGTAAAAGCTTACTAGTCTTTCCATTTTCTCTGCAGCCGATATTGGAATCTCATATACTGACAGTGGCCACATCAATCTAGGAAACAATCCAAACTGCTTTATTTATTTGAAATTATAGCTAATATTTACTTCATACATATCCATAAATACATAATCCAGAATATTTGGTCTATTTTACTGTTGAATTAAACATTTCTTTGAAATTGAGTAAACTTTGTAGTTTGTCCCTGCAAAAGATAATCTATAAACCCCACATTGAGGTTTTCAGATGATGCATAAAACTGTCAGAGTCCTGTGAGTTTCTCAGAAGTCTATTGTTATATTAAACAATCTCAAGATTGTTTAATATAAATGTTTTTCAAATGTCACTTCAAGCAATAAATCAAAATTTTATACAAGGACTTTTTTGATTTCTTATACTAAAGAATATCGGAGCGTAATTCCTCTGTATATTCCTTTCATGTCATTCGTATCATACATCACTCCAGGATGCTGGACTGCTAAGTTTATCAAGTTTTGTCTGAGTTTGGAAGAAAAAAGACATTCCAATGTTAACTGCATAGAGTCTCTGATAGCATATCTATAGAATCAGAAAAATGCTCGCTACAGCATAGAGACAGAAGTTAGAAATTCTTCTTCCCCCCTCAGGCTGCATTTTGGCATTGCAGAGTAAGAAGTTTCTCTTCACATCTAAGAACAAACATTTTAATGTCTTTGAAATTGTGATACCAGCACTGATTATAAAATGTGACACTTGTGACCACATGTACATCAGTGAGCTACAGAGTTGGTGTTAGGTGGAGTTTGTTACATTTGGACAGTGCCATATCTCCGGTATGCCACTCTTTGTTGAGTGATAAGCCAAAGTAACTGACAAAAAATTTAATTTCCTAAAATGTCTAACTTAAATAAATCTGAGAATGCCAAATAGTGTAATTTGTTATAGGCAGCATGGCTGCATAGTGGTTAGTGCCGTTGCCTCACAGCAAAAAGGTTGCATGTTCAATCACCAGGTCTGAGGTCTTTCTGTGTGGAGTTTATATGTTCTCCCTGTGCTTGTATGGGTTTCCTCCAGGTTCTAGAGTTTACTCCTACACTTCAAAGACATGCACGTCTAGGTTTATTAGTGACTCTAAATTGCCCATATGTATGAGTGTGTGTGTGTGTTTGTACGTCTCTGTACATCTTTATGTGGAGTACCCAACCCTCGACCCAAGCGCTAGTTGATTTGTGTTATTTTAGCTCAAGTGCCTTGATGTGAGTCTTATTGTTTATTCATTAATAATTAATTAATTTATCTTCTACCGCTTATTCCTTTCCAAGTTGTAATGGGCGCTGGAGCCAATCCAAGCTCACATTGGGTTAGGGCAGTGTACACCCTGGACAAGTTGTCAGTCCATCTCAGGGCCAACATACAGAGACAGACAAAGACCGGAACCATTCACACTCACATTCAGACCTACGGACAATTTAGAGACACGAATTAACCTAAACATGTATGTCTTTGGACAGTGGGAGGAAATCAGGCACGGGGAAACATGCAAACTATGCACAGAAAGGCCCCCAGCCTGGAAGCAAACCTGCAACCTTCTTATTGTTTATTCTTATTATTGTGGGGCAAAAATCACTACCAACTCCTTTATTTATAGTAATACAATGAGTAATTGTTACTTTATTAAAAACTAAGTAGGCCTACATTTATATAACTGCAAACATAGTCTATATTTCTTTGTTCACACCTGACTAGATAACCACATTAAAGCAGCACATATATGAATCAAGCTAAAAAGGAACGGTCTCCTGCTTCCACTTCAATTACACTACACATGCTACATTCAGTTTTCTGAAGTCAAACCAAAAAAAGCATCTTTGTACATGCACCATTTTTTTCCTGTGATTACTGTCCCTTTTTACTATACACACACATTACCATGGCAATGGCCAGTTCATGTATTTACAGTTTTTCTCAATTGTCTACACACATTTTCTGGTACCTGAGACACGATGACCACAACATGTAACTTGTGCACCAACCCCCTGACACTGAACCAATTCTGCGAAACGACAAGCACAATTCCTGCTTTTTGTCAGGCCAGGACTCAGATGCAGAGGCTTTGTAAGACACAGACTTTATTCTTGGCAGCAATGATCTCAGACGTGAAGTGAAAAAAGGAAACAGGGCTATGAAACATTAACTTAAAGGGATGTCACAAGGAAAAGAGGGGGAAAACAAAAAACACTCCGTAGGGAGGAAAAACCTGACTAATAAAACAAGAGAAACTCACTCACGCTACTAAGTGGAGGATCAAGGTAATTCTATGAAAATGTTATGAACTCAAAATCACTCTTAACGAGGAAAACACAAAAGCTATGAACATTAATCTATCCAAAGAATTTACAAAGAAAAAGTCACTCATGCAGAGGAAAGAATAAAAGGCTATGGGGAAAAAGGGCTAACTCTGGTATAGAAATTACAAACAAAAATTCACTCAGTCGAGGACCAAAAGCTTACACAAGAAACGAGGGCTGTGGCATGGACGTAGCGCTGGTGTGGGACATGAAACGACGACACACTGGCACAAGACAAGGGGAAGACAGACTATTTGAGCTGTGGGGGAAAATGGGGAACAGGTGGAGACAATTGGTAATCAGGAGGACACACAGGAGACATGAGGAAGGGCAAGTGTTCTGAAACGAGAGGAGAGTTAGGCATTTCAAAATAAAACAGGAAATGACTCAAAATTCTGAAGTCACTGCCCTACGATGCGCACGGACTCATCACATGGTCAAATACCTGTCACACAGTTTTACAATTAGCATTACAGTACGAGCTTTATCATAAAAGGGCAATAGGTGAGCTCTTCTGCTCTGGAGCAACTTTCAGAACTTTCTGAAATGCGAATAGGAAAGAAATCCTCTCTCAGTAGAAAAGTGCAGTACTACATATCAATCGTAGTACTCAATGAGTACAGTAATACGGTATTGCCTGTGGACAGTTCTGTAGGACTGTAAAAATAAAGTATGTATCAAGTATTTGGAAAATGTATTCCTACTTAGTATTCCTACACAGTATTTACAGTATTTTACTATACATCGGCCAGTGTGCCATCGTTGAAGTCCCTGGCCAGGGAACATCACAATGTGTGCAGTGATTAAGCACCACAGCGTCATCCATCACCATGCCACCCTTGGCCCCTACAACACTGCCCATCTGATCACATTCCTGGACACCCTACACAACATTCTCATTCCACCAGAGCAGCTCACGTACGTTGTCATCCGGGACAGCATAAGTGGCAATATAGTGGTTGATGCTTTTCATGGCTGGATTGGCCATGCTCGGAGATATTCCCCCTGCTGTTTGGCCAGGGAAAACATAGCTTGTGATGTGGATGAAACAGAGTAGAGGATGTAGCATGTTTGTTTGTTTTTTTTACTGTAACTCTATACAGTTATTTTGCTGTTTTGTATGTAGACCACTGTATGTGCAACTTTGTGTTGGTTGGGAGGTAAACTGTGTACATAGTTTTTGTGGGGAAAATGAGATATATTTGTTATCATGTATTTGTGTGTTCTGAGTATAAAACCAATATTTTAAAATATTTTACAAAACATTTATGTATGTACTGTCTGTATTAAGTGTAATACTGAACAGAAAAAGACACTGATGAATAGAGAAATGTTTTCCATTCAACATAGTGTTTTACATTGAACACTTGGTCTTGGTCAACTGGGTTTTATAAATGTCTATTCATTTTATGGTTTGTGTATATGTCATTTGAAAACAAAATACCACTTTGAGAAGAAATAACATGGTTTTGAATATATAAAGTTTAATGAGGCAGGGGAATCGAAGGTTTTTGCCCATTGTGTGTGTTTTTTGATTTATGTATAGAGTTTTGAGAATATGAGGCATGCTTTCAGAAAATGTGTAGACAATTGAGAAAAACTGTAATAACTAGTCTCTTTAAAAGGCATTCTTTTTCCTGCTGAAGACGTAACTGACAACAAACAACAGTTTATTTAAATGAAATGACAACGTAAAGTTCAGCATTTTGTAAACTGAATTAAGTGACAAATTGGAAAATTGGTCTTTTTCTTTCATTCCTAGTCTTCCAATGAATGTGGAAATGCAAAGAGTGTGTTACTTCTGTATCATGAAAGTCTGAGCTTCTTACAGTTTTTTCTGAACGCTTAAACCCTAACCGTGCTTCTTATAGCACTATTTCTAAAATTATTAATACTTATAGCAAAACCACTTACTGAGTTTGCAAAACTGAAAGCACAAACACTGCTTTGCGCTCAGTGTGCAATTTTGTAACACACACTTTGCAAAACTGTAGATACAGTCCACTGCACAGCACTCTTTTTGCAGAACTGTAAACACAACTTACTGTTTTACACTCAATTTCCAAATGATCAACAAACTCCTAGTAGAACTATGCACATGTATGGCTATTATTTATACTATTTTGCCAACTGTCTGGCACACTGTCAGATGTGAAAACTCTTTTAAGATGTGAAAACTGACTCATCTCCATCCCATGTTCCTGCAACACCTGCTGGTCCCATATAGCATGAATTCTGTATTACAGCTCAACTCCATGAACTTCATGCAACAACATGTTCCTGCCTACACCCCCCCCTCCAATGCCTGCCTGCCTGTCTCTCTCTCTCTCTCTCTCTCTCTCTCTCTCTCTCTCAACCCAACCGGTCGAGGCAGATGGCCGCCCCCCCTGAGCCTGGTTCTGCTCGAGGTTTCTGCCTCTTAAAGGAAGTTTTTCCTTGCCACTGTTGCCAAGTGCTTGCTCATCGGGGGATCTGTTGGGTCTCTTTAAATAAATTTATAAAGAGTTTGGTCTAGACCTGCTCTATATGTAAAGTGCCTTGATGTAACTTTGTTATGATTTGGCGCTATACAAATAAATCTGATTTGATTTGATTTGATTTGATTTTAGATAATTAGTTACATTTTCAGTCAGCCTAAGCACTATAAATAAGCCACATGTAAGCTGTCTGTGTGGAGTACAATGGAGGGAGTAGGAAGAGTGAGAATTAGAGGAAGCCAAGGAACAGGACTTGGAGGTGAAGAAGCAAGAGGGAGAGGATGACAAGGACAAGGACATGAAGTTAGTGGAAGAGGACAAAGAGGAGTAAGAGGAGGATGAGGAGTGGGAAGAGGAAGAGTAAGAAGAGTGAAAAATAGAATTACTGATGACATCAGAGCTGCAATAATGGACCATGTAATTAACCAAGGAATGACCCTGAGGGAAGGTGGCCAACGGGTTCAGCCTAACTTGAGCGACTACACTGTAGGCATCATAATTTTGAAATGAGAATTGGTTAGTCACTTTGCACTAAGTTTTGTAGCACTGCCATACTCAAATAAGAAACACAACAATACCATACATGTAAAAATACTGAAATGTTGTTTTGATGAGTGTAAATAAACACCAATACTTAAAGTTTGCATCCCTATATGTTTACAGAACTATGACAAAAGTATGACCTCAAACTGACATAAACCTACCTTGTGCACAGAAAGAGAGCAAAAGCCAGGTGTGATATTTATTTATACCATCAGTGTCTAGTTGGCACATTGTGTGCTTATTAATGTGATGGCTTGTGTTAACTGTACAAAAATAAAATTTTTACTAAGGTTTGAAGAGTTAAGCAAGGTTATTAGCTTTTGCAAGAGAACTACAATGTTTAGCTGATTTGGTGAAAGGTTTTCTTATTTGTGTGTAGAGTTTTGCAAAAATAGCCAATAGTTACAAAAAATGTGCTTAAGCCATCAGAAAAATCTGTAAATGACGATGCGGCTGTGTCTGAAATTGTTTTAGCAAAGGTACGCACCTATTCATCAATCTTTGTGACGTCCGTCTGGTGAAGTCGGGTGTCGTTACTGGCTAACTAACGACTGGCTGACTTTGTCCTAACAAATCCTGAATCACAAATTGGAATTTTATCGCAAGACTTGAGGTTTAGGCTGAACTAGGCAGTATTGGGCCTTTATTCATTCATTCATTCATTCATTTATTTATTTATTGATTTATTTATTTACAAAGTAATACAAAGAATCTTTCACTAATTTAGACGTTCAAATCTTCAGTCACTGCTGCAGTGATTTAGTAATGTCACTAGGCAGAATGAATCGGGATAGGAAGATAAGTGACCAAAATGGGGCATTCATGCTACAATTTTACCCAGATGAATGTCTTGACTTACATGATAAAAGCATGTATATGCATGCAAGCATGTCTGTGTCAGGATTTTAATAATCTGAATCTGTTTACTGAGGTTACCACCTTCAAGAGTCCTTCAAATCAGAACTGCCATATGCTTACAGGGCTCCGAATTTCAAAACTGCACACAATTAGCACAACCACACACGCAATATGCAGAACAACTCAGATCCTGTCCAAGATGAAAGACTCTTGTAAAAATGACATACACATTTATAAAAACCATATTATGTTACCATATGAAACACACACATTTCATTTGTTACACACTGCTCTATTGAACTTAAAACATTTTTAGCAATTCTACATCTCAGTGATTAGATTACTGTAAATGAAGTGCACAGAGAGAGTGCAAATATACAACATGGAACACAACACAAGTTCAATGCTGCAGACTATTGAAAATATGATTTATTCCTCTTCACACAACCAAAATCAGTTAACATAGACAATCACAACAAAACATGTCCCAACACTACAATCCCAGAAAATAGACAAATAAAAATACTGTACTACCAGTACAGGTTAAAAGTACTGTTAAGTAAAAGAAGAAAACAAAAAGAAATCTACATAAAATAAATGTAAATAAATACTACACATCTCTTCTCTGTGCCAATTACTGGGGCATCACACTCCTCAGCCTCTCTGGGAAAGTCAACTCCAAGGTGCTGGAAAGGAGGGTCCGTCCGATTGTTGAACCTCAATTTGAAGAGGAGCAATGCCGATTCCGTCCTGGTCGTGGAACAACGGACTAGATCTTGTGATTTTCATGGACATGGAGGATATCAAGACGTAGTCATGGGGGAGGAGGGCTGCAGTTCCCTGCTTTCTGTGGATGATATGGTCCTATTGGCTCCATCGGTCTGTGACCTCCAGTGCTCACTGGACAAGTTCACAGCCAAGTGTGAAGCGGCTGAGATGAGGATCAACACTTCTAAATCGGAGGTCACGGTTCTTAGTAGGAAACCGGTGGCATGTGTCCTCCGGGTAGGAAATGAGTCCTTACACCAAGTGAAGGAGTTCACGTATCTGTATCTTGTTCACAAGCAAGAGTAAGATGGAGCATGAGATTGGCCAGAGAATCGGAGCAGCAGGGGCGGTGTTGCGTTCGCTCTACCGCACTGTTGTGATGAAGAGGGAGCTGGGCCAGAAGGCAAAGCTCTCTATGTACTGGTCAGTCTTTGTTCCTACCCTCACCTATGGTCATGAGTGATGGGTCATGACTGAAAGAACAAGGTCGCGGGTACAAGCGGCCAAAATGGGTTTCCCCTAGGGTGGCTGGAGTCTCCCTGAGAGATAGGGTGAGAAGTTTGGCCATCCGGGAGGGACTCGGAGTAGAACCGCTGCTCCTTCAAGTAGGAAAGGAGCCAGTTGAGGTGTTTCAGGCATCTGATAAGGATGCCACTGGGACGCCTCCCAAGGGAGGTGCATGTCCAGCTGCGAGGAGGCCATGGGGCAGGACAAAGAACAAGTGGGGAGATTATATCGCCACATTGACCTGGGAGCACCTTGGGATCCCCAAGACAACAAGATTTTTTTGTTCAGCATAGGTCTAGTATACAGTAAATTTACATGTATAAACGGTTATGTGTGCAGTATCTAACATCACAAAGCTAAAGTGAACAATACATACCTCCACATACTCATGCTGCAGTTTGTGTTTATAGTGGTGAAAATCTGGTCAAATATTTTGCTCCTTACATCAAGGCACTTTACATATAGAGCAGGTCTAGACCAAACTCCTTGTAAAATTATTTAAAGAGACCCAACAGATCTACCGATGAGCAAGCACTTGGCAACAGTGGCAAGGAAAAACTTCCTTTAAGAGGCAGAAACCTCGAGCACCCTGAGTCCCTGACAGTTTTTTTGCTCTTCATAGATAAACAAAACTTTTTACCAAGTGTAATAAACAGAGTTTGAGAGTTTGGTCTAGACCTGCTCTATATGTAAAGTGCCTTGATGTAACTTTGTTATAATTTGGCACTATACAAATAAATCTGATTTGATTTGATTCTTATTTTTTTTTTATTTATGAAGGGAATGGTGAATACTCTAAATCAGGGGTCTCAGACTCGCGGCCCGCAGTACAATATTTAGTGGCCCACACCTTAATATGAAAGTATAACATTAGTGTGGCCTGCGGAGAAAGTGTCGGGGCTAGGTGCGTGACAGCGCATGCGCCAAACTTCCACCAGTAAGTGGAGAAACATTCATAACCCTGTGGAGAACGAGGAAGAACTGCTTTGGGGACGAAGAAGAAGAGCTTGTTTACATTCAGTGCACTAACGGTAGTTATCATGGACGCTATGGATGTTGTAGAAATAAACCTGTCGTCGGTGCTGGAAGAATAATAAAGTCTATGTCTATGTTCCAATCAAAGCCTGTATCTGTAGCGCACCAGTATGTAGTATTTAATCTTGTCTATTAATAAAAACAACAAACTGCAGCGTTTCACTGTTCAATGAGCTGTTTGTATATACATAGCGTGCACAGGTAAACACTGATGGATGGAGACTGTTCAGGGTGTAATCACTGCCTTTCACCCTGTGTGAGCTGAGGATAAGCAACAAAAACACCCCGCGATGCCAGTTGGTACGAAGCAGGTGAAGAGATATATATTTAGAAGATGAATGAATGAATGAATAGCGTATCCGCGGCGCCGGTATGCTGCGCCGCCATCTTGACTACGGTCCCTGATAAAGGAGAAAAGCCTGTTGTCGCAAAGTGTCCTTTCTAATGATGAGATAGAATAAAATAGGACTTTAAACAAGCAGAATAAAGTCAGTTAAATAAATAGCAGAGATATATGTTCTTCTTTGTCTTCTTTGTCTTCTGGCCGCGGTGGGACCGGCCTGTTACGCTCCCCTGTGGCGACGCGTGACATGACAGACACGGCGCGGTGTGACAATGTGATGTCTGTTGTTGTGAATTGCGTTAACCAAATCAGATCCAGGGGCTTAAAGCACAGGAGGTTCAGTGCTTTTTTAGAGGAAATGGAGTCAGAATATGAAGATGTGCTCTATTTCACCGAGGTACATTGGCTCAGTCGGGGAAATGTCTTGAAAAGATTTTTTGAGTTGAGAGAAGAAGTGAAAGCCTTCACGGAGAAGGATGGGAAGGCTGTTCCTGAGTTAAGTGATCACAAATGGCTCATGGACTTAGCTTTTCTTGTTGACATCACACATGAGCTGAATGTACTGAACAAGAAGTTACAAGGCCAGGGGCAGCTCGACAGCGCTCAAATGTGGTTGAGATTTGTGAGAAGAAGCGCTGTCAAGTCTCTGGCAGCAAGGAATAGGCAAGAGAAGCCATGTTCAGAAGAAGCGTTCATGATTTTCACTCAATGTTCCATTCATGTTTAGGACACTTCATGTTCAGAAGAAATCATTAAAGCTGTTAATGACATTTGAGGACTTTTTTTTTACTTTTTTTTTTTGTGGAATCCCTTATGCGGCCCACCCTCACCCAGACTCTGCCTCCAGCGGCCCCCCAGGTGAATTGAGTTTGAGATCCCTGCTCTAAATCAATTACAATCTGTCAAATGAATTAATCCTAGAAAATGATTCTGAGTCTTCTGAGCCTTCACTCTCTCCTCACGTTTCTCAGCTTGATTCTCCTTCTCCTCTGGTTGTTTCCGACACAGAATGTTTTAATGCCATAGACAAGGCCGTATAACTGTTGGATGTTCAGACTCAGGATGGTGGAAATGCTGGTGAAGTTTCAGGGGCAGAGGAGAGGAAGGGGGAGAGAAGGCGAGAGCTAGAGGAGGAGAGGGAAGGGAAGAGAGGGGGAGAGCTAGAGAACAGATGGAGATGCAGATGGAGCTGAGAGGGGACAGGCTGAGTAAGAATGTGTCCTTTGTAGTCAGAGCAGAGAGCTCTGACGGGGGTCTCTCCGTCTTTCAGAATCTCCTAGACAAACTGGTGCAGTCCAACATGCCTGTAATGATGGACGGCGGTCTTGAATTCGTGGTGCAGTTGATTTGCAATCCTTACGGCGGAGGGAAAAGTGCAGATAAAATGTTGGACGAGGAGGTTTTGAAAAAGAGGAGAAGATTTTTGTACCTGGTGGAAAATCCCCACGACAAAATGTGTTTTGGTATTAATTTGGCACAACTGCTGCATCCCCGTCTCGATAGAGAGGCTGAGAGGAAGGCCAGAGAGCTTCAGACGGCGGTAGGTTTTGATGATCAGACGGAGGTGACTTTTGACGATTTGTCGAAATTTGAGAAGGCCTTGCATTGTAGAATTGTGGTGTTTTACAGAAATGAAGGCACACAAGCCCTCTTCAAATTCCTCACCCCTAATCCTAGAAGAGACAAAACCGTGTTTATGTTTTTAAAACAAAATCACTATTATGGTATAAAAAAATCTGAAATCCTTCCTAAGGGCCTGTCACGTGTGTGAGTACTGTTACAAGGGGTACGACAACGTTTGCGGCCACCGCTATCGAGGGCGGTGCTTTGTGTGTCTGGACAGCTTGTGCTGTAAAGTCAGGTTCAAGCCCGTCCTTTGTGTAGATTGTAACAGAACGTGTCGGTTGGCTTACTGTCTGCGTAAAAACAAAGAGCCCGTAGAGAGAGTAGGGTTGGGGTCATACGCCAGTCAATGCGAGCTGTACAAGCAACGTTGCAAGCCTCGCGTGTGTCAAAAGTTGAAATGTAATATATGTGGGCATGTCACCGGTGGAGAGGAGGAGGGGGAGTCAGGGAGCAAGAAGCATCTGTGTTACATGCAGCCTTTACAGGCAGACACAGAGCATAACCAAAAAATAGTCTTTCATGATTTGGAAACCTTCGCGAACGAGAACGAGTGTGTACAAAAACCTTAGACAGCGTCAGATGGAGCGCGAGCGGCGTGACATGAGCCTTAGAGTTTGTCAGGTATTTCAGGACAGCCTCTTATAGGAAAACAGTCTTTATAGCTCACAATTCTAAAGGTTTTGACAGCTACTTGGTCCTCAACGCCATGATAGAGCTGGGCATAAAGCCGTCCCTGGTCATGCAGGGCAACAAAGTGATTTGTTTTTCAGGAAGGGATTATGGCCATAAATACATAGATTCCCTGAGTTTTCTGACCATGGCCTTTTCCGCAATGCCCAAAGCTTTAGGTTTTGCAGATAAAAGCAAAGGCTATTTTCCTCATGGTTTTAGCACTGAACAGTGTTTGAACTATGTAGGTCCTTACTCTTGCCCCGAAGCCTACTGCACAGAGTACATGACTGCTGCTGGCAAGTTTAAGTTTGAGGCGCAGTACAAAACGGTGAGGGATGGAGTCTTTGAAAAAGAAGCTCTTTTTTACTGTCAAAACAATGTGGACATTCTGAGGCTTGTACTGTTTTCAGAAATGGTTACATTCAGAAAACGGGCGCGGATCCTTTCAGCCGCTCAACCAAAGCCTCGGCCTGCATGAAAGTACTTCTCACCAATTTTCTCAGGCCCAAAACCTTAATCATTCCTCCTCCCGACCATTACAAACATCAGTTTAAATCTTATGCGCACGACAGCATACAGTGGTTAGAATGGGTTTCTAACACCCGCAGCATCTTTATACAGCATGCTTTGAACGCTGGTGAACAGCTGGGAAACTACTTTGTAGATGGTTATGCTGAAGCAGGTGACATGAAGTACGCCTGGGAGTATCTGGGTTGTTTTTATCACAGTTGACACGTGTTTTCAGCCTCAGGAACGCACTCCTCTGACGGGGATGACGTTTGAGGAGCTCCACTCTAGCATCATGAGGAGAATGGAGAGGGTATGTTCGGTGCATGGCGTATCAGTCGTCATGGTGGGAGCACAGGTGGGGGGAGATGAAAAAAACACACGAGGGGGTGAAAGATTTCCTCAGACGTTACAACGCTCCTCAGTCTCTGTCACCCCGCGAGGCTTTGTACGGAGGCAGGACGTGTGCGTGAAGCTCAGGGACACTGCGGAGCCTGATGAGACCATCCGTTGTATCCCTATGTAAATTGCAGTTACCCTTATCCTCTGGGTCACCCTAAAATAATCCTTAAAGATTTTGAACAGATACTTTGGGTTAATCAGAGCCATAGTGTATCCGCCCAGAAGTTTGTTTTTCCCTGTTTTACCTTACAGAACGCTCTCCGGTAAACTGGTGTTTACTCTATGCCGCACCTGCGCCGAGATGAATTTTCAGCAGGGGTCGTGCCCTCACGGTGACGAGGCCAGAGCTTTAAAGGGGGTCTGGGTCACGCCCTAGTTTAATGAGGCTTTGGAGATGGATTATCGTTTGGCCAAGATCACAGAAGTGTGGCATTTTGATCGCAGGGATGACAGTCTTTCTGAAGTACATGCAGACATTTTTGAAAGGTAAACAGGAAGCTTCAGGCTACCCTCCCGAGGCCGTAGACGAGGAGAGCAGGGAAAGATACGTCAGGGACTACCAGACTCATCAGGGCATTTTGCTGGACGCCTCTCAAAATTAATCAGAATCTGGCAAAAAGACAAATCTCTAAATTGTGTCTCAACAGCTTCTGGGGAAAGTTTGCTCAGAGAAATAACCTCTGTCAGACAGCACTCATCACAGAACCCAAAGAGTTTTTCTCTTTTATGTTTTCAGAGAAACACAAGGTGAAATACATTATCAACAACAGAGTGGCTCTGATGCAGTGGGTGCACGGAGATCGCTACATTGCCCCTCCCAACACTGTAGACGTGTTTGTGCCAGCTTTCACCACGGGCTACTGTCGTTTAAAATTGTACAGTTATTTGCTTTGTTCTTTACTTTGACACAGCCAGCCTCATTTACGCCACTAGAAAGGGACAAAACATGCTGCCTCTGGATAATTACCTGGGAGATTTGATGGATGAATCAGACGGCGACAGCATACAAGACATTGCGGCCGCCAGTCCTAAAAGTTATGGTTATCAGACCAGAAACAAGAAAAAAGCGGTCCTTAAGGTCAAAGGTATTACGCAGATGCACGACAGCTGACAAAGAGTCAACTTTGACAGTGTCAAGCGGTTGGTGGAGGGCTATGTGAGACAGCGTGCTGAGAGAGGGGATGAGGATGAGGAGGAGAAGGAGAGGTAGGTGTTCATTGAAACCCCTCAACAGAATATTGTAAGGGATAAAAGGGGATTTCTCTTAGGTTGCTGCCTACTTTACCTTTTGGTTTTTAAAAATTCTCACACCTTGTTGAAGAAATTGATTTTGATCCATGATTGGTCTTACCTTTTTCATGCCAGATTGTGGGACCCAGCGGATGTGGAAAAACTTTTTTTGTAAAAAATGTATTAGAAAATTGTCATCATGTTATGAAACGTGTACCTGAGACTATTGTATGGAATTATACTTCTTTTCAAAGCATGTATGACGAACTGCAAAATAAAAATAAAAATATTAAATTTGTCGAGGGACTGCTGGATTCTTTTGAAGACGTTTAATTATTTCCCCCTCTCCAAAGCCATCTCATTATATTAGATGACGTGTTATTACAAGCAGCGAATCATCTGGAAGTGGTAAGAATTTTCACACAATACAGATACCATAAAAATATGAATGTGATGCTGCTGACCCAAAATGTATTTTACAAAGGTAAATTAAGTCGTTTAAACAGTAATTACCTGATGCTGTTTAAAAACCCACGGAATAAATTGCAAATCAATACATTGTCTCAGCAAAACGAAGTGAAATCATTATATATTTTAAAAAAGTAAAATGCTTGAACGCTTGTCAATATAAAAAACTCAAAAGCCGGAAGAAAATTATCAGACTGCTGGCAGACAAAAACATCCTATCCCCGCGATGGAGCACGCCCCCCGAAGAGAGAAGAGATGATGATGATGAAGAAACACCCTCGGTGGGGGGGGGGGTATAAAAAGAAGAGGGAGAAACCTCTGTGGTAAAAATTTTCTTGCTAAACAATTAAGTTTATAGATGAAAAAAAAAGCATGCTTGAGACCGTTTTTTTTTTTTTTTTTGTGTACATCTTTCTATCTCTTATCCAACTTGTAACATTCTTCAAACATTTGTAAAAAACAGACAGTGTGGTGAGAGTCTTGCAGTCTTGCAGCTGTCTGCTGTGATATAACACGGTTTTGCAATGTTTTTCTAAAAATGTTAAAATTTATTTAGGGTAGGATATAAAATTGGGATGCAATCCAAAAGAGTCGAAAAAAGTCCCTCTTCCGTCTTCTTCCAGAGTAAGAGCCAGCCAGTGTTCTCCGGGCTCGTGTCCTGAATGCGTGGTCACAATCATGTAGGCCAGAAGCGTGAAAGATGACGTCAGTAAAGACAACTGGTCCGAGGCCCAAACTCAGCAGAAAACATTTCCCAGTAAACGATGCAGGAGACTTTCCAGTTGAAGGTTATTCATTTTTAAGTGTGTGTGTGCCTTTAGTAGTAGTCCACCAGTACTTGTCATTTGGAGTTGATTTCCAAAATGGATTTGTAGCAAGTGTAAACGATCAGGGTGGTGGTATGAGGTAACGGCACCCTGAATCTCATTTCCAGCCTTAAATTTCCATTTGAGGAGTAGGCGTTGGCGTCTTCAGCGGCATTGAGGTTAGAGACAAACAGAGAGTAGCCCTGCTCAAATTCTACCCTGTTGATGCTCAGAGGTAAAGCTTTCAAGTGTCTTCATGTGGTGATAAACATGTAAAACTCTCTGACGGACACACCTCGGTTAAATTGAGGTTGAAAAGCTTTGGCCAGAATCTGTCTCCCGTTGCGACACAGGGCCGGGTATTCCACGTCGTTGTGGATAAAATTGAAAGGAGACAAGTCTCTTCTACCTGTGAAAACTGTGTGGTGCACCATAGCCAAAACAACGTATTTGGTCCACAGAAATAGATTCTCTAGGTTACATATTCAAGTATTCTCCGGGATGGAATAAGTTTTCACGTTCACCCGGACCAAAGGGTAGAGACTGTTGCTCTTTGTTAAGACCGTGTGTCCTAAACATAATGTGGGGGCCAACTGGCTTTTTTCACAAACAGAGAAGCTCCCAGTACTTTTAAGTGGTAGGTGGTGTTGCTGGAACACATTAGGCTGAAGGCGTTGCTGGCTCTGGTCAGCTTGACTCTCGAATCCGCCAAGTTCGGTGGTCGTTCTTCACAGACCTCTATCCACGCTCTGATAGGTGCAATATCTGGATCAGCATTCTGGGCCTGCTGCAGGTCCCCCGGAGACCAGCCACTGAACAGCCCAGAGTTGTTTGTCTTGGCGCGGTAGGTTCTTTCAGCGAGCTCCATACTGTCCATGCTAGCAGGGACTGGGCTCAACATTACATGGATTATGTCAGCGTCTAAGTCACACTGCACAGCTTGATGACTGGTGTTCTCTGTGTGAAGAGAGGGGTGCGGGAGTTTACATGAACAGTACTGGCGGCATTGTTTCCTAGAAAGACTATCAGCATTGGTATGCAACCGGCCAGGGCGATGGACAATTTCCAAGTCGTACTCGGCTAGCCTCTCCAGCCACCTAGCGAGCTGTCCTTCAGGCTCTTTGAGTTTTGTGAGCCACCACAGGCTGCTGTGGTCTGTGCGTACGATAAAGGGCCGCCCAAGGAGGTACTGCCGAAAATGTCTTGTGAATTCCACTACAGCGAGCAGTTCACACCGTATGGGGCAGTAATTCTGCTTGGCTTTTGACAACTTGCGACTACCATAGGCCAGCACACGCTCTTCACCTTGTTGGATTTGTGAGAGCACTACGTCAATGCCTGCATCACTTGCATCAGTATCCAAAATTATATCAGAAAGCAGCTGCTTTGCGGGCCCTGGGGGTCAGCTCGACCTGCCAGTAACCAGAGACAAGGTCCAGGATACTGAACCATTTGGCAGTGGAGTGGGTGTCAAGCGTGTCTTGGATGCAGTGGGTATGCGTCATTGATGGTAGTGTCGTTTCGGGCCCCATAGTCTATACAGAGACAGTACATCCCATCCTTCTTGCGCACCATCACTATGGGGGGTGTCCAGCTGCTGTGACTGTGGTGGCAACCCCTGCCTCCAGGCCTTCCTGAATTTGCTGATCAGCGCTTTGTTGTTTTTCAGCTGCCATCCGGCATAGGGGCTGCTTAACTGGAGTTCCTGGCCAGGTTGCAATGTCATGCTGTACTAGGCCAGTGCGGCCATTGGGGCTGGTGGAGAAGACGCTCTCAGAGGTGTGCAGGAGCTGGGCTAGCTGGTGGTGCTCTCCTGGTTTTAGATCAGTGGAGCTCTTGGAGGTGAGGGGCGACAGCAGGGTTACCACTGACAGGCTGCTCATTTTGGGCTGGGGTTGCTGCAGGCTGGACGCCTGCAGTAGGATGGAGAAACCCTGCAATTGCTCCCTTCCTGATAGTGATAGCAGCGTTTCCAGGGTTAAAGAGGCAGAGGGGCACTGCCTTGGAGGGTTGAGCGTTCACCAGGACGCAGGTGACTAACAGTTTGTGTTTTTCAACAAAACCTCTAGTGGGGTTCAGCATTACCTCCCATTTAACTTACTCCTAACTTGCTGGATGGCCAAGGAGAGCCTCATGGGTAGCTACATCAGCCACTAGGACGTGCATGCTCACCGAGCATAAGCCATCACCCGGCCTGATACCAAGCAGTGTCTTTGTGATTGAAGGCTGGAGGCTGCTGAGCTGGGTGAAATGCAATGTAATAACACAGTGGCAACACACTCTTTTGAGCCGCACTGTCCAACACAGCACACGTCCAGGTTGAGTACCCTAGTGTGAATGCTCATCACTTGAGTTGGTGTCTTAAGGTGAAGCACAGCGGGGTTTGGGGATTTAGGTGAAGCCACTGAGACTTGAGAATTTGTTAGAGTTCTTTGGTAAGGGGCAATTTCAGGTGACCCAGGCCTGAGCAGTTGTGACAGCGAATCTCCTCCCAGTTTATGCTTTTACGGCTTCCCCCTTAATCTGGCTTATATCTCGAATCAGGGGAGGTTGGTCAGAGGTGTGAGCTGGGGTTAAGAGGCCGGGGCTCCCACTTAACTGCTTGTGGGGCAACAAGCCTCTGGACACTCTTCCTCTGTACCTTCCTTGATGACAGCTGTGCGGGTCCTCCTTTCGTTCATGTTGTGTGCCCCTGATTGCATGAAGCCAACAACATATGATGCTGCCCACTTGGTGGACTCATGACGATGTGCTATGTCATAGGCTTGGGCTAGTGTCTTAGGCCGTTTTTCTAACAGTTTTTTTTACCATTTCTGCATCCCCTACAGCACTAGTGAAAACTTTGACCCCTATGGCTCCTGTTCAGTATCACTTCTGTTGCTATAGGCCACTGACACTTTCCCATAAATGTCATCCCTCAGCACATGAGGAGCCTCACCTGGTTTACTAATCTGCTGCCTTAGTTCAACAGCTAATGCGACTGCATGCTCTGAAGAGGGACCATATGCGCTCTCCAACTCATCCACCATGCGGCAGTAATCCCACTGTGCAGAGCGGTGATTTCTGAAGACGATTGCTCCTGCTGCACCCACCAGGCAGAACTTTAACTGGATGACCTTAGTCTTTTCCAACCAGCAATTAGCTTCAACACAACTTTCAAACCTGTGCAGGAACTCTTTCCATGGAGCGGTGGCATCATATTGACCAGGGCACAAAATCGGGACTCTTTCTCTGTGATCACAGTCATCCTCACTTTCCGACGAAGCCTGGTACTGGGCCTGGTGGGTAGGGCATTCATGTGATTTAGGCCACACAGATTGAGGGAAGAGGCTCTTTAATGGCACAGTTTGACCAGGTTTTTGCTCAGGTGAGTACTCACAGCAACTGTCCAGTAATGAGCTACAGCAGGGGGTTCCTGGCCCAGGGCATTGGGGGTGATGTGGGACTGGTGAGCTCTGGATGAAACTTCCCATGTGTGCAGAGGAGAAGGGGTTTGTAGCTGCATGCTGCAGCTTTAATGGCTGGGTCTGTGCTTGGTGGTTACACCCTTTATGGCATGGAGCTTTATTTTGTGCATTACAGTCATTGAAGCAACAGTTTTTATTGACAAAGGGGTTTGTGCTTGAAAACTTGGGCTCATGCAGTGCTTTTATACCCCCATGCCTCATTTCAGATAGCTCCTCTTTGCAAAGAAAAGGGTTCATGTTTCCATACCGTTCATTCAGTTCACTCCGACAGCATACATGTTGCCCTCCACTCATGTAGTCCTGCTGCTGTTGCTGTTTATCTGTGGTCAGCATCATGAAAGGGTTGGAGTAGCTGGTTATATTCCCTCAAAGGTTAACTTGTATTAGCGTTGGCCAGAGGTCGGCTGGCGGTCGCCATTTTACTTAGCATCTAAGCCCGGTAAACTTGCAATTAGTTTAGTGCCACGGGCTATAAGCACAGGGGCCACTACTTCTACACAGTAGAAGTAAGTGGCCTCTGTGCATAGCACGAGGCACTACTTAATATTGTCCATACTTATTATTTTAGTGCCACGGGCTATAAGCACAGGGGCCACTACTTCTACACAGTAGAAGTAAGTGGCCTCTGTGCATAGCACGAGGCACTACTTAATATTGTCCATACTTATTATTATTATTCCGTCACATTTTCGGCAGCTAATGCGGGTCGTACCACTGGACGGAGCCCAACAATATATATATCAAAACGTGCAGCTCGATCGGGACAAGTGTGCTAAGTTCTGGGTAGTCGATATTCCCATTTTTCCCAAAGTTATTCCCAAAAAACCAGCCGAAATTTTCCATAGAGAATGCATGGGAGCCGACGAAAAATCGCCTCAAAATTTCACCTATTTTCTCAGTCGCGTAGCTCAGTCATACGTGCACCTAGAAATGTCATTCTAGCTTTAAAACGGAGGAAATCCTATGCTCTTTCCAGAATATCAAACCTTTGTCTCCTAAATGGTACGGTTTTCGAACTACGACCTCTCAAAGGAGCAGTCCGAATCACTTTTTCCTCAAAGTTAGAGTGGAGCCGCTCGTTAAGTAGAGTGAGAGCACTGTGAAAAAGTAACCGACATTTTCATGTTTAACTCGAGCTCACGGCCAAACCGTGAAAGGGAGACAAATGATTTTTTGGCAAAACGTAGACACAGGTCTTGGGATTCAGAAAATCTAGGTTTGAGAGCTCTACTCCTCACCAAATTTACACAGGAGTGCTCAGAGCGCCAGCAACACCTGCTTTTGCCCCAATTGACTGCAATGCAAATCAAGGTTTCACTAAAAACAATTTCACTCTGACTTCGCACTGTCCCTACACGCTCATTTTAAGGACTTTTCAAATCAAATAAAGACTGCTGGAATCCCCAGACTCTTCTGTCTCTCACGGTGTTTTTGATTTTCGGACCGGAGCTACGGTTTGCTCGCAATTCGAAGTAGTTCGGGAGGTGGTCAAAAGCCAATTTTCGGAGAGTTTTGGAGGGAGTCTGAGCTCTGACCAGACTGAATTCTCAAATCACCGTGGCAACCGCAGGTCCCTCAGCTCAGGTCTGTGTGCAGCTGTTGCTGTAGATTAAACCCACCTCACTTTGGAGCCTCACTGCTTCGTCATACTTTGTCACAGAAACGCCGTTCAAAGTTTAAACGGCTCAGAAGACCTTGACCTCTGACCTTGAGCACTCACACATATAAACAGACACACACAGAGACACAATCACACATATACACAGACAGAAAGATAAGATAAGATAAGATAAGATAAGATAAGATAGACTTTATTAATCCCTTGGGAGGTCTCCGTCAGGGAAATTGTTGTTCCAGCAGGTACAGCACCGACAAGAACAGTAAAAGAAAGCACACAGTTTGAAATATATAAACAACAAATGTACAACCATAAATATTCAGTTTTTTTTTTTAGTGTCCCATCTTCTCCAATCCCTCTTTCTTCCTGCTACTCCTCCCCCTCCCACCTAGTGCAGAGTTATACAGTTTTATTGCTCGGGGGACAAAGGAGTCTTTGAATCTGTTGGTTCTGCACCTGGGGAGAAGCAGTCTGTCACTCAACAGGCTTTTCTGTGCACTGATGACAGGCTGCAGAGGGTGACTGGCGTTGTCCATAATAGCCAGCAGTTTGTTTCTGGATCTCCTCTCTGCAACTGTCACCAGAGAGTCCAGCTTTGTGCCAACCACAGAGCTAGCTCGCCTGATCAGCTTGTCCAACCTGTTTGAGTGCTTTGTGGATGTACTGCCACCCCAACACACCACAGCATAGAAGAGGGCACTGGCAACCACAGACTGGTAAAACATCTGCAGCAGTTTCCTGCAGATGTTAAAAGATCGCAGTCTCCTCAGGAAGTACAGTCTACACTGGCCCCTCTTGTACAGGTGTTCTGAGTTACATGACCAGTCCAGCTTGTTATCCAGCCAAACCCCAAGGTATTTGTAGTTACCTACAACCTCCACCTCATCACCCCTGACCAGCACTGGACGTGGACACGGTCTGGACTTCCCAAAGTCCATGACTAGCTCTTTAGTCTTTGAGGTGTTGAGGTGCAGGTGGTTCCTTTGGCTCCAGACAACAAAGTCATTCACCAGACTCCTGTACTCTTCTTCTCTATCATCCCTAATACACCCCATGATAACTGTGTCATCTGCAAACTTCTGGATGTGAAATAGAGAGATATAGACACACGCTCACACATATACACAGACATACACACAGAGACAGATGTACAGACGCAGTCACACATATACACAGACACACAACGAGACACACACTCACACATATACACAGACAGAAATAGAGAGATATAGACACACGCTCACACATGTACACAGACATACACACAGAGACAGATATACAGACGCACTCACACATATACACAGACACACAACGAGACACGCACTCACACATATACACAGACAGACACAGAAACATATATACAGACGCACTCACACATATACACAGACACACACAGAGACACGCACTCACACATATACACAGACACAAATAGAGTCGTATATACAGACGCACTCACACATTTACACAGACATACACAGAGACAGATATACAGATGCACTCACACATATACACAAACATACAAAGAGACAGATATACAGACACACTCACTGAATCAAGGTCAATCGGTTCTCCGAACGGAAATTTCATCAGGAAGGCTTTGGAAAGATGGACGGTACGCGGGTTTCTCTTCCAGGCGAGGGGCGACGGGCGAGGGGACGACGGGCGAGGGGACGCCGTGGCACTTCAAAATTTCTTGGAATTTTCTAGTTAGCAATTACTGTCCATGTCCACTTCACTGTTTAATGCTCACCACTGCCGTTGTGTTCAGATATGAAACTCCCTTCGTGGTCGCCAGTGTTGAACTTTCCTATTTCGCTCGCTAACTGTGGTCAAAAGCATAGGGAAAGGCGCTGCTATCTTCCAGGGCTGAAGGAGTCACGTCTCCTCCAGGTTCAATTACCTGAGTCCGTCCCACGGCCGTGGAAAGCAACACAAAGACTACTCGGGCTTATGATGCTGAATATTTATTTTTAAATGAACCCGACACTTCTTCCGCTGATTTATAACTTTTACTGCTACTTAGCTCCACTCTCTCTCATGTAAATTTACTGTGTAAACAAGGTCTGTCGGATCTGCAGATCTCCAAAAAGGAAAGTGGTGAAGCGATGTGCCTATGGCGTATGTAAGTCTGACAGTAGGTACCCCAAGAGTTTGGCTGGGGGAGTCGTGTTTTTTGCCTTCCCAAAGCCGAAAACACAACAGGAGTCCTCCATATACTGTGGGTTGGCTTCATCGTGACCTCTCAAGCTAGACTGGTTCCTGCTGAAGTGGCTGTCAGTCTGGCTTGTTTCTCTTCAGCAGCAGTGTTGTCTTTCGTGCAATTGGCTTGGTTATTAAGTTAATGTCCGAATTATTTTCTTTTCTGATGCAAACAGACTGGAGCGGCGCGTGCAGCACAAGCGGCCCTGGTTACCACGGCAACTCGAGACGCTGGAGGCAGAGTGAAGTGCATCCAAACTTGTTCCGGTCACAAGCAGCCTTGGCTTCTAGTTGAAACTTTGCCCTTGGAGTTTAGCGGCTGAGTTCTGATTTCTGAGTTTCTTTTTTTGTTGCTGTTGCTCCATCGGGTCTCCTGGTGAAGCTCTGCTCTTCATAACTTCCCAAGATCTCCACAACTTAACGACTCCATAAAATTTCATTTTGACTACTTTGATTTGGGGGTCAACCAATGGGCGTGGTCTGGTTATCTGCGTGAATTTGGTCCAATCGAATTTCTGCCTCTAGCTTCAGGGCATAATGAGGGCGGTGTTTGGATTTGAAGCCATGCTTTTCATTCACCCAAGTTTAAAGTCACATATAAAACAAAGAAATGTATCGTTTTGATAAGTATGGTTTATCTCTATTCGCTATGGTTAATTCAGTGGACATGGGTTATCTTCTCCACTGTAAAAACACAGTAAAATTAAATGGTAATTATTTACTCACAACATCACAGAACACACAAACAAATGAACCAAGAAAAGAACATTTTCATGCATGTCTTGACTGGCTGTGGAAAATCAGAATTGCATGATTACAGACTGTGTATGAAGTTTCTTTTTCTTTTACAGAACAGTTATAAGCAATAACCAAGGACATAGATTACGGTGCTCAGGCAATACGACATTGCTTCCAGTTGTGCACCATTCAGTGGCTCTGTGGTTGCATGATTGGAATAGCTCATTGTCCGGTGTAAATTGTCTCTGCCTGTGAAGTTTCTCTAAAAAAAGACATTAAATGATTTACATTGTTTCGTTTTTTCACTGTATTTCCCACAGATCAATTCTAGTGTATGGTTTAGTCAGTGCCACACAATAAAATGAGGAGCTGTAGTCGGACAGCTACACCTGACCTCCTGCTCTGCATGGCACTTGCTCTTGCTCTCTAACCCTAACCCTATCACTGGCAAGAGTCAATGTCAATTTTGTCAATTAAAACGCTAAACCTCTGCTCTTTAGTTATTATGCTGTCCAGTATTTTCTTCCTCTTTTTGTTGGCGTTGTGATTTATCATGTTTTTGCAGTATATCTGGAATGAAGAGTGATACCCATGTCAAGGCCATTTTCTTGTTGGAGCACCCCAAGTTCCTGGTAGTCTGTATATGGCCTGTTGTTCTTTGCCGTGAAATATGTAGTTCGAAACAGTGGAGCTGTCTTCGCTACTCCCCCTGCCACTTGTTTTTGTATGGAAACATCTATTGTGTTTTTGTGTTCACTATGTTTTCTGCTGCTTTGTGGCTCTTTGATGTCACGTTTGTATATTTTGCTTCACAAGCTGATATTGGTAATCACCAATGCGTCATCTTATGCGAACCAAAACGACCTTAAAAAAAGTATTGCTCTTTGGACTTACTTTGTATTTGAGGCCCTTTGTTTGCATCTGTAGGAGGTGAGACCCTGCAGGGCGATTCAGAAATCACCTAATGCCCATTTTAGCAATACATTCTCCATCATTGTGTATTGCACCACTGTCTGTCCTTTTACCCCCCTGCTGTGGCTTTTGAAATATACTGTGTAATTACAAACTTTTTCTAATTTTATTATGTGTGCTTTTAATTTTAACATTCAGCAGTTGCTTAAGATTTAACACAATTCTTATCGATATCGGTATCGATATTGATAACTTTATCGATAACTTTTAGTGACTGTTATTCTTGTAAATTCTACACCACTGATGATTTTGCAATACATGTGTGCAGTTCTCAGGCTTTAACTGCAATTTTTTTTCAATAAGCAATTAATAAAAATGCATAATCAATTTAAAACAAAAACGCACCATATACTGAACTGTGTACAATACCCATACTCAGCTCATCAGAACCGATAACATATTTCTTTGTGTGTATTTGCATTTACATTGCTGACAGCTGTGGTGAAGTAACAAAAAGTACTTGTTAAAAATAATGAGATTGAAAAACCATTTCAGTGTTTGTATGTCATTTTCCTTTCTATATATTGCACATGTGCCCTTTTCTTTGATTTGAGAAGAATGTGAAATTAATGGAGAACAGTACTTAGAACTGAAGATTATCCTATGTGCAGTCTCATAATGTCCTCTTGTGGCCTACTGAGTTAGTATTTCACACTGCAGTACGATGAGTGTTTGCTTTGTGTCTAACAACTGATTTCTATTTACCTTACTTCTTTCAGAATTCTGACAATGCTTCTGAGACGACCCCTGTAAGCCTTGACACCCAATGCTGAGGTGAATATATTTCCCATATACCTAGAAATGTCACCTAATCAGGAACCCAGGTCACTTTATTATTAACTTTATCAATAACTTTTAGTGACTGTTATTCTTGTAAATTCTACACCACTGATGATTTTGCAATACATGTGTGCAGTTCTCAGGCTTTAACTGCAATTTTTTTTTCAATAAGCAATTAATAAAAATGCATAATCAATTTAAAACAAAAACGCACCATATACTGAACTGTGTACAATACCCATACTCAGCTCATCAGAACCGATAACATATTTCTTTGTGTGTATTTGCATTTACATTGCTGACAGCTGTGGTGAAGTAACAAAAAGTACTTGTTAAAAATAATGAGATTGAAAAACCATTTCAGTGTTTGTATGTCATTTTCCTTTCTATATATTGCACATGTGCCCTTTTCTTTGATTTGAGAAGAATGTGAAATTAATGGAGAACAGTACTTAGAACTGAAGATTATCCTATGTGCAGTCTCATAATGTCCTCTTGTGGCCTACTGAGTTAGTATTTCACACTGCAGTACGATGAGTGTTTGCTTTGTGTCTAACAACTGATTTCTATTTACCTTACTTCTTTCAGAATTCTGACAATGCTTCTGAGACGACCCCTGTAAGCCTTGACACCCAATGCTGAGGTGAATATATTTCCCATATACCTAGAAATGTCACCTAATCAGGAACCCAGGTCACTGAGCTCTCAAGTGGAAGAGGCCTGCATTGCCTCTTGCTGTCCAAGATGGTCCTCCAGTCATCCGACCAAGAAAGGAGTCTTCTCTGGAAGGGACTGATGGGAAGATGTTTGTTGTGGCAGGCAGTGAACAAGATGTGCTCCCATGATGGTTTGGGCTCCACGCCTGATCAGGGCACATGTTAAGTACACACATTTTAACTTACATCCACACATATTAATCTGTGTATGCCACTGCTTTCATAAGTCAAGGAGATCACCACAAACACACATTTATGTAAATAATTGTCTTGGTTTTGCATCTTTCAATGTCTATTTTCCACTTCCTCCTTGTGGGGAGCACATCTTGTGCCTCAGATCTTGTCTGTTCAAAGCACTTAGACAATCCTTGATGTCTTTCCAGATCACATTCTATATTCATTTTTACAATCCATAATGTGGATACATACACATATATATATATATATATATATATATATATATATTGCACAGACACCACAATGTAGAAAATTCTTACCTTGAATGTCAGGCTTGTCATCTATGAGGATGTCTCCAGAGATTAATGTTTTGTCTCTGGTCAGGATGACCTTCTCCAGAAAGTCATTGCCCAAATGCTTCTCTACCCAAGCATACTGGACAGGGGGCACGGGCACGCGCGCACACACACACACACACACACACACACACACACACACACACACACACACACACACACGATTACATTTCATTATAAAAATGAAATAGAATACAAATTTCTACGTTTATTATCAGAATCACATCAATTCAAATTAATTTATATAGAGCAAAATAATAAAGTTACATCAAGGCACTTTACACATTGAGCAAGTCTACACCAATTTTTTTATGGAATTGTTAAAGAGACCTAACATATGCTTCCAAGAGCAGCACTTGGTGACAGTGGCAAGAAAAGCTATCTTTAAGAGGCAGGAACGTTGGGCAGAACCAGGCTCAGGGAGGGAGCCATCTGAGGGGGGGTGGGGGTAGAGGGAACCAGAGGAGGAGGAAGAGAGATGATGCCAAAGAAAATGCAAATAAAACATACAGTGATTACAAAAAGCCTACCTTCTCATATGGGCAGTGTTTGTAGTAATTTATAGGGCTGGTACAAATAAAGACATCTGTGCTGCAAGAAGACATTTTTGAAACATTATAAATCAAAAGGTTTTTAAATTATTAGTACTTACCTACAAAGAATGAAATACAATATGAAATACATACAATTATATACTAGACATTGAACATGTGCTTCATTAAATTAGCAGCAAATGTTCAGCAAACAGCAGAGATGTAGCATAATAACTGCATCTTTGGAACATACTTATCCATCTTGGCCATGTCTTTGACTGCCTCCACTCCTCCTGGCAGGGGCTCCAGCTCAATAAAGAAGTCTTTGGACTCCCATATACTGATGGCTTTTTTCTGGAGTTTAAGCACACACATGCAGCTTGTCACTTACTTGGGTCCACTGATCTTTGCTATACATTTTGAGAGTGCTTCCACAGTGAAATGTGGGGATAAAATGCATCAATACATTTTTCTTTTTTTTTTTTAGAGATTTTCATTGATTCACTACTGTTCTAACACAATATTTGAATTTTCATAAAAATCAGCACTGTATCTAGTCTTGAAAAACGCTCAGTGAGTGAGGAACAAACTCCAGATGCAAAGGACACAAGTGGTTATTAAATCTATGTCTGCATAGGCTGAGTTTCTGCCCACTTGTGCACTGAATCATATTAAACAACAAAATATGTATTTGTTGCATATACACTGTTCCAATCAATGAATCACAAGTACATAGGTCTTGGAGAATGTTTCTGTCTCAGACAAACAATATTTCCGCTACTTTACAGTAGCTAGATATAAACACAGGACACTTACACACAGGTCACTCCTCAGCTGTCCATACTGCGATGACACTAAAAAGCCTCTCCTTTCATCCAGAGTAATGCATGGCTCTTCCGGGTACCTGATTCGGTATTTCTTCAAGAACCCCCCCTCAAAGTCCGCCAAGACTCCGTCCATGTCAACTAAAACCCGCAGTCTGTTACCGGAATTAGAGAAAGACGAAACATCGTAGCAAGTTCTCTTCATCGTATCAAGAAACACAGATCTTCCTCCTTCTAACAGGCGTGTAGCGCCTGACAGGAACATAGCTGTTACCTCGGTGCCTGCTACGGCACCGGCAACCGTTCCTATTGTTGATCCGGTCCAAGAATGAAGTGTAAACTGAAGAAGTGCAAATATTTCCAGATACTGTGAAAAGCTGTTGTTTTAAACAATGTCTCTTGTTTGTGCTCTGTTTCGTTCTAGCTGCTGGTTTAACTTTATTGAATGGCTCGTTGTCAGTCAGCTGCAGCTTAGCTAACAGTCGGTAGCCAATGTTAGCTGGTAGGCTAGCTGTACAGCAGCGGTAAGTCGAATGTAATATGTTTACAATTAACTGTAAGTTGTTTGTTCCGTTTGTTTTTAACTGGCCACAACTCCCCACTGCATCTCTGTCAGTATTTAATTCTACAACGGAGAAGATCAACCAGTCCCGTTGCAAGCCAGGGAGAAAGGCTCAGCAGCGGGAACAACAATGGTACAGCCACTGTTGCGACTGCCTCAGTATGGAAAGTCGCGATTGGCTGTCCTAAAAGTCGCTGGATGACGTCATTGCCTTATTTGCATAGTGTATTTGGTTCATTTTATTTGTGCTATTTGTTTGTTTAATTATTTCTCAAACGTCTTAAAAACGACTATTCTTACTAATGTATTTTTATACAACTATTTCTTTTTTCAAAGTTTATAGCTTTATACAATAATGTATCATGGACCGCTGGCCCGCGACACTTTCATATTAGTAAATCCGCCGTGAAAGAAGTTCGGTCAGACTTGTAGCGTGTTTCACAGCTTCTGAGATGGATACACACGAGCAGAAACGTGAATGGATCCAATAAACAACTTAAATCAACTGAGAGCTCAGTTCAGCAGAGGGAGCTGGATGTCCAGTCTGCATGTTGTGTTTAAGGTTGAGGAGAGACGGACCCTACACACACGCGAAGATACTCACGGAAGAGTGATTATCTCCTAATCTGACTACAGCCAGGGGCTGCCCAAAGTTTTAGTGCTTTGGGCCGGGGGCGGGGCCCATGGCTCCAGCTGCTGCTCATTGAGAAGAATTATGTAAGAACGTCTTCAACAGTCGCCAAAAATCGCCAATTAGAACTGGAAATATCTCTAGATTTGTCGCTGGAGGGGCTCAATGGGTAAACTCGCTAAATATAGCGACAAAACCGCAAATTAGCTCTAGTTTTATTCGCAGCAAAGATGCAATTAATATGATAACTCACTCCTCTACTGCCGTTTGTGTGGTTTAATGTACAGTCATGCTTTATTGTTTTAGTAAATCACAGGCTACAGAAAGAAATAGTTACAAGTACACAGGTAGTAGTTACATCCAGGGCATGTTAAGCATCACTTGTAAATCCTATCAGGATAAGGGTATTTCCTAAAATTACTGATTTGACTGGAGCATTGAATCAAGCATCAACATACTGCATTTTACATTGACGTACACTGACATTACATTTCCGGCTCAATTAACTATATATAATATGCAAGCGTGGTATAAGGAACATCTGTGTTAAGATCGAACCCTCACCAATTAGTGCAAGTACAGTTCTAAAAAAAAAAAATAAAATAGAGGGGTTGTCGAAGGCGTATACCCCTCAAGACTGAAACGTCTGAGGTATAAAGCTTGTGTTTGAAAAATATTATATGTAACCAATTTTTTAGGTTTTCGGAATTATCGGAATTATCCGTGTTATTCTGTAACAAATAAATTAAGAGCAATACGTATACACATATATAAAACTGCACCGAAGACGTGAATTATGGGTTCTATTCTATAAAGAATTGGTTTAACTGCTCGATATGTAAAGAACCTTGACGTAACTCTGTAATGATGATCTCGATTTTTTTAAGAGTTCCGGAAACCTTTGACATACAGTTTACATTCGTCGGATGTCTTAAATTCAGATAGATGAGATATCTTAAGTCTCATCACATCTTTGTTCGAAACACAATCAATTGTACGCCGCTTCCTGCGTTTCTGTTTGTGAAGAGGAGAACTGACCGTGCAATCTATAATAAAAAAAAAAGTTGACCCCTTAACTCTTATAACTTAACTAAAATAAGTACAAAGGCTAACCTTTACAAATAAAAATACCATTATGACAATCGTGTTGTGAACACTATCGACAAATAACGTACGTGGCACTTTAAGAATCCACTGTCAGTTCATAAATATCGTGCAGTCAGGGCTGCTTTTATGGTCTCGCGATAGTTTCACATTAGTGGCGCCTGTGTGGCCCCCTATCTCAGTCCGGACAGAGTTGTTTCTGACGTTTGAATGAAAAACAGTGCAAATTACCTCCACTTTGGACCCGGGAAATAATGGCTTCAGCCTTGGAGCAATTTGTGAACAATGTGCGGCAACTGTCCGCTCAAGGTAGGCTATCTAAAATCATTCGAGTGGGGAGTATTAGCTGTTTAGCTAGCATACGCTATTCAATGCCTTGCCGATAGCTTGGCAGCCAAACTGGTGAGCTCTCTTTTTGCTTTATCATGTAAACACGCCGCCAAAATTACTTTCTCTGCCTGTGAGAGTCCCGTAAAGTATAGCCAGAAATGCGTCAGTGCATAATGATTTAATGGATACCTAATGAACTGGAAAGCTTTTCAAACAAAATGTCAAAAGCATACTTTTTGTTTTTGATCTAGAAAATAATTTCTCAGGCTACCTACCGGCTGTCCCGCCCCTGGTCCACACGATTGGCTGGCAAACTGAATTGGCAAATATTATTGGTCTAAAGTCACCTGTCAATCCCCTTTGCGTTACCGCTGTTGCAAGGCCTTTACAGGACGCTTGAGCGGCCGATTTATATAGAAGCATTCGGCTGCTTAACGATGTTCATAAACAAATTCCCACTTCAGTTTGTTATGTAAATGGTTAAAATATTGGCGAAAAACCCCAAAACATTTGCCTACCCAAAACGATACATAAAATGCCTTAGTATACTTCGAAAGAATGGAATGCCTTCCACTCCTTTTATGCATTTTATTACTTTACTTAAATGTTTGTGTTTAGTAATTTTGGTAATCATTGCAGTTACCAATTTTTCTGTCTTGAAAAATACCACAGTATAAGCCAGTGTTGTAGAAATTTAGCATGCATCAATGAAAAATACAGCAGGGTTACTTCTGTTATTTCTGAAATTTTGTTTTTCAAGGTTTTCATTCTGGTGTGAACTTATATAAATATTTTGAGATATGCCTCTTGTGATCAAATGAGCTTGGGAAAGCTTCAAAGAGATTTAATTGCTTTTTTCCTGTCCTCCACCCCATTGCCCCATTCTGCCCCTAGGCCAAATGACTCAGCTGTGTGAGTTGATCAATAAGAGTGGGGAGCTGCTGGCTAAAAATCTGTCCCACCTGGACACGGTGCTGGGGGCCTTGGACATCCAGGAGCACTCACTTGGTGTTCTGGCTGTGCTGTAAGTAGCTTGCTTCCCTGATTTGCCACCAACACTGCGGTTTTCTCAAGTCAAGTACTCTTTATTAGTCTCTTATGGAATTCACTTAAGTTGATGTGTTAGTTTATGTCTTAGCCTGGGCTTTCTGTACACACCTCTACTTTTCACTATTCTCATTTCTCTGACACACAAGTTGGTATCTTATTTCAAAGAATTTTCTTCATTTAAACAGAATGATTGCAGTACAGATTAAATGATGATGATGATGATAATAATAATAATAATAATAATAATAATAAAAATAAATGTAGTTTGCATGCTATTCAACAGGGGACATTTTCCTTTTTTAATGTTCTCTGTATTGTGATATCTTATTATTTATTTAACAATATAACCTGATGTCTGTAACCCAGAAAATTTGATTTGGTGATGAAACAGTTAAAGGGTACCTGTTGCATGTACGTCTAATAATGAATTATGAAACAGCTGAACACTTAAGATGTCAAATCAAATCAGATTTATTTGTATAGCGCCAAATCATAACAAAGTTACATCAAGGCACTTCACATATAGAGCAGGTCTAGACCAAACTCTTTATAAATTTATTTAAAGAGACCCAACAGATCCCCCAGTGAGCAAGCACTTGGCAACAGTGGCAAGGAAAAACTTCCTTTAAGAGGTAGAAACCTCGAGCAGAACCAGGCTCAGGGGGGGCAGCCATCTGCCTCGACCGAAGATGTGAAAATAGTTTTATCCTGTTGTGTACACTGTGAAGAAATAACTTTGCTGCATTTAGTATTTACAGTTTATTTTGCAATTTAATCCAAAACCATAATACTTCAAGGTTTTCACCGAAGCTGTTCTGTGGCTAGGATTTAACAGAGGCATGTACAGTTTATTACCTGGAGAAACACAACATGCGGACATTACTTAAAAAAAAAAAAAAAAGGTATTCTACATTTATGAAAGTTTTATTTATTTTTCTGATATCCAACAATTTGTTCAGGTTTGTGAAGTTCTCCATGCCAAACATCCCTGACTTTGAGACGCTCTTCTCCCAAGTCCAACTCTTCATCAGTACCTGCAATGGGGAGCACATTAGATATGCAACAGACACTTGTAAGTCTCAAGTAACAAAATGTTCTTTTTCTCCTTATAGTTGTTTTATGTGCACAGATCTCAGTTATTTTAGAACAACTTTCGACTCTGAAAATAATCTGCAGAATAAATGCATTTGCATGTGAAAAGGGAGCATTATTCATTTTAATACAGTGAATAAGAGAATATTAGTCACTGTGCACTCTCAAGCACTATAAAAAGCTGTTTTCAATATCAACTACAAATAAGTATACATTGCATTGTGTTGCAAAGTTTATGGTTTATGGCAAGTTAATGAGGATGTGGAAGGCTGTATGTGTGCTTAATTAGTGTAGGCAAATTTATTTATATAGCGCATTTCATACACAAAGGCAGTTCAATGTGCTTTACTTACATATAGAGAACATACAGAGAAAATTATTGTGCATAATGTAATTATAGTGAGTTGGTGGTCTGTAATCATATCGTTACGTTTAACCCACCTTCTATTTCTGCAAATTACCTCATTAGATAACTAACCCTCAAAAAGTTTTCACTTGACCCTGCTCAAGCGGAGAAATATTGACCTACTGAAATAATGGGTTTTAAGTTGGAATTCTTATCACTGAACATTCTCGTTGATCCAAATTGGTTTGCTTTATGGGCAGGCCTTCCCCAGAAATGGCACTGTCTGTGACAAAAGCCCTAAGGACTGAGGACTAAGAGCTGCATATCAATCATAAGTCCCTATTTTGCTTGACCTCTGAGCAGCCTTTGAAACAGTGAACCTCTGCATCCTGCTATCTATATTCTACAACATTTGACAAAGCCCTCTCTTTGTTGAGTTGCTGCCTACACACTGGGTATTCCTTCACTTCTCCATTATGTCAATGCAAAGGCAAATTTCTTTAGTCCACCTCCTCCCTACTGAAAAACCCTGACTTGGTTCAGGCCCCCTCCTATTTGCAATATAGACTCCCACCTAGGGTACTGTTATGCGATTGTATGTCCATTTTAGAACATGCTTTGCTCGATACATATCCGGAAAAATCATTCTATTTCTGACTTAGCATTCCGGGGTATTCATTCAGGGTATTCTCATCTGTGGCTCTCACATAGTGTAAAAAGCTTCTGAATCCTATCAAAACAGGGGAAATCCTCTCAGTCCTCAAGAAACGTCTTGAAACTCAACTCTTTTGAGAGCACCTCCTCTCAATAAAACCCCAGCATTCCTAAATAGCACTTAATGTGTTTTTTTGTTGCACTTTCTTATATTATCTCTTGCAGTTAGTCAATGAATGTAGTTCTTAATACTTGCACCAAAATTTATATATTGTATATACTTCTGACAGATAAATGTAAATAGTGGCATTCTTACACTTAGAAATTGTAGAAAATGTTTTCATGGTATAGATGAGCAACTTTGTATTAGACAGATTGCATTTAATTATACGTTTAGTATGTCATCTAAATGTATAACCATCAGATAAAACTGCTTATCTGTCTATAACTGTTAATTTATTAACAGCCAACACTTTTCTTCCATTGTAGTTGCTGGTCTTTGCCACCAGCTGACAAACGCCCTTGTAGAGCGGAAACAGGTAAGACTGTTAATTCTGACTGAGGATTGAATGGAAGGTTTAACTTATATCTTGTGGGCTACTTATTAATGAATAATGCACATTTTTATCTCCTGATTCATGCAACTATCATGTTACCCAGTCATGTACCATTGTTCCAGAAGGACTGGTTTATGTATTTCAGAAACTGTTAATCGATCTTTCCCTATGACTATCTAAATATTTAAATGGATTGAATAGAGCAAGCCTAAACCTGGGATGTCTCAACTAAGCTAAAGCTGAATAACTCATTATCCCTTTTGCAGCCATTACGGGGTGTCGTTGTCCTAAAACAGGCAATAGACAAAATGCAGATGAACACAAACCAACTTACCTCAGTTCATGCAGACCTGTGTCAGGTGAGTCAATGACCCTGCTGCATCATTGCCATGTCTGTAATCACAAAATGGTTTAACTTTTTTTTTTTTTTTGTAGACATTTAATCAAACAATTTAAATGCTATCTCACAGTACTATTAATTAACTTCATCCCTCATAGTTTAACCATATCCAGTGTCACAGATACCAGTCTGATTACATATCTTTCTCCCTACAGCTGTGCTTGTTAGCAAAGTGCTTCAAGCCTGTCCTGCCCTTCTTGGAGCTGGACATGATGGACATCTGTAAGGAGAATGGAGCCTATGACGCAAAGCACTTTTTATGTTACTACTACTACGGTGGCATGATCTACACAGGCCTCAAAAACTTCGAAAGAGCACTGTATTTTTATGAGCAGGTACTTTCTTAATTGATATTGGGTCTGATTTAGTTTAGTTTTATGGATGACTGTGATGTTAAGAAATGGCAATTTTAAAAATGTGTCCTTGGAATTTGTCACTTCTATGCATGTGTATTGCTTGAAGAGAGAGTCCCTCTCTTTACTTCTCTCGGTCCTTGGAAAATTATCAAGTTTCTCATTTTCTTCTGTCAGGCAATAACCACTCCAGCCATGGCAGTGAGCCATATAATGCTGGAAGCCTATAAGAAATACATCCTGGTATCACTCATTCTCCATGGCAAAGTGCAGCAGCTTCCCAAATACACTTCACAGATTGTAGGGAGGTTCATCAAGGTAAGTGTGTGTGTGTGTGTGTGTGTGTGTGTGTGTGTGTGTGTGTGTGTGTGTGTGTGTGTGTGTGTGTGTGTGTGTGTGTGTGTGTGTGTGTGTGTGTGTGTGTGTGTGTGTGTGTGTGTGTGTGTGTGTGTGTGTGTGTGTGTGTGTGTGTGTGTGTACTTGTGAAAGCCTCTTATGACCTACGTATGCATGCAGCTCAACTTTTATTCTTTTTGTATTTTTCTTCTTTTCTTTGTATCTGTTACTAACATTAGCCCCTGAGTAATGCATACCATGAGTTAGCTCAGGTTTATACCACCAACAACCCAGCCGAGCTGCGAAGCCTGGTCAACAAACACAATGAGACCTTTTCACGAGACAACAATATCGGCCTGGTCAAGCAGTGCCTCTCCTCCCTCTACAAGAAGAATATCCAGAGGTTAACAAAGGTCTGTGTCTACATGTATGTTTGTTATATGAGCATTGGCCTTTGACTTGCATATTTACACACACATTATCTTCATGAGAAAATATATATATATTAGCAAAGTTATTCTCTCACTAAGGCATGGAATCAATGAGTTGCAGCTATAATAGATTGACTTTAGTTAACCAAATGCAGCACATCATTATGTATTGTATGTTTCACAGGGGTAGTGTTTCTTCTGTTCTAATTCTGTTTAAATACACATCTCTGCAGACCTTCCTGACACTGTCTCTGCAAGACATGGCGAGTCGAGTTCAGCTGTCAGGCCCACAGGAAGCAGAGAAATATGTCTTGCACATGGTGAGTTGGTCTTGAGGGGCGAAAGCAATAAAAAGTCAGCCAGTTGCATCGAAATATCTGTACAGTAGCCCTATATGTATTTTACATACGTATAACTAGTGCAATGTTTCGCTCCCTTAAATAGTAAACTGAGGGATAGCAGAAAGAAGGTCCGTTGGATATGTAATACAAGTCCCCACCTCAACCTCTGAAGGGAATATTGCCTAATTCCACTGTCATTAGCTTCATATCTAAAGATGGCTTTGATGTTTTTACCTTTATATCTTGTTTCATGTATTTATTGTACGAAACAATTTCCAGATAAATGTAATGGTTTTTAAATGTATCTTTCAGTCAGATTTCACTACTGCCCTTCTTGTTCTTTCTCTGTAGATTGAAGATGGTGAGATCTACGCTAGCATTAACCAAAAAGATGGTATGGTTTGCTTCCATGATAACCCTGAAAAATACAACAACCCAGCAATGCTCCACAAAATTGACCAAGAGGTGAAAATGTTTTTTTCATTTTTGTCTTCCAACACTTACCACTATCTTATATTGTAATGCCTTTGTCTTATTTTCGCTAACTACTTTTGAGGTGAAACTACTACTACTACTACTACATGACTTTTCCCATTTCAGATGTTGAAATGTATAGAGCTGGATGAGAAACTAAAGTCTATGGATCAAGAAATCACAGTAAACCCACAGTTTGTGCAGAAGGTGAGACAATATTTAACATCCATATAATATTTCCAATTTTGTATGGGCGGGATTTGGGAGTGATCCAAATGTGAATGCTGTCTTTTTTTTATTTATCAGTGTCCAATTTATATTTTTGCAGTTTATTGTACAAGGATGTATCCATATTTGGTAGTGTGATTAATGAAATCACTATATGTGGGTAAATCATTTGAGGGAATTTCAATGAATAAAAGCTATACATTGCAGTACATACAAAAAAAAAACAAAAAAAACAAAAAACATGTAATTTAAAAAAAAAAAAGCATATTTTGGTAAGTAGATGTTACAAAAGCATTGCCACTTGGACAATCTAACAGCGGATAAAAGGCTATCAAGAATTAAAGAAAAGAAGTCTTCATTTAAAGGGATTTATTTATAGTTGTCAGTCTTTAAACAGGAAACATTTTCAATATGTGACTATATGTTCATTATGTGTTTTTTTTTTTTTTTTTTTTTTTTTTCTCCTCTCTCCCCTCCAGAGTATGGGATCACAGGAGGACGATGTTGGTAGCAAAACATCAAGTTATTCCTGAGGATCCTTTAAAATGGAGAGAACGCTGCTGCCACTCAACAGATTTCTCTAGGGGGAGTTGGATTTTTTTAAAGAGGAAAATAAACAAACATTCTATTCGATAAGGACATTGGTTAAGGAATATCTAGTTGTATGGATTGATGATAAATTTGGTTATTCTTTCTTCACAGTGTCTTGAAGATAATGAAAGATCCCTACAGAAAAGGAAAAAACATTACAATTTTGTGAGTGTTTTATTTATCAATGTTCAGGTTGGAGCTCCACTGCTACATTAACAGAAACCACATTAATAAAAACTGGACTTATTTGTTCCAAACGTATGTGTGAATAATCTCACGATTTGTTTTGGCTCTGGTGCATGATTGCTGTAACACAAGGGCATTATATGAGGCAAAACATCAATAGCTGAGGAATAAATCTGACACATTCTTCATTTGTAAAGACTGATGGTTTCCCTTTCACTGCTTTTGGTTGGAATGTAGATATCATTGATAGCGAATCTGTACACATATACATGCCCTTGACTAAACTTGGTGCAACTGAAGAGTAGTTCACAATCTGGTCTACTGTTTTTTGTTTTGTTTTTTTTTGTTTGTTTGTTTGTTTTTTTTCCTTTTTAGGTCGGTCCACTAGAGGTCGCTACAACATTGTACAGAAAACCGTTTTGCCCCTTGTTCAAACAAGGGGCGAAGTCAACCGATGAAACCAAACTTTCATGCTATTTGGGAGCTTGAGCTTTGACATTGTGGATCTGTTAATAATAAATTGTTTAAGAATATAGTTCTGGGCTTGATATTTTGTTAAAACATTCTTTATTTACGTTTGGAATGAATTCTTGTGTGGATTTAAAATTTTATTCACTCCCGATGTCACAGTGAAACTGTTGTACTGACATCGATGAAGACGTGTTTTACGACCAAGGGAAGTTTAAAACAGCAGTTCGCAGGAAACTGGTAGTAATCACGCATGCAAGCTCTGCTTCTTAGGCGCGGGACTAAATCGACGAGAAAAAGTTGGTAGCATAGACGTGAGCACATGCCAATTGTGCGTAGCTCGTGTCGCTCATTGGTCCACTTGTGTTTGAGGTGGGATTTGTTGATGGGACGTAAACTGCAGTTGAAATTCCAATGCTAACGAACTTCAACTAGCTTGCAAACATGTTAATTCAAAGAACTATAGGTAAGATGTTATGAATTCCAATGCATAATATCTGACCTCCTATTGAAGATTAAAATAAGCCTTAACTTTTGACACTGCGCCTGTCTCTGACTGACTGCAAGCAGGACATGTCCACTTAGACAGAAACGCAGCAATCGCTGGACTGCGAGCAAGCCAGGCCGCCCCGTCTCGGTCTGCGCTGGAGGATCGAAAGGGGTTTCATCGCCCGGACAACGGTATAGACGGATGCTGTCGCCTCTATGGTCCCACGGGATGCCCCCATATCATCCGCTTCAAAGTGGAAAACTGGAAGCAGAACCTAAGGGTAATTTATCAGTGTTTCGTGCGGAGCGGTTCATTCGAGACCAGAAGGCACAAGGTGACAGTGGCATAAAATGTAGTGCTCAGACACGTGTATATGTGCGTGAGAACTGTAATTCCCCGCCCCGAACACCCACACTCTGTACTCAGGATCTTCCCTCGCTCAGGTTAGTTTGCCCTAAATGGCAGCTTCAACATCAGCTCAACAAGTTAACATGAATACATTTCACAGCGGGATACAGATACGTTGATAAGAAAGCACATGTTACCTTACAGATGTACATCCTGACAAACTAAAATCCACAAGGCACTCTTTTGCACTTATCCTGCTAACCTCTTTACCTACTGAAGATGTAGTTACAGTACACGACAGCAACAAATAGGTTGAGATTGTAAAATACAGCATGTATATCATTGTCAGCCTCTTAGGTGGCACAGTGCTCATGTCTGTAAAGAGATTAACCCAATCTGCTATTGGGTGTTTTCATTTGTAACGACTCAAAAAACGTGTGTCAATAACATCAGTGTTTGTTTACATCTACAATGAGTGGCTGCTTGCTTAGTACATGCATGTGTACATGCACCATATGGGATCTGGTAGTGCAGGCAGTTTGGATACTGAAATAATACGATTGGTTGGAATCTTTGCAAGATCTGCTTGTCTGAATCTTCACTCTTGCCCCCATCCTATTTTGAAGAGGAGATAAGGCTGGATGGATAGTTTACAGTTCTGCTGTGTGTCACTTCCCTGTGGCCTTAGATATTTTATTGCTCAAAACTCAGTTTTCCATTAAGATATGAGGATGTCTGTTTAAGTTGCACAACAGTTAGACAAAACAGTTTTGAAATACCACAAGATTGTAGTTATAGATAATTTCATAATAATTTCAGAACGGGATTAATTGTATTTTTTTTATCAGATTGATGTAATTTATTTATTTTCCTACCTAAATTCATACCTGGCATATCAATCGATTTGTTTATGATTATATCTGTAATAAATTTGACTGCCTTCACTAGTGCTGCTGCTAAAAACGACAAATCTTCTGTCAACCAGAGACAGAATTTTAGGTATTTCTTCACTTTGAAAATTAAAAGTATTTTAATTGAAATTAAAGACACTTTTGGTAATCTGCAAAATTATTCATAACTGTCATATTACATTTGTATTACTGTTGCTTTCACAGTCCACCACGATCTCCAAAGATACCATTATGAAGCCTTGTTTAAGAACAGTTTGATCCTCCCCAAACACTTTGTGGGTCAAATACGTCAATTATAATTGATCAACCTGTACTGATCAATCAGACTTTTCTTCCTTTGTTCTTCCTCTGCTCCCGCATCTACTCATTAAGTAACACAAAATAGAATCATTGTGAAAGACATGGTGGGAAAAAGACACAAGGTTCATGAAATGTTTCCTGTGACCTTGACATCAATCCAAAACAGCTAGTTGTTACAGCAAATTAAAATGTGACTGTATTTGTAACTTTGTAATTAATCACCAGTATTTCTTCCTATGATTCCCTTTAAATATTCACGTAACGCACTGCAGCTAGCAATGGCAGCCTGTACTCTATGCTGATGAGCTTGGCTGAAGGGGACTTTTTTTTTTTTTTTTTTCATGACTGGCATTTGTAATGAACAATCCAATCCAATATTAGTGAGTAAATGCTTGGTGCTCTTCTTTTTAAAAAAATATAAATATCCTATGTGACAGTAATTCTTCATAAACGTTTTGACAAGCAGGGAGCATGTATTTTTTGGGTTTAATAATACTGATTATAAGAGCTGATGAATTCTTTCTCTGATTGTTAGAATTTTAGCTGTAAAAAATCCTGCTAAAATATGAAGTTCTTAATGAATAAGCTCCATCATATCTCAGAGAGCTCATAGTTCTTTACTGTCCTAGTAGGATACACCGCTCTAAATGAGGGTTTACTTGTGGTTCCTAGAGTCTCCAAGAGTAAATCGGGAGGCGGATTTTTCAGTTATCAGGCTCCTCTTCGATGGAACCAACTTCTAGTATCAGTCCGGGGAACACTCTTTAACAATTTTCAAGACCAGCATTAAAACCTTTCTGTGTGACAGCTTATAGTTAAAAAGTTAAAAAGTTCTAAAAGTCTACTCTTTAGCTATGCTGCGACAGGCTTAGGCTGCTGGGGCAAGGACTGAGAATCCCCCCCCCTGCATGCGGTGACAATAACTATGCTTCTCCTAAATCCCTGTTTCTCACAGTTCTCAGCATGTGTTCTGCATTTACTAACCATGTTTTCCCAAAGTCTCTGTCTCTCCCAGTCCCTCTCCTCTGTCTCCCTGTCCTTATCCTGAAGTGATGACTCATCACCATCCCATGTTTCTGCAATGCCTGCTGCTCCCTTATCCTCATGAACTCCATACAGCATCACCTCTATGAACTTTATCATGTTCCTGCCTACACCTGTTTTGAATATCCCCTTCTCCTCTCATTCTCTTGCTACACCCCCCTCCCCCGGCCAAGCCTGGTTTTGCCCGAGGTTTCTGCCACTGTCGCCAAGTGCTTGCTCATCGGGGGATCTGTTGGGTCTCTTTAAATAATTTTATAAAGAGTTTGGTCTAGACCTGCTCTGTATGTGAAGTGCTTTGATGTAAATTTGTTATGATTTGGTGCTATACAAATAAAATCTGATTTGAATTTATTTGATAAATAAATAAAATAAAATAAAATAAAAATAAATCCAAGTCCATAAAATCATCACTGGTTCAATTGAGCTATCATCTGTATAAGCAACCTCCCATCACAGTTGTATCATCTGAAACTTTATAATCATGTTTGCAGGGTTGCGTGGTAAACAGTCATGTATATACTGAATGTAGAGGAGTGCACTAATCCACACCAATCGGAGCGAAGAGGGTCAAGCCATCTGGGCAGGCAACTTGACAAACAGAAAAACATTCTCACACAAGTGGGCAGAGCGGTGGCTGAAACAAGGGTCCAGTTGGAGAGAGGTTCTTTTGTTGTGTCCCCTCTTGAATCTGTTCAACTATTCTACCAGCGATTGTGTTAGCAGATGACGGTGGGTCCCTGATGCCCTTGAAGTTAGGTGGCGTATTCCCTGCCTGTCTACAGAGGTGATGCGGCCCTCTTCATTCTCCTTATAAGACATTTTGGCAGATTTAATCCCCTGTTTAAGATTGTGTTTGGCAGTGCTGTATATTTATTTGCTGCCAGATCTGTGGGCTGTAACCAATTTTTTCAGAAGATGCAGGACCACCTTGAACATCCATGGTTTCCCTTTAAAGGTCACAAAACATTCCAGTCTCCAGTTGTGAATCAGCACCTTTTAACTAAGTTTAATCATTCTGGAGTTGGGTTTCAGTTTCTGGCAGGTCGGGATATAAGCTGGAGTTGTGATAACTTGTGATCAGACAGATCAAGGGGCAGGAGGGGCTAGGCTTTCCTTTGGGAATGTTTGAATAAACACACTAGAGTATTTTCGCTTCAAGTTGTGCATTTCACATTTTGCACAAACCTTGGAAGTAATGATTTTACATTGATGCTATTAAAGTCACCAGCCACGATAAAAACCCCATCAGGATGTGAGTTCTGTTGCTTGCTGATAGCAATTAGCAAGTAGCCTGGTGCTGTATTAGCATTAGCCACTGGACCAAATACAGTGCAGGAATGAACACCAGAGAAAACTCTCTTGGTGAACAATGTCTCTCTGTCACAGCAACATCCATAGTCCACTGGTTACTTGTAAAAATAACCAAGCCTCCCCCACATTGTTTACTTGAAGCCTCCATCCTGTCGCTGCAAATGCAGCCTCCTATCTTATTAACACCATCACCAATTACAGGGTGAAACCAGGTCTCACTGGTTATCTAACTCAACTCTGATCAATGGCTTGTTGTGATAAACATTTCATCTAATTTTGTTTATCTTCTTCTTAACGGACCTGACATTGGATACAAACAGGCTAGAGAGTGGTAGTCTGTGTGGGTCCCTCCTTAGCCGAATTAGCACACTAACTCTGTGCTTATGCTTCCATTTATGGTCCCACTGTTTTCTTTGGTGGTTGTTGGGGGAGGTGATCCATGGAGACCCCAGTGCTCTGGTGATGTCCAGCAGCTAAACGACTGGCTCAAAGCATATCCAAAACTGCAGGTCTGCAGATCTTTCAAAAGTGGTTCAAGGAAGGAACAGTGGTGAAACAGTGACAGGGTCATGGACAGCCAAGGTTCATTAGCAACGTAGGCTGTCCAGTGTGGTCAGATCCAACAGATGAGCTACTTTTGCTTCAGTTTCTCCAGAAATCAATGCTGCTTCTGATAGAAAGGGGTCAGAATACACAGTGCGGCATAGTTTGTTGTGTATGGGTCTGGATAGCTTCAGACCAGTCAGCCCATGCTGACCCCTGTACATGACCAAAAACAACAACAATGGGTACGTGAGAATTAGGGCTGGGCGATATATGGACTAAAAGTCAGATCTCAATTTTTTTATCTGAATGGCGATACTCAATACACATCAATATTTTTTGTGACATAATTGGGGTTTCCATCAAAGCATTGTAGCATATTAGATTCACTTTTTCTGGAGGTAAAACCTTTAAAATACAAACAAACAAGCAAACAGTCAGTTATACGTTTAAGCCACATGCCAAATGTCACAAAGGCACCCTTATTAACAGAGGTCACTCTGCACAATATGAAAATGTATAAAACAAATTGAACAAAAAAACTCTCACATATGAAATAAAAATGCTCCTTGAATAAAATAAAACTGATCCCTTTCCTGCATGACAAAAATATACAGCAATTAATTAAAAAATACAATACTGTTAAAATTTTAACAGCAACAATAAATACTTTTCCACTGAAGTTGACAGTTCCATAAATAATATGTCAACAGATGTCAACAGAACCTTAAGTGCAATTCTTTGTACAAATTTCAAATAAAATATATAAACTTAAACTTAAGCACATCTCTTTCAAACTTAAATAGACAGGGTATCTCTGTGCAGATCTCAAATAACGAAAGAGCAAAAACACATGAAAACTAAAAATAACTTTCCAACTTCTTTTCAATTTACAGATTTTGTGCCAGGAAAACCAACCTGTCAACACTGTCAGTTTTTAGGGATGCCCTGTGGATGCCCTGTGGCACTGCAACTAAACACTCAATACTGAAAAGTTAACTTAATGATTCCTCCACCTTTTCAGGGGGTCGGCATCACTAACTTCACAAACTGACAACAAGTAAAGCTTGAAAGCTCAGTTTCTACTGTGTCCTTCTGTATGCGTGTAGTACTTGTTGTAGTAGGTGTGCTGTGCTCAAAGAAGATCACCAGAGATTTCTTCTTTTTAGCTCTGGGTGGCACTGCCACTGCTGCCTGCCCTTGGTCTGCAGGCTCAGTCACAGCTGGGTCAGGCATCTCAGACAAACATCTAGCCTGGTCACTGGGCAAAGTCTCACCCTCTGGGATGACTTCATGCTTCAGTGCATCAAGTTTCAATGTACCTGGCCTTGAAGTGGGGATACAGTAAAGAGACGATGTCCAAGAGGTCAGTGATGGATGGGTCAGCATATTTGCTGTTGAAATAATCCACAATACAGGACTTGATGTACTTGCACAGCTCAGTATCTCCCTCTTCAGATGCCAGGAGATTGTTGTTGGAACTGGTGGAGCACAAGTCTGACGTATGACAGGGTGACATACTCCTCTCCTGAGTGAGCGTCTGTGAAGTCTTGAAGGGGTTTCAGAGCTTTCTTAATTGCCTCCAGGACCTCTATGTCCTGCCAGGTGGGGACAAGTGGTCTGGTTTTCTTGTCATAAGACAAGGCTTTAGAAAGCACCCTTTCCTGCTCCAGGACCCTCTCAAATCATCTGTAGTCTTGATCCCCAGCGCGTGGCTGACTCAGTGATTAGCTGGTGGCCTGGTAGACCCAGCTGTATTTGCACTTCACCCAGTTCTCTTCTCTTCTTCCAGCTGCAAGAGAAGTTGCTGAAAACTCTCTTACAGAAGGAAATGGCTCATGTGATGTGGGCATCATCCATACTATGTCCTATTTAACACATGCAGATGAAAAACACAAGTCAGGTCAAAGTTTAGTTTTAAAGCACATCTTAAAAACAGTCAACAAAACCAATCAAAGTGCTGTAATGCTATTAATTATAAACATTAATAATGGATTATTTGTTTATAATTACAGACAGTTATGGAATTTATTAGATACTATTAACCACAGTGACATACAGAATACATTGTACATTGTAACATTGTTACCATGACTATAACTGACACACATGCACACACAGAGTTTTACTGAGCATTCATATATTTTCTTATTTCAGTAATTTAATTAAATATTGGGGGTAGCACAGTGGCGTAGTTAGCGTTGTCGCCCCACAAAAAGAAGGTCACGGGTACAGTTCCCGGCCTGGATCCTTTCTGTGCGGAGTTTGCATGTTCTCCCCGTGTCTACGCGGGTTTCCTCCGGCTACTCTGGTTTCCTCCCACCCTCCCAGACATGCCTGTCTAGCTTAGCTGGTGACTCTAAATTGACCAACCCTGAAGGCGACCCAGAAATGGAAAAAGGGGTAGAGGATGGATGGATGAATGGAATTCAATATTGCACTTACCAAGGGCCAGATGAAGTCTGTAACCAAAACATTGCATCCTTGGCCACTTAGTCAGTTGCAGCACTTTGACATTACTCCTGGTATCTATTGTCACAGTAACTAGTCTCAGTTGGGTTGAGATTCCAGCTTTTGAGGGTGTCCTGCAGGGCTTCAGCAAGGTGTTCCCGTGTACGATCTTGCAAAAAGTAGCTGGTCTGAAGACAGGCGCTTTCATCTCCCAGTCCTCCATGAAGTGCACCATCACACTATTGTAAGGTTTGCAGGTCCAGCTGGACCATATGTCAGTGGTCAGAGGGTAGTGAGACACTTTTGCAAGCCAGCCAGCAAGACTGGCTCTGACATCTGTGTACATTTTGGGTAGTGCCTGTCTTGCGAGGTAATTGCAACTGGGCAATTGATATCTTGGATCTAGTATTTTTAGCAACTGTAACAAAGCCAGTCAGCCAACACTGTTGATACGGGGACCATGTCTTTAGTGATATGGAAAGCCACAGCTTGGGTAATATCACGCCACTTGTCACTCGTCCTTTCCTAAGGCAGATGAATGAAGCCTGCAGCAAGGTTTGTTTCAGTGCAGGAGGCTGGGGTGGATCATATTTTGACACACTCCTCATACTGCAGTGTTGTAAGTGGTGGAAGAGATTTGTCGTGCTCTAACCTTTAGTTGTGTTACGTTTACGTTACCTTCTTTACAGAAAACATTTTGCTGCTGGTCAGCTGACACTTTAAAACCAAACCATCTCCGAATTATTTACGGAGCAGTGGAAGAAGGTTGCCTGGTCTGATTCGTCACATTTTCTTTTATATCGTGTGGATGACCATGTGTGTGTGCATCGCTATACTGGGGAACATTGCACCAGGATGCACTATGTGAGGAAGGCAAGCCAGCGGAGACAGTATCAGACATTGTTGCAGCACATGTAGAGTCTTACATGGAAATGGTATGTCCTGACAGCTTTGGCCTGTTTCAGCCTGATCAGTGTAGGTTCTGTTAAAAGCGGGGTTATGCAACTTGCATATGTGGAACTTCCACATGTGCTTCCCGCATTGGGAGCTGTGTGTCACTATTTTGCAGTGGTTTTTTTGCAGGGCAGAAGTTGCATCTCCTTATACTATGCCCCCTTGTGTTGGGTTCCTGTATGACTTGTTGATCAGTGCCAGGTGCAGATCACTGCATTGCCCTTACCAGTGCTGCTGAAATTGCAGTGCATTGAAGGTGGTGTCATTTTTTTTCATGCAGGGAGTCACAAGGGCCAAGCTCCTCCAAAAAAGGACCTCCTCCTGTTCCTATTGTTTACCTTCCAGGTCAGGTTCAGCTCACTCCATATGACAAAGGCTTTAAATCACAAGCTCCATGTAGTTTTTTGCCATGGGCAATTTGGCGGCATGGTGTTTTGCACTGTTAGCCCACAACAAGTAGGTCGCAGGTTAGTTCACAGGGCCTTTATCTGTGGAGTTTGCATGTTCTCGCCATGCCTGCGTAGGTTTGCTCCAGGTATTCCCGTTTCCTCCCACCATCTAAAGACATGCACGTTTAGCTTAATTGGTGACTCAATTGTCCATAGGTCCAAATGTGAGGGTGACTGGTTATTCATCTCTGTCTCTGTGTGTTGGCCCTGTGATGGACTGACCTGTCTAGGGTGACCCCTCCCTTGCCCAGTGTGAGCTGGGACTGGCTCCAGCACCCCCCACGACCCTGAAATGGATAATTGGCCGAAAATGAATGGATGAATGAATGAATACAACAATCAGCATGAACTACTGCATTCTGAGGAGGTATAAACTAAAATGCTTTTCTTTGCCATTTTAGATGATAGACATAGCACTTTATATTGAGCTGTTGGTTAGTTTTGGCCATGGATATTTGAGGGAGTTAGTTTTACTGTTTTTCGTACGTGATGTTCAGTGCTTTGGTGATTTTGGGCAGAATTTCCACTGTTCTGAAAACTGTTTGCTCTGTTTCTGCACGCATCTATTGGTCTGTATAGTAGATGGGAAATTAAACAAGTTTTTAAACAAGTTTTAAGCTAGTCTATTTTGATTCATTCATCAAACAAACCTAAATTTCTTTTTCTTGTGTCAAATATAATGACAGAGAGTGACAGAGACAATCAATAACTGGTCTTTGATTTGTAACATAGACAAGATGGTGCCAGGGTACTCAGCTGGCTGATGAGGTGTCCTCCCCTTCCCTTCCCCTCCTTCGGCAAACTCAGCTGTCTTTCATCATTTAAAACTGTTTCACTCTCCCAACTCCGTGAAATATTTAAACACTTACGTCCTAACTGCACATCTAACAGCATTCCATCCCATTTGTTTATAGAGGTTTTTAGAACAGTTGAGTCTTATTTTAAAACTTATGATTAAATTCAATACAAGCTACACTAGCAGATTCAGCAACTAAACTAAACAATCCTATATTCAAGTAAAATCAAAACACCAACGCAGGCCAACTCACCTGGACTAACCACATGGTGGCAAAGAGACTCAAACAGGCCACACCCTGCACTTAAATACACTTCCCCTTCCTGGATTTCTTCCTCTGCTTCTCCCTAAAGTCTGTCTATCTTAAGAGCTTCCCCTGCTGGGCCCCCAGCTACTATTACTTCTTCTAACCCAAATCCACTGACTGGATCTCACTGCCTCATCTGACATTTCCTTTGCTATTTTCCTGACCCTCTGTCGGCTTCCTCCTAACTCCCTCAACAAAGCAACAGCAGATCTTGCTACAAACCCTCTACATCCTACTTCTACTGGACAAATCCTAACCTTCCGCCCTCGCTGCTCAGCATCCTTACCTAAATCTGCATACCTGAGCTTTTTCCTTTCATATGCTTCTTCAACTAAATCCTCCCAAGGCACAATCAGCTCTATGAAATATACTTTCTTTCTACTCCTAGACCACAAAACTATATCAGGCCTTAGCTTTGTGCAGGCTATTTCCTGGGGAACAACAAGCTTTCCTCCTAAATCTATCTACATCTCCCAGTCACTAGCATCCTCTAAACTGCCTTGCTTCCTTATTATCTTATTAACTTTCCCTCCTTCCTGCACAAACTGTATAGCAACTCTCTTTGTCTTAGACCCTCCTAAAATTGCCTGCCTCCGTATACCTTCAATGCCTGCAGCTAAGCTTTTTAAAACCTGGTTATGTCGCCACGTATATCAGCCTTGTGAGAGACTAACCTTACAACCGGACAAGATGTGTTTTAAAGTTGCAGTACCTGAACACAACGAACATACCGGGTCTCCATTTACCCAGAGTTTTAGGTTCTGGGGAGTTGGCAAGACATCATATGTTGCCCCTATCAAAAATCTAATCCTACTTTCCTCCATACTCCACAGCTCTTTCCAACTAAGCTTTTTCTTCTCTACACCTTCCCAGTCCAACCACTGTCCTTGCTTAGCCTGAGCCACTGCCCTTGCACCTCTTATTATTTCCTCCTGTCTACAAACCTGCTCTACAATTAGCTTCCTCTTCTCTTTGGGCTCTGCTCTACTCCACACCGGTTTGCCTGAGCCAAGCCCCAAGCCTCCCCGGCCTATCTGTACATTACCCACAATCTCTGTATGCCTAAGAGCTGTTTCTGCTTCCTGCCCTGCCATTCTTGGATTCCATTTTCTCCCCTTGGTTGGGTTTGGAACCACTTTACTAACAACCACATCTTTACTCCCAGATAACAGGAGCTCTGTCCTAACCTTAGTACATTTAAACTCCTCCATTAGACTAGATACTGGGAGCTGAAGTACGCCTTTCCCATACAGTGCCACAGTGCTTAAACATCTCGGAACCCCGAGCCACTTCCTAATGTAAAAGCTTACTAGTCTTTCCATTTTCTCTGCAGCCGATATTGGAATCTCATATACTGACAGTGGCCACATCAACCTAGGAAATAATCCAAACTGCAAACACCACAGCTTCAACTTTCCTGGAAGTCCTGATTTATTTATTCTATCCAGTCCCTCAGCAACATCCTACCTAAACTGCACTACCTGTTCTCCGTCATGCAAAGCTGCCTTGTACCACCTACCTAAGCTCTTTACTGGTTTTTCCCTAATTATTGGAATTGCTTCTTCATCTATTACAAACTTTCGATCACTTAATCTTCCTCTACTTTTTTTTTTTTTTGTTTTTTTTTTTGGGGTGGGGTGGGGGGGGGGGGCGCCGTTCTAGCGGCAGCCTGCAGCCACAGCTCCTCGTCATGTTTCGTGTAAACTTGTTAATTTGTTGCTTCGCTCTTTTGTTGTTTTTTTTTTTTCTGTTCAATCACAACCTTTCTGTTAAAGTTGCGAAATGGCTTTAGTTGGTTTGGTTGGTTTGGTTTTTCTCCTACTTTTCCTACTTTTTGTAACTTGGAAGATCGCCGCCGGCAGTTGTGGCAGTTGATTGCGCTGTGTAAACCTGCGCTGTTGCCTGGAGACAGGCCTGTGGTCCCGCAGGAGCTACGGAGGAGACGCCGGGGCTGCAGGTCCAGAGCGAAACGGAGGGAAAAAAGGAGAGGACACAAACCAGCGGTCCCAGCCATCATAACGGGGAACGTGAGGTCTTTGGGGAACAAGACGGACGAACTGGCAGCGCTTGTGAAGACCCAGAGGGAATACCGTGACTGTAGCATATTTTGCTTCAGTGAAACATGCCTGCACTCGCCCATTCCGGACAGCAGCGTTGAGGTCCCAGGTTACAGTTTGGTACGGGGAGACAGAGACTTTTCCAAATGTCATGAAGGAATGTCTCTATAACCCAGACATCAAACTGCTGGCTGTAGGAGTGCGCCCGTATTATTTACCAAGGGAGTTCATGTAGACCATTGTTATCACTGTTTACGTCCCCCCGTCAGCTGATGCAGCGGTAGCCTGTGAAGTCATCAGCTCCACCGCTGCCAAACTACTGACTGAACACCCAGATGCATTCATGTTATATATTTTATTCCCTATGTGTAATGCTGCTGTTACACTGCAATTTCCCAGTCTGGGATAAATAAAGTATCTATCTATCTATCTACTTATTGAGATACTTCTAGACTTACTAGGCTTGATTCTCATACTAGCCCACTTTAAGTTTTTATTAAGCCTCTCAAGTATTCTTTTCATACATGGCACCGTTGTAGTTATCAACGTCATGTCGTCCATATATGCCCTAATTGGTGTAAGGCGCATCCCATCCTGCCGCCTCTCTCCACCTACAACCCACCTAGAGGCTCTAATAATTATTATTAAGATACTTCTAGACTTACTAGGCTTGATTTTCATGCTAGCCCACTTTACATTTTTGTTAAGTCTCTCAAGTACTCTTTTCATACATGGTATTGTTGTAGTTAGCAATGCCATATCATCCATGTATGCCCTAAATGCCGCCTCTCTCCACCAACAGCCCACCTAGAAGCTCTAATAATTACCTCCATCGCCAATGTGAATGCTAATGGAGTAATCGTGCACCCTGCCATAATACTTATTTCTAGCCTCTGCCAACTTGCTGTAAAGCCTGCCGTACTTAAACATAGTCCGATATCCTGGAAATATGCTCTTACTAAATTAACAACTACTTCAGGCCCTCTAAAATAATCAAATGCCTCCAAAATGAAGCTATGTGGCACTGAAGCAAATGCCTTTGCTGACAGAATACTATTGTAAACCCCCTCATGTAAAACCAATAAGCAATTTTACCTTTCATTTGTATTATTTCTTTTGTCTTTCATAAAGGCATGCGTTTATTTGATTTTTCAAACTTTTTAACTGTTAATATTTTATCCATTGCAGCCTTGCACCCTAGTTGTCTTTTAGTGTTTTTTTTTTGTTTGTTTTTTGTTTTTTTTGTAATTGTTGTTATTTCAACTTTCAACAGTTCCATATCCTAAAATTAGTGTGGTGCAAGCAGACCTGGTAATGCGTGTAAATATTTCCTCTGTCTTTGAGCTAACACCTTTCTCTCCCTCACCAGGCCAAGTCATGCATCTGCCATATGTGTGGCGCCCACCTGAACAGACTCCATTCCTGCCTCTACTGTGTCTTTTTTTTTGTGCCTGTTTTGCCAAAGAACACATCCATGAACATGCCAAGAGCAAAAGGCATAACTTTGGTACGACTTACACAAGCACAGATTGAAAAACATACTCAAAGCCAACAATTTGAAATGTTACTTTTTGGCTGTTTTATACAAAAAAATTCAAACAGTTTTCTCTTACCTTTCGTCCTTCTTCATAGTAAAATAAATATCTTTGGTTTGTGAAAAAACTTAAAGGAACACTATAACATTTGTCCCATTGATAAAAGAAAGCTGGATATATAAGTAAAAACTAAATAAAAACATGAATAATAATAATAAATAGATATAGCCATAACAGCTAAATAACAATCCATAGTTAGTGAAAAAGTTTGCACCAAGACCATATAGCATAAATAATGTAATGTTAAATAATTACGATACAATATAATTTACCATCAGTAACAACAGTAATATTTTTCACCTGTTTGTTTCGACGTCCTGCATGCCCAACACAACACAAATGCTGACATGCTAAACCGCTTAACTTATGCTACATTATGAAACATTAATTGACCATCAATATTTTGCGACCCATTTTCTTAACTTGTAAATTCTATCATAGGTCATTTTAAATTTACAACAGTTCAACAGGTCAGTTCAGAGGTTTATTCCACAAAATTGAACAGACCTCTGAGTGAGATTTGAACCAGAGTTTTCAGGGTTAAAGCCACTCAAGCAACAAAGTAGTGCAGAGGTGCAAGAGCAGGTGAGTGGGCGAACAGGGTGAAAGAGTGAAGCTGACCCAAAACAGGCAGGAGTGATCCAAGTTCCAGTAATTGCAGCGTACTGAGGAAGACATTGAAAGGGAAGGCCACATGTGGCTTGACCAAGGCACGAAAGAGGAAAGTAGGTGAACCAGGATGGCAGCAGCCGGACTGGAAATGGTTCACTAGAGGCAAAGGAAGCCGCACTAAGAACTGTCCACATAAAACAAATAAGAATATACAATGGAAATGCAAGGGCCTTTACCACATTGGGTTAGCAAGGATCTGGGTTTGGGTTGGAGGGAAAAGCCAATCTAAATACAGCTGAGGGTAATCGATGATCGGCTGCAGGTGTGTAGAATTGAGTGCTGTGTTACACACACCCACATCTATACAAGGAAAATGAAAAACCTGTGCATTCAGCTAATATTTACCTTTTTTTTTTCAATGAATAACTGTCCTATTCTTCACAATGAAACTTGGTCAGACTCTGACCAGGTACGTTGGCGATGCTGTTGGTGTAGAGAGCCCATTCATGTGAGTAATTAATATTGTATCAATTCCTATCTGAGTCATTCCACACTTACCCCCTACCCCTACTGCTGCTCTCCTCACTCTGTTCTATAGGCTGTGCTGTGAGGTTGCAGAGATGTTGTGGTGCATTTGCAAAACTAATAGTAATTAGCGGCAACATTCATTTAAGAGTGACAGAACCCCACTCTAAAATAAATTTAGCAGAAACACTTTGTAAAACTTTACACTTTGTGCCATAACATTATGACCACCTCCCTGGTTTGTATGTCCCCCTTTGGTCACCAAAGCAGCCTTTATCCAATGTGGCATGGACTCAGAATTTATCAATTTTGTGACATTATAGCCCACAGTAGCCTACCTCTGTATGAAAGTTTGTTTATTGTGGCAGTTAACATGCTAACATTAATCTTTGTTTTCACACTTTTCACACTTTGGTTCCAGGTTATATTTGAATATCATTCACTTATCTAATGTTATTTTCATTTAGGCTATATGTGAGCTATTAATGATTACTTGAGTGTAGGAGCTTTGTTGTCAAAGGATAGTTTGGTCTGTGTGTAGAAAACTTTAAGTCAGAATGTAACGCTGAGAGCTTGAGCCCACTGTCTCCTGATGCTCTATCCCAGGGATCTTCAACATTTTTCAGGCCAAGGACCCCCAAACTGATGGAGCGATGGTGTGGGTACCCCCTACTATAAATGCACCTTGTTATTGTGCATTCAATACTAGGATAATCTAGCTGCTAGCATGATAAAAATGGCTCTCGTCCATTCACAGGGAACCTGACAGAGTCACTGAATCACTTACAGCCTTGTGATTGGCACAGCAGTGATAGGAGCGGGTCCTCCTGGTTGGAGGGACAGGTGTTGTGAATGAACCAGTGCCCAGCTTGAAAGAGCTCCAGAATGTCACTGAATATGTGCACTGCTGACGTCTTCTTTTTAATTTTTTTTTTTTTTTTGTTTGCTACAATGTGTTGGATTCATGTTAATGTGTATATTTAACCCTCCTGTCGTGTTCGGGTCAAATCTGACCGATTTACAACTTAAAACACTCATAATTATTGTGATTTACATCTGATTGCCTCAAGGCCTTATGATATTCTCCACACTAGGTACTTGAACATATAAAAGTGATGATCACCTCTTTCATTGAATTTTGAGTGTTTTAATCAACCTTGTTACACCTGTGCTGTTCCCGGTCAAAAGTGACCGCCATAGGAAATGAATGGGTATCCAGACTATATTCATCCATCAGACAGAAAACTTCCCCATGCACACCACCCCAACTCACTCACTCACTCACACATTTCAGACTGAACAATGTCTTTTGCGGGTACACATCTCTTTCCCGTGCTTATGTGCCGATCCTCCCATGTGAACCAACTTCCCGATGAAACAATGTATCATATCTTCACACAGATAGACAGGTGTCTGTTATGTGAACACATCTCTTTCCCATGCTTTTGTGCCGATCCCCCACGTGAACCACACCTTCCACACTAATCAATGTATCATCTTCACACAGACCCCAAATATATAGCATGATGTTTGCTTTGCACTCCTTTTACTCTGAGCACAATGAGTAGGCCACTGACCAAGCAGTTCTCTGTCAAGAGGTTCTGGTCCAGCTTTTTGGACATGATGAAGAGGGCACTGAAATTGAACCAGAGATAGAGGAGGATGTCTCGGAAGTGGAAGACAAGCAAGATTTTGATCCAGACTTTGAGGAGACTGACCAGTCAACAGATGGAGAGGCACCTGAAGAACAGGCACCTGAGGAGACATTCCAGTCCAAGAGTGGACACTTGCTCTGGTCTTCATCCCCCCAGGATAGAGGAAGTAGAGCAAGAGTGGAAAACATCATAAAGATGCCCTCTTTTTACCAGAGTTTATTGAGGGAATTATACTCGAGATGACAAACCTGGAGGGGAAGCGTGTGTTTGGGGACACCTGGAGAGAAATCGACCTGGTAGACCTCAGAGAGTAATATGTATACCTTCTCGTCAAACTTGACAGGTCCTTTGATCTTAGTTGACCTTTTCCTCCCCTCTCGACCAATGAGAGCGTTTCCCCACCCCTAACCACTCCCCTAGTGTGTCCACGCCCCTGGCGATGAGGTCACAACCAATCAGATCATTCGAGGGTGGGCACGAGCAGAATGGCGGCAAATTCATTTCCAGGTTGACAGGCAAAGAAGGAGGACGTGTTTTGCTAGAGTGAAAGGAGCAGATTGAGTATGTATTCAAAAAATGGATGATATTCACAGAGTGTTTCTCTCTCTCTCTATGAAGAGGGAGTATATCGACAATACAATGGTATTCACACAACAAGATAGAAAAAAGTTTTAAATCATCTGAAAGTTGTGTTTTGTCCCTATGAAGGGGCTACTCACTAGGGTCTTTTGTAATTTTCGGTTTCGTCCGTTGTTAAAACCTCTGTTGTAATGAAAGGAGAGGAAGATTTTCACGTTAGAGTGTTTCTCTCTACTTTGCAAATCAGGGTTGACTGGAGAGGAGGTAGGTTTCACCCACTGATCCAGCCCTAGCAATAAGGCGAGAACCAATGAGATCGTTCGAGGGCAGGTATGAGCAGAATGGCAGTAAATTCATGTAGAGGTTGACGGTGAAAGGAAAAAACTTAAAGTGTTGAGAGCAGATTGAGTATATATATTTTAAAAAATTGATGATATTCACATGAGATGGTACACAGTGTTTCTCTTTCTCTCTCTCTACGAAGAGGGAGGATATTCACAATATATTGATTTTTACATAATCTGAAAGTTGTGTTTTCTCTCTATGAAGGGCTACTCACTAGGGTCTGTAATTTTCGGTTTAAAGGTTTTCGTTTGTTGTTATTCAAACCTCTGTTGTATTGAAAGCAGAGGACGATATTCACATGACACAGAGTGTTTCTCTCTCTATGCAAAACTTACAAAGAACCAGTGAGTCTTTCTTCTCATTTCAACGAGATCCTGATTCTAAGGTGTTTATTACACTTGGTAAAAAGTTTTGTTTATCTATGAAGGGTAAAAAAAACTATCAGGGTGAGTCTGGATGGACTCTATTGTGTTTATTACATCTCGTAAAAAAAACAACAAAAAAAAAAAACAGACACCCATAAAAAAACTTTGTTTAATAAGAGTCATTTCAGACTAATCTGAAACCTGAAATTTGTGTTTCTCTCTATGCAAAACTTAAAAAGAACTAGTCCATCTTCTCATTCCAAGGAAGGACAAGACCCTGACTCTGATGTGTTTATTACATATGGTAAAAAGTTTTGTTTATCTATGAAGGGTAAAAAAACTGTCAGTGTGAGTCTGGACGGACAAAATTTCGGACTCTGTGTTTACCAGAAAACACTCAATTGACCATCAATCACAGATGAGTTACGCCGACGTGATAGGGTGAGGTTTAAAAACCCAAGAAGCACACAAAGGGGCACAGCGAGCACAGCCTGTGTATTGACAAAACGATCATTGACAAGTTGTGATTAGTTGACCACTCGAAGCGGCAGAAGAAAGAAATTAACCACGGTAAGTCATTTTAAGATAACGCAGTTAATTGATTGTTTCTGAAAAGTTTTTTTGTGATATGTATATTTATATATATATATACTTTCTTCAAGACTTGTTTTTACAGGTGGTCTTCTAGAGGGTGAGTTGCAGTGTCTCACTTTTGATGATTTTCCTGAAGGTAAGTGTTGCGTCTTTATCGAGATTATATTAATTTTATTTTTATTTTTTACGGTAGTTTGTACGCAAGATCTGGACGAAATCGAGAGTTTCCAGAGAAAGTTCTCCCGCACCAGCAATCGCTACAGCCATGACCGGGCCCGTACCAGAGACAGTTCCAGGAGCCGGAGGTCTCAAGAAGGGAGGAAGCTCGTGGAGAATCAATGAAAAGATCCAAGGAGTCTTCGACCAGCTCTTCTTCTTCATCTTCTTCCTCTGCCGCCAGCAGAAGAGATTGTAAGTTTTTATTTATTTTTATTTTAAACCCTGGTTGTTGTTTTTTTTTTCTAAAACATCAGCCTGTACTTCAAATTATGTACCTGCATGAACAGTGAAACAAAGCAAAGCTGTTTCAACCGTGTATAGCTCTGTGGGAAATTATTTATTTATTTTTTTCAGACTATAGGAAGGAGAAGAGGAGGAATTCGCACTATAGAAGAAACAGGTCCCCATCCTGCAGAAGAAGAATTAGATCGCCATCCTACACGAGATCACCAAACTGCAGGAGGATTCCGTGCAGACACCTCAATAGATTCTTTGACAGGTTGTATACACTGGCTTATGTGGTTTGAGTTAAAAAAAAAAAAAAACATGTGTGACATGGAGCAAAAAGGGAATGACGACTTTCACACACAGAATGTTTGAATGCCATAGACAGGGCCATACACCTGTTAGAGATTCAGGAGGGGGGAAACGTGGGTGTAGTTTCAGGGCCTGAGAAGAGGGAGGGGGGCAGAGGGGTAGAGCTAGCGGAGGATGAGTGGGAGGGGGGCAGAGGGGGAGAGCTTGTGGAGGATGAGTGGGAGGGGGGCAGAGGGGCAGAGCTTGTGGAGGATGAGTGGGAGGGGGGCAGAGGGGGATGTGATTAGAGATAGATTCAGTAATATAGAAATTAGGCATAGCCGATTATGGAGAGTTTTACGGTTCTGTGATGGGAGCCGCTCACGAGGTGTCTGAAAGAGTCTTCTCGCAAGCACAGCCTCGTGACGTTGTACAGATGGAGCTGAGAGGGGACAGACTGAGTAAATGCGTGTCCTCAATAGTCAGAGCTGTGAATGCTGACGGGGGTCTCTCCGCCTTTCAGCATCTCCTGGACGAACTGGTTCAGTCCAACATGTCTGTCATGACGGATGCCGGTCTTGAATTAGTGGTGCAGTTGATCCGCAATCCTTGCAGCGGAGGGAAAAGAAGATAAAATGTTGGACAAGGAGGTTTTGAAAAAGAGGAGAAGATTTTTGTACGTGGTGGAAAATCTCCACAACAAAATGTGCTTTGCTATTAATTTGGAAAAAGACAAAACTGTGTTTATGTTTTTACACCAGAATCACTATTATGGTATAAAAAATGTGCAATCTTTTCTAGGAGCCTGTCACGTGTGTGAGTACTGTTACGCGGGGTTCGATAGCGTTTGCAGCCACCGCTGTCCAGGGCGGTGTGTCTTGACGGCTTGTGTTGTAAAGTCAGGTTCAAGCCCATCCTTTGTGTAGATTGTAACAGAACGTGTCGGTCTGCTTACTGTCTGAGTAAACACAAGGAGCCCGTTGAGAGAGTAGGGTTTGGGTCGTACGCTAGTCAATGTGAGATGTACAAACAGTGTGAACTGTGGTACGTCGCTATGAACGGCAAGAGCAAACCTCACATGTGTCAAAAATTGAAATGCAGAATATTCGGGGAGGTCACCGGTGAGGAGGAGGAGGAGGAGTCAGGGAGTGAGAAGCATCTGTGTTAAATGCAGCCTTTACAGGCAGACACGGATCATAACCAGAAAATAGTCTTTTATGATTTTGAAACCTTCACGAACGAGCAGGGCGTGCATGTGCCATATCTGGTGTGCACAAAAACCTTAGACGGCGTTAGATGGAACACCCACGGCGTGACATGCGCGTTAGAGTTTGTCAGACATTTCAGAACAGCCTCTTATCAGAAAACCGTCTTTATAGCACATAATTCTAAAGGTTTTGACAGCTACTTGGTCCTCAACGCCATGATAGAGTTGGGCATAAAGCCGTCCTTGGTCATGCAGGGTAGCAAAGTGATTTGTTTTTCAGAAAGCGATTACAGTCATAAATACATAGATTCCCTGAGTTTTCTGGCCATGCCTCTCTCCGCCATGCCCAAAGCTTTAGGTTTTGCTGATAAAACCAAAGGCTATTTTCCTCACGGTTTTAGCTCTGAGCAGCGTTTGAAGTACGAAGGCCCTTACCCCCGAGCTGAGGACTACTGCACAGAGCGCATGACAGCCGCTTGTAAGAATGAGCTTGAGGCGTGGTACGATCAGGGGCGGAGTCTTTAACTTTGAAAAAGAAGCACTGTTTTAATGTCAAAACGACGTGAACATTCTCTCTGAGACTTGTACCGTTTTCAGAAACGGTTACATCCAGGAAACGGGTGTGGATCCTTTCAGCAGGTCGACCATAGCCTCGGCCTGCATGAAAGTATTTCTCACTAATTTTCTCAGGCCCAGAACCTTAGCCATTCCTCCGCCCGATCATTACAAACGTCAGTTGAACTGTTATTCGCACGACAGCATACAGTGGTTAGAATGGGTTTCTAACACCCGCGGCATTTTTATACAGCATGCTTTGAACGCTGGTGAAAAAAAGCTGGGTAACTACTTTGTAGACGGTTACGCAAAAGCAGGAGGTGTTAAGTACGTCTGGGGATATCTGGGATGTTTTTTTCACGGTTGCCCTGTGTGTTTTCAGCCTCAAGAACGCTCTCCTCTCACAGGGACCACATTTGAGGAGCTCCACTCTAGCACAGTGAGGAGACTAGAGAGGTTGTGTTCGGAGCACGGTGGTCGTCATGACGGCCGGATGCAGGACAGAGTTCTTTACTTTGACACAGTCAGCCTCATTTACACCACTAGAAAGGGCCAAAACACACTGCCTCTGGGTAACTACCTGGGAGATTTGACTGACGAATTTGACGGAGACAGCATACAAGAATTTGCTGCAGCCGGTCCTTAAAGCCAAGCTTATCAAACCAGGCACAAGAAAAAAGCTGTGCTCAAAGTCAAAGGTATTATGCAGACGCATGACAGCTGTCAAAGAGTCAACTTTGACAGTGTCAAACAACAGTATTCCATTTGTCACAGTTCTTTCAGCTAATTTGGCCACAGGAGAAATAAAACAAGCAAAAGATAAGACCTAGCAATGAGGCATGTAGGCATCACATATGAGATATTAGTGTGAGAAGCAGAAGAAATAGGTGTTGAGTTGAACTTTCAGTCACGCCCCTCCAGCTGAGTGCACCAGGTGAGGGTGATCAGCTAATGAACTGGCCTCCGAGTCACACACTCACAGAATCACTGCAGAGCAGCAGTGGGAGCCAGCATGAGTAGTGACTGAAACATCAGGACTATTTTGTGCAGAATATAGATTATTTCAAACAAGGGAGAAGCAGCTGGTGAGCTTCCATACATTTTCTTTTCTGCTTTCTTGGTTGTAATTGAGCTTTGTTTGTAGCATATTGCTGGGGCCCATTGTTTGTGAATGCTTGGGGTTGGAATCATGCTAAATAAATAGTGTTGAAATTATGTCATGGTTTTTGGATAATCAAGGGTGTGATGTGCTTGGACGCTTTATCTTGAACAACTGTTGGTTCACTGCATAGTTAAAATCAAAAAAACAAAATTTTACTTTAAAATTGTATTTATTGTATTTGCTTTTACTTAAAATATTGGACTGGATGTTATTTACAAGATTAATAAAGTAATTAAGTAATTAATTCTTGTTAGGTTTTGACTGCATGTGTTGATCTTAGTTTTCATTTTCTTATGTGGTGTTTGTATTTCTCACCGCACATCCCATTCCGCCTCCTCCACCTTGTGTGGACTCATGCCCATCATCTGGTTGGTTATGAGCAGCAAGATGCCCATGAGTTCCTCATCGCAGCACTGGATGTCCTTCACAGGCACTGCAGAGGTCTAATGCACATTTATACTGAGATACATCCAGCTGCTTGTGATATTTGCTATATAAATGCAACTACAATACACCAAAATTCTGAGAAGCAAAGGGAACAGGCAGAATGTTTTCACCTTAAATAGACAAGACATAAGGAGAGGAGGGATGACAAGATGAGGAGTTCTGAGAATTAAGTGAGAGATTCACTGATTGGCAGAGATATTGTAAGGGAGACTACTCTCCTAAATGTGCATTAAGGCATGTCTGTGTTACACAGCATTGACTTTAGTGACTGTGTCTGTCTGCATCAACAGATGACAATGGGAAGAAAGTAAACAACCCAAACCACTGTAACTGCATCCTTGTATTCTTCACAGGGGGCCTGCAGTCTGTCACCTGTCAAGTCCGCCAGTAAGTGTGTATGTTCTGTCCTCTCAAGGAAAGCACACAAGACTCTTAAGCCTTACCAGAGAATGTATAAAGAATTTAAAGTTAAATAAAGTTAAAGTTAAATAGGGCAAAACCATGCCTTATTGATTATTACGCTTGCCACTCCACTGCTCTGAAATGACCTTCCTGCCTCTCTTCACTTCCATATATCCTACATTACACATCACACTGAACTGCTCCACTGTAGCAACAGTAAAATAGCTTTGCAGTACAATTTGGAGATCTGATCTTTATTTCCACCTGGTGTCCAGATTTGCAAAGAAAATTGTGTAGTTTGTATTAACTGGCACAAAATGCCTCTTATCTATTGTTATGATATGAGCAGCTGATACTGCCAATAATGTTTGTTTGACTGCACCTCCAGACATGGAGGTGGTTGAATTCAATGACAGAATGGTAAATTTCATTCTGAAATGACATACCCTATCCCAAAACACTCCTCATATTTTAAGTGTCATTTGGCTGTATTTCTACCTGGTCTTCAGAGGCAGAGTGTTTTGCCAGCCAAACTCACTTTTGCAGTTTGCGTGACCTTGTTATTTAGCTTATCATTTAGCAGGGGATCAAGTTGATAAGCAGCAGTTGTGTAAAGGAGGGAGAATGCAGTTGGTCCCAGAAGGCCACGCCCAGCCCTGGGAGAAAAGAAAAACCTGCTTTTTGGTTTTCCATTTCATTTGTGTAAATATGTTTTATAATTTTTTTTACGTAAATATGAGTACTTTAGCTTATTAGCTTCCAGGTCCTGTGATCACCCAATTGACGCAAAATCAGTGTGGGATGATAGCACAGCGCTGGCTATGTATGATACACCTCTTGGATTTCCATTTCAGTTGTGTAAATGTTTTATTTTTTTTGACTGTAAATATGAGCATTTAGCACAATAGCTTCCAGGTCATGTGATCAATTGACATGAAATCAGTGTGGGATGATAGCACTCCACTGGCTGCATGAGATACGCCTCTTGGTTTTCCATTTCAGATGTGTAAATATTTTTTGATTTCTTTTTTACTCTCATCATTAGCATTTTAGTGCAATAGCTTCCAGATCATGTGATCAATTTAGGCAAAATCAGTGTCGGATGGTAGCACTCAACTGGCTATTTATCATATGCCCCTAGGTTTTCCATTTCAGTTGTGTAAATAATTTGGATAATTTTTTTTTCTTGTAAATGTTAGCATTTTATCTCAATAGCTTCCAGGTCATGTTATCAACTGATTGACAATCAGTGTGGGAAGACAGCATTCCACTCGCTGCTTGAGATACACCTCTTGGTTTTCCAGCCAATCCAAAGACAGGCTACCTACCCCACCAGCATTTCCCTTTAATTCGTCTTTTATCTTTTGCAAATTAGTCATGGCCTTTGTGAATAATCCATCAGCTCGTAGTCCTGGTTATAGTCAACATATACATCTTGCTCACTCTCCTCTGTCTTATCTGGGGTTGGAGTGATTTCTTCAACCTTAATATTTTTAACTGTTGGTTTAATGGTAATCTGTATGGACCGTAGTTACTATTTTCTCAATCATAACTAATCTTAACTATTGGTACTGTCGTTACTATGGTTACAGGGGTTGCTATCTTATTGGCTTTTACTGTAGTCGTAACTGTAGTTGTTTCATCTAACTTAGCATCATTTGGTATGGTCACCCATTCCCATATAGTTTACTTGTCCGATCTAACTAGTGTCTCAACATGTGTTTTACTTGTAACAGCTGGTGTGCTGTGAATCTGGTGCGCGAAATCTGGTGTGGGCCCTAACAATGTCTGGATGGATGTGTTTTTTGCATCCTACTCTGATCTGAAGATCTGAATCATTGGGAGTTGCTCCCTTCATGGTCTGGTGCTCTCGTTTCGACGTCCTGCAATCGCCGGGATCTCCTTGGGCCTTGCAGGGGCTGGTTGGCGCTGGCTTCATCTGTCCCAGATTGCCTTTTTGGTGCAGTGATTTATGTGATACCAAGTCTTGCTTCCTTCCACCTGGACAGCTGTCAGTGTTGCTCTTACAACCTTGTAAGGTCCTTCATGCCTCGGCTCATGCCACTTTCGACGGAAGACTTTCACATACACCTGATCTCCTGGCACCACTGGTTGGGCTGGATCCTGGTCCTGGTTGACCTCACGGGTTTTTTCCTGCAAGTATGTAGCTCTATGGACAGCAGTTAGTTGTTTCATGTATGCTTTTAGCTCGTCAATTGCTCAAGCGATGGTCCCTTATGTCTCATCATAGAACATTGTGCAATGGTAGTCAAACGATGGCTTAGAGGCTGTTGGGATTTGGGCCTGGATGTATTTTTCCCACTTCTCTAACACCTTCTCTCTACTGGTGTAGAGATTTCACCCAGCCAATAAACTTTAGCTCTTTCAATTTGTTTTCTCATCAACATCTGATAGTCCAGGCCATCTTTGTCAACATAAACTCCCAAGGGAGAGCACCAAATTTTAATTCTTAATTCACACAATGCATCTCTCCCTAGTAAATTGATTGGGGTTTGACTCGACACTAATATTGGAATTTTGATTTCAGAATTATTAGTGGCAATTTTCACTGGAGCGGTCATTGGAATTAGCTGCCTTATTCCCAAGAATCCTACTGTCTCATAAAATTTTTCAGACATGGGGAGGTGAGTGGCATACTTTGGACTTACACAGGTGTAAGTTGCTCCAGTGTCTACCAACATGGGTGTCTGCTTGCCTTCTATTTGAACCTGCAGCATTGGTTCTTCATCAGTCCCTATAGTAAAATTTTCGAACTGACCCTCCCCTTTGGGATTCTCCGGGCAACGCTAGTAGCCATGACTGGGCCCTGCCCATGGGTTTACCGGGCCTCCAGCTCCACCTCGCTGAGGCCGGCCATAGCTGTACTGAAAGTCCCCATCAGTTCAAGGGTGTTGGCACCAATCAGCAATATGTCCATATTCACCACAATTCCAATACCCCTTTGTATGACCACGTCCACCTCCTCTATACATCCTCCGAGGTTGATATGACCCCTGATAATAATTGCCAGTATATTGCATGTCAGGTGGTTGCTGATAGACATTGACCACTGGTGGTGGTTCGAGTTTGGGGAGCTCCAAAAGCTGGTGGTTGTGTCAGTGGCTGGGGTGGCATGACATTCTGTCCACCCACCACCAGAACAGGTGTAGTGGGTTCACTCGGCTTGCTCTTTCCTTGCAACTCATCCAGTTGCAAATGTGCAATTTTCCTTTGCATGTTTTTGTCCTGTTCATTCATTCGTTTTTCATCTGTCCTGCGTTTGTCAACAGCGTGCACCACCTGATCACGACACTGCTCGTGTGGCATGGATGTCAAACCCACAACATCCTCCAACCTTCCTTGGACAGGGGCTGGCATTGCTTCCACTATGGCATTGCGAAACAGTGTGGTCAACACCAATCTCTTTTCTATTTCTTCCTCTGTCTCTTGTTTCCATCTCCTCATTTGACGTGTTATGTAGGCTGCATACCAGTCTCTGATTGGGGCTCCCCCTTTAAAACTTTTGGATCTACTTTTGTTGGATATTCACCACGCAGTGCCTTCCAGAGTATGGATCGATATGCATTGATCTCAGTTCTATCTGCTCTGGGGTTCTTTTAGTATGTTTTCCGTAACAGGGGCTCCACAACACTGTACCCATATGGCTTTAATGTCCCCCAGGGCCAGCAATTTGCCAACAGTTTCTTCCTAAAAAGCTTTGATCCATTTGTTTGCACCTTCATGGATATCTGGCAGCCGGCTGACCAACCCTGCGAGGTCGAGTGTTTGCCACGGTACATAATGTCCTTCAGTTCCTTTAATTAATATTGGATATTGGCCGTCTGTAGCGGTCAGGTTTTTTCAGATTTGGTCTTAGCCTAAAGTCATACGTTTGACCCCCATGCTGTCCTTCTGTTGGTTTTTTTTTTTTAGCAGGTTTGTTCACCTTACTGGCTACTTGTGCTTCCTCCAGGTTACATTTCTTTTTATGTAATCTGCCTTTCTTTTTCAATTTCTTGAATCACTGTGTGATTTTCCTCTCTTTGCAAGTCCATTTCTGTTTGGTCAAGTTCGAGCCAGTACAACGACCCCCCTGCACACTCATTTCATAATGTGTTTCAAGTATTCTGGATACTTAGCCCCGATCAGAGCCATTGGTACAATACTCATTTTGCTATTAGCTATTAGCTATTAGCAAACTGGTGTGGACTGATGTGATGTGAGAGGGGAAGAAAGAAAAAAAGTTCTAAGTTTCTGTGCAGGACTTGGGGAAAGCACAAGGGAGGGGGAACTATTTTTAGCTTTTTGCGTCTGCGTACTTTCCTCGGCCAGTTGCCAACTGAGTAGACTGTACTACCAAGCCCACACACACACCAGTTACTCACTCCCACTGGCCACTCACACCGATCACACTTGCCTAGGAGGAGCCTGGAGGCGTTCCTCTTTGCTCATTCACCATTTTCCTTTGACTTTAACTTTACTTTAACCCCTTCGATTCTGACTTCACAATTTCCTCTCTGCGCCACAACCTGGCCTAAACACCTCACTCTGTTTATTCACTTCCATAAAAACCATAAAACACTTCTCTCTCATCCATTCACCTACACCCAGCTTTGCAGATCAACATACATTTATGCCTTTCTTCAAAACAACCACTCATTGCAGATTTACCAAAATAAGACAGCTTGCATTATAACAAACCTTATGTTTATAGAATGGAGTTTTTCTCATGCAAAATACTTTCAGAATTTTAGAGTTGCTACAGTATATTCAGTCACACAGTGTATCAGCACAAACAGCTTTGCTTTGTTTTTTGTTTTAATTTTGAAAGATCCACTGGACCCATCAAGATTTGAGCAGCACTCAATGTAATACTTTCACCCAGCACTTCTCTCTCCCACACTTCATTCACTCTCTTTCCCTTTTTCTTTTTTCCTTTTCAGAAGCAATTACTTTTCTTCACTCCATATACACACACACACACACACAATGTCAGTCCAAGTCACGTCTGGTTAGTTGTCTTTGTCAGGGGATATTATCTACATGGATTAGTTTGTTTATTTATTTTATGTCCTAATTCTCTGTTTTGTTTTGATTTTTTTAACCTGCTTGGTTGTTCAGGAGATTTATGGGACTTGATTTTATCTTTAACCAAACAATTTATTGTTTGGTTAAAGAGTGGGAGAGTGGGAGAACGGGCTGGTCAGACCAGCTTCCCCCTGTTGTGACCTTAAATGTTTCTCCTGTTTGAACTTTGGTAAGTTGGAAATTAGAGAGGTCTGAAATTCACTCTCAGCTAGGAGTTATACACAGGTATTATAATTATAGTTTATAAATTGCTCCAATACAGGGCTGAGGATCTGACTGATTTTCTTGGACGAAATTGAACTTATAGGTCGCAGCTTAACTGCTTCTTTTCTTTTGTATTGCTACTGAAATGCATCTGTTAAGTTCGGCTTCATTCATTAACTAGTGGGTGAGGTATGATACCCCTCCACATATATATTTATTAATAAGTGTGTACAATTTGGGTTGGGTTTCCCTGGTTAAGAGTATTGCCGCCCAAAGACTTCACCATAGCCCCACCGATTTACAGCATAGCTCACGGTGTGCTTCCCATCTCATTTAAATCCTCAGCCTACGGTTATCACACGCAAACAAACCAGGGGGCTCCTGGTGCCGGCTCTTCACTTATCATACAGCGCTTCACAAAACTCTTATTTCCACAGCACACAGCTCAAGCATCTCTGGCTCCGTTCTGTGGTTGGACAGCTTAGCTGCTTGAGATACGCCTCTTGCTTTTCCATCTTAGATGTGTAGTAATAGTGTAAATATTTTGGATAATTTCTTTATTGTAAATTTTAGTATTTTAGCTCAATATTTTCCAGGGCATGTGATCATCTGACTCAAAATCAGTGTGGGATGATAGTACTCCACTGGCTACTTTATGATACACCTCTTGGTTTTCCACACTAGGGACACTAGAGAGCAGCCATTATACCACCTTTGTCCGGCAGCACAAGGATCAGTGGTTTAAATGTGATGATGCCATTATCACTAAGGCAAGCATCAAAGACGTTCTGGATAGTGAAGGGTGAGCAATTCATAGGATTGTTGTGTAGTTTTGACTGTGTAGTTTTAGCCATTTGTGGGGTGTCCTAATTTAGTCTTCCCGATAAATTACTGCATTTTACAGAATATTCCAAAAGTTTATTCAGTTTTAATTTAGTTAAATTATTTGAATCTCAGAGTATTGTTAAAATTGATACTTATATCCATATGTTCATATATGTTACAAAAGGCTCACAGGCCTTTATAGTGTCTTATTATTTTCACATAACTGTAGTAACGTCCATCCTACTCTGGATGGAACCTCTTTCATTCCATATTAATCTATTTCCTATGTACAACAATCAAGAATTAACAGTCTGTTGAGCAGTACTGAGACAACACACAACAACCTAACAAATTGGAAGGGAGTTGTTTTTTTTTTTTTTTTTTAATTACTGAAAAATATTGCAAAAATCTTTCACTAGAGTTCAGGGGATAAAGAAGAAAACAGAGTCTCCAATGAGAAACAATTAACTGTAAAATCAGTCTGTATTTGCTTCAGATAACACACCAATAGACCAATAGACAATAAACCTTGTGTTTCTGGAAAAGGTCACTGTACACGATCACAAATGCTGTTCTTCACCCTGCTCCATGCTCACACAGCTCTGCATATTTACACACCAAATTGCTAGGAAACAGAACAGAAACCTTCTACTGGGGTTAGCTGAAGAAGTGAAGTGATTTATTTATTTATTTTAAAATTTTCCCAATTTTTCCAAAGGATTTTAACCGGCAAACCTAAGTACACGCTCCTGATACACCCACATGCTTCCAAAGTGCCCAATATTTAAAAGATGCAAGTTACACATTCAGAATCGTGTGGGGAAAAAAGTGAAATAATATATTTAGTTGATGCTTGTAAGGAAACGTTTTCTTCAACAAGGACAACTATGAGGGAGATGTTATATTCTGCCTTGCTGCTTTCAAAAGTCATGAGGGTTTAGATTGCACAGGTAACATATTTTCATATACTTCTGTTTACATTTTCAACCTCCCTAAACTCTGGCATTATTACATGGTGCTGTTACTCTTGTTTTTGTACACAAAAGCAGCACTGCGCAATTCTATGAAACTGCTGCTAAAGCAATTAATTTGTTTCTTTAACAATGCTATTCTTATTTTATTTTGCTCTATTTATGGCATCACTGAGCAAATCCTAAGTTTTCCAGATACATTATATGGACAAAGTTTTTCGACCACCTACCCTCCTACACCTTTTCTGGCAGCCATTTCTAAATTCATAGCTCTAACAGTTTCTTGGAAAGCTTTCAACAAGATTGTATCTTTACAAACTTATACCAATTCATCCAGAAGACCATTCTAAAGGCCCAATATTAGGTGTTTGATGGGGTTGAGGTCAGGGCTCTGTGTGAAGCAGTCAAGTTCTTCCTCACCAAACTCACTCAACCAGCCTTTATGGAGCCTGCTTTGGGAACTGTGGAACTTTTCAAGGTTCAAAGTTGATTTATTGTCATTTATATGTTCACACATGAAACTAAATTTGCAATCATGTCAGGAAACTATAACAATACAATAATTCAAAATATAATATAATAATATAATAACTATTATATAAAATATAATAATTTGTCCTATACAAGGTGTGAGAGTTAACCAGTCATGCTGGGATAAAAAGGGCATAGAAGCACATTATTGTCCAAAATATCTTGGTGACTGCCAGATACACTACTCCATCGAACACATGGCATTGTGCTTGGTGATGTAAGCTGCTGACTACAGTTCTAAATCTCCTCTGACATTAAAGCAACTGCGTTCGCAGAGTGCTGGAGACTTTAACAAACTATGAACATCAACAGTCAGCAACCCAGCAACTCTGAAATTATACATATTTTTTTTATTTTTTTACCACTTCATGACTAAGTTGCTGTAGTTCTTAAACTGCTTACAGTTTCCAGTAATAACACTTCCATTTGATTGGTTAGAATATCTAAGAGGGAAGAAAATTCACAAACTGGTTTGTCAAAATTGTGGCTCTTTAGAATGATCCCTTCTTTTGCAAATGTTTGTAGGGGCAGTCTGCATGGCTAGGTGCTTAATCTATGCACCTTTGGAAATGGGACCAATTTCAATGACTAAGGTATAAGGCGCCATCCATTACTTTTGTCCATATAGTGTATGATGGGATGGTGTTTCAGGTTAATGAAGAAAAAGGAATGAAACAAAAGCACAGGATGTTATTCTCAGTATTGAGTCTTTATAAAGAGTCAAAGCTCATCATTGCAGTGTAAACCATGAGTTGCATGTTGCTCTAATTAAGTATGTTTGTGTGTATATGTGTGTATGTCCTCACAAGTAGGGAGTGAAAAAAGTTTCTTTTAAATTTTGGTATTTAACAAAAAAAGTTGTCTGTGTATGTTTCTGTTTATATGCACATGTGTTTAGTGCGTGCATATTTACCGTATGCAGTGTACTGAATCAATACTTGCTTTCAGCATGTTGTCGGAGCTGAGGATCAGTTTGAGAGGCTTTTCTTCAATGTCTTATGTACGTATGTTTTTTTTTTTTTTTTTTTTTTTTTTTTTTTGTTTTGTTTTGTTTTGTTTTGTTTCCATATTGCTGGATTCAGCCACAGTCATACTCATCACAAACTTACCTTGGACACAGTGATGTAAAGACACATTCAAATAAAGAAAAATCTATATCTGTAAACTCTTTTTGCTGCTGATTATTTATAATGATAATGTAGGATGAAATTTTTTTATATTGACAATGCACATGAAGGCAAAATCTTCATATATACGTGGATTTTCGTGTGTGCTAGAGTTTGGCGATGAGGGAGCTGCTCCTGCTCAGTCTATGTGGTGCAATGACTCCACCTTCTTTTCATTGATTCATCTTCTATCGCTTATCCATTTCCGGGGTGTGGGGGGTGCTGGAGCCAATCCCAGCTGACATTGGGTGAGGGCAGGGTACAACCTGGACATGTTGCCAGTCCATCGCAGGGCCAACATACAGACAGACAAATGAATAACCACTCACACTTAGACATATGGGCAATTTAGAGTCACCAGTTAACCGAAACGTATGTCTTTGGATGGTGGGAGGAAGCTGGAGTACCCAGAGGAAACCCACGCAACCACTGGGAGAACATGCAAATTCCATCTTGTCTCTCATAGTGAAATTATTGTGGAAAAAAACTCTGACATGGCCAGTAGCAAACTTAATTGATATGTTTTCAGCATTGGATTAGATGAATATGACCATTGATAAGTGTCATGAGAATTTTTGCCTAACATGTATGGTTCCACGACATGATTATTTCCTTGATCTTTGGAGTAATACCACAAGACCAGACCACTGTATGTGTATGTCAGTAGAGAGTTGTAGCCTTTCTGAGTTCTTCATTTGATTGTTTTAACAAGAGATATCAGCTTAACATTTATTTTGAACAAGTTTTACTGCAGTGCAGTACATAGTATGCTGCAGCAAAGATTAGCAGCAGTATGGCTCAACTTCCATGTTTCATGAGCTGGAGCAATCATCAAAATATTGTAGACTTTTATTCATGATGAGAATGAATAAATCACAATTGAGATTTTAATGTATAGATCTCTTCAATGCATTTTCTGTAATGTTTTAGCACTAATAGTTTCTGATGTTCCAGCTGTTCCAACTTTTTTAGAGGTTGGCAGGTGTTGTTAATGTACATGGTGCCATTTTAACACCCTGTTTTTGTGATTTCACAATTAATTTCATAAAAAATCCAGCAAAACCCTCTTCTGTGTGTTGGGGACATTTTTATTCATCCCAATTTTCCTGTTAAGTCATGTTTGAGAGAGCACAAAAGGACTCATCTCACTGCCCCCTCCTGTGCGTCCCGTCCAGAGAAGTGAGGGCTTTCCTCAGTCCAGAGAGGCCCTCCCTTATGGATTTGGGTTCTAGTTAGGACAGGGGCTCTCAATAGCCTGTCATTACCCTGGCTTTGTTGTTTCAGATCAGGGAAGCAGTGGACACACACACAAGTCTCTGTAGGGCTGGAGTCATCTGATCTTAAATTTGTTTCACAGTCTGTAGACAAGAGTTGGGGCACACATTGAGGCAAACAAAAAAATTAAACACAAAACATCTTTTGGCAAAACTACAATTACTGCTTCACTAATAAATGTCTTATTTGAACCCTACTGGTCATTGGTAGCACTGACTGGGGCCTTTGATTGTATCTACATCATACTAACCTTTGGGAGATTGCCTCAGCTGGCCACCTGGTAAGCCAATCTCTTTGCCTAGTTGGATTCCGTGCTCATTGTTGTGGTTAGCCTTTTTGGCTTCTTGGATGGAGGTTCTGGCCCTGGATCCCCTCAGAAAGACTGCCAGGGTTAGAGACAAGCTAGAAAAAAGCAGCACTATGCACAGTACCAGCAGGAAATAGAGCAAAACTGTTGAGTCTTCCAGGGCTATTGGCGCTGAGAGCACAAAAGGAGGAAGTGGCATAGCATAAGGCAGAGATGGGAAGAATGATTGCTCATAGTTAACAAGGGGTTATGGGATTTGTGTGAAAAGCTTTTTAAGATTTAAGATTTTGTACTCAAAATATTTTTTGAGTTGACTTGCTTTTCCTTAGACTCAGTACTATTTTCTTCATATTGATGATCTAAAACAAATTATCAAAAGGTTATCTGACATAATTGGCATTAAAAAATGAACTGTGGAATTCATGATAAAAAATGCAGGTGAAAGTGTCCATTCATCCCACATTGAAGGTAAACTCTCATGATCATTACATCACAATATTAACCACTAGATGCAAGCCTCCAGCAGACCTCAAAAACAGCAGGACCCCCTCTGTCAAAATAATGAAAAGAGGAATGTGTGGAGAAAAATCTACTAGTGACTTAACGCCACCACCTCATATGCCATGTAGTACCATATAGTACATAGAGTTCAAGGCAAGTGGCAAACTAACATTTATTAATGATTCTACTGTTGAAAGATGCAATTGGACAAATTCAGAGGCCTACATGAGTGCTCTGGTGGTCATATTCAGTAAAATACATCCAAAATTCATTCATCAAAAGTTCCATGTGTTCAAAACAACATTTTTGAACACATGACCAGTGCAACCAAAGAAATTTTCAGGACAAGAAGTTGAATATCTTTAACAGGCTCAGGTAATTTCAAACTTGTTGAGACTGGACCACAGTGAGACCTGACTAAAGTGATCCAAGGTCCTGTGAGCTTTTCATTTGATTTCAATTTTCACACCTCCATCTCTATGAGTCTCTATGCCTTTGATTACTTACCACAGTAACTGATGCATCTGCGAATGACTTGTTGTTGCTGGCAAGCCAATTGACAGGTCACACACAATTTGACCAAAGGATCCCAGAAGTGACCCTCAGGGCAGCTTTCACCCATCAGCCCTGATAACCCTTCACTGACAAAGCAAACACACACATGACAACACACATACAAAGATAAGTGCGGAGGAAACAGCTAGGGCATGTGAGTTACTATGAATATGTGAGTGATATTCTCTATTTTATGCATATGTAATGTTTATGTTGTTGATAAATATGCAAGTAAAATAACACTGTTCATTAAGTGTAAGCTCACTATAGAGGTTTGGTGATTGAAAGAAAGTGAGAGAGAAGACATTGGTGTCAACCCTGCCATGTTCAAAAGAATCATAAATGAACACATACACACCCATACACCTAAAACAGGATCAATCCAATGACCATGCAAAATATTAACACAGCCTAAAAAAGACAGACCTACAAAATTCCCTTCAGCTGACTATTGGCAGGGGGATCTTCCAGGTCATTGGACAGTCCAGCCAAAAAATTATGATATACTAAGGCGTAGTGGTTAGCCCTGTCACCCCACAATAAGAAGGTCGCGGCCTGGTTCCTTTCTGTTCAGAGTTTGCATGTTGTCTGCGTGGGTTTCCTTCCACTGTCCAAAGACGTGCATCATTATAGAACATGCGCTTCAACGAGAAGCAGCAAAGTCTCAATTTTGACTTTTATTTTTTTTTTGTTGTATTTTTATTATTTGTCATCAATTGCTGATGGATATTTCTGTGGGGAGAAGAGTTTACTCAAGAGAAGAGCTTTTTTCATTGAAACTGGGCAAATCTGGAGGATACCACCTGATTCCAACTGAGACAAATGGGTGTTTTCATGGTTGCCGTGCTGGTGCAAAGGTGTCCAGATATTAAATTATTGGCAGTTGGTCTGAGACCACACTATGTAACAAGAGAATACTTGTGTGCATTCCAATCAAGTAAACTGCTGAAGTTCCATGTGAAGTTCTCCATGAAACTGTTGTCAGGATACAGACTAAACATTCTGAGCTACTTGTATTAATATATGAAGATTTCAACCCCTGCTGACTGGATAATGTTTTGTTTCTATCTCAGAGAGCTCATAGTTCCTTTTTGTCCTAGTAGGCCACTTCGCTATCCAGATGGAGGTTTACTTGTGGTTCCTAGAGTCTCCAAGAGTAAATCTGGAGGCAGATCGTTCAGTTATCAGGCTCCTCTTCTATGGAACCAACTTCCAGTACTGGTGCAGGGGGCGGACTCTAGCTTTCTGTATGACAGAGCTTATAGTCAAAAAGTTGTCTACTCTTTACCTATGCTGCTGTAGGCCTAGGCTACTGGGGGAAGTACTAAGCTTCTCTCTCTCTCTCTCTCTCTCTCTCCCTCTGTCTGTTTCTCCCTGTCACCCTTTCTCCCCCTCTCCCTCCCTCTCGCTCGCTCGCTCTACATTCCTCCCCCCTTGCATGCGCTGATAAGAACCATCCTTCTTAAAAAAAAAAAACAACAGTTTCACCCAGTTCTAAGCATTTATACTGCATTTACTATGTTCTGCAAGCTAGAAAATGCATTCTGTACTACAGCTCAACTCCATGAACTTCATGCAGCAACATGTTCCTGCCTACACCCCCCCCCCATCTCTTTCTCTTTCTCTCTCTCTCTCCCACTCTCAAAGCAACCAGTCAAGGCAGATGGCCGCCCCCTCTGCCACTGTCACCAAGTGCTTGCTCATCGGGGGATCTGTTGGGTCTCTTTAAATAAATTTATAAAGAGTTTGGTCTAGACCTGCTCTACATGTAAAGTGCCTTGATGTAACTTTGTTATGATTTGGCGCTATACAAATAAATCTGATTTGATAAATTGACCGTAGGTGTGAATGCGAGCGTGAGTGGTTGCTTGTCTCTCTTTCTTGTTGAGTGTTGGCCAGGCGATGTGTACCCCGCCCCTCGTCCGATGTGAGCTGGGATTGTCTCCAGCAGCCCCGTGATACGGATAAAAGCGGATGAAGATGAGTGAGTGAGTGAAGAGGATTTAAAAGTAATGATTGCAAACATGAGCTCATTAGGAAAGCACTTATTGACGTATGGCGAAGTGAGAGGTAGTGACAATTTATATTTACAATTCTATGACTAGTCCGGAAACGTCCTGAAGAGCATCAGGGCCAATGCTGACTGCTGACAGAACTGACAGAACTGGTGGAACATCACATAGACATGTCCATGTGTAACATTCTTAGTGCTGCTGCTCTATTGCCACAAATATCCCTTAAACATGAAAACACATAAGTGAGCAGTGAGTTCTTGGCATCTGCAGGCTCCATTTAGGTCAGTTCATTCTGTCAGGTGTAAGATATTAAAGTCCAAAATGCAGACATGCAACTTAAGCAGCTGGTTGAAACACAAAAAGAAGACAGTTAAAGCAAAACAGAAAAAAACAAAGGGGAAAACAGTGAGTCAAATATGCTCGGGTTATTGAAGGTAGGTGTAACATGTACGGGCAGGACACACAATCCGAGAGAAGAAATATTGGCCAAAGACAAGAAATAAATCAAGCATGTGACACACAAGTGAATTACTTTCTTAATAATATATAAAATTAAACAAAGATTAAAATAAAGAAACCATAAGCGACCAAAATATTCAAAACAATTAGAAAAGGGCTGATTGACATTGGCTGACATCACAGGTCCTGGACATTTTCTGTGGATGTACGGAATACTGCTTTTAGATACTTTGCAACACATTTTGGATGAATCTTATGGTATTACATTTATATTATTATTAAATTTTTTATAGTCCTTGTGCTATAATTACAATTACATTGTACATTCTTGATTGCATGTTTAGTGTTTCATTGATGAACTTAGTTTTAGGTGTATCTTGAAACTACGTTGTGGTACTTACTTGATTAGATACAGGTATACACATGCCCTATATCTCAACTACACTATGCTGCACTCTATTTTATTGTTGTTAATGGTTCAATTTGCGTTGAATTTACTGATTAGCTTATTTGAAATTCTACAAAAAATGTACAGATAATAGCATTCCATTAATTTAGTTGGGTAACAATGAGATGCATCAAGGAGGAAGATGCACTTGTTTGCTAAAAAAAAGGTTGCTTGCACTCTGAGAAAGCAAAAATGTGTTTGTTGAAAATGTTGGGTATGTGACCTGCTTTATTATTTTGTACATTCAAGTTGTGTAATCAATGGTGGGTCACACGAGATTTGCTGTGGCATTGAAGCTTCCAATACATAACACCTACAGTGTATTGAGTTGGAAAAAAAATATTTTGAAATTTTTAGAGCCCTTCATTTTTTTATTCTCAGCATGTTGCAGCTGTAATTTTATATTTAAGAATATATATTTAAGTATATTTATAATATAATTAATATATAATTAAGTATATTTATATCATTAATATACACTCAATATCTAATAGTGACAAGCCAAACCTAATTTCAAATGTATTGAAACAAAAGTTAACTATGACACTTGAGTAGACTTGAGACTTGAGTATTATATTATGGTGTTCCTGTTTCAGTCAGTTGGGTGTTCCAATTTGGTGTATAACTTGGATCCAAAAAGATCCAAAGCCAACTCAAAAGCAACCTGGTCATCAGCAATGAACCTCCTTTCAGAAACTTATTAACTTCATCATACCAGAAACCATGTCTTCATTCTCAAAAAGTCCTTCTTGCTCTAGTGAACACTGAGTCAGTGGACTGTGAAAGACATTTATCCAACTCCTCCATCCTCAAACTGTTTTCACACACAGAAGGTCAAAGCAGATTTCATTTTCAGTATATTTGTCACACACTGATTATCAGAACTCAATATCTTACTCTTGCCACTTACATGTACAGTGCAATATATAATCAACATAGAGACACACTTGGTTAACAAGTTAGTACAACTATGGAAAAGTGCTTATTTCGAAACGAACCAAACTCAAGGTTTTCCATTTTCTCCTCCTGTCTCTACTCAGTGATTAAAATTTTTTCTTAATATACTATTTATCATATTACATTTTCCACTTTGAGATAATTCTTATGCTTCTCAGTTTTGGTCCAACCTTTATTTTCTTTATATGTGGGTGTGTGTAAACGTAAATGGAGAGAAAGCTACATTTAGAACAAAGGGGCATTCTTGATTTCACGACTATTACGCTAGTTCACACAACCTGTCCCACCTGACAGATACTGACCAACACTCACACAACACAACCTTAAGTTTGCTTATATGTCCCACAAAAAGATTGAAAAGGATGATTGAAGGGATCACTCACCTGATGAGACGAAGGAGTGGGAAACTCTTGGTTTGAAGATGAACTGAGACCAGCCTGTATTGCAGCATGGAAACTCATTTGAGTATGAACTCACTGCCAGGCTGGGACTTTCCCCACCCGAACGCACAGGCTGACTCATTAGTTAACAGTAAACATAATAGATAATTCTATTTATAGGATTTTATTTATCCTTATCATTCATTCTATCTATAAAAACATTCCATAATTAAAAAGTAAATTAATGAGGACAGTGAGCTTTAGCAACTGAAAAAGTACAAAATATTTTTTTTGCTTTGTGGCTTTGGGTCTTGGATTTATGATTGAAGATTATATTGCCCATGTTATACAGCTACAATTTATTCCAATATAATTTTGTACCAGGCAGCGTGGCGCGTAGTGGTTAACACTGTCACCCCAAAATAAAAAGGTCATGGGTTGTGGTCCTGGCTTGGGTCCTTTCTGTGTGCCGTTTGCATGTTCTCCCTGTGCCTGCGTGGGTTTCCACTGGGTACTCCGGTTTCCTCCCACCATCCAAAGACATGCATGTCTAGGTTAACTGGTGACTCTAACCACCCCTCGATCGCCCAATTTCAGCTGGGAGTGGCTTCAGCAGCCCCGTGACCCAGAAATAGAAAAAGTGGTAGAAGATGGATGGATGGATGGATAACTTTGTACCTAGTATTGGCTTTTGACCACAATATTCTTAACTTTGGCCTTGTGTGCAGGAATGTGAGCAGACATCTCCCTCTACAGATAACGGTTGATGGCTCCCTCCAGAGATAAAACGTAATTCTTCAGGCCTCTGTTTAGAGAAAGGAGGCCTTGTAATATAAGCTTGTATAAAAAGATGCTGACTTCAATGGACTCCGTGTGAAACCGGTGATTTCTTTCACCATTAAGTCTTTGCATAGCATTAAGTACTCCTCAGGAATTGCTTAGTAGGACAGTTAATGGAAAGTTGTTAGATTTGCATCCAAATGAAACAGCACTTTTGTTATTATTCGTTCACATCCCCTGTTCAATTTTTGGCAGATATGGTACATTTATAGCCCTGTGTTGTGCTGTCTAAAACCTAATAAAAAAAAAAACAGATTTGAGCTAAATTATTTCAAGTCACGTGTTAAAATAATAAACACCATTCCACACGTGTGTGACTGAACTCAAAACATAATTTCTGTTTTACAACTGTACATCAGTTCTGTAAATGAAAGAAAATAAAAAGAGTGCATTATTTTAGAAGGGTTAGGGTTTATATTTTGGCTATAAGCCCTGCACTAATAAGTTTAGATTTAGTTATTCAGTTAATATGTATTGTAAATATTAATGCTGTATTTATATAAATCCAAATGAAAAAATTAGAAAAATGGGTAATGGTTATAAAAAAATCTAACAAAAAAGTTTTTGAACAGAGAGGTGTGAGTTTCAACCTGAGAAGCTTTGCAGTGCAGCTGTTAGATGACAACGGAAATTGTGTGGTGAAAAACCTTTAGAAGGTGTTTTGTTTTACAAAATACAAATTCAGTTCCGCTTCATGGAATTTAAAGAAAATGGCTGGAAGCAGCAGAAAGGGGATCTACTGCCAACTGAAAAGAACAGGTGCATCTTGGTTAGAGTGTGAAAGTATGAATATGAGAAAGAGATAAATGGTCATTGAGTCATGGGAAACAGTGTCATTGAAGACACATTATGGAGCCCTGGTCATAAAAACATTTGATAATCACAAGCACTAAAAACACATGTGCAGAGCAGAAAACGTATTACACACCTCCTGGACTTTTATTGTTAACTAAAAAAGTCATCAGCATTATGGTCATACATACATTTACAAGTAAGAGTTAAACAAAGCAAAATTTTACAATGGGAGGGAGAATATGTATGTTCTCATAACTTCTATCAGAACACAGAAATGCAAACAGTTTGCAAAAGAGTTTATAGTCTAGAATTTCTGAGCATAATTTAGAGTTCATTAAAAAAAGCCTCAAAATAATCAACTTGTCAAAACTGCATGTCAAACCTGGACTATTGCATGCTTGCATTGTTTTTTTTTTTTTTTGTCACACCTCAAACCAAAAACCATCACCAGAAACACAAGCCCACCTAAAAGAGAATCTGCAGATGGTTAGTCAAATTTTCAAAAAGGAAGCCAGTTCACACATGTAAAGAACAGAACAACAACAACAAAAAGACTATATTTATCATTTAGCATCCAATGCAAATATGAGTGAGAGACTTCATTTTTAAAAGTCTTGATTTTAAAAATGTTCAAGCAGAGCACCAACAGAAAGCATTATTCGTTGTTTTAACAATAAATGGTAAATGTACATAAACAATCACCATTATTTTTGTTGGTTTTGAAAAGGTAATTGAGAGTCGAGATGCCCCAAGTTCTAACCAAATGACACACTGGCCCAATTTAAAGTCAAGCTTGAGTGCGAGCTTCATATACAAATAGATTTTTACTATATACTTTTTCCAGCATCATCACACATAATTCTATATTAAACATACCAAAGTTGCTGACACAGTGGAACAGTAGTTAGCATTGTTGCCTCACAGCAAGAAGGTAGGCCTTTCACATCCTATAGCACTGTAAAGTGTGACTGTGAATGGTTGCTCATCTCTCTATGCGTTGGCACTGTGATAGACTGGTGATCTGTTTGGGATTGTCTCCAGCACCCCCCATGTCCCAGACGTTGATCAGCAAGAAAGAAAGTGAGTGAGCTATCCCAAAGTTATACCAGTAGATGGAGACAGCCGTCTGTATATGAAAAGATAGTCTGCTAAATTAATGCGGATTTCAAATCGATTTCTACTGGCTGCCATTGAAAGAAGCCTATATGATTTATGCAATTTTTTCTTCATAATGTCAATTTATGTTATTTTTCATTTATTCAATTTAAGTGCTTACAAGGAAAGTTTATAACACATTAGTAAAATAGTAATAACAAAATAATTTTTCGTATTTCAGTCATCTAATTGCAATATATTGTAACCTGAGTATTAAAATTGTAGATATTCAATGTGTTCATTGTGTCTCTTGTGTGTCCAAGAATACAAATTTTTCTGGGTGAGGGTTCCAGGCATCACTGAGAAATAGAAAAAAGGAGCTCAGACTCCAGAGAATTTATTCCCGCTTGACCTGAAAGTACAAGTGGTCTACCTGATGCTATACAGTTTTTTAGTGGCTTATTTATAATAGGCTATGTATTTCTCATTGAATAAAAACTGCATTCTGTATTCCTCTTCAGTATTGTCATTATTATCAGAGAAACATGTATGTTTCCATGACAACAACCAACACTTAGCGGCGGTGTTTTGACAAAATTAACAAATAGACTAAATTAGTTGAATTCACATGTTCAAGGTTAACTTTCACCTCTGGGAAGGGTTGACAACAGTAGAGTGGATTGAACTGTGATTTCTCCCAAAAAAAAAAAACGGGACTATTTTTTTCACAGTGGGGCTATTTTTATTGGATAATTTGTATTTCTGAAAACAAATTGCGATGCACGCTATTCTAATTGTCTCTGCCCAGACCTAAAGCCTCTTACTTTGGTTGCTTCGCCCCTCTGGAGTGAGGGAGTTAAAGAGAGAGAGAGAGATCTGCTCTGAGTGTCCGAAACGCGTTCTTCAGCTCGGTCGAGCAGTTCCATTCAGACCAAGACACCTTCATTTGAAAGTTAAAAGACAAATAGGGAGAGAGGAGACTTCCAACAAAAGACCTCCAATCTGGATTCAAACCAGGATCTACAACATGAGGGGCCTGCATTCTAACCTCTTGGCTAACTGAATCCACATAGTGCTGCTCATTCAGCAGGTCCTATAGCCTGTTCCTCATCCTCAGTTGCCTCAGCGACCAAAGTAAACAATTCTGTTATGCATTCTTTTTCTGGATACTGCTATGTGACGTTACAACGTTAGTTTAACTGGCTACCGTGAAAACTGGAGACTTTTTCTCTCCCATTCAAATCAAACTGCTTATTAAAGTAAGAAAAAGTTTGAATTTACACATTACCTGCTGATTGTCCTTGAAGTTCTTCCGAACACGCTTGATCCTTTGCCGCATGTTGAAGACGTAAAATAGGCCTTCTGCTAGAGCCTTTGCCTCTGCCACACGAGCCCCCTCTGCTTGGCAATATCTGCCTGTTTTTTCCCTGACAATGTTTTGTCTGATGCCTTTTGGTCTGAGTCCGTTTTGTCGGACGCCATTTTGTCTGAGGCCGTTTGGTCTGAGGCCATTTGGTCTGATGTTGTTTTGTCTGAGACCTGACTTGGTATTTCCTAAACTTGACATAGGTTTTTCTGCAACTGAATACTTTTGGTTGGAGGCCGTTTTCCTGAATGCCTAATGCATTTTTGTCTGACAATGACAGAGGTCTTTCTCTGACTTGACGACTTTTAGCTTACTCTGATGCCTTTTCACCTGAGGCCTGATGCTTTTTTGTCTGAAATCTGTGACCCAGGATTTTGTGGTGGCAGGATCCAAATGTTTGGTGTTGCTCCCTTCGGCGATCTGATTGAGACGAAAGCTGGGACAGCTCTCTACTGGAACTGGGGCATGGGAAAAAGCGAGGAAGAATGGCCGCCAAAGAGGTCCCCAGTGACATCTCCAGTGACGTCACTGGGGACCCCTGCTGAGGGCGCTGGCGTCCAGCCAATGCCCTCCTGTTCAAACTCAGAACCACACCTTAGAGGTGGATCCTGTGGGTCGTGGCGCCCTTTTCAAACAGGCAGACAACTCTGGCCCAGGCTTCAGGAGGGACATATAGGCCTCCATAGTGTTCTTTTCAGAGCATGTGGGAGGCGATCCCAACAGTAGGGACAGAATTCTTTGCCCGAGATGGGTTAGAGAAGTCTGATCATTACCAAGTGACTTGAGTTCAGTTTCATAACCATGTAACCTCTGGGGAGAACAAATGGTGTTGATATTCTTTTGTCAGTTCTTTTTCCGAGGGGGGGTCAGAGCTTTCCCATCCTGTGGTCATGTTTATGACCTCAGGCATGTGCGTTGCCAGACACTTTTTTTGTAAACATGCATTGTACCCTCTTGTAAAATTCTCAATGAAATTTCATTTTTTTCATCACAGAATAATATCCATACCCCTACGCATCTAGGAGTAGTGGACAGCTCCTGTGCCCAGCCTAATAGGACTGCAGAAAAATCACTTCAAAGAGTAGAGAGTTTGCGTTGCACACACAGGCACTGGGTGCGTCTATGCTGCATAATCACTGAATGGAACGGGTGACACCTAGCGCGCAAAATTCAAGTGCAAACACTGCTATTGCTATGCTGTCACTGTTTGTGGACACATTACTCAATCCAGTGATGTTTCCACCCCTTACTCACATCCTTCAGGTCGCTCTCACAATACCAATCAGTAACTGTAGCTGTGAGAGATCATTCAGCGTTTTGAGGTGGCTGCATACGTGGCTTAGGTCCGCAATGACCCAAGACAGGCTGCAACACCTCACTTGGCTGTTGAGAGGGATCAACTAGATAAAATCAGTCATAGTCAAGTCATTGACTGTTTTGTTGACATGAAGAGTAGACGGTACTGGTTTATGTAGACTTGGACTGTTTAAAGTGAACTAAACTCTGTTAACAAACTTAATTGTGCATGAGTGGCTGTGCCTACCTGACATAGAGCTTTTTTCCGTGTCTCTGAGGCCGATCTACCTCCCGAGGCAATTCCCTCAAATCTTCGACACAGTTGTATCTGTGTAATATCTAGTAATATCCACCTCAAAGCTGATGTCAGATCTGCTACCAACATAATCCTTAACCCTCCTGTTATGTTGCCGGTCAAATTGACCGGTTTCAATGTTTAAAAATTCAGGAAAAATATTTGAAATAATTTTTGGAGCATGAAACCTTTTCTCCTGGGCTTAATTAGTGTAATGAACATGTAAATGGAAAATTACTATTTTAATGTGTTTGCAACCCCCCCGCATGTTTGTATTAAACATACTATTCGGGTCAATTTGACTCGGCAGGGAGAATGAGGGCTATGACAGGTAAAAATATCAAATTTAGACCAAAACTTGACTAAATGTGGATGCCTAATCCTACACGCACATGCAGATACTTTTCATCTTTTCAACGAAAGCACATTGTCTTTGGTCATCTTTGAGAACATTGTGGATGTGTCAGCCTACAATGTGTTTGCTATCTGGACTGAGATCTTCCCAGATTGGAATGCTTCCAAGCTATTCAAGAGACGGCTCTTTCTTGAGGAACTTAGGAGAGCGCTCTTGACTAAACACATTGCAAGAAGGCAGCACCTGCCCAGAAGGCTAGCCACTGTGGCCGTGGTGAAGAACACGTGCCACCTACCCTACCAGTGCCCGAGTTAAGTTTGTGTGTACATGTGTATGTAAGGTGATCAGGATGCACAAAATTGCCTCTATTATTATCAAACTAATAAAGTAATCATCGTCTTCATCTTCCTAGGTTCCTGCTGGGAGTAAAAAGAAAAAGAGGTGTCAAGTCTGCAAGCCCAAAGAAGACAGCAAGCTTAGAACAAATGTTTATTACAAAAAAAATTTATTTGCACAAAACATGTGGTGGCATTCTGCCACTCATGTACATCATAGACACACACACACACACAGAGGGAGAGTACAGTTTTGTATGCTTTAATATCCCTTGAGCTTGTTGAGTGACTTGTAAAACGTGAGTTACACGTAAAAATTGTAAAAAAAAAAAAAAAAATATTAAAAATTGTTAATTGTTAAAAAAGTAAAATATGAATGAATGAAATAAATGTGTTGAATGTCTAATTTTTTCCCAATAAAGCGGTAGAAAAAGCTGTTGAAAAATGAAAAATTTGTGAATTATAAATAAACCATCATCTGGAAGGAGTGAAACAGGATTGATTACACTAAATATTGATTAAATTGATATTAATTAAGCTAAAGATAATGTTTATGGAGAAAAAAAAATTAAAACTACTTCCGGATGGCTAAACATGCACCGGGTCAATTTGACCCGCAACATTTTTGCTGTTCCTGAGAGTTGAACATAACAGGAGGGTTAAAGTGACGCACGATCTGCAATCTATTTCTCCCGATGCTCCTAATTTTATTTTAGGTGATATCAATCACTGCAATCTTCAAATCAGATTTATTTGTATAGCGCCAAATCATAACAAAGTTACATCAAGGCACTTTATATATAGAGCAGGTCTAGACCAAACTCTTTCTAAAATTATTTAAAGAGACCCAACAGATCCCCCGATGAGCAAGCACTTGGCAACATTGGCAAGGAAAAACTTCCTTTAAGAGGCAGAAACCTCGAGCAGAACCAGGCTCAGGGGGGGCGGCCTCGACCGGTTGGGTTGAGAGTTGGAGAGAGAGAGAGAGAGAGAGAGAGAGAGAGAGAGAGAGAGAGAGAGAGAGATAGGCATTGGGGGAGGGTATAGGTAGGAACATGTTGCTGCATGAAGTTCATGGAGTTGAGCTGTAATACAGAATTCATGAAATATGGGACTAGCAGGTGTTGCAGCACCATGGGATGGCGATGAGTCACCACCTGCAGGATGAGGACAGGGAGAGGGAGGAGAGGAACTGGGAGAGACAGAGACTTTGGCAGAACATGGTTAGTAAATGCAGTATAAATGCTTAGAACTGGGTGAAACTGTGTTTTTTTTAAGAAGGATGGTTCTTATCAGCGCATCCAAGGAGGGAGGAAGGGAGAGCGAGCGAGAGGGAGGGGGAGAGAGGGTGACAGGGAGAGACAGACAGAGAGAGAGAGAGAAGCTTAGTCCTTCCCCCAACAGCCCAGGCCGACAGAAGCATAGCTAAAGAGTAGAGTAGTAGACTTTAACTTTTAACTATAAACTCTGTCATAAAGGAAGCCTGGTCTTGAAAATTACTAAAGAGTCCGCCCCCCGGACCGATACTGGAAGTTGGTTCCATAGAAGAGGAGCCTGATAACTGAACAATCTGCCTCCAGATTTACTCTTGGAGACTCTAGGAACCACAAGTAAACCTCCATCTAGAGAGCGGAGTGGCCTACTAGGACAGTAAGGAACTATGAGCTCTCCGGGATATGATGGAGCTTGGCCATTAAGAGCTTTATACGTTAAAAGAAGGATTTTGAATTTTACTATATTTTATTATTATTTATATGTATATTATATTTATATTTACTTTGAATTTTACTATATTTTACTGGCAGCCAATGAAGAGCAGCTAACACAGGAGAGATATGATCTCTTTTCCTAGTTCCTGTTAATATTCGTGCAGCAGCGTTCTGAATGAACTGAGGGCCTTTTAGAGATTTGTTTGGACATCCAGATAGTAATGAGTTACAGTAGTCCAGCCTAGAAGTTACAAATGCATGGACTAGTTTTTCTGCATTATCCTGAGAAAGGATGTTTCTGATTTTCCTAATGTTTCTCAGGTGGAAGAAAGCTGCCCTACTAACTTGTTTTATGTGAGGGACAAAGAACATGTCCTGGTCAAAAATTACTCCAAGATTTCTTACAGTGGAGCTGGAAGCCGAAGTGATGCTGTCCAGACTGATGAGATGATTAGATAGTATTTTTCTGAGGTGCTTAGGGCCGAGTACAATAACTGCTGTTTTGTCAGAGTTGAGAAGTAAAAAATTTCCAGTCATCCAGACTTTTATGTCTTCAAGACATGCCTGCAGTCTGACTATCTGTGTGACTTCATTTGGCTTCATTGATAGGTACAGCTGAGTGTCGTCTGCATAGCAGTGGAAGTTGATGCTGTGTTTCCTGATAATGTTGCCTAGAGGAAGCAGGTAAGGCGTAAAGAGGATTGGTCCAAGTACCGAACCCTGCGGGACTCCATGACTGACTACAGTACATGAGGAGGAGCTGTTGTTAACATGAACAAACTGATGTCTATCTGATAAGTAGGATTTGAACCACCTTAGTGCAGTTCCTTTAATTCCAATTTCATGTTCCAATCTCTGTAGTAAAATATTATGATCTATGGTGTCGAATGCAGCACTAAGCTCTAAAAGGAGAAGTATGGAGGCTGATCCATTGTCTGAGGCCATTACAATGATTTTAGAAATAAATGGAAGGTTCGATACGGGTCTATAGTTTGCCAAAACATCTGGATCAAGATTAGGCTTTTTAAGATGGGGTTTGATGACCGCGGTCACTAAAGAAATCACTGCGAAAAACTTTTCAGTACGTCACCTGTCCTGCAAGGCGTAACAAAACTTTAGATCTATGTTATGAATTTGTTAAAGGAGCCTATAAATCAGGTCCTGCATTGGGCTCCTCAACATTGGGCTATGTTCACCTCCTTCCCACATATATATCTGTGCTGAGGAGGGAAAAGGCGTGCACAAAGCAGATACAAGTCTGGAAAAATGACAGTTCACTTGCCCTTCAAAGGTGTTTGAAAGTGATTGCATAGACTGGTCTTTATTTGAGGAGGACTGCTCTAATATTGATGAACTTGCGGATGTTGTGTGTAGCTATATCTCATGCTGCAGAGACTCTGATTCCATCCAAGGATGTAAAAATCAAATCAAAAAAAGGTTTTTCCCAATTACAAGCCTTGGCCTTGGCAGTAACAATCTACAGAAAGCCTGGAAAGGAATGAAAACAATGACGGGAGCACAGAGGAAGGGGAATAACAAAATTTTATTGGATGGTTTTACCTTGGACAAAAATTTTGCAGATGACTTGAGCTGTTTTTTCCTCCGATTTGGAAATCAGGGTTTTACTGCACAAACAGGTGTTTTTAATGATACATTGTCTCCAGCTTTCTCTATTGATGTGGATGTTGTGGCAAATCGTTTTAAGAAAACCAAGGCTAAGAGCCCTGGACCTGACAGCATCTGTGACAGAGTACTCAAAACCTGTGCAGATCAGCTGAGTGGCATTTTACCTTTTCTCACTTTCGCTTGAGCTGCATATTTTGGAAACATTCAGTCATTGTTCCAATGGCAAAGAGTGGCTGCCATACTTAATGATTTCAGGCCTGTTGCTCTGACTTCTCTACTTATGAAGACTTTTGAAAAGATCATCAAAACTGAAATTCTGTTGCATGTTCAACAACACCTGGATCCACTGCAGTTTGCATACGGAAGTGGCAGAAGTGTTGAGGATGAGGATGCAGTTGTGACTTTATTATACTTTTTGTTCCAGCATCTTGAGGGAAAGATGACACATGCCAGGCTCTTATTTATGGACTATGTACACAAATGGGTGCCGAAGCAGATGCAGTAATAGACACATTTTAAAGTTTGCTGGTGATAAGGTTTTTGTTAGTCATCTTCAGGGGGACGAGCAAGACCACGGGCCTGTTGTTGGCGACTTGGTAACTTAGCTGGGTGTGATGTGTCTTCTCTTGAGATGAACGTGTCAAAAACCAAAGACATGGTAACTGATTTTAGGAAGTTGGACCTTCCATGTCTCCTCTGAGATGATGACTCTTATAGAAGTTTTATTGATTTTTTTTAAACTTTTGTATTGTTTGGAAACCTAAACATGTCCAACAAAAATTGCCTTGGTAGACTTGGTAATACTGCTGCAAAGTTTCAGGAAGTCTATAACAGACAGGTCCTGAGGAAGGCTAATGCTATTATGGATGGTCCTGATCACCCTCTCATAAATTAATTTGAGCTCTTGCCCTCAGGCCCTTGTTTTAAGGCCCTTAAGTGGAGGACAGAAAGATTTCAGGTCTCATTTATCCCGACTGCCATTTATTTACTCAATAGCAAGTAGCCCTCACATTGCTCATGTTTTCACAAGTCTTGCTTATTTGCATATCCACACATTGCACTTTTCCCAAATATCAGGTTAAAATCCTTCTATTTTGGATATGAGCTCCTTACTGGACATTTGTAAGTGATTTTATATATGTGAATGGCGTTTCTTATATTGTTATATACTTATCATTGTGTACCTTGTCTTGTGTGTCCTGCTGCAACTCAAATTTCCCTTCATCGGACAATAAAATAATTCCGTTTCCTGAAGTCTCTGTCTCTCCCAGGTCTTCTCCTTTCTCTTCCTGTCATCATCCTGCAGTTGATGAATCATCGCTACCTCATGTTCCTGCAATGCCTGCTGCTCCCATATTTTTAATGAACCTCATACAGTATCATATGTTCCTGCTTACACTTTAGAGCCTCCTCCTGCTCTAATTCTCTCCCTACTGTACCCAACTTTGCCCCCCGCCAATCTGTCGAGGCAGATGACTGTCCCCCCTGAGCCGGGTTCTGCCCGAGGTTTCTGCCGCTTAAAGGAAGCAAAAAAAAAAAAAAGTAAAAATAAATAAATAAATAATATATATATATATATATATATATATAGACAGTGTGGCGAACAGACAAACCACTATTGCTCTGCCTTGAGAGCTATGCACCAAGTAAAGTAAAGGAAACACACACACCATTAGTCCAACTAGCCTCTTCATGTCCCTGTCCCTCGCCACAAGCCAATCAACACAGTATATGCTGCTGTCTTGTGCTTGATTATACTGTGCCTACCAAGGGTGAGGCCAAATTATTTTAATATGGCTGGCACAAGGAGTACCATCAGTTAAACTGGGTGGGCTACCTGGAAGTCTAAAGAATTTTAAAACTTTTTTTTTTTTTTTATATACTGTTAAACAGTCTTTTTCTGTCTCCATCTTATTGTTATTGGTTACATTTCCCAATTTGCCTCGTACCAAAGGTGAATAGGTTTTTCCTTTCCACTGTAAACATTAATATTATGATTAGCATTTCCCTTCGTCCAGAATTCTCCCATCACCTGGCGGGTTTGAGAGTTCAATCCAAGGCCGAGTCAAATCAACCTTTGCAATGCACATATTTTATTTACAGAATATAATTGTTGCACAGTGTGGCTGCATAGTGGTTAGCGCTGTTGCCCCACAATAGGGTTCGGTTCGTGGGCCTGGGGCCTTTCTGTGTGGAGTTTGCATGCTCTCCCCATGCCTGCATGGGTTACCTCCGGGTACTCCGGTTTCCTCCCACCGTCCGAAGACATGCATGTTTGGGTTAATTGGTGACTCTGAATGAATGAATATAATTTTAAATCATGTCTAAAGGAAGGTGAAGTTAAAAATAACACACTGAGCTGGCCAGTGTACTAGTTTTTAATCATTCATTCATCTTCAACTGCTTATGAGTTTCTGGGTTGCGGGGGTGCTGGAGCCAATTCCAGCTCAAACTGGATGAGAGCAGGGTACACCATGGACAGGTCGCCTCTCTATCGCAGGGCCAACACACAGAGACAGACAGAGACAAACAGCCACTTACACTCACACTCACACCAGACAATTTAGAGTAACCAATTAACCCAAAAATGCTCCAGGAATAATAGCTACTTGCTGTATTTTTTTAGCATGTTCTGTTCATCAGCTGGGGCTGTTGTGCTGAAACAGTTTCACTCTGCGAAGAAAGAGTCTGATATACGCCTGCTGTCGCCATCTGTGTTGGTAATGCTATTCGTTTATTGGTGAAGCTACCGGACTGAGGTTCAGGAGTGGATAGAAAGAGAAAACAGAGACAGGATAGGGAAGACAGGGGAGGTACAAAAACAACAAGAACAACAAAAGCAACAAGAATATTAACATGGAGGAGATGAGGGGCACACAGAAACGACAATATCAACATAAGCAGTGAGAGCAATGGCGGCAGGATTTTTCATGCAATCTGAGTTGTGCACCTTTGTGTAGTGTAGTGTATGTGTGTGTGCGTGTGTGTATATTTGTCAAGTCAAGTCAAAGTCAAAGTCAGTTTTATTGTCAATTTCTTCACATGTACTTGACATGCAAAGGAATCGAAATTGTGTTTCACACTATCCTATGCGTTTACATGGGCAATAGTAAAGTGCAGCTGCACAACAAGACAGATCCTAAACTAAGTTAAAATAAATAAAGTGCAGTAGCTGAAGGCTACTTTGCCTAGTGCTGCTAATCTAACCAGGTATGACAAGACAAGACATAAAGTACAGGGTGCACTTCTAACATAGCAGGGTATGACAAGACAAGACAACACTGAGTGTTCCAGCTGTGTGCATTGAGGTAGTTGTAGGGTTTTAGTGCAAGTACTTAGATAGTAGTAGTGATAATAATAATGGGTAGTGCAAATATAGAAATAACAGTTAGCAGCAGGTGTGTGCAAATTGCATATGCAGGGGGGGTGAGAGTCCAATGTTCCTAGACTCCTCCTGCCAGCCTGCCAGCCTGGTGTTGTTTCTTCTGGCTGGGACTGAGAGTGGACAGGGGAGAGAGTTCAGCAGCCTCACGGCCTGGTGGATGAAGCTGTTAGTGAGTCTGGTGGTGCGGGAGTGGAGACTTCTGCACCTCTTTCTAGAGGGCAGGAGGCTGAACAGACTGTGTGCAGGGTGACTTGCATCATTGACGATTGTGATGGCTTTGCGGGTGAGGCGGGTGGTGTATAGGTCTTGCAGGGAGAGGAGTGGTACACCAATTATCCTCTCAGCTGTTCTCACGATGTGTTGTAGAGCCTTCCTGTTGTAGTCAGTGCAGCTCCTGCCCCACACAGTGATGCAGCTGGTAAGGATGCTCTCAATGGTTCCTCTGTAGAATGTGGTCATGATGGGTGGTGGAGCACTTGCCCGCTTCAGTTTGCGCAGGAAGTAGAGACGCTGCTGTGCTTTCTTGGCCAGTGATGCAGTGTTGGTGGTCCAGGAGAGGTCATCGCTGATGTGCACCCCCAGGAACTTGGTGCTGCTCACCCTCTCCACTGCAGCACTGTCGATGGTCAGTGGGGGGTGTTGGGTGTGGCCTCTCTGGAAGCTGATAGCAATCTCTTTGGTCTTGCTGACGTTTAGCAGGAGGTTGTTGTCTTTGCACCAGTTGGTAAGAAGCTCCACCTCTTTCCTGTAGTGGGCCTCGTCGCCGTTGGTGATGAGGCCCACCAGTGTTGAGAGGGAGGTGCTGAGGCCCAGTTTGTCCAGTTTGCAGATGAGTTGTTGTGGTACTATGGTGTTGAACGCTGAGCTGAAGTTTATGAACAGCATTCTCACATATGAGTCTTTCTTTTCCAGGTGGGTGAGCGCTGGGTGGAGGGCAGAGCAAATTGCATCGTCTGTGGATCGTTTTGCTCTGTATGCGAACTGGTAAGGGTCCAGGCTGGGGGGCAGGGTGGATTTGATGTGTGACAAGACGAGTCGTTCAAAGCACTTCATGATAATGGGTGTCAGTGTCACAGGACGGTAGTCATTGAAGCAGGATGGGGATGATTTCTTTGGCACAGGTATGATAGTGGCAGCTTTGAACCCTGAAGGCACAATGGCTTGCCTCAGGGAGGTGTTAACGATGTCTGTGAAGACGTCTTTCAGCTCCTCTGCACAATCCTTTAGCACACTACCAGGGATGCTGTCTGGATCTGCTGCTTTCCGGGTGTTGATGGCGGAGAGTGTCCTCTTCACGCTGGCAGCAGACAGGCACAGAGGCTGGTCGTGCAAAGGTGGTGGTGTTTTCTGTGGGCGAGTGGTGTTCTGTTCCTCAAAGCGTGCAAAGTGTCTGTCTGTCTGTTCAGGTTGTTGAGCAGAGTGATGTCGCTCTCACAGCTTCGTGATGCAGGTTTGTAATCTGTGATGGCCTGAATGCCCTGCCATAGGCTCTGTGCATTCTTGCTGTCCTTGAAGTGGGAGGTTATCTTGTTTGAGTAATCTTGTTTCGCTTTCCTGATGCCACGGGACAGGTTGGCTCTCGCTGTCCTTAGGGCTGAATCGCTGAATCATCCCCAGCTTTGAAGGCCTTGTTTCTGGCCTTCAGCAGCCCGTGGATGTCTCCTGTTAGCCATGGCTTCCGGTTAGCTTGAGTGGTGATGCTCTTGATGTGGGTCACATCGTCTATGCACTTGGTGATGTAGGAGGTCACAGTGTCTGTGTACTCTTCAACATCTGTGATGCTGTTGTAGGTGGCTGCCTCCTTGAACATTTCCCAGTCTGTTGTCCCAAAACAGTCCTGTAGAGCAGAGATCGCCTCCTGTGGCCACACTCTCATTTCTTTCCGAACAGGTTTGATGACTTTCACTCTCGGTCTGTATGCAGGCATTAGCATAATGGTGAGGTGATCAGAGGCGCCAATGTGGGGGAGGGGGGTGGCTTTGTATCCTCCTTTGTACTGAGTATAAACAAAGTCCAGAATGCTGTCTCCTCTTGTAGGAAAGTGGATATGCTGATAAAACTCTGGGAGAACAGTTTTGATCAGCATGGTTGAAATCTCCAGCAAGGATGATGAAACCGTCTGGTTGTGCTGTTTGTTGTTCGCTGATAGCCTGGTACAGTTCATTCAGCGCCGCACTTCTGTTGCTGTTGTTATTAGTTGGGGGAATATAAGTAGCAACCAGCAGGATCAAACTTATCTCCCTTGGCAGGTAAAAAGGGCGACATTTCACGATCATGAACTCTGCCAGAGGTGAGCAGTGTTTGTATACTACAGTGGCATCTCGACACCACGCTTCGCAGATGTAAACACAAACGCCGCCACCACGTGTCTTCCCTCCGTCTGCGTGAGCCCTGTCGGATCTGTAGCATGTTAGCTGCTCCAGTTGTATCGCCGAGTCCGGAATGTTGTCATTTAGCCATGTTTCAGTGAAAACTAGCACACTCACTCACTTTTCGATTCACTGATCTCAGAAGTCTAATGTTATCCATTTTGTTGTCCAGTGATCGTACATTCGCCAGAAGGATAGATGGTATGGCTGGGCGAGTTGGCTTAGCCTCTAGCCTAGCTCGGACACCTCCGCGCTTGCCCCGCTTCCTCGTCCTAGCACACCACTTCCGATGCCTTCTTTCCGGGGGAGGGGTAGCAGGCGAGTCCGGTGAGTTAGCAGGCCAACGTATCAGTCCCAGTTCCTTTAGCGAGTTCACTAATTCCGTGTTCAAAACTCGGCAGATCTTGTTTCTTCGAATGTGTAAGAAAGCCTGTCGACTGTACAGATATTCCGATGTAGACTGACGAGAAAAACTTTCAGACAAACACTTGTTTGACGAACAAAACAACGCATTGTCAGGAGAGCATGAGGCCGCTGCGTGTACATGCGCCGCCATCTTAAACAGGTTTTTGTATGTGTATGCTCTAGTTTGTCATTGGATGCTGTGGGTGGCTGACTGTCGTTGATCTGTGGGGCCGAAACAACACACTCTGGGTTAGCAGGCAGGTCAAGACCAAGCCACCAAGCCACCAGGGAAACCAGCAACCCCCAGAGCGCAGGCTGCCCCATGCCACCCACCCCCCCTGCTCCCCAGGTGATGGCCTCAGGTCCAACCCATGCAAGGATATGTAGGAAAACAAGAGAGCAACGACTCCCACCCAGAGGCAGCCCACAGAGAGAAAGAAACCCAACCAGGCCCCCAGCAAGGCCCCCCTACACTCGGATGGGTCTAGCCGCGGCCCACCACAGCGACCAGGCCCACCAATCCCAGATAGAGTTTCCCTTCCACTCACCCATCCATCCTCCCAACCCCCCACAAAAAAGAAAAAAGAAAGTGAAACAGGGGCTAAGCTCTCCTCAGGCAGCCATGCCCCAGGCCATCACAGCATCCCCTGGCCCTCCCCCACTGCGGGCAACCCCCCACCGAGGGACCCGCACAGACCCTAGCCGCCAGGGCCCAGGTGATGGGCCGCCCATGCCGCAGGGAAACTCCAATCCAGCCCAAGGGCCCCTGAGTCTCACAGGGCGCCACAATGCTAGGGGAGGCACCCCCCATGCCCCCGACCCTGCACCACACAGGCAAGATCCAAAGCAGGCCAGCTTTGCCCCCCATTGAAAATATGGATTTAATTAATAGGGACCAGTAGTCCTTCGGTATTTCTTAGGTCAGTAAGGAGCATGCAGGATATTGACATTAGTGACGTCATTAGTGTGGTACCCTAGCCACCATGATAAATCTTCGCTATCTTTGCTAACCCTCTGCCAGAAGGTGTTGACAGGTGTAAAAACCCAAAGAGCATGCAGATAGCAATCTGGTGAGCCAGTCACGTAGTTCAGATAAACGTCCAGGGGGAGAGTAAATGGTCAGAAGAGAGAAATAGAGCTGTGGTGTCAGGAAAATCAGTGGAGAGCAAGGAAGGTGGTGTTAGCTTATACATGTCAGCTAAGGATATGTGTTATATTGTGTTCATGTCATAATATTGCACAGATTACCATCATATTTCAGGCAATAGAAAAATTATTAATGGCCATCTATTACAGGCAGGAGTATTGATACTCATAAAAAATCTAAATTAATGATCTTGATGAAGTGTCCGTTACTTGTAATATCGATCAACACTGCGAGGTATAGCACTGTACTACCGCTGTGGGAGAGAAACACTTTCACAGCCCTGACCAAGAACACAGCCGAGGAGAGCATGTGCTGCAGGGAGGTAGATGTCTACTTGGCCTTAGTGGAGAATGTCACCCCCAGGTTCCAAGTGCAGTGCTATTACTTTTATTACTTTATTGTGCGCCGGCGGCACAACCGGAGCCTGCTTCAGACAATTGAACTGAGGAGGTTGTGTGCGCTGAAGGCACTGCACCCGGTGTCAGTCACACCTGGGTCTTGCTTCGGCATCCCATGTTGAACTCCATCAGATCGTTTGGTTGATAATCCTCCAGTCTAAATGGTTGTTTGTCGTAGCTGATGCCGTGAACTGCCATCTCTTTAGACAGAAGTTTTTTTTCCTGTTAGGAAACCTGTGGACTCGATGTCATGACAGGCTGGAGTTTGTGCAACCTCAACAAACGCAACAATTTGCCATGATAATGAAAAATTAATCCAACACAACACTCCTGAAAACACACTGACTCTCTATAACACGACCGCTCTGACTGAACTACCTGCACCCACATGGAGTGATGGCAGAGCCTACCATACGACTCCCTCTGCCTACGTCATATGACACGGTGTTGAAAAAAAGAGTGTTTTCAGAGGCTTAGCTCAAAACTGTCACTTTTTGGACTAAATGTGTGCTCTCTTATCTTTTTAAAAAAATTAAACCTCCATTAACTTTTTAAATGGTATTTTTGAGACAAGATTATATATAAATTTTGAAAAAAAAAAATAACCTGCAATATGCCCTTTAATTATAGATTGGAGCTGAAGATATTCCAGAAGTGTGTATTTGTTAATACCAAATTTTGCTGTGATTTCATTAAATTGTATGAATGTTTTATGACTTTATCAACCCATGCTGAAAATTTTATTTTCCATAAGTGATATGAGTAGTGTCCTCCACCAGGTGAGGTGCGATAGGATGGTGCGATTTAGCCATGTCAGGTCGGAATGTTTGGCGGCAATGTTGATACTTAGGTGTCTAATGTTTTCGTGGCCATAGTGGGGTGGCTGACATACTCTGGAAATCTGAGTTTATGAGTAGTGCAGTCAATTTGTTCAAATTAATAGAGTAGTCAGAGATGGTTGGGAATTTTTCAGTGAGTGCTATTGTTTCAGGGAGAGACTTTTGTGCATTTTGTAGGAAAACTAATACATCATCAGCATAAAGACTTATCAAATGGTTCACATTTGCTGTATCAATTCCCTTAATATTTTTGTTCTGCTGAAATGCAGCTGCAAGTCACTTTATAAATATAGCAAAAAGGGAAGGGTGCCCCAGTTCTGCTCTGCACCTCTCCTGCTCAGCCACACCCCTCATTAGCTAGCTGCTTCCACCTGCTGCTGTCACCTGCTCACCATCTCCAATCAAGTCAGTATATATGCAGGTTCACTCCTCTCATTCCTTGCCAGATTGTTCTTGTTCTCATGCCTAACTCTCCAGTGTTTATTCCCGTACTGCTTACCTGGTATCGAACCAACCTGCCTCCCACCTTTGCTTCACGTCTCTGCCCTGGTAAATCCACCAACCTTCTGTCTCGAGTATTTCCTGCCTGTTTTCTACTACTCGTCTGCCTGTGGCTAGGTGGCATTCAGCCTGTTCCTGTTCAGTCAAGCCTGTCCTGTGGTTCTACACTAACCTGCTTACCTAGCATCTGGGAGACCTGGGTTTAAGTGCTGCTTTCTCATCTGTTCTGCTTCTTCTGGTTGCTGTGTTCCAGCTAAACCTATTGAATAAAGACTGTAAATTCCAAAGATCTGGTTTATTTGTGCTGCAATTGGGTCCACTCTACACCCATGACAAAGGGGAAAACGGACAACCCTGTCTGGTAAGCCTCTGTAGCTTGGAGAAGTTTGATCATTTGTTCTGACACAAGCACTGGAAGAGCAAAAAAATATTTTGATACAGCTTGCAAAGTTATCTCAAAACCCAAACTATTGTAATGTGGTGAGGGGAAAACTCCAATTCACCCTATCAAATACTTTTTCCATGTCTAGGGAGACTATTATGGCATGCAGGGTTTATTTAGTTTAAAGATAAGGCTAATATTTGCACAGTTCATGTTGGGTGGAAGGGTCGAGGTTTCCTGCATTTCAGGGAACATTCTGTAAAATATTGGTGCAAGCTCTGGCCAGAACTCTTTGTAGAATTCTATAGGGAAACCATCTGGTCCCAGTTCTGTCTTATTTGGCATATGTTTGAGGGCTTCTTGAAGTTCCGCGGTTGAAATAGGTGACTCCAGAGCCGTTTATTTGTTCTTGATTTAATTTTGGCGAGTCAACTGTGCTCAGAAAAGTTTCAATGCTGGATTTGAAGGGATTAATCTCAGATGAGTAAAGTTTTTTTTTTTTTTTTTTTTTTATAGAATTCCCTAAAAATGTGATTTATTTTTTTCTGGGCTACAGGTTATTGTCCCAGTGGAGTTCTTTGCGCTGTTTTAGTTGGTTTGCTAGAAATCTGCTCGATTTATTGCAAGGTACAAAGTTCTCCAAGTGTAATCTCTGCGGTTGAAATTGCATTTTGATGAGTAATTTCATTTAATTTTTTGTTTTAATTCCCTTAATTCTCAGTAGATGTTCCTCTTGGGAGGTGGCATGAGCTGTCTCCAAAGTTAAAATTTTTTTGTTTAATTCAGTTTTGAGAGCTTTCTCTTGTTTTTCTTTCTTATATGAAGAATAAGATATTTTTTTGCCTGCTTTTGCTGTCTGCCATAGCACGCAGGCTGAGACATCAAGCTGGTCATTTAGTTCACAGAATATTGTCCATTCCTCAAAGTTTGTTTAGAAGGTGGTGTTTTTTTTTTTGTTTGTTTTTTTTTGAGTGTCAGTGACTGGTGCATGGTCGCTGATGGTAATGGGGTGGATCTTGTTGTCAAAGGCGTCACAATTGAAGTGGTCTAGAACAAGAGTGGTGGGCTGGTGAGTAGTAAGCGTGAGGTGATGTGAGCACCAAGCGTTGCAAAGTCCAAAATCACTCATATACTGCTTTATTATCTTGGATGATTGGTAGTTGCATTGACTAGCTGCCCTACTGATTCTGTCCATTTGTGGGTTGAATACCAGGTTGAAGTCCCCTCCTACTACAAATGCTGTGTCTGAGTGGGCCGAAAGTGCTGTGAAGAAGGAGGGGCCATCAACATTTGGACCATATATATTGGCAATACATACTTCAGTGATGTGTGTGGATATGCTGATTATTATAAACCTAGCTTCTGGATCTACAATGGTGATCTTACAAGCAAACCTAATGTTTGCTTTGATTAGTATGGCTAAGTCTCTGTGTTTGGTGTTATTACTAGCTGTGTATGTGTGCGGAAACTATGATGAGCTAAATATACGGTTTCCTGCCTTCGGTGGATGGGTTTTCTGTAGAAGGACAATATCTGCTTGTAAATTGTGTAGGTGTGTTAAAATTTTAAGCCATTTTTAACGTGAGCTGATGCCGTGCAAATTCCAAGTGACAACCCAGAGTGTAAATTGACATAAATGGGTGTGTGCACGTGCGTGTGTGTGCGTGTGTGAATGCGTGGTAGTGCCAGAGGTGAAGTGAGATCCTGTGTGTGGCCAATGTGACTGCAATGTAACTACATATAATTGCACTGCGAACCCCATATGAACATAACATTCATAAACAAAGTATACCACAAAAGAACGGAGTGAAATAAATACACATTTTCCATGGCTGAGAACAACATGGTATACCACATGCAATGTGCATTTGTATATTTTTCCATGATTAACACAGGCTTGAAAGAAAGAATCAATGAGAGTAATTGATGTTACCTTCATCCGTTACCTTAACCATACGATTACCATACCCAGGTGAATCCGATGAACCTCGGGTGGAGAGAAGCGTGTGCTTTAATAGAGCCAAGGGGTGATCTCTGGATCGTGGAACAGCTGGCCGTTGACATATAGTTTGTCCACAGCGATGACAGCACAGGATCCTCTGTCGATGAACTTTCATCAGTCTGAACGGCATCACTTTGTCTTCCAGCTCCACTGAAAGAAACCTTGGAGTAACTTTTGACCAGGACATGTCCTTTGTTCCTCATATTAAACAAGTCATTAGGGCAGCTTTCTTCCACCTGAGAAACATTAGGAAAATCAGAAACATCCAAACAAATTCAAACAAATTTCTAAAAGGCCTTCATTCAGAACACCGCTGTACGAATATCAACAAGAACTAGGAAAAGAGATCATGTCTCTCCTGTGTTAGCTGCTCTTCATTGGCTGCCGGTAAAATCCAGAATAGAAATTAAAATCTTTGTGTTAACATATAAAACTCTTAATGGCCAAGCTCCATCATATCTCAGAGAGCTCATAGTCCCCTACTGTCGCAGTAGGCCACTCTGCTCTCTAGATGGAGGTTTACTTGTGGTTCCTAGAGTCTCCAAGAGTAAATCTGGAGGCAGATCGTTCAGTTATCAGGCTCCTCTTCCATGGAACCAACTTCCAGTATCAGTCGGGGGGCGGACTCTTTAGCAATTTTCAAGACCAGGCTCAAAACTTATGCAATATGTATATATGGAATTTTCACAGCCCTGTTTTGAGGTCATCAGTGTTCCAATAGAATCTGAGAATCATAAGATCTCTGCATGTTCTTCCAATGCCTCTGTGGGCTTACTCCAGGTACACCAGTTTTGTCAGACAGGGACTCAAGGCAGGACTCAGATGCAAACTCTGCCCAGAAACCAAACCCGTGACTTTCTTATTGTTGGACAAAAGCATTAACCACTATGCTGCCACACTGCTAATCAAAAATGTACAAAGCAAAAAAACAAAAAAGCAAAAAACAAAAGGGCAATTCAAATATTTGCTAGATGATCGGTTAATTACATTTTTATTTATTTAATATTCTCCACTGGGGACCTAAAGGCACAGCAAAAGAGAGGGACCTGCTTTTGCTGTTGTCAGATTCGATTATGTCTTCATCAGGGTCCTTATCAATCCCTGGTGTGTCTAAAAGTTTTGATTTACATTAACACATTAACTATTTGTTAGGGTTACAAATTAAATGTCTCATCAATTTCTTATATTTCTATATGTATTTTCACATGGTGGTCCAGGATTGCTGGTCTGGCCTGGAAATTCAGAACGACTCTGACTCCCAGGACTTCTCTCTGCTGACCTACACTGACCTATTGCTCTGTTGCTTCTAAAGAAGATATCTCCCTTTTGTCTACCTCAAAAATTATCAATAAACATAATAAAAAACAGCTGATTATTTTGCCCCCAGTTCAACTTGCAAATTGAGGCCATAACTGCAGCAGTGAGTGTCTTTCCATGCTAATGTAGCTAACTAAGTCAGTCTTTCCATCCTAAGAACATAACTAACTTAAGTTTTGCTCTGTTTGCTTGTCGAGCTTCTCTTAAAGAAATACAGGGTTAGAGTTCTTACCTGAACCCCAGTGAATACTTGTTGCAGGTGCTGCAGGAAGAGTCTATTTCAAGACTCACAAGTGGTGAATTACAGAATTGAGTTTGCAGGGTAACTTCCTACATGTGTTTCAAAATAAAAGCAGTGGTCTTTCAAAACTGACAGCGCTGTAAGCCAATGACAACTCAGGGGGCACATAAGGGGCTAATCAGAGGACAGGGTGGCAGGTGCCCTGCTCCTGGTGCCCACCCACTTATTGCTTTAACTACTCATTAACTGTATTGAATGCCACTCAGGGTCATGATTTGCAGTAAGTTAATGTCATGTTTTTTGATTTACTTTACCTGTACCACTGACTGTGAACTGGTTGGGTAAGATGGTAAACAGTTAAGCATGTGGGAATTAAAACATTTTTCTAGTAACATCACATGACATGACTATTTTACATATATGATTATTCATATTTAAGCAGTGTCCTGTAATTTATGAGTGGACTATGCAAGAATTTAAGTAATCATTTTCTTACTATTAACATTTAATCAACAATTTTGTAAATCATATGCATTAGTTTACTTTAGTCCTTTTTACAGGGAGATCAAGTTCATTTGGAATGATAGTTAATAACAAATAGCAAAGATAAGGATGGATCAACTGGACAAAGTGAGAAGTAGGAGAACTACTTTCGAAAGAAATGTCACTAAAATACAGTTTGTAAATTGTACAGATAAATGTCCTGCCCAATTAGCTAATCTTATCTCTCAATCTTATACAAACACTCCCTATTAAAAAATTGTTTTGAATATATTTTTTTTTGTCTGCAAGTTCCTCATCAATGACACTGGTTCGATGGTCGTAGCAAACTTCCATCAAACATGAAAAAAATTTGGGGTTAAAAGCATGGATTTGTACATCACAAATGCTAAACATCCAAGACTAGACAATTAGTATGGATTCAGTGTATTATAACTTGAAGCTAACCAAATGATCAGTTACGTCAAAACAATGCCTGCACAGTTCTAGCCCTAACCCTGATGCATTTTGGTGTGAGCTCATTTCCAAATTTCAGAGGTGCAAGCAGTTCTTAGTCAGTTTGCCAGTTAGTTATTATATTCCCCTCTCTCACTCACAGTATAGTATGTAGAATATCTTAACGTGATGAGTTTCATAAACATAGTTTCAAAGATATCTTTGATACATATCAATAAATACAGAAAATTTCAGCAGGGCTTGTCTTATAAATGTATTTTGGTTGGGAAATAATCTATATGAGAAAAAATTATTCTGTCTAAAAAATCATGTTTGAACAAGGGAAGTTCGGAGTAGCTTCAGTTGGTTCCAGTTGGTTCCAGTTCTAGTTTTCAACTAGATCCAACAAGCTTTCATTTAGGGATATTTATGTTTGTAGGGGCTTTCCATTTTGTTGCATGTTGATGCACAAGATAAGACTCATCAGCTGCTACAAATAACATGACTATGAATTATTCATCTTTGGCTGTGGTTGCTCAATTGTATGTTTCACGGACAAATAACATTACTGGCTTAAAAAGTGGCTGCGCAGTACTCCACTCTCTGACCCAGTCCCAAAAGTCTGGGTGTGAAGCATCCAGTTTGAGAAAACAAACATGCTTGATTTCACCATTAGTTTTCCGCTACAGTTGTGAAAAACCAAATCAGAGTCAGTTTTAATTTGATTCACGAAGGGCAAGGCCAATGTCCTCTGGCCTGTGCCTCGAATCAATGTACTTTCCCTGACCTTTGATGGAATATGTTTACTGTTTGGTTAGACTTTGTTCGTGTGTTACTATCCATGAGCCGCAACTATTACATCAGCTTATTGCCCCCATATCTTTGAGCATGGGTCATTAGCAGTGCACTGGTTTTCCTGTATGTGAGGGTTCATTATTTACCCTCAGATGCTGCTCTGTAGCTCATTATTGAGCAGTGCATCACTGTGAGTCTCCAACCTAGCACTGATGACAGCATCATTTACTATCCTGCTCCTGTTGATCCTGTTGATTCTGCTGTCACTGCGCTCACTCTCATCCAGGCCTGAGACCTTTTTCAGGCAAAGAACATTCTGAAAGCTTTTCTTGAAGTTGTCAGACAGGAAGGCGTATAGTATTGGGTTGGCACAGCTATTTGCATAGCCAAGGACCACTACAAAGTCAAATGCGCTTTTCACTGCAGAGGTGGGGTTGATGGACCCAGTGACTGATGTGACGTTGAAAATGTAGAAAGGGAGCCAGCAGAGGACAAACACTGCCACCACGATGGATACCATCCGTGTCACTTTACGCTCTGAATGTGTGCGTTTGGAGGAACCAGCTCTAATGCCAGAAGACTTCACCTAAGAAAGGGAAGGACATTCAGTGGCTTAAAAACTAACAGTGTTTAAATAGTGAAACAACAAAACAGCTTCAAGGAACAATTTGACACGACAAAATGCATGCATATTTTTTTCCACCAAAGTTGGATAAGGTCAGAAAAGGTACTGCAGATGTCAACTGCTGTAAATATATCGTATACCAGAGAGTATACAATTTTTTTCTTTGAGATGCATCAGCAAGGGGATGTTACAGACAATCAAGGCCAGTATACAAACAATCCATCGAGCATTTTAACTAAAAGGACAAAACACCTTAAATTTTGCAGCTTAAACAAAGACAAGCTTCTGGATCTGTACAAAGACTTCAGGGCATACCAGTTGTTCACTTTAACATTTTTTAGACATGTTATTAAAGTAATGTCCTGACAGTTCATGTTACAAGATGTTAGTCTGTTCATGAGTACTCACAATATCAGCAGGCTGCCTGCGTTAGGGTAAGGTTAGTAGCTAGGTCTGTCAAAACTTCATGGTGAAAATAAGTAAAAAAAAAAAACTAAACTTAATGGTGCGTTTTAAATAGACAATACTGGTTTTTCCTTCTTCGTCAATTTATTGTGTATGTGTGTGCACAATTGCATGTGTATTACCACACTGTACAAGTACCAGTGTCTGCTTTTCTTTGTGGTAGCGGATTTAGTATTGAAAATACTAGAACTGAATTCGTCTTTGATTTTCATTGGCCCAAATGCCCTTAGATGAGAAATTGAATCCCACCCTAACATATTTCTCAAACATTAATATGTAACATATAGCATACCAGCTTCAGAAAAAAATGTTTAAATACATACACTGAATATAAAAAGCACTGGTAGCAGCTCCTTGTCCAACTAAACATTTTGGAAAACTTGTTCCTTTCAGATTTGACTATACACACTACACACTACTGTATCAAAATAAACAACTTACTTTCTGTAGCCAAAATAACTTATTTTTCTCCTGAATGTGAACATTTTAGTGGCATAACCAGTTATGTAAATTATTAGTTTTTTATTTCTAGGATGATAGAGGAGACAAACAGAAACATAGTTACATTACAATGACACGTGCAGTGGTATGCTCTCACCTTGACTATTATAAGGAGGTAGCACAGACATATGACTGCAAGGGGCAGGAAGAATCCAACGAAAAAGGTGTAGAATATGAAGGCTGTGTAATAGAAGTCCTGTAGCTCTGGCCAAATAATGCCACATACTGGCACCTTATCCAGGCCACTAAAGATCATAGTTGGTAGGATGACTAACAGTGACACAATCCAGACAGTCAGATTAATTAGCTTGGCTACATGTGGCCTCCGCCATTTTGTTGACGTAATAGGATGGACCACAGCCAGGTATCGATCGATGCTCATCACCATGAGACAAAAGATGCTGGTGAACTGATTCAGAGAGTCTGGGAGAGGGTAGAGGAGAAGAGGAAGCAGATGAGTGGAGAAAATAACAGGATTAGCTGAACCTATATTTGATCAGTGAACAGTAATCACAAATCTCAAATGTTACAAGAAGCCACTTCAAATACTTTGTTGGTTAGTAGTGGAAACCTCTTTGCAAATTAGATGAAAAGATTGTTCCTATATTTGTCTATCAATATTTTCATTCATCCAGGTCATTGTTCCTTCTCTCAAAATTGATTCGTGGACAACTGGACTTGTATTTGTCTATGAAAAGTCAGACTAGTGTGGACTAGTAGACCAACAAGCATGAACTGATGAAGCCCCTTGGATAAGAGGCGAAACATTTTCATAGACAAATACAAATCCAGTTGCCCATGAATCAATTTTTCTATATTTGACTCTTAATATGACATAGCAATCTTCAGTGGATATGAAGACTGGGGTTATGGGGAACAACTATCCTGCCTCGTAATAATGAGTCTGAACATCTAAAGTTCAACAATACACCTGTATCTATTTTGTTTAATGAATACAGAAATATTGAAATGACAAGTCACCATAGCAGATGAGGTAATAGTAATACTATGTGGTCATATTTTTTGTCGTAATTTTTAAAACAACTCAGTGCTTTTAGGTGTATAGGTTCAGAAGTCTGGGCAGGCATGGTGTTCCCTCGCTTTCTGTGTGTTAAGAGAACAGTCTCTAAATCGGTCTATAAATTGCATTATTTGCCCAAAATCTTTGTAGCAACAGCTGACCTTTTCTTAAGGTCACCACAAGCCTCTGCTTGAAACCCACCTACAGTCATGATCACCCTGCACAGAGCCTCCCCAAATGGCCAGTACACCAGTGCCAACTGCAGTGCTATGAACGGCAGGCTCATCATGCACAGAACATCTGCCACTGCCAGATTGAGGATGTAGATGTTGGTCACTGTCTTCATTTTGGCATAACGCAGGATGACATAGATGACCAAGGTGTTGCCACAAAGCCCCACAGCGCATACCACAAAGTAGATGAAGGTGATGACAATAGAGCTGGTCTTGTCCTGGTGAGGTTCTCTGGTCTTGGAGATATTCAAATCCAGGTCAGACTCATTCCTTTGGATATAGCTGTCATACAGGAGGGGCTCAGAGATGAAGGTGTTAGGAGTGGTTGAGAGGGATGGCCACGGATCCAAAGCCATGTTGGGTTCTAGAGAATCAAAAGATTCTAAACCTCCAAAAATGGTGAGATGCTCAGCAATGGTAGATTCTAATTGGTTTTGTGTGAAAGATACATTCATAAAAATATAGATTTTTATGCACTGGGGGGTGGAAACAAGAGCTCTGGGACAAGCCTGGGGTGCTTGGAGTTTGAAAAGTTGGTGCCTGAGGGCTCTTGGTATTGGGATGATTGAGGATTGTACATGAAGATGCACAAGCATCACATCCCAGCAATATAGAGATGGGGGAAAAAGCAAGATGGATCTATGGAGAGACAGACAAAACAATAACAGCTTTGGCTGAGAATATATAGAGTATATCATAAAATAAATAATATTAGTCGTGTATGATTCTTGAAAATATTTTTAGATTTCTCTTTAAGTCTTCAGATTTACATGTTACATGTAAGATGTGATAGCAGCAATGTAAAACAATAATTGCAACTGTTACCAAGACAGACATGTTTACTTCTTCCGCTGCTCTACTTTCTTCTGTGCTGTATTTTTGTGATTATAGCAAGCATTTTTCAGACAAGCATATAGAAAATATGTCAAATTTTTGACACAATGATTATTTCTCTGAAGAAAACTGAGCAGCTTATGCTTCATTTGAGAAAAAGCAGATGGGAAAAAAATCTGGCAGTCATATTTTAAACTCATACCATAAATACAGTGGAAACTTTAGTTTTGTTCATGAGCATCATAGCAAACACACATCTATATCATGATATTCACAAGCATTCATTGTCAAAATGAATGATGAAGTCTAGATAAACATATAACAAGTTAGTCGGGCAGCTTTCTTCCACCTGAGAAACATTAGGAAAATCAGAAACATCCTTTCTCAGGATGATGCAGAAAAAATAGTCTATGCATTTGTAACTTCTAGGCTGGACTACTGTAACTCATTACTATCTGGATGTCCAAACAAATCTCTAAAAGGGCTTCAGTTCATTCAGAACACTGCTGCACGAATATTAACAGGAACTAGGAAAAGAGATCATATCTCTCCTGTGTTAGCTGCTCTTCATTGGCTGCCAGTAAAATATAGATAAGAATTCAAAATCCTTCTTTTAACATATAAAGCTCTTAATGGCCAAACTCCATCATATCTCAGAGAGCTCATATTTGCTTACTGTCCTAGCAGGCCACTCCGCTCTCTAGATGGAGGTTTACTTGTGGTTCCTAGAGTCTCCAAGAGTAAATCTGGAGGCAGATCGTTCAGTTATCAGGCTCCTCTTCTATGGAACCAACTTCCAGCATCGGTCCGGGGGGCGGACTCTTTAGTAACTTTCAAGACCAGGCTTAAAACTTTCCTGTATGACAGAGCTTATAGTTAAAAAGTTAAAGTCCTCTACTCTTTAGCTATGCTGCTGTAGGCCTAGGCTGCCGGGGGAAGGACTGAGCTTCTCTCTCTCTCTGTCTCTCCCTGTCACCCTCTCTCCCCCTCTCCCTCTTTCTCTCTCCCTCCGTCTCGCTCGCTCTCCTTTCCTCCCCTCTTGCATGCGTTGATAAAAACCATCCTTCTTAAAAAAAACACAGTTTATTTATACTGCATTTATTAACCATGTTCTGCCTAAGTCTCTGTCTCTCCCAGTTGCTCTCCTCTCTCTCCCTGTCCTCATCCTGCAGGTGTTGACTCATCGCCATCCCATGTTCCTGCAACACCTACTGGTCCCATATTTCATGAATTCTGTGCTACAGCTCAACTCCATGAACTTCATGTAGCAACATGTTCCTGCATACACCCCCCCCCCCCCTCCAATGCCTGTCTCACTCTCTCTCTCTCACTCGCTCTCTCTCTCCCACTCTCAACCCAATCGGTTGAGGCAGATGGCCGCCCCCCCTGAGCCTGGTTCTGCTCGAGGTTTCTGCCTCTTAAAGGAAGTTTTTCTTTAAATAAATGTATAAAGAGTTTGGTCTAGACCTGCTCTATATGTAAAGTGCCTTGATGTAACTTTGTTATGATTTGGCGCTATACAAATAAATCTGATTTGATTTGATTTGAATCTGATTTGATAAAGCACACGTAGTCAAGGTCACGTGTGTGTATATGTGTCTATGGATGCCCAATGTATGTTTGCATGCAAAAAGGTATAGCTGCGCTGCTGAAGACAAATGTTTATTCAATTGATCATGGGAACAAACAGCTCTGACACTGTGGAAGGTTCACTCATTTTTCTTCTGTAGTGACAGAAGCCAACTCAACATGGACAACCAGACTAGTTTTTGCTTTTATAATTTATCCAAATTTATGGTTGGCACATATGGGGGTAAATGTAGCTGTTATCAGTGGGTTGATATCTATAAAAGTATTTTTCAATTGTAAATGTATGTAATGTAAATAAACAGCAATTTGTTTTATTAAGTGCGAAATAGAAAGGATGTATCCTCAAAGCTTTGATTTTATGTGCACATAAGTGAAAAACCCCAAATGTGTTCAGTGAGGGTTTACACAATAAAAAACAGATAAATATCTCAGTGAATTACCATATTGTCGAGAGAGATTGACATTGGTAAGACCACTCTTCTAGTGACCATTTGTCTCTTTTGTCTAGCAATGGAGATTAATCCATTATGATATGACACATTTGACTGATAAAATGTGACCTGAAGTATGTCTCTAACTGATTTACTGAGCAGCTAATAGCTTTGGCAATGCATGTATCTATTCATGGCAACAATTAATAGTATATCCCACCAATAACAATGAAAAATCTCATTCTTAACCCATTACTAAATACTCAAGTACTATCAAAAATTCGCTCTAATTTCGTGAAGATTTGCCTATTTCAAAAGCAAAATTCTGAAGTAGTGGCTTAGTGGCTTTTGGGAAGAATTGTTTTTGGAGCCACTAAAGAGAAAACTGTGTTTTCAGATGTGTGTCTGTGTCTGAGAGAGAGCGAGACTTAATTAAAAGTTGCGATCAGCAATAACAAGGGGGACAACAGAAGACAAGTAGGTGATAGCCAAAGGTAAATTTCATGTGCTGCTATGAAGAAGTAAAGGTTTTGTTCAAATAATGACATATAAAGCCTTGTGCACCATATGAATCTGAACTAATTTTAGTTAACATTACTTACCTTAAAACAGTAAACCTCATTCTCAGATCAGCATGTCCATAACGGTAAGATGTTCCTCGGGGGAAAGTCCATAGTACAAACGCCGTGACGCAGCACAGGGTTGCTGGAAAGCTGCATGGCACCGATCTCACCACAATGTTTAACTGGCCATTGATTGGTGATTACAGCCCTCTACATCTCGCATCACATTAACCTCACACAAATGCCATATAGTTGTATAGTATATATAACTCTCAGAGTCTTCTTTTTTTTTGTTTATTGGCTCGTACGTTGCAACATATTAATTTGTGACGTATTTTAAGAAGTTCATAAATAGGAAAAATAAAGAAATTATTTATATAAGAAATTAAATTTCAGACTGTTCTCCAGAAAATATTGAGCAATTGCACTTAAGAATTTTCTTATGAATTTCTTAATTTAGAATTTAGGACAATCCTCAAGATCTTTCTTGAGAACAGAATGGAGAATCCGATCCCTGATTAGTGTGGAGGACCAAAAGGGACAGAATGAAATATAAATAAATCTTTAAATAATTACTTAAACATGTCATTAACCCTCCTGTCGTGTTCGGGCCAAACCTGACCAATTTACAATAAATATTGTTTTACATCTGATTGCCTCAAAGCCTTATGATATCCTCCACACTATGCACTTAAACATATAAAAGTGATGATCATCACTTTCATTGAATTTTGAGTGTTTTAATCAACCTTGTTACACCTGTGGTGTTCCCGGTCAAAAGTGACCACCATAGGAAATGAGTATCCAGGGTTTCCATGGGTATCCAGACTATATTCATCTATCAGACAGAAAACATCCCCATACACACCACCCCAACTCACTGACTCACTCACACACACATTTCAGACTGAACAATGTCTTTTGTGGGTACACATCTCTTTTCTGCGCTTATGTGCCAATCCTCCCATGTGAACGGAGGGTTAATTAATTAAAATGGGAAATAAATAATTAAATTTTTCTTTAATTCATTAACATTCCAGTTCATTTAATGTAAATATACATATACATAATATATACAAATGAATTATTTCACTATTTATTTATTTACCTGTTGCAGTGCTTCATTAATTAATTTTATCTGTCAAAGTCTCACTCACTCATCTTCATCTGCTTTATTCATTTCTGGGGCTGCTGCAATCCTAGCACACACCATTGGATGCGGTACACCCTGGATAGGTCGCTGGTCCATTGTAGGGCCAACACACAAAGACAACCAGCAACTCACACGCTGCCATGTTGCCCTATCTGTCACCCATCAAAGTCAGTGGGCAGGGCTAATGCGAATCGAGTCTAATTGATTGCTTTAGTTTGAAGCCCGGAAGTCTTTCAAACATTGCAGCTACGTAGGATGTGTTTGAACTTACAACATGGTCCGACTCCTCATCACTCACAGCTGACTGCAGGTCTGTCTTTCTGCACAAAAACACATACCCAAACAATAATGAATAATGTTAGACTAGGCATAATATCTGGACGAGACCAGCAATTCAAAAGCTGAAAACTCATGAATTTAGTGTAAATACCTCTGACCACTTTATCACATGCTCCTCCTGATAGACTTCATTGATACTCCAAACAAACTGGTTTACCAAAAAGAAGTCAGTGCTCCAGAACTGCAGTCGGTATGTTAAATGCCAAACATCCCGGTCCTTGTGTGTGTGTTTGTGTCTGAAATGGTAGAGTACTACTTCTAAATTTGTGATCAATATCTTGGTCGGAAAGTGCAGAAATAATGCCACACAACTTGGCATTGGCATAAATTCCTCTGCTTTACACGTTACATGCTCTGGGTCACTTCCACATACTCGGCAAGGTCTAATATGTCTTTCACCAACTCCTGAAAAAAGTTGAAACACAATAGCCACAATGTTTTGAAAGACTTCAAGGCTTCAATCAAAAGTAATCAATTAGACTCGATTCGCGTTAGATGTGTTTGCATAGTGAAATAATGAATATATATAATAGATTATACATGTTTACATTAAATGAACTGGTATTTTAATGAATTAATGAAAATTTTTATTATTTATTTCCCATTTTAATTAATTAATGACACATTTGAGAGATTATTTACAGATTTATTTATATATTTAATTCTGCCCCTTTTGGTCCTCCATATATTAGTAGCCCGAAGCTTGATTGTTGAGTGAAGTCCCCCGATGTAAGTATCCCAAGAGTAATCTTGACAGCTACCAAACTTCCAGATATCCAGTGGAAGTGCATAATTTGAAAAGAGCATTTCCGCTAAGAAAACAGGATCCAAGTTTTGAAAATTGCAATCTAGAAAGAATAACAGTGCGGCAAACAAACATGCAGAAACACACACACACACAAAATTCGAAACATGCGTATTGTATTTAGCTGACAGTAGCTGTTAATGATACTAGCAATAGGCGGGGCATGCAATGTCATAGATACGCCAAACGGGAAGTAGGAAGTAAATGTAAAGGAGTCGAGACACTCGTGGGAACAAGTAAGTATATTCGAAACTAATGGCACAAAACCCCGATAACACAAGCGGGGAGGAGAATGAATGCATGTTTTATGAAGATGTCACAAACGGCGTGTGAGGATTTTTTTTACAACACGAATGAGTACGTATTCGGGTTGTTGGCTTTTGTCTCCACGTTAGTTACGTCATTTACTGGAATAGTTTGCGAACTGCGTGTGTGTGTCCGTTTGGAACGCAGATAGACGTGGACACTGTACTTCACACGGGTAAACGGCAGTAATTAACCCAAATCGAAACTGTTTTCGGAATAACACTCATTTGTTGAAGACAATTACTTGATGCTAGTTCAAGCTCAACTTGGAACAGCAAAGATGCTAAAGCTAGGTCCTCATAACACATGAAATATATTCTGTAAAAGAATAAGCATGGAAGTTCTCATTTCATAATGGTGGTACGTTAATGACATCAACAGTCACTGTCAGTAGTCTGAACATCGTGGTACTGTGTTCTGTGTATTCTTTTCTTGCATCTTTTTAATTTATTGTGAAATTGTTAGCACATATTAGTCTAATGTGAGCAAAAGAAATGACTCTTGCTCATTTAATTAGCCAAGTTTAGAGTCACAGTGGCTACCTGACAGCAAAGTCTACATGATTGCTTTGAAGAAAATATAAGCATCATCCATATAACCATATTAGCCATTTAGGCAGTAAAAATATAAACTGTCTTTTACAGTATTGCAGGGGACCGTTCTTGTATTCACAACATGACAACATTTATGTCATGTACTCTTCAGATGAGAAGTAAATAAAGAAGTTGATGATAATGAAATCCTAAGCAAACAGGATTTACTCAAGACTTATTTGCTTTCTTGTGTTCTGAAGCAAACATATCACACTAGTTCTACAAAGGCTTAGATATGCATGTTGATTGAAAATGAATGTACCCCTTTTTATTCATCTGTTTGTTCGCTTGTCATTGTTTATACTATACATCTGTGACAAGCTTAGGTAAAGAGTAGTGATCGTCTTGCTTTCACGTGTCACTTTTATTATAAATACTGTGTTCAAGATGGAGACAATGTTTGCTTTGGGCATGTAGGAGTAATCAAATGCAGGGTATTTACTGGGAGATTGCTTTCCTGTAGCTTTCAAAGTTTCTTTGGAATGATAACCTGTATGTGTGCTATGACTAGGTCTGGGGCCATGCTTGAAGGCTACAGAACTGTAATCCAGGCTCTGCTGGGGACTCTGTTCACCTGGGGTCTGACTGCTGCTGGAGCAGCCCTGGTATTTGTCTTCTCCAGCCGTCAGGTACTGATTGTCAGTTTGTGTTGGATCAAACTTGTGCCCTTTTGCTTTCTTTGAACTGCTGCCTCACAGGACATGTTGCATTTTTTTTCTTTTAAGTCAACAGTAAATGGTTCAATGAAAGATTATATGTTACATTGTCAGTGTTTGGTACAATTAATCTGACGAAGTTGCATATTATCTGTCTTGTCTGGCATTTTTAGAAGCGCATCATGGATGGAAGCTTAGGCTTTGCAGCTGGGGTGAGTTTACACACGTACAGTTACAGTATAGATACAGAAACGTGTATCTAACCCTAACCCTAACCCTAACCCTTCAATTTCTCAGCGTATCTGCATGGGTTTCCTCCAGGTCCAAACAAGTGAGTTGTTAAATAACTCTATAAAGAGTTTGGCTGAGATATGTTCTATGTAAAGTGCCTTGATGTAGTTCTGTTATGATTTGGCACTATTACAGTTGTTGCTGCTAAGGATGTTATTTGGTTTAGGGGGCAAACACTTTTTCACACAGGACCATGTAGGTTTGGATTTTTTTCGCCCTTAATAAAAATCTTCATTAAAAAATTGCAAAAAGTACAGTTTGTGCACCAACCTTTGTTTATGTTTGCCAAGATTCCACCCCCGCGAGTCTTTCCTGACAGATGGTTGCGATCCACTCAGAAGAGTAGCAGTCCATCCAGCTGGAACGCAGAGTCCGGCATGTTGTTGTTGAGCCATTTTTCTGTAAAGCAGAATACTGCACAGTTTCTCATCTCCTGGGAAAAACCCAGCCTTAGACGGAGTAAATCCACTTTGTTGTCCGGACAAGTGCGGACATTTGCCAGAAAGAGTGATCCTCTTCCCCCTCTTCTGTTTCAGAGCATTCCGCTACCTCTATCTTCCAAGCTGCTGCGCTCTTCTGCACCAGTCTGCTGTCCTCACTAGTCATAGTCTTCCTTTCATAGACTTGTGCACAGGGGCGACCTGTGTTGCAAACCTGTTCTTGATGTCAATAAGTTCTGCAAAACTATACATTAAGCGCTTGTTTGCACGAGCACGACTAAAAATAGGCCTTTCACCGGGAGCTTGAGAAGACACTGCACCAACGCGCGCCGCTATCTTGTTCGGTATTTGCCGATGGGTTGTTCTGGGGAGGAGTGGGGGTTGTTGTGGGTAAGTTGCAACATTTCACAACAGTTGAAAAAGTTAGAGACCGTGCTTGTTGTTTTCCGGGGGACAACTCAACTTCCCCAGTAGAAGTTAGCTGTACTGGGGCAAGGAAATAAATCTGGGCTCTGTTAAGCTAGCAAAATGCGACATCGCCTCCTTCTCGTCCTTCCTCCATCCACCTAGTTATCCCTCAAAGATACAATACTATGAACTCCACCGGTCTTGTTCATCAGTTGTTTCCTCTCAGCTGAGGCTTGAAATTCACCCACTTTTTCTTGACACTTGCGCCATTTCTGTGTCTGTCCCACCGCGGAGACAGCCTTGGCCACTTTTTCCCACCCTCTAGACTTATTTTCAGTTGTTATTCATATATTGACTATTTTCCCAAGTAGTAATTTGTTTCTTCCATTAATTACCTCAATAATAATCTCAAGATCCTGCTTTGACAAGTTTGACCGTTAATTTATAACTAACATCTTTTTAAATGTTTATTATTTTCTATGATGCAACATATTGATTTGTGATGTATTTTAAGAAGTTCCTAAGTAGGAAAATAAAGATTTGTAAGATTTGAGACTGTTCTTAAGAAAATTTTGAGGAATTGCATTTCAGAACTCTCTTAACTTCTTAATTTAGATCTTAAGGCATTACTTAAAATCTTTCATAAGAAAAGATTGGAGAATCTGGCCCCGGGAAGGGGGCAAACACTTTCTTGCACCACTGTAAATATATTTGATTTAAGTTGAAAAGCCTCATGGTACTGGGAATGAATGATTTTCTGTACCTTTCCCTGCTGCATTGTAAGGTATTAGCAGTCCACTGTTGTGGTTTTCTCTGATCCACTATAGTGTTATGAAGAGAATAGTCCGAGTATTTTAAGATGGTGTCTGCATTTCTCTGTGTGCATCACTCAACCATGCCCCCAGTGAATCTAATCTGGTTCCAATCACATAGCCAGCTCTTTCCACCAGTTTGTCCAGCCACCTTGCATTCTTTTGTTTTATGTTGCTTCCCCACTAGACCGCAGTTTAGAACAGTCTACTTTCCAGCCCAGCCTGGACACAATACTGCCACAGAAATAATTTGTGCCACTCCAAACAGTTCCTGTCTGCCATAAGACAGAGGGACTTTTCGAGGGTCTCCACGGGCCTCTAATTTTTTTTTGACACACAAAACAAAAAGACAACAACACTACACACTAATTATCCACGCAACAAACATGCTCTCCAGTCCCCAATCATACCCCGTTGATCAATGTTGTATTTAGTTATGAGTGAATAAATGAATGGTCGTCATTTATAACAACATTTATTTCCTTTTATTGATCAAAATTATTACATAAAAAGTTCACCTTATCATCTAATTGCCTCATTGTTCTTCGTGGTGGTGGCTATTTATAAAGCACTGTTTAGAATCCATGTAGCCGTCTTTAGAAGGATTTTGGGAGAATTCCTCTATATCGGTAATGAAACCATGGAGACTGCCATGTTGCCGGTCTGTTGTCATAAATCAGCTACTCTATTGGTCTAGCACCATCACGTGACGACTCGTGCCACCACTCACGAACCAAAATCTTATTACGCCCTGAAGAAGCTAGTTCTGAATGAAATGCTTCGCCATAAAGAGTGGGCAGGATTTTTTGCTGTTGGCCTAGATATCTTTGATCATATCTTCTCCTTCTGTTGAATATTTTTAACTATCGTCAAAGAAATAGCTTTACAAACAGTGCTAGGCTCCACAGCCAAACCTAAACTACTTACTTTAATGTGTTCTCTGAAGTTTGAAGTTGAGTTCTTGTAGGCTGAAATGTCACGTTTTGGGCAGACAGGCATCTTCTTCCTTGTGTAAATCTGAATTGCCATTGCTAACATCCAGTCTGGCGTTTGTGTTCCAGTGTGTGCACGATCCACAAACGTAGTTAGTGGCTACATTTGATTGGTGAAACACGGTCATATGAGTCTTTGGAAGTCTTCCTGACAAAACAAAAAAAATGGTTCGTGCATTGATTGACAAATGGCCAAAAAAGTAGCGAGCGGAATGTACGCCATGGTAACGGAGTGAAAGTAGCATTTCTTTTTCGTAAATATACTCAAGTATAAGTAAGACGTGTATCGTATTAAAACTATTCTTACAGGCTTCTGGTTTGACGAGCTAGGTGATGGCAGCGTAGGAAAGTTGCTCCCGATATTTTGAAGTAAAAATTGCCTGCAACAGCTTGAGTATGTAAGAAATTTGAATACAGTAACCCCTCGCTATGTCGGAGTGAAATGGAGGATACGGAATTGGACCACGGCCAGGAGTAGATGGAAGAAGCAGGTCTGGGCCTTATCCTGAAAGAACTAAGGAAGTTAATTTGGTTTACACCTGGATGCAGATTTAGAGGGATGCTCCAGAAGAGAGAATGTCAGAATCCACGCAGTCAAAGAGGGAGTGGAGGAGAACTCTCCGATGGTGGGTTATGTTGAGCATTTGCTGCAGGAAGGACTGGATCTCCAGGCCTCTTTTGAGTTGCGAGTGGAGAGAGCTCAACGCGCCTTGACATCGAAGCCACCACTGGGAGCTCCACCGAGGTCCATTTTGGCAAAATTGTCAAGCTACAGGATGAAAAAGTTGGCTTGGCAAAAGCAGGGATTTCAACTTCATGGAAAAAGTGTTAATTTGGATCATGACTACCTGCCTGATGTGTTGAAAAAGCAAAAGGAATATGCCTAAGTGAAATCAGTACTGAAGGAGAAGAAAATCAGATTTCAAACTCAGTTCCCGGCCTAGTTTAGAGTCTTCTCCCTGGATAGGACAATGCTGTATGAATCAGCGGAGGGGGCGACCAGGGACATGGCAAAGAGGGGGTTCTCGGTCTCTATTATTAAACACCCAGAATCTGTGCTGGAGCTTTGCAGTATTTGGGTTGGTGCGAGAGGGTTTTCCTTTTTTCTTTTCAAAGTCGAGGTGGTGACTGGATGGATACAGAGCATGTTAAATTGAAAAGAATGGGCTTTAAGTATCACTTCTCATCCGTCATATGCAACTGGCTGCAATATCCAGTTAAATTTAAAGTAATATTATAATATAATAATAATATATAATCAATAATATAATAATTTAAAGAGTAGAGGACTTTAGCAATTTTCAAGACCAGGCTTAAAACTTTCCTGTATAGCAGAGCTTATAGTTAAAAAGTTAAAGAGTCCGCCCCCATGACCGATACTGGAAGTTGGTTCCATAGAAGAGGAGCCTGATAATTGAAAGATCTGCCTCCAGATTTACTCTTGGAGACTCTAGGAATCACAAGTAAACCTCCATCTAGAGAGCGGAGTGGCCTACTAGGAAAGTAAGGAACTATGATCTCTCTGTGATATGATGGAGCTTTATATGTTAAAAGAAGGATTTTGAATTCTACTCTATATTTTACTGGCAGCCAATGAAGAGCAGCTAACACAGAGAGATATGATCTCTTTTCCTAGTTCCTGTTAATATTCGTGCAGCAGCGTTCTGAATTAACTGAAGGCCTTTTAGAGATTTGTTTGGACATCCAGATAGTAATGAGTTACAGTAGTCCAACTAACTTGTTTTATGTGAGTGATAAAGTCCTAGTCAAAAATTACTCCAAGGTTTCTTACAGTGGAGCTGGAAGCCGAAGTGATGCCGTCCAGACTGATGAGATGATTAGATATTATTTTTCTGAGGTGCTTAGGGCCGAGTACAATAACTTCTGTTTTGTCAGAGTTAAGAAGTAAAACATTTTCAGTCATCCAGACTTTTATGTCTTCAAGACATGTCTGCAGTCTGACTATCTGAGTGACTTCATTTGGCTTCATTGATAAGTACAGCTGAGTGTCGTCTGCATAGCATTGCTGTGTTTCCTGATAATGTTGCCTAGAGGAAGCAGATAAAGCGTAAAGAGGATTGGTCCAAGTACCGAACCCTGCAGGACTCCTTGACTGACTACAGTACATGAGGAGGAGCTGTTGTTAACATGAACAAACTGATGTCTATCTGATAAGTAGGATTTGAACCACCTTAGTGCAGTTCCTTTAATCCCAATTTCATGTTCCAGTCTCTGTAGTAAAATATTATGGAGTCGAAAGCAGCACTGAGATCTAGAAGGAGAAGTATGGAGGCTGATCCATTGTCTGAAGAGATTAGAATGTCATTGGAGACTTTAACCAGTGCTGTTTCTGTGCTATGATGGGCTCTAAATCCTGACTGAATCTCTTCAAGCAAACTGTTCCCATCCAGATGGTCACATAAGTGGTTTGCTTCTGCTTTCTCAATGATTTTTGACATGAATGGAAGGTTCGATATAGGTCTATAGTTTGCCAAAACATCTGGATCAAGATTAGGCTTTTTAAGCTGGGGTTTGATGACCGCGGTCATAATAACATACATAACCCAGAAATAAAGTCAGATTAATCAAATCTAGAATGAACGGCTTAAATAAAAGATCTCTTTAAAGAGGCTAGTTGGTACTGGGTCTAATAGAGAGGTTGATGGTCTGGATGATGAAACTATAGAAGCTAGCTCTGAGAGATTAAGAGGTGAGAATGATTCCTGATCTGAAAGAGGCATTGCAGCTGATTCAGGAGTTGCTGTATTCAGTAGGATATTTTTATCTAACGTAGGCAAGAGCTGATAAATTCTTTCTCTGATAGTGACAATGTTATCTGTAAAAAAGTTAATAAAATCATCACTGCTTAGAGTTAAGGGGATCACTGGTTCAACTGAGCTATGGCTCTCTGTCAGCCTGGCTACAGTGCTGAAGAGAAACCTGGGGTTGTTCTTGTTTTCTTCTATGAGTGCTGAGTAATATTTTCTTCTTGCGCTGCTGAGAGCTTTTTTATATGTTTTTAGGCTATCTTTCCAGGCTCTGTGAGACTCTTCTGACTTACTGGAACGTCAATTTCTTTCTAATTTCCTTGATGTCTGCTTTAAGGCACAAATTTGGGAATTATACCAGGGAGCCAGCCTGCTCAATTTGAATACTTTCTTTTTGAGAGGGGCGGCATTGTCGAGATTTGAACACAGTGTGGCCATAGTGCTAGTCACAAGGTTATCAACCTGCGTATGGGAGAAATCCTAATTTGAATTTAGATATTGTTGGGAATGGTGACCGAATGTTCTCTTTAAATTTAGCCACAGGAGCTTCAGATAAACATCTTCCATAGCTGAATTTATTCCTCAATGCTGTGGAGCCCATTAAGTAAACTCAAATGTAATAAGGTAATGGTCAGTCAGGAGAGAGTTTTGGGGAAGAATTGTTAACTTGTCAATTTCAATTCTATATGTTAGAACAATCACGGATATGACTGTAGAAGTGAGTGGGTTCATTCACATGCTGGGAAAAGCCGATTGAGTCTAGTAGGGAAAGAAACCAAGAACTAAGGCTGTCGCTTTCTACATCAACATGTATATTGAAATCACCCAATAGGAATTCTGAGTACGGACCAGGTGGACGGTGTACTGTAACTAACAACTGGTTTTTCACCTTTCCAGTCTGAGTGGGAAAGACTAAGAGTGAGGCTTTCAAAAGACCTGCAGCCAGATTTTTGTCTGGGGTTGATTAATAGGCTTGACTGAAATATTGCAGCCACCCCCCTCCTCGACCTGTGGTACGAGGGATATGAAAATTAACATGAGTTGGGGGTGTGGCTTTATTAATGCTAACATACTCATCCTGCTGCAGCCACGTTTCAGTTATACAAAATAAATCAATATGATGATCAGCAATGAGATCATTTACTAGTAGACATTTTGATGATAATGATCGAATGTTCAACAGTCCACATTTGATCGCAGTGTTATTTAAGACTGACTTTCAGTTAGATAGATAGATAGATACTTTATTTATCCCAGACTGGGAAATTGCAATAGGTGATTGTTTTTAGCTCCTCTTCTTTTTAGTTTGGGTTTATTATTTTATTAAGTTTATTAACTCTAAATTTAGGTTGTCGGTCGACTGACACTTTTTCTATAGACCTAAACGACTATGCCTCTAATCACAGTTACCTCATCATTTAACAAGGGGGGCAAATAACTTTTTAACAGACGATCATGTTTGGATTGTATTTTTCTCTTAACAATTAAAATCATCACATAAACACTGCATTTTATGTTTACTTGGGTTATGTTTGTGTCATTTTTAATTTTTTTTGATGAGCTGAAACAGTTGAGTGTGACACATGCAAAAAAGTAATAAATCAGGAAGGTGGCAAATACTTTTTCACAGCACTGTAACCCAACATGATATAAGTGAAATTTGAAATGTTTTGGGCTCTGCAGAATGTTGAAATCTGTGGCTTAAAATTCCATTTTTTGTCAATGGAATTTGTTGGAAATCAGTAGCATTATAGCTTCTTTTTTATGACTTTTCCACTCAGTGACAATTTATGTTGCTCGAGGGCATCTACCGTTGTTTTTAATGTCGTAGTGCTCTGATTTGCTGTTGCATTTAGTTATATACGGTTTTATTCAACTGTTTGCTGTTTTGTTTTGCACTCAGGGCCACCATACACAAGCACTGTTATGTGTACAAAATAAAAGTCTCTATGAATCATTTACACCCCTCAACTGCAAATTAACATCATAGAGCTATCTTTCTTATTTGAACTTCACTGTGATATTGTGGTATTTTTTCTAATTTTCCTCTTTCCCCTTAATTTTGTTTCTCTCAGGTAATGCTGGCTGCCTCCTATTGGTCATTACTTGCACCGGCGATTGACATGGCAGAAGATTCTGGGAAGTACGGCTCATTTGCATTTGCACCTGTCAGTATAGGATTCACACTGGGAGCAGCCTTTGTCTATTTTGCTGACGTTGCCATGACCCTGCTGGTAAGAATTTCTTGCACACTATATATTTGCCTGAATAGTATTTCGTGTAATATATCTACATTTTGAATAATGAACATACGTCAGTTTTTGGAGAATTATTACATTATTAAGACAAGTGTTGATTGTTTATGGATTAATGTGGTTGCTAGGAAAAATAGAGGAAGGTGGGGGGGTGGATATGCAGAATTGATCCAGAGAGCTAGAAAAACAGGGAACCATTTTGCTTTCAAAGCATTGTGACAGATACAGATATACTGTGACAGTAATAATAATGACCAGAATCTCACATAAAGCGGACATTGAAGCTCCTGCAAAATAAGGAGTAATAACGCCAAAACAGAAGAAACGACTGGCAACTAGTTTACTCTTAATACAGAAATCTTCCAAGAGCAATACTGAGAAATTTGAGGTACACTTAACATACAATAGTAGTAAGTTCACAAAATGGATAGTAGTCTGCATCAGTCATGTTCTGGGAACACCAAATGCCTTTCTGTCTGTCTTCCTCTGTTTTCCTTACCCTATCCATGAATGAACATCATAATAGGAAAAGTGAATGGTTTTTCAAAACTCTATAAATTCTCTGACTCCTCAAACTTGTCCCTAAAATGAACAGCCATGTGCTCTTTAAAGCAATGCCCTAGTATTCTGACAAATAGAAATAATCAATCATCACAAAATAGGAGGAGGCAATTAGATAACAAAGATAAGAAACCTTTTTGCAGGTTTCTGTTTCCTCAGTTTATAATATCATTAAGAAATAGCATATAAGAGACAGTTTAAAGTGGAGGCCAAGGTAAGGTCTGGAAGATCAATCAATCAATCAGTCTTTATTTGTAAAGCACTTTTCATACACCTGCATACAGGCACCCACACTCCCCCATGCTACCCCACCCCACGAATGCGCGCACACACGCACACACACACACACAGTAGATACTAGCTGTCTGTATAGAGACATGGCAGCACCCTGAGGATCGAGGTGAAGAAAGGCCACCTGAGGGAGCCATGCGCCCCGAGAGGCGTCACAGCATATGGTCCCAGGGGGTGCCACGCCCTCAGACCCCAATGGACCAAGGTAGACTTCACACAAGGTGCAGATCCCCCTAGTCCTCCATGCCTGGATGACCTCCAGGGCGATGTCCCCACGGGCAGACCAGACACACCTCTCAGTGTGGATGGCTCCTATTAGGAAACACTGGAGTAAAAGACTTAGAGACTAAAAACAAAGTATGCTAAAAGAATTAAGGAGTAAAAGAAATCAATTAAAAGCCAAGCTAAAAAGGTGAGTCTTGAGCCTCCTTTTAAAAGAACCAAGAGTCTCTGTGGTCCTGATGTTCTCTGGCAAGCTGTTCTATACTGTAGGTTAGGGATGTAATGGCTGAATGGAGCCTCCCCATGGGTTTTAGTTCTAACTTTTGGAAGGATTAAAAGGCTGGTGACAGAGAACTTCAGGATCTGCAAGGGTTGATATGATAAAAGCAGGTCAGATAAATAATAAGGCCCAAAACCATTAAGACATTTAAAAATTAATAAGAGCATCTTAAAATCTATCCTGAAACACATTGGGATATCCATGACTTTATATCTAAAATACAATTCAAAAGGACATCAATTGGCCCAGTGTCATCAGGAGACACAGCAATGTGTCATCTGCATAATGGTTAAAGGTGGTGCTATGTCTCCTGGTGAAGTCCCCAAGGGGAAGCATATATAAATTAAAAAGAACTGGACCTAAAATTGACCCTCGGGGCACCCCACATTTGGTTTCATGTGTTCTGGAGGAGCATGCATCCAAACTTACAAAGATATGTCGATCAATGAGATAAGAGCTGAACCAGTTAAAAACCGTACCAAAGAGGCTGACTATGTGTTTGAGTCTATTTAATAAAATTTGGTCATCTACTGTGTCAAAGGCAGAGCTAAGACATTCCTTTATGCGTCCCATATGCGTGGGGAAATTCACAGTATTACAGCAGCAAAAAAGGGTTTAAAAAAACATCAAAACAAGAGATCTAGTAACATCAAGACTGTAACTTTATGTGGACCAGCTTTACACTTACACTAAAATCTTTAAAAGGGCTGTCTGTGTGTTGTGGTTCGTCCTAAAACCAGATTGATATTTCTCTAAAACATTGTTTTTATTTCAGAAATAATTTACTTGGTTAAAAACCAGCTTTTCAAAAATTTTGCTTCAAAATGGTAAGTTGGATACAGGTCCGTGATTATTGAAGATATTGGGATCTAAATTGCTCTTCTTGAGAAGGGGCAGTGGGGAAGAAAACTGTCTGAAGAGAGCAATTCGCTATATCTAAAATCTGTTCCTCAAAGAATCCATAAAACAATTTTAAAAGTGATGTGGGAATTGGATCTAAAAGGCAGGTTGTTGTGTTCATTTGGGAAAAAATTCGACTAAGTGTCCTTGGGTCAACCAGGGTAAAACTCTCTAGTGTTTCCTCAGTTGAAAGCAATTGTCCAGGTGTGTCAAGAATCACATTCTGGTGAGATAAAAGAAGAGATAAAAGGATCTGATATCATCAGTTTTACTTCTGAAGTGGTCTGCAAAGTCCTCACAGAGGGTGTTTGTTGGCTTGGTCTTCAAAGATTTATTAAAATTGGTTTTAGTTAAAAGATCGATGGTGGAGAAAAGGAATTTGGGGTTGTTTTTATTATCTGTAATGAGTTTTTAAAGTGACATATCCGTGCCTGTTTGACCGTGTTATTGCAGATTTTGAGTTCACATAGTATTTCATAGTTAACTGTCAATTTCATTTCTCCATCTCCTCTCTGCACTCTGCATTTTGTTACTTTACTATTAAAATGATCAACAATAAAACCACACATTGCAGGTAAAACCTGCTCTATAAAATCTGGATAAAATTTGCAGCCACCTCAGAAGTAAGGTAGCGTTTCCTCACTGTTCTCAGCGAGGCCTCCTGATGGTTAAAAACACGCAGTTGTGGTCAGACACAGCCAAGTCAACAACAGAGGACACACCAGTGGACAGGTCTTAGGTTATGACCAGGTCCAGGGTGTGTCCTCTGTGTGACGTGCTGTTTAAAAACCATGCAGCTTAAAATATTTAAAAACTCTGTACAATGGATTCGAGGTATCATATCAACATGCAAATTAAAATCACCAGTTTTTAAAATTCAATTATAAATAATGTGTATGGTGGATAATAGTTCAGAGAATTCACTGATAAAAACAGTGGAATGGTGGGGGGGCCATTAAACTGTGATACTAAGGATAACCCTAACCCTAAAAACAAAGGCATGATATTTGAATGATGAGAAACTGTTAAAATTAACTACATTTGGTTTAAATGAGTCTTTGCATATCGAAGCAATACCACTTCCTCTTTTACTTCCCTGAGTTGAAAATAAAAAAATGGAATCAGATGGGCAGGCCTTGGTGAGAACGATTGGTGGATCAAGCAAACTCACTTAAGGAATTGCTTGTTTACTTTCTAGAATGATAAATAAAGATCCGTGTTTGGCTGCAAAAGACCTTGCACTGCTGTATTGTGCAGCACCTGAACAAATACGTCCACAATGCCAACACCACAATGTTCAAACGTATGTTTGGAGAAAAAAGGGTGCCAAATTCCACAAAAAGCACACCTCTCTAACTAATATGCATGGTTTTGGATTGACATTGCTTTGGGCTTTTGTTGCAGCCAGCAAGTTTTGGAAACAAACATTGTCTGTCTGAAAAAATGCTGAAGTTAAAAAGTGAATTGGCCCTACAACAAAATAATGATATATGATGTGATTCATCTCACATCTCAGCATCTACAGTACAGGCCACATGTTTGGACACACTTTCCTATTTCCATTTGAATGAGAAGGTGTGTCCACATTTTTGGCTTGTACTGTACATTGCATGCCTAAGATGTGCAAGTGGAAGGTTTTGTAATGGTGCACCTACCTAAATATCAATGGAAATCTGAGGATAGATCTCAAAAGAGCAGCGCATGGTGGACAGTCTAAGTATCTTTGGAGTCTTAGATGGCTGTTCCAAGGAAAAATTGGCAAGGAGACTCTAAGCTGGTTAGAAAATGCAAGTTGGGTTAACAAGTTGGGATACTTGCAGAAGAGAATTGAGTACTGACCATGTCAGATGCCTGTGCTGGATGGAAATAAAAATGTCTTTTCCTGAAAATTGTAGAGAAATTGCCATCTATGCCTTCTGATAACCAGTTCATCTGCTTAACAATTTACTGTAACAGACATTTTAAGTCGGATGCCCAAACTTTTGCCTGTATACTGTAATTTCCGGATTATGAACCACTACTTTTTTCACACGCTTTGAACCCTGCAGCTTTCACAACTATTGAAAGCTGCAGGATAGCAGCAACTATTACACAGCTAATTTATTTACACTTTAATTTATTACACTTACTGCACATTGTCAAAAGTGCCAATACCTTGTTTAAAGGACCATGGTATTCCTGTGCTTGACACCAGACCCCCCCCAGTAGAAATGCATTTTTGTGTGGTAAACTTAGAAATGCTAAAACTAAACAAACTAACAGTTCAGCATAAAGTGCAATGTCTACCATCTAAAATGGTATATAAAAATTGACCTGTGCACTAACTCCAACTTGGTGGTGTGAGGTGATAGTGAATGGTGGAAGTGCTCCTGTGACACGCCAACTGCTTTCAGCATAAAGTCCAAAGAACAGCATTTTTGTTTATACTTCCATCTGAAAGTTTTTTTATATTTAAATTTCCTTTCAGCCAGTGTTTTTTCATCATGCTATCACATTGAGCATCGGTGTAACCTGTATGCCTGTAACTCAACCACTGAGCAATGCTCAGAAGTGCAAATGAAAGTGCCATTAAAATACTTGGTTACTTTTTTTTTATTGGGTTTTTATTTTTTTTGGGAGGGGTAATTAATTAAAGTGTCAGTCACAACACTATTAAATAGTTGATGAGCTGCAGCTATGTTTAACTCTCACTGCTACCTTCAGGTAGCACAGTGTAGATAATAAAGACAAAACACAGCCAGGAGATCACTCACACACACTCATCTTCTACTGCTTAGCCATTTCCAAGTTGTGGGATGGGGCAGGAGCCAGCCAGCCAAGGCTCCAGGTGAGGTCAGGGTACACGCCTAACAGGTTACTAGTCCATCGGAGATCCAAAACACAGAGAGGGATACAGAGACGAGCGGTGACCTAGATGTGCATGTCTTTGAATAATAGGAGGAAACAGGACTAACTAGAGGAAACCAAGGGAGGCACGGGGAGAACATGCAAACTCCACACCAGGACCCACAGAACCCACAACTTTCTTGCGGTGAAGCAACAATGCTAATTACTCTGCTGCTGTGCTGCCTAGCCAGATCGAGAGAAAACACATAATATCTACTTCTCTCCATAATTCTTTGGGGGTTGGCTGCTGTTGCTGTGGAATTTATAGGTCGCTTGTTGTATTATCCAGAATAGCAAAACAATTACACATTTTCTTTCATTTTGATGTAAAAATTATGGATAAGGAGTCAAATTTGTGGGTGTTAGAGCAAGTTCAAGACAAATTTTTGTTGAGGACTTTTTTGACTCCTCTCCACACCAGCAATGGTGTCATTCTCTCTAGCTGTGAACATTCCATCCCAGAAACACCCATTATCAAGTCAAAAAAGCATGTTTTGTCTCTGGTAATCCAAATGATGCATAATGCTAATTATTCACGTTTCTTCTTCCTCTTCTTTCGGCTTCTCCCTAATTGGGGTTGCCAAAGCAAGTCATCTTCCTCCACCTGCCCTATCTCCAGCATCCTCTTCTATCACTCCAGCCCTTTCCATGTCCTCCATCAATACATCTATAAACCTTCTTTGTGGCCTTCCTCTTCTCCTCTTTCCTGGCATCTCCATCTCTAACATTCTCTGTCTAACATATGCCCTATATCTTCTCTGCACTTGTCCAAACCACGTAAGTCTATCCTTTCGAACTTTGGTCTCACTAGAATCTTATAAATTTCCCCTTTCCCTTTTGAAAGCTGAAAGCTGCGATCCCATTGTCACAGATCACCTGTGACACTGCCACTCCCCCAATCCTGCCTGCACTTTCTTCACCGCTCCCATGCACTGACCATTACTCTGAATAGTTGACCCCAGGTACTTAAAATTCTCCACCTTCCCCACTTCTAATCTAGACATCTTCACTATTCCACCTGCCTCCCTCTGATTTCCACACATGCTTTTTGTCTTACTTCGACTGACTTTCATTCCTCTTCTCTCCAGCTCAAACTTCCACCTCTATAGCTTCTCCTCTACCTTCTCCCTACTCTCGCTGCTAATTACAATGTCAGTGCAAAAATGTAATACACAAGATTACACGGTTTAACCTTTGTAGTTTAAATATGACTTCCAAATTTTCAAAAAAGTTTTAAATATTAGTTTCTGAGACTATAGGTGATCCATTTCAGGGGGATGCAGCAAAAACAACAACAGAAATAGGGGAATTAGATTTCCATGATATTGCAATGCATATCTAGGACAAAGAGCAATTTCCATGGATTATTTAGATAAATCAAAATCAAATCAAGTCAAAACAGATTTATTTGTATCGCACCACATAATAACAAAGTTACATCAAGGCACTTGAGCAGGTCTAGACCAAACTCTGTAAAATTATTTAGAGACCCAACAGATCCCCGGACATGCAAACACTTGGCAACAGTGGCAAGGAAAACTTTTCTTTAAGAGGCAGAAACCTAGGGAAGAACCAGGCTTGGGGGGGCGGCCATCTGCCTCGACTGGTTGGGTTGAGAGTGGTAGAGAGAGTGTGAGAGTGAGAGAGGCATGAGGGGGGGTGTAGTGTAGGGTGAGAATGCGAGCAGGAGAGGGGGATTTTCAAAACAGGTGTAGGCAGGAATATGATGCTGCATGAAGTTCATGGAGATCAGCTGTAGTATGGAATTCATGAGGATATGGGAGCAGCAGACCTTGCAGGAACATGGAATGGTGATGAGTCACCACCTGCAGGCTGAGAAGAGGGAGAGAGAGGTAAGGAACTGGGAGAGACAGAGACTTCGGGAAAACATGGTTAGTGGGAGAAACAGGTAATTTTTAAGAAGTGTGGTTATTGTCAGCGCATGCAAGGGGGAGGGTATAGCAGCATAGCTAAAGAGTAGATGGACTTTAACTTTTTAGCTATAAGCCTTGTCTTGAAAATTGAAAGAGTCCGCCCCCGGACTGATACTGGAACTTGGTTTCATAGAAGAGGAGCCTGATAACTGAAGGATCTGCCTCTAGATTTACTCTTGGAGACTCTAGGAATCACAAGTAAACCTCCATCTAGAGAGCGGAGTGGCCTACTAGGAGAGTAAGGAACTATGAGCTCTCTGACATATGATGGAGCTTGGCCATTAAGAGCTTTATATTTTAACAGAAGGATTTTGAATTCTACTCTATATTTTACTGGCAGCCAATGAAGAGCAGCTAACACAGGAGAGATGTGATCTTATATCCTAGTTCCTGTTAATATTTGTGTAGCAGCGTTCTGAATGAACTGAAGGCCTTTCAGAGATTTGTTTGGACATCCAGATATTAATGAGGTACAGTTGTTGTGAGGTCCGAAGAAAAGGGGGGGTGTGGATTTCCAGTCCCCCACATCCCTCAAACTTCAAAGAGACTATTGCCTCCAACCGAGATTTCTCAGGTCTCTATTAAGTGCTATCCTGGACCCTTATCCAAACCGGGCATCTAGAGACACCGCTTTCCCAAGATCATAAATTGCAGTCAACGCCACAAATCAGCATGAACCTGAGATGGGTGTCGAAGCTGTTGAGTCCCATATGAAAGGAAGACAGCACCAGTGGTCCGTGGCCGCAACTAGCCACAGTGGGGCCAGGTTTAAATTGTCTTAAAGTAACCCCCCCCCCCCAAAAAAAAAAAAAATGTATCATTAATCAAATTTTATTTGTTGAGATCTTAAAAATGTCTCGCAAAGCATAAAATGTTCCTCTTAAAATTGTGCAAGAACCCTGTAAAGAATCAACTTTATACCACCCAACAAATATGGAATAAAAATTTAAAGCAGTGACTGGCGTGTATCCACGTAGCTCTCTGCAATCTTATCTGCTATCTCCGTCACCAAGAGGACCTGGAACGGTCCGTTCCACCTGCAAGCTCTCCAATTCTTTCGTGTGAGGTCTCTCACGACTATGTAGTCGCCTGGATTAAGGTCGTGCAGTTTAGTCACAGCTGGTCCAGGCAAAGCAGCCTTCACCTGTTGGTTGATATTAGACAAAGCAGATGACAAGGTTGCACAATATCATAACATTTCATCCCCACATTGGCCAGTGTCTGGCAACTGTCTTAACAGGCCCAGTCAGAATTTCAAGTGGGCTCAATCCATTTCTGCTTCTCCTCCTAGCTCTCATATGCATTAGCACAATAGTAAGAGCTTTCATTCAAGACAACTTAGTCTCTTGTTATGGCCTCCTTTATTTTGTGGTGCGGCCAGTTATTCTGTTGGCTCTGTCAATTCATTCTGATCAACCTGTCATCCACCCTTCAAGGGGGAGTCTCTTCCCCAGGCCACACCTCCAGACCGCCCATCAATGTTGGTTCCCAGTGTTTCCTGTCTGCGGCTGGCCTTCCCTTTTTGTCATCACTGGTCCCACCTGCTGATCACAAACTTGCTGGGTCATTCTCCCAAACTGATAAAACCCTCTTTGTGAAAGTACCAGGGGTGGCTGTGATTTAACCTGAGCAATCCACCACGGTGTATGTCTCTATGCTTAGTTAACTCTAGGTTAACTTAGTTTCAGTGCGTGAGCATACTTATTTATGTTAACTTCTACAAGGCACTAGTTCTGGGTTTTCAGGGGATGTGAGCATTAGGTTTAGTTAGGGTTGATTTTCATACTCCCATCCACTCACCACACACAGGCAACTTGCTTGTCTACATCACACTATTATGGATTTATGGGTGGCTGCTAGAATGTGTTTCAAGAAAGCAGGGTCTGGTTTTGTTTGTTTTATGATTTGGTACTATCCACAGCCATTCCCCTTTGTTCTCTGCCTCACTTGATTTCTCTGTATATTGTTTGTGTATTTGGCATTCCAGCTGCAGACCAGCTTCAGGCTGGTGACGGACAATCTTACAATTCTGTTGGTTATACTCTTATTTGACCTGCTGAACAGTAAATGGCAGTGCTTGCCTGATCACACCGGCTTTGTGTTGCTTCCCTTTTCCCTAGACATCTACAAGGTGTAGCACCTCTTCACACAGTTTCACAAGTTTGTTTTTTTCAAAGTTGTATTTTCTCTTTAACAAGCTCCACCAGAGGCTGGATGATAAGCGCAATTTTATTTCAAGTCAATACCCATATACTCATCAACAGTCTTCAAAGCTGCATTTGCAAAAGGTGTGCCATTGTCTGAGCTGATTTTTGCAGGAATTACCCATCTTGGAATTATCGGTGTCAGCAAAGTCTTCACCACTGCTGCCTGTTTGGCTGTGGGGAAAGTTTCAACCCATTTTGAAAACATGCTCACAATAACCAAAACAAACTTTTTCCCTTCACTTGGTATTAGCTCAATGAAATTCATTTGTAAGTGGTCAAATGGACTCTCTGGAGGTGGATGAGCAGCCTGTGGTATTTTAATGCCCTTCCCCACATTGTTTGTGGCACAAACCACACACTTTTACAAAACTTTATTCACAACCGTGTACCCTGCTTTTCACCCAAATGGCCATCTCAGATGGAGACCCTTATCTGCAGGTCAGCAACAAATGATGAGTACTAGGTTTTCCGGTTGAACTTATTTCTATTCTTATTATCCCTATTCCTACAAATTTGTCCAAAAACTTGAACCACCCCCCCAGGCATATCTGCTATCAGTTGTCTATAAAGAAATCAAAGTCAGCAATGAGCTTTTGTGCTATTGTGCTATCAATTTCCGCATAATGCGAAACCCACCGCCAGTCATCCTCGAAAATGACATCGCTTGTTTCTTTGTCACTGGTTTGGGAATCTTTTGAATAGCTTCAACACGTTTTGATGAGGGACTTTCCCTCAGTGGAGATCATGTGACCTAGTGTGGCGTAAGGGGGGGGGGGGGGCTAATAAAAATTAATTAGTTGGGCTTAAGATATTTTTAGCGTTGCACAACAAAGCCACCTGGGGGAATTTTGCCCCCAAGAACACTTTAACCACAGATACTGATCAGCCAATGCTTCGTGGTGGACCTAAAGAAAAGGAAAAAGCAATCAAAGCAAAATACTTAACAAGGAAACAAGGCAATCAAAACAGAATATTAAAACACAAAAAGAAACAAAGCAGCCAAATTGAAGTATTTAACAAACAGTACAGTAGTAACAGTAGACGCCCTGGTCTGCACAGCAGCATTTGCAGCTTGCAGATCTGGCACAAATCTCCATTCAACCGGTTCACCTGCAGGGTGGATCTTACGCACTGGAAATATAATTGTTCTCACCGGTGAACTTAAGCGTCAAACACTGGCTTTGACGCCTTCAACTGCTTCATGTCTGAGAGGATTTTGATTACAACAGGTTCTTTAGTCTAATTTGGCAGTGATAATCACTGGCTCACATTTTTATCTTTTGCCCAGAAATGACGAGGAACTTGTCTTGACGCTGGACAGGCCCAGGTCTCTGCATGTGGTGTTGGCCAGTGAGATGCGTGGATCATTCACAACAAACTCTTGCAACAGATCAGGCAGTTTCACAGAGCCAGTGCATTGAACATCATCCTAATCCCTTCCTATATATATATATATATATATATATATATACATATGTGTGTATATATATATATACACGTTTATTAAATTTTCAAGGGATAAAAAAGGGAATACATGACAAATACATGACAGAAACAAAGCATATCAGTTAAACAGTAGGGCGTTATTTACGAGGCAGAGCATTCTAAACCAATGTATGACAAAAAGGGTTCCCATGTTTTACGAAAAACATCATCTTTGCTTTGTCGTTGACACATCAGATAGTCCAAAGCAACATATTCAAGTGTCACCCTTTGCCTTTGAACCTTGGATAGAACATTATCTGTTATCCAGTTCAAGAGAATATGCTTTCTAGCACAGACAGTAAGTGTGATTAAGTGTTTTTTTTTTTTTTTTTTTATCTGTAACTGATGGACAAATCAGACATATCAAGTAGCCTGCCAAAACTGCTGTATTTTTCTACAATACCACAAGCAGTGTGTGAGACTACCGGTTTCTATTTTACACTTGGGGCACATTGGAGATGAATTAGGGTTGAATTTATGAAATGGAGAGGGAGATATATGGGCCATGTGTAGGATCTTCACTTGCATGGCTCTCACTCAGTTACAAACACTCAACATTTTTGCACTCTTCCAAGCATTACTCCAGCTATCATCGTCTGTTATACTAACATTGAGTTTTTTTCCCATAAAGCTTTTGGAAAATAGGTGTTTGTGGTACTATATTCCTTAAGGAATATTTAAGGAATTATAGAATAAGCTAATAGACCTGCCAGATTTCTGTATAAACAACTGTCTGTCTAAATGTGAAGTATTTTGACACTGAAGGAGTGTGGTATCCTTTGTGATTAAGATTCTTACTTGCAGGTAACAAAATAAATCCTGTTGTTGAATGGGAGATCAACACCTCCTTCTGTGGAGAACAGACATAATATAGGTATTTTGAGGCGTGGCTTTTTCTTAGACCATATAAACAGGGACAATACCTCTGGGCCCTATCACTCCCCTATAAGCCAGAAAAGGTACTAAACATATTGATAGTCTCAGTAAGGGCTCGGGTCCTCTGGGATTTTACAGTTTTTAAATTAGAGAGATGTGCACTGCTCTCAGAGACTGCAAATGGGAGATCAACACCTCCTTCTGTGGAGGACAGACATAATATAGGTATTTTGAGGCGTGGCTTTTTCTTAGACCATATGAACAGGGACAATACCTCTGGGCCCTGTCACTCCCCTACAAGCCAGAAAAGGTACTTAACATATTGATAGTCTCAGTAAGGGCTCGGGTCCTCTGGGATTTTACCTTTTTTTTAATTAGAGATTTTCTTAAAAGAGTCATTAAACATATTTAGAAGAGGGTCGATCAGTCATGGAATTCTTTGTAGATTTCGCTACCAAACTTGAGGCTTTACCAGATGTAACCCTTTAATAGAATCAATGATTTACTTCTTAGATATAGGAGCTTTTTTTCTGGTACGCAGATATAGTAGGAAAGTTGAGGGGAGGGGGGGGGGGAACGATTTTTCCAGTTTTATCAGTCAGTAGTTAAGATTTATACATATTTTCATAGAAAGTTTTAAATGTATTGATGGTTATGGTGTCGAAAGCCTGATTACCCCAGCTGTCTAGAACTGAGGAAATGATTTGGAAATCTGCTTTTTTCTTCCTCAGATATGATAAATAACCCCCTCGTTTATCTCCATGTCCGTACATTTTTTGTTTAGCAAGCACTCAGTGCATCTGAGTGCAGAAATCTCTAGGTTTCTGTGCAGATGAGTTTTTAAACATTCTTTTTAAGTATGCTTCAGTTTGGACTCTTAATATTTTCCTTTTTTCGTTTTGTCCTCACCTCTTAGTGGACATAGAAGATATAATAAGACCTCTTGAAAAAGCTTTAGATGTTTCCCACAGCAACGATGGGTCAGTGGTGGAAGCTGAATTGAAAGATATAAAAGACTGAAATTCCTCTCCCTATTCTCCCATGGCCACACCTCTACTCCTTGAAGTAAAAGTTGAAAAGTAACCCTGTCCAAAACTTCCCTGTTGTAATTTCAAATGTTCACTGTCATTCACCTGAGTTTTTTGCAACAGTGCAATGTCAACACATTCTCTTTCAAGATAAGATAGTAGTATATTTTTTCAGACACCATTCACATTCCAGGAACACAGCTTCAAAGCTGAAATAATTACTGGCTATAAAATAAAATAATGCCTGAATACATATCGCCCATAAAGTAATCTTCAACAGTGAGTGAACCAAATGGAAGCAGAACATAACACTATAACAGTCATCACAGAAAACAGTACATCTAAAAGCACACCTTGCCTAAAATTGGCATTAAACTTAGAGAAGGTTGAGGGTTCTCTAGCGGCAAAAGAAAGATGTATATCCAGGAGGCTGGGAGGCATTGCTTATAGTGGGCCTGCAAAAGAAGAAGACAGTCTCAGTGCTCCACATAAAGTGCTATGTGTATCCAACTGTAGCAAATAGTAAAAGGCTCAACGCTCAACATGAAAAATTTAAAGAGTAATACTCACACATCGTCATGGAAGGACTCTCTCCATGGACTGGACGTACTTCTCCACCGGGGCTGGGTCATGGAACACCTTGTGGGAGAGTGGTGGCTCTCAGAGAAACAGTGTGACAAGGGAATCAGTAAATTAGGGTGGACCCAAGAGCATAACTCCAACAGAGGGATTTCCAAGAGTTAGGTTTAATAATAAGGTTCGGTACACAGGAAGGCAGTCAGCGAAGGCAAAGGTACAAAAGGAGTGAGAGGAGTGAGAGAAGTCCGGGGTCAGTAACGCTAGAGAGTAATCACAAAAAATGCTGGAATGCTTGCAAGAGAGATACAAAGACGAACTGTATTCTATATTCTTTTCTCATGTGTAGAACTGATGTGGAGAAGTCCTGAAATATCATCACCGTTGCGTCTTCATATTTCAGCGCTTGATTTTTGCTGTCCCATCTCCCACACCGCATTCATTACACGCTGTTTATCTGAATTCATACACCATCTATTCTAACGCTTTCATTTTTCCATCGTCTGGGTCTGTGGAGTCCTCCAGCGCAGAAATCCTCTGCACTTCAGTTATGCGCTTATCGTGACTGTCAAGCTTCTTCCGTTGTATGTATAACTCTGGAGATGTTGGCTGTAATTTCACTAACAGCTTCATAAAAGGCCAACTAGCTAACATCTGCTCCGGTATCAGCTACAGTCTACAGTCCAGCATGGCCATCACCCATCTATTGATTATGCTCAGCATTGTCAACAGCTTGTATTTTCTTATGTAGCATGGCGTCGGACTGTCTCAGGAAATAACTGTCAATGTTCATGGTAGACTAATGAACCATTAAGATGCTGAAGTGCTCTTTTTGCAGGGTTAAATGAGAAAATTAACAAATAAGTGCACCTGGTCTCCAAAACTTGGGCCAAGTGCAGTTTATTAGCAAGGCGGTCTTTTATCTCCACTTGCTTTGCAGCTTCCCTTTCTTTTTGTTGCCAAGGTCCGCACCCATGGCATGAAGTTCAATGTCTTATAGATCAGCATTTCTCTATGTGAGAAACCCTTTGCAAACCATCTAAGAAATCTGATAACCAGCTGATAACCTATTGTCTTAGTTCATTTATGAAAAACACGTGCAGTCGGGCTACGTATTTATCATCACATCTGCCCACAGCGTCTATCTCAGACATGCCACCAAACCGCACCACTGTTTGTCTCAGGTGATACAGATAAGCAGTGATGGTCTAATTTTTTTCCTGTGTGGTGGACATGACCTTCTCCCAGTCCGGGCGGATAGAGAATTCCTCTTTCAGCCTCCCTATGAGCTGTTGAATAGCCCTTCTGTATTCTGCTTTGCTCTCATGTCCATATCCAAGTGATGCATCCTGAGATCCTCCAGCAGTTGAAGCACACCAGAGACTTTGTGCCAGTCATTCCTCATGTGTAATGACAGCAATTGTCTGTTCATCAATAGGTGGTTGGTTTGGTGGTTACCTGTTCTACCGGTGGCGTTGATGTGTTGGGGGCAGTGGCTTCTTCAGCTTGGTCAGGATACAGTAGGGGCATGTCATGGATTTCAGTTGATTGGGGTAGAGCTAAGTCGAGGTCCAAATCCAGCTTCAGGCACTGCACCAGGGTAATTTTAGGGCCGTGTCTATGCTTCGCCTGTCATCCAGCTGTTAAAAGTTGGCCAATTTGCCAATTTGTGACTCCTTTTTTCTCTAAATACAACAGTCTCACCTCCAGAGCCTCCAGTTGTAACTGCCTGCTCTCGGGAACATACACTCCTTGACCCACAGATCTAACTGAGCTACACTCTCCTTTCCACAATTGACTAACATGAATGTCACATTGGGAGTGCTGTAATCAGTCTTCACCAGAACTCTTGCTTTCTCCAGACCCCATATTTATCACTCTCAGGTACTTCAGCAGTCGCAATATATTAATTAATTAGATTAATTATTTGAAGATTAGTATTTTATTAATATAGAACCTTTCTGTTTTTGAAACAAATTAGCAGAACTGTCCACCTGACAAAATTAAAGTAAATTGCAGTTGAATTGAAGTTCCACTCTGAAATTTCTCAATTTTTTTTTTTTTTTTTTTCAAATACCAGACAGTCTCTACCCACTAATGCTCCCACCTTTCGCGTTTTGAATAATCAGGTGTCACACCAGTTCCCAGACCTAGCCTGAGCTCGTCATTTCTGCCTGGCACGTCTGCCAACCTATCTCAGTCATTGGAGAAGAATTTCCCTTCCATAGTTTTCAAAACTCACCAGGAAAGACAGCAATCACAGTGCTCCAGACATCAGGCCCTCTTCTCAACCTTCCATTGTGGGGGAGTTCGAGGTTGTTGTGTCCAGTGGTAGCACTTTCGGTCCAGAATCCCAAAATCTGCTCACAGATGGGGCCCTTTCATGGTCACCAAAACTATGGTGCACACGTCCGCTGTCTATCTTGAGTATAATAGCATTCAGTGAATGGACTCACACACATGACTCTATGAACAGTCAGTCAGTGAAAGAACATCGAGCCTTCAAAACATACAGTTTTTATAGTGTCCTTGAACAGTATGTTAGTAAATAAAATATATGGTGTTAGTGTCATCATTGTCAGACTTGTTCAAACTATGTTTTACTGAGACAACTCAGTATTAAATTCAGAATTAAGGCACCTTAATTCCCAAGTTCTCAGTGTCTGACAATGCTATTGTGGGATCATCATACTTTTCCCTGGGTAGATTATATAACATACATTTTCAATATTTCGTAAAAACAAGAATTGGGTGCTCAATTTATAATTTTTGGGGGATTCTCTTTAATCCACACAGGGTCAAAATTATGCATACAGTCTCAAATATATACATATGCCCCCAATGGTCCACTGGTTAAATGTCCTTTATCAAGTTTCACCTCGACCAGACGCTTTTGTTGCCATCAACAAGCTTCTGGCCTAAATCTGGCTGGAGATTTGACCGCTCTTCTGGACAGAGTTGGTAAAGTTCATTAAATTGCTTGTTTTCCCTGCACAGACCAGGCTTTTAACAGCAGTTGACAAATGTTCAATAGGTTTTAGGTCAGGGCTTTGGTAAAGTAATTCCAGAAACTTAATGTTTGCCTGCTTTATCCATTCCAAAACCAGTTTTGATCTGTGTTTGAGATCATTGTCCTGCTGGAACACCCAATTGTGTCCAAATTCCAGCTGTTGATTTGAGGTGAACTTTAAGAATTTGCAGGTAGGGTTAGGGTTAGAGTTACAATTGTGTGTCTGTTTCATCCACTCATCCAGTTTTTGTAGTGCACCAGTACCACTGGCAGCAAAACAGCCCCAAAGCATGATGGTACCACCAACATGACAGTTGGTACATTGTTCTTAGTTTTGACAGCCTCACTTTGACTCCTCAGAACATGCTTCATGTAATTGTGGCCAAATAGATCAATCTTCGTTTTGTCTGATAAAACTTTTCTTCAGAAGGCATTTGGTTTGTCCATGTGGGCAGCTGCAATTTTCAGGTGAGCTTGAAGGTGTTGATTTCAGAGCAGAGCTTCTTTCTTGGTCAGCACCCTCTCAGTCCATGGCGATGTAAAACTTGCTTCACTATGGGCAGTGACGCTGGTGTTCCAGCAGTCTCCAATTCATGGCAGGCTTGAGGTTCTGGGCTGCTGGAGCCAATCCCAGCTCACATTGGGTGAGGGCAGGCTACACCCTGGACAGGTCACCAGTCCATTGCTGGGCCAACATACAGAGAGAGATAGAGACACATAACCACTCACACACACACAGACCTACGGGCAATTTAGAGTTGCCAGTTAAGTCACCAGTTAATCTAAACATGCCTGTCTTTGGACCAGATGGACCCAGGAGTGCAGAGGGCAGAAAAAGATCCAAGACAAGGATGGTGTAGAATCCATGTACTCCATGTTCTCCACCGACCAGGAGACTGTGGCCACCACTTAGGAGCAAGGTAGTATGGTTTCTGGGACGCCCGCAGTCTCCTCAGTACCTGTTCTTAACAGGCGCAGATGGCGCAGTCATAAATGCAATGCGGGGGGGAGGGCAGAGGCGTGCTGTTTGCAGAACCTCCTTGAAAAACTCCAGGTAGACCAGGGTAACAGAGGACAGATCCGGAGACTAGGGGTGCTGGGGACTGACAGGACAGGAGGAGGATTAATTGCCGCACTCAGGCAGTTCTGATGGCACCAAGGACTCCCAGCACATAATAGCCCCAGAGACCCAGTTAATAACGAGATTGTTTTTCTCCAGCCAGGGCAGGCCCAGCATGAGTGCCTTGGAGCTTCACCTCCGTGGCATTAAATAAGTATGGTGAATATTAAGTAGAGCCTCGGAGCTTCAGCCATTGGCACTAAATAAGTGAGAATAAGAACCACGAGCGATAACAATAGTGACTGTGCAGGCCCCGAGGCACTAATTATATATAATAACAAAAATATTATCAGACTTTACATGATATTTCCATGGCGTGTTCTCCAAATCTTTCACTGCAACATGACCTACAGGGTGTCTATAAAGTCTCTTTAGAACTTCAAAAATGTATTACAAAAGCAAATGAACAAACTAATATGTGGAAATTATTAAAAAATGAGGAGTAGATATTAAAGTTTTTTTGCCTCATTTTATACACCTCTACATGGGAACCATTAGTTGCACATCAAGGCTGTACTTGATTTCTTGATTTGCCATGTTCGCTGTAGCATAGCCTCATCAATGGGCGCAATGGCATCAGTGATATTTTGCTTTAGGTCAGTGTTGTCCCATATCTTTGTTCGATACACAATATCATTAACATAACCCCACAGAAAGAAGTTACCGGGAAGTGATATCTGGTGAACAAGGTTGGCCAGGGAATCGGGCAGTCCCTTCCAAGGGTTAAGGTTAGGGCATTTACCACTACCTATTTCATCAACAGGGTACCTGAAATACACAGATGCAATATTCACTGGGGACATACATACATCACATCTGATTAAGATTCTCATCAATTGCCTTTGTAATATATATATATTTTTTTATTGTAAAGTAACTTTATGGAAACCCTGTATAATGGCAGGCTTCTCTCAAGTGTCACGTAGTGGTTGCTAATAACAAACAAATTGTTAGATCTACCTCAACTTTTGCACACATGATAAGACTCCCATCCCAGCTACATGTGTCAATACAGAGTCAAATGAAAGCACCTATTGGAAACAGGAAGTAAGCCTCATAACACAAACATTGTCCTATTTAAAAATCACCACATCCTATACTTATTCTTAGACCTTCAATGGGTGGGTGCTCTCTAGCACCAATCAGTGGACCCTTGTGAAACCTTACATTGCAAAGGACCCTTTCTTTTGATATGACCTGGGTGAATGAGAAGCTTCACAGACACCTGCAGCAAAACATCTTAAGTTTTGGGGAGAGTGGGTCGAAGCAGGTCCAGTGGCCTCCTATTTGCACATGTGCAAAGGCCCATTTGCTGCTTACAACTTGTGTCCAAATGTGGATGCTGGAAATTTTTATATCCATTTACAGACATTAATACAGAAGTATATAGTTATGTTTTTTTATTAACAGAAAAATAATCAATATCGTATCTCCATGCCAGCTGGAGAAACAATAACTGTAATAATAACCCTTCCTCTTTCAAACATGAGTTTGAAGTGAGAACCCTAACAAAATTGTGATCACATTACATCGTTATAATGTCAATATATTATGTTGTTATATGTCTGTATGTTATAATGTTGTGAAAATGTGTATTAAACCTTATATAAGGTTTTTTTTTTTTGTGCACCATGTTTTCCTAAACTTTTTAAAAATGACCTCATGAGGAAGCTCATGTTGTGAGCTGATGTTAACCCTTCTACACCGAAGATTCCTACTTTCCACCTGAACATTTTGCTTATTTTGACAATAAAAGCACCAGAAAGTGTCCTGTGAGTAAGCGTTTTTTTAAATTTTTCCAGAACACTTAAAACCTTCAATATCCAGCAGGTTACTGTATGTCGAAACAGTGAACAACGAAGGAGCGGATTCGCCAAATTGCAGCAACAGTGTTTGTGGAATTACTGTAATGACTCTATATTGGCTGTGACACGCAACTTCTCAGCTTTCAGAACAGTCGCAAACTAATAGTAATTTTAAGTGCCGTTGTATGGATGTTTCGCTGGTGGCACACTCTGCTTAATAGGGTAATAGGATTAAATAATATATATATAATAATAAGTTAAATTAACATCTAACATCCTAATAGCCGTCATAGAACTAAGGACAGCATGTAATGAATGAAAAAATTGATTGAAGAAACATGATTAGGGTCTTGTCTTATTCTTTTTTCCCCATTATGAAGGAAGTCACTGGAATTAACAGCGTAGGTTAAGAATTTCAATCTTTTCTGTCTTTGTGATTTTCTTTTTTCCACAGGGTGTAGGTACTGGCCCTCAGATTGCCTTGGCCCTGCCCACCAAATCAATGTTGTCCAAAGAGAAAGCAGAGCAACACTCGATCCAGCCCCAGGACTCTGATGAAATGACCATCAGGATAGGTAGAGTTGGACCTCTCTCAGGCAAGCTTCCCTTCATATACCCACCTCAATTGTTCCAAATTACCAAATGTACACTGACTAGCTCCACTTTTTTTCTTTATTGAACAAATTAGGTTTCAACCACCAGAAACCAAAAATGATGGTGCCACACTGATGGGGACTAATGTATGAAAAAAGGAACTGTCTCCATGATTTTAAAATTTCACCAAGAACTCTTGCTTATTTTCTCCTATCATTTCACTGTCTTGGTTTTTTGTGGTGCGCTTCTTTGACAACTGTCCCTCCTCTGTGTTCTCTGAATGCTGATATCTCTTTAATAATGATCCCTGGTGGGTTTGCTGACACTATGGTTAATTCAATCATAACTGACACTGGATTCATTTAGTTATTGGACAGCAGAATACAACCATAAAACTGCACCCTGTACATCTAACCCAGAGAAAGCACAAAGCAGGTCAGGTCCGCCACTAATCCTGCCTTCTCCTCCTATAATGGTACCCTCAAACTGATATGATGCAAGCCAATTTACCACAAGAGAAGGCTTTAACAAGCCCTGACAAAAACAGAAGGTGACACAAAGTGGTTCAATCAAATAACAAGTCATTTATTAAATGAACAAGGCAAAAAAATGGTTATGGAGTATATCTGTCAGCGATTCAGTGGTGAAAGCTGTGATTGCATGTGGGTAATGGGGCATGAGTGTAGTATACACTACCAGTCCAATGTTAGGCCACACTTTCCTATTCATTTGAATGAGAAAGTGTGTCCAAACTTCTGATGGGTAGTTTATGTGGGTGTGGAAACAAAGAGCAGAGCCAGGGAAAGTGGAAAATGGTTATGGATGGATATTTCCCCCATTCCAAACGTCTCAACCCGAGGCACAAGTGCCTGGGGCTTATACATCTATGGATGCACTGGGCCCAGGTGCCTCCAATGAACCCTGGCCACATCTCCTGGAACATAAAAACAATTAGTGCAGAGAGATCAGAGAAGTGGGGTAGTGACAAGCACAAAATCATAAGAGTTATGTCAAAATACTTTACATGGAGCCGATGTAGACTCTTTATAGAACTATTCAAAGAGACACAACAAATTTCTCCAAGAAAGTCTTTCTTGAAGAAGCGATACCTAGCTAAATGGAGTAGTGATGATTCACCTCCTGTAGGATGAAGTCAGGAATAGAGGGCAAAAGGGAGAAACACAAGCTCCAAGAAGAAACAAAGTTACTCACATGTAATGGTGTGAAATACATATAAGTGAGTGTGAGAGAGAGAGAGAGAGAGTAGTACATCCAGTCTATTCTTATAGCTGCATTAACATTTTTACTATAGGGTTTGTCATTTTCATTTCTCAAGGAAAAAAGGCGATAGGATTTTAGCCTGATCTTGAAAGTTGTGACAGAGTTTACCCCCGGACCAATACTGGGAGTTATTGATGTGTTGTTTGTAAACAATCTGGCTCTGAGCCAGCTTTTTTCAAGTGAATGACGGGAGTTGGCTGTTGATAGTGAGCACCTCTTCCTTCTGTTAAAGCCATGAATGTTTGGTCAAGCTGTGTGGTGGCGCTTGTCTGTCCATGCTGAGCAGAAAGGGAAGGGGAGGAGCTATAGACACACACGCATCACAGTGCAGGCACGAAGAGGAGGGAGTCAAAAGTAATAATAGTAACAGTAATAGTAAAGATAATAGTAACAGAGTGAATAAATAGGATCAATCCCTCAAGCACCTCAAAGCTGAGGTGGGATATTAACAGGGTGCAAGACTGTCATGCTGTCATGCGGCATTTATAAAGACAACTAAAGGTTAATTCTTGCACATTTCCTTTTATTTTCCTTTTATTTCTGCAATTTTTTATTTAATTTTTTTTACCTGTCCTGTTCATCAGCTTGGGCAGGCAGTATGAATGGTGCCTTGTTGTGCTAAAACAGTTTCATTCTGCGAAGGAGTCTGACTTACTCCTCCTGTCGCCATCTGTGTTTAACTTCATTGGCAATGGTATTGGTCTATTGGTAAAGCTACTGAACTGAGGCTCAGGACTGAATAGAAAGAGAGAACAGAGATGGGATAGGGAAGATGGGAGAGGTACAAAAACAACAATATGCAGCAGCAACAATATGACAATATTAACATAGGGGAGACGGGGAGCACACAGAAACGACAACAACAGCAACAACAATATCAACATAAACAGTGAGAGCAGTGGTTGCAGGATTACCTTGCAAGGTGAGTTGTGCACCTTGTATGTATGCGCGTGTACGCTTATCCTCCTACACTCAAACTCCAGGGTAATCCAGGCCCAGTAAGACCACCAGCCAGGGGCCCACTGCACAAAGGCAAGGCCCACGGCCTACCCCAGCCCAACCACCATGTTAGGAAGCAGACCAGTTCATCCGTCTCAACTGCTCTATCAGGTTGTTGATTGCTTGTATTGTCTCCTTTTGTAGCTGCAGGACTGTATCGTTGCGCACCCAACCACTCGCGTTCTAGAATGACGCCAATTATGGGCATGATCTTTGAGTCCATCGGCATCAGGTCACAAGCACATTGGGTTTCTCCCACACCCCCTGCTTTGCTTCTGCAACATGTCCCAAAAGGACTCCTTCTTCAGCCGTACAGCTTAACTCACTACTGGTGTCTTCCATTGTGTCCGAGGGCTACCTCCCCTTGAGGCACCCAAGACCTTAAGACTGCCAGACGCCTCTGCAGCTTCAACAACAGAACTTTTGAACATCAACCATTCAGGTTCAATGGCACCAGCCTCCACAGGGATGCAGGAAAAACTCCTTTGGAGGTGGTTGTAGACAGGGGCCTCTCCCAGATGTTCCCAGTTTACCTGCACTACTCGTTTTGGCTTGCCTGGTCTGTCAAGGTGTTTTCCCTGCCACTTGACCCAACTCACCACCAAATGGCAATCAGTTAACAGCTTTGCCTCACTCTTTGCCCGAGTGTCCAAACATGTGGTCTCAGTTCAGCTGTCACGATACGATTGCAAAATTGATCATTCACCTTCAGCCTAGGGTGCTCTGGTACCAAGTACAGTTATGAGCATCCTTGTATTCGAACATGGTGATCATTATTGACAAACTGCTGCTAGCACAGCAGTCTAATAATAGGGTTAGGGTTAGGTTACGGGCTAATAACATCTCTCAGATTCATATCAGAGAGGCCGTTGCAAAAGTCCAAAGTCCAACAATTCGGTCTGTTTCTGTGTCTGTATAAAGTACACTGGATATATTCCAAGTACACACATCTTAACATTCAAAGGGATGTTGGCGTTAAACACCTCTGACAAACATTTAATAACGTTTTTCCAGAATTTATTGATCTTTGAACATTCCCATAAACAGTGAATAAGGGTTCCCTTTTCATTTTAACATTTCATACATGTATCAGGAATATTGCCAGAAACGTGGTGAAGCTTGACAGGGGTTATATACATCCTCATCAGCCACTTGTATTGATGTAACTTAAATCTTGTATTTATTGTTTGTTTTGTGCCTTTATGCAAGCTTCATTCCAGTCATTTTCCTCTATGTCCTCTTGGATGTCTCCTCTCCAGGCATTTAACCTGTCTATTGCTGAGTTTTTAGAAGTAGACATTGGTAAATTATAATGCACAGAAAGTAAATCTTGTCCTTCTGGATGTTTAACCCTCCGGTCGTGTTCACCTCCCGCCCCTTACTTTAGTGTTCCCGGTCAAAATTGACCAGTCTGTTTTAACTGCTCTTACATTAGAACAAAAACCATTATTCAACATTCTTTAGCTGTGATCAATGTCTCAAAGTAGTATTTAACATGAATTTATAGAATTAGACATAAAATTATTGCAGTGAAAATACAAATAGGCACTGAAAATGTATTACAAAATGAACATGTAATCTAAAAACTAAATGAAAAACCAAAGACCAAACTCAACATTAATTCGTGTGTGTGTGTGTGCATGTGAATTCGTGCACATGAGTGGCATGTCACACTCGGGTCAGAGTGGGCCTTGCAAACATAGGCAACACATTTACAGCATCTCAGGCTTGTTTTGTTGTCTCTAGGGGCACAGAGCTCACAGTGCTTCCTTTTCTGCCCATGTCCTTGATGGGGGAGAGCAGCCAGGGCTGGGGCTGGGGCTTGCACACTCCTAACCAGACTGCCAGAGGCTGGTGAGCGGGGAATGTGCTGGCGCCTTTGAACAATCGACCTGATTCCAGGTTGGGTCGATGGCTGTCCACACCACATATGCGTTGAAAGCAGACACATCAAGGATGTTGTGGAACAGTGCCACAGGCCAGCGGGCTGTCATTTGCTTGCAGGTGTATGTACCAGTAAGCTGCAATAAAAGGAACAATAAATAAGAGATTGGGAACAATATTGAATCTGTCGTACACAAAATGCTATGATTCACATAAATAAAAATAAAATAAAATGCATGATGTATGGGTTACATCATCACAAACTTTACTTTACCTTATCAAGGCAGTCAACGCCTCCTTTGTTCTTCTTGTAGTGCTGGATCATAAGGGGCTTCCTGTCCTCTGTGGTGCTGACAGCGGCGTCTTTGTGTAGTGAGCTCATCAGGATGACATTTCTATTCTTCATCGTCATTCACACAAGAGTGTCATGTGTGTGACAGTGAAAGCAAATTTTGATGAGAGTGTCTCTCTTCCTCTGGTCGATACCAGTTCAGGCTTGTTCTTCCTCACTGTCCCTACCATGGTGAGCTTTCTTTTCAGCAGCTCCTGGCCAAGAGCATATGATGTGGAGAACCCTAACCCTAACCCTAACCCTGCCCTTGGAGACCGGTTGTCATGTCCAGCACAACACAAATCAAATCAAATAAGATTTATTTGTATAGCGCCAAATCATCAAGTTACATCAAGGCACATATAGAGCAGGTCTAGACCAAACTCTTTATAAAATTATTTAAAGAGACCCAACAGATCCCCCAATGAGCAAGCACTTGGTGACAGTGGCAAGAAAAAACTTCCTTTAAGAGGCAGACACCTCAGGCAGAACCAGGCTCAGGGGGGCGGCCATCTGCCTCGACCGGTTGGGTTGAGAGTGGGAGAGGGAGAATGAGATAGGCACTGTGGGGGGGGGGGGTATAGGCAGGAACATGTTGCTACATGAAGTTCAGAATGTAGTACAGAATTCATGAAGATATGGGGCCAGCAGGTGTTGCAGGAACATGGGATTGTGATGAGCCACCACTTGCAGGATGAGGTCAGAGAGAGAGAGAGGAGAGGAACTGGGAGAGACAGAGACTTTGGCAGAACATGGTTAGGAAATGCAGTATAAATGCTTAGAACTGGGTAAAACTGTGTTTTTTAAGAAGGATGGTTCTTATCAGTGCATGCAAGGGGGGAGGAAGGGACAGTGAGCGAGAGGGAGGGAGAGGGGGAGAGAGGGTGATAGGGAGAGACAGACAGAGAGAGAGAGAGAGAGAGAGAGAGAAGCTCAGTCCTTCCCCCAGTAGCCTAGGCCTACAGCAGCATAGCTAAAGAGTAGTAGACTTTAACTTTTTAACTATAAGCTCTGTCATACAGGAAAGTTTTAAGCCTGGTCTTGAAAATTGCTTAAGAGTCTTCCCCCCGGGACCGATACTGGAAGTTGGTTCCAGAGAAGAGGAGCCTGATAACTGAACGATCTGCCTCCAGATTTACTCTTCGAGACTCTATGAACCACAAGTAAACCTCCATCCAGAGAGCGGAGTGGCCTGCTCAGACAGTAAGGAACTATGAGCTCTCTGAGATATGATGGAGCTTGGCCATTAAGAGCTTTATATGTTAAAAGAAGGATTTTGAATTTTACTCTATATTTTACTGGCAGCCAATGAAGAGCAGCTAACACAGGAGAGATATGATCTCTTTTCCTAGTTCCTTTTAATATTGGTGCAGCAGCGTTCTGAATGAACTGAAGGCCTTTTAGAGATTTGCTTGGACATCCAGATAGTAATGAGTTACAGTAGTCCAGCCTAGAAGTTACAAATGCATGGATTAGTTTTTCTGCATCATCCTGAGAAAGGATGTTTCTTATTTTCCTAATGTTTCTCAGGTGTAAGAAAGCTGCCCGACGAACTTGTTTTATGTGAGGGACAAAGGACATGTCCTGGTCAAAGGTTACTCCTGGTAAGGTTTCTTACAGTGGAGCTGGAAGCCAAAGTGATACCGTCCAGACTGATGAGATGATTAGATAGTATTTTTCTGAGGTGCTTAGGGCCGAGTACAATAACTTCTGTTTTGTCAGAGTTGAGAAGTAAAAAAGTTTTCAGTCACCCAGACTTTTATGTCTTCATCTGACTTCTGTTATCAAATTGAATAATTCTTGAAAGGACATGAAACTGTTGTAAGGAGATAGTTGCCCGGAATATAGGCCTCCCAGACTCTGCATCCTACAGACTTTTTGTAGCCTCATTGTTTGAGTGATATACTCCAGCTAAAATCAACAGACCTATGTAGGCTTAGAGGTCTACCAGGTCAATTTCTCTCTAGGTGTCCCCAAACACACGCTTCCCCTCCAGGTTTGTCATCTCGAGTATAATTTCCTCAAGAGATGGGTTCACATAACAGACACCTGTTTAGTCTGTGTGAAGATATGATGCATGGTTTCATCAGGAAGTTGGTTCACATGGGGGGATCGGCACATAAGCGCGGGAAAGAGATGTGTACCCGTAAAAGACATTGTTCAGTCTGAAATGTGTGTGTGAGTGAGTGAGTGAGTTGGGGTGGTGTGTATGGGGAGGTTTTCTGTCTGATGGATGAATATAGTCTGGATACCCATTCATTTCCTATGGCGGTCACTTTTGACCGAGAACACCACAGGTGTAACAAGGTTGATTAAAACACTCAAAATTCAACGAAAGTGATGATCATCACTTTTATATGTTCAAGTGCATAGTGTGGAGGATATCATAAGGCCTTGGGGCAATCAGATGTAAAACACAATATTTATAAGTGTTTTAAGTTGTAAATGGGTCAGATTTGACCCGAACACGACAGGAGGGTTAAGAGAAACGTCTTGTTTTTTGATGACGGTGGAATATGCATAATCTGTTTGAATCTGGGCAACATATAGTATTTTAACTGTAAATATTTAAAGAAATGTTTTGAAGGAATTACATGGTTATACATGGCTCCTGATAACACAGTTCAGGGCCATAACACAGAGAACATGCCCAATTTTGTCCATTCATGGAAGCTATGCAGGTTAGAGCCTGATTAGTACTATAAAGACAAAGAGAGGAAAAAATAAGTCTTGAAAACTTTATTTCTATCCTGACAAAATAAATAAGGCGCATATTCAAGAGCAGACATTGTTCTGATAAGTATTTATATCTAAACCCTTTTAAGTCATTAACCTTTAAATCAATCCGTTAAAATGGCCATGAAGCCCAGCTTCACTTATTGTCTACATCTTGTCATTACCTGCAGCCCTGAAGTAAAAAAAAATCCTCTGGCTTATCTATTAGCTTCCACAGTTCACCAAAAATGTTTACAAATATACTTTATATATATGCAGTAGCTGGTAGGCAAACAGATCTGCAAACCAAATCTCACATATGTCAAACAGAATGAATAATTTTTCTCAGAAGGCTGGTTTTTCAGATCACAGCAAGGTAATATTAATAAACAAAGGCCAAGTAATTAGACTATAGCAGTTACTTTCTAAGAGGCATCACTATTTCAGTTAAGTTAGTAAGAAGTCATTAGTTTGAATTATTTAAAATTTTTGAATATTGTGTATCATAATTGCAAGCCCAATACTATCTGTTTTTACATTTTTGCAGATGTGGCTTACAATCTTACTGGATTTATTTTTTGTTTTTAAATGAGAAAACAACAACATTTGAGGTTGGTCGACTTAAATCAGTGCCATGACTAAATCCTTTGCTTGCAGATTGAATTATTACTTCTTACTCACAAATTTTCTACCGCTTATCCATTTCCAGGTCACAAAATTAGACTAAAGCAGTTGATATATTCTGTTTCTTGGTCAAAGGGGGTGCTAGAGCCAATCCCAGCAAAGGTTCTGGGCGAGGGCAGGGTACACCCTGGACAGTTCACTCAATCCATTGCAAAGCAAACACATAGAGACTGACAGACTCACACCCATACCTATGGGAAATTTAGAGTCACCAACCAACCTACACATGCATGTCTTTGTGCTGTGTAAGGAAACCCACATCAGCATGGGGAAAGCATCCCAACTCAAGCCCCAGACCCGGGAATCGAGCCCACACAGAATGTATGAAATTCCACTGCTCTTAATATGTAATATGCATGAGGCCAAGTGGGGTTGTTTGAGGCCACTATCTGGAGTTTTGAGTCTATTTGATCTTTTGCCTTAGACATAACTAAGTTGCTGCTGTAGGCGGTAAGTCGGTTAACCCAATTTGCTGTTTGTTTGGTTTATTTTGTTGTTTTTTTTTCACAATACCAACAGAGGGGAAACTGATTTTAGTCTCTGTTGTTCCTATTATATCGAAAGGCAGAATTTCTGTTACCTCATCCCATGGAGACAGAAGAAAAATATGATAGGATAACATTGCATCATCTTGAGGTTAATACTCACTAGAGAATGTTATAATTGCTCTGATTTACACCTGTAATATGCATGAGGCCAAGTGGGGTTGTTTGAGGCCACTATCTGGAGTTTTGAGTCTATTTGATCTTTTGCCAGTTGTGCTAAATTTTATCTGCAGTTTTACCAGTAGCCATTACAAGAGATGGCAAAATGATGAAATTTTGTATTCACACACACACACACACACACACACACACACAGACATCCTGTTGAAAGCTGAACAGGCATGCACAAGCAACCACGATTAAGGTAAATTGAAGGATTTCCAGGTTTAAGATTAAGCTTGCATCTGATGCTTTGCATCTGTTAGTCTTTAACAAACATTACATCTCATTAAATAGATGCTAAATTCATCTGAAATCTGAAATCAATGGTTTTCCATCTCTGTCCTCTAGTCCAGTGGTTCCAAATGGGGGGCAAAGAGGCATGGGGGTTGCAAAGTCCACTTGATTTGAGAGGTTTTAAATGATTTTTGCTTGTGTCAAAATGTTATTAATTTGTACCAAAAACAATTGATTTGTTAAAAAATAAATTAGTTGGCTGCCTCCTGAAAGTTGAGTTGAATCATATGTCAAAGATTTCTCAATCAACTGAAAAGCTCAAAGTCCAGCAGTCTTTTTTTTTTTTTTTTGTCAGTCAGTGTGCCTTACAATATGTATGAATATGTATATGAATATGCAAGAGGGTTCATTGGCTTGACACATATTGCAGTTCTGCATGAATGGAACCCTAGAAGATGAACTGGTCTGTCACACCATAGCAGCTGCGATGCTTCTGGTCTGACATTTCAAAATGAGACTGCATTAGTAAAATTTTGGGTCCATACAGAAAAAAGTTGTGAACCACTGCTCTAGATTTCTGTCTTTAAATTATTCAAGATTTTTGGTGGTTGGCCTCTTGTCAGTCTCGCTGGTTGTGGGCTGTTTCCTTTTCTCTTCAGCTTAATTTAAATACAAATCCTGTATTCTTTTAAATAACTTGTTGCTTTCACAGAGCAGTAAAGCAACAGTCCAAACATCTTTAGCCAATACAGAGGTATAATAAACCAATCATCCCATTTGGCCATTTCATTGTGTGGTATATGAATGTGGATGGAATGCATTGCCATGTTTACTTCATTCTAATCTCTTAAAGGGAATATTAAGATTTTAATCTTAATGACATTGACTTTCATTGCCAAGGAAGAAATCTGTTTGAAAGTATTGACTGATTTTCCTTTTTCTTTATCATATTTTGATGCATTTTTTCCCCACAAAATGGATCAAACATATTTATTCATTTATTTGAGTAATTGATCTCTTAGTTTCAAAATGCCACAGGAATTGATGATGATGAAAATTGCATTCATGGCCAGATATAAGCAGGATGCATCAAAAAAGTCCATATGTCATGTTTTAATGATGCAGTACATTATAAAACAAGGTACAATTTTGCTAAGATTTGCTAACACAGTGATCTCCTCCATCACCCTTCAACAACCCCTGTGCACTTGCCCGTTACCCCACTCTTCTCAGTCTCTCACAGATCAGCATCATCTCAAGCTGGCTCTTTCTGACTGAATTTGTCACACATCTCTCAGCAATCCCTCCTTCAGTTTCTTCTTGGCAATTTCAATCTCCATATCGACAATACTCATTGTAAACATGCCTCTGATTTTCTGGATCTCCTCAACTGCTTCATTCTCACTCAGCATGTGAATTTCGCCACCCACACCTGTGGCCACACCTTGGATTTAGTCTGCTTCACTGGTCTTACCATTGAAAAACTCTCCAGCATCAACCTCCACATCTCCGATCACCTGGCTATTATATTATCCACCTCCCCACCACCTTCCCTGAAGAAAAACGACAATATTCTTCAGAAACCTAAAACCCATCTTGCCACAAAACATCTCAGCTTCTCTGTCTGTCACCCTGGCCTCATTCCTTGCCCCATTATCTGACAGTCTCAAAGACCTTGTCAACTACTATAACACTCTATCCTCATGCCTTAATCAATTAGCCCTTATCACAACTAAATCCATTTAATTTACACACTCTTTACACACTCATAAATATTACATGCCATATGTTCAGGGTCCCAGCCAGTAGTGTTAGTACTAGCAGCTTGAGAACAAGTTGGGACCCAGGGCAATCCCTGTGTTAGTTAAAAGAAGGAATCAAATGCATTCAGTTTATGGTATGAACTATTCTAATCTGTTAACTGTAACATTTACAGCTCAGAATGTCACAGAGGCTTCTGTTATCTCTACAAAGTTTGTTTTACTTAATATTAGATCTCTCTCCAACAAATCACTGTTAGTTAATGAGGTAAAAATTTCGGACAATGTACATCTCCTTTTTCTGGAAGAAATATGGTAAACAGAAGCCACAACTCCTACTGCAGCAGCACCCCCAAATTTTAGTTTTAAGACAGTGTTTCATCTAGGATTTTTTTCAGCAGCAGGGGCATTTGACTGCAGATTTAACTTCCATCCATCCATCCATCTTCTACCACTTTTCCATTTCCGTGGCCACTGGGGTGCTGGAGCCAATCCCAGCCAATATTCAGGGCGAGGGCAGGTACACCCTGGACAGGTCACCAGTGCAGATTTAACTTTTAAAATCAAAGTTGGCAAAAGTTGGGGAGAGTAGAGAGAGAATGAGAGCAGGTGGAGGGGATATTCAAAACAGGTGTAGGCAGGAACATGATGCTCCATGAAGTTCATAGAAATGATGCTGTATGGAAATATTGGAGCAGCAGGCATTGCAGGAACATGGGATGGCGATGATTCACCACCAGCAGGATGAGGACAGGGAGAGAGAGAAGAGGAACTGGGAGAAGCAGGGACTTCAGAGAAACATGGTTATTGATATGTCGGCACATGCAAGGGTGATAAAGGCTGAATGTAAAAAGTAAAAAAAAAAAAAAATAAAACAATAATATTAAATAAATAAAAATAATAACTAATAATTTGTTTAACACCTAGATTGGGCTGTAGAGTTACTGGCAAAGTTAGCACCCAGGCTCAGAACACTGGCTTTTTATATAAGAGCTCTAATGCTCTGTTGTAGGGAAAATTTTCTCCCAGAGGTCCAGAGGCCCAGCAGTCAGCAGTTAATACATGTGAATGTCTATTTAACTTTTAAAATCTATGATGAGTTGTCTTAAGATAATAAGTCTACCTTTTCTCCGGAAAGGCGCTGCCCTATTTTAGATGACACTCCTCTGACTCTCTGACCTGGTGCCTGCGTGTCTGACATGATGTCACCTTCAAGGCCATGCTCTCACTAACAATAAACATACTAACTCCAATAGGACAACCCCCCTCACCACTCCAAAATGAATGTAGAGGAAACACTGTAAGAACAAGTTGGCAAATGGCAAGAAAGTCCGAGGAGAAGCTGCCTTATTTTAAGATACATTCCACTGTAAAGAGATTTCACTTGGTATCTAACATGATTAACAAGAACGTCAACAATTGTCTTGTTTTCTGTTATTGATAAACTTACAAACCCTCCAAAACAGATAAGCAGAGAACTCCTGTCCACTAAGAAATGCAATGAATTTGTCAACTTTTTTTTTAAAAAATCAAAGCCATTAGACTAAACGTTATTGCCACACAGCCAAATAAAACTAAGCTTTGTCTGCAACCTGGGAATAACTCAAATCACAATGTAATGTTTGATTTAAAAATCCTACAAGAAACAATTCAGCATTTGAACTCAACAACGTGCACTCTGGACATAATTCCATCTCACTATTTAAAACTATGTTTAGCTCAGTAGGAATTAGAAAATAGTAAACACCTCACTGGTATCAGGCATTTCTCCCAAGTCACTAAAGATAGCTGCCATTGAGCTACTCTTAGAAATTGGGACTCTAGAAGCCTCTATAATAAACAACTATAGACCAGTCTTAAACCTTTTTTATATCCAAGGTTATTGAAAAAGTTGAATTTAATAAGCTCAAAATCATTTATAATAAAAGCAGTAATCTTGATAAATTTCAATCAGGCTTCCAACCTCCAAGTGTTAAATGATATAAGCCTTCAAATCCAACTTGAGCCTCTGTCTGGAGAGAGTTCCATTACTGTGGAAGACATGCTGTGTGGTCCCAGTTCCAAAGACCAAGCATCCCAAGGAGCCAAAACACTTCAGGCCAGTAGTCCTAACCTCTCACCTGATGAAGACCATGGAGAGGATCGTCCTGAACCACCTCAGATTCAGTCACACCTGGAGACCACTGGGAGAATGGTGAGGGTCATATTTTTTGACTTGGCCAGTGCTTTGACTTTGACCAGTGCTTTCAACACCATCACTGCTCAGGGAAAGCTGGAAAGAGCTGGAGTGGGCTGTAACCTGGCTGCATGAACCACCAACTCCCCCACTAACAGATCACACTATGTGAGGCTTTGTGACTGTGTGTCTGATGCGCTAGTCTGCAGCACGGGGGCTCCCCAGGGGACAGTGCTATTGCCCTTCCTCTTCACCCTATACACCTCAGACACAACACTGACATCTGCAACCTCTAGAACTGTCTGATGATACAGCCATTGTTGGGCGTGTATCTCAGGGGAGCGATCTACAGTACGTCTGTGTATCAAGCCAACGGTCTTCATCAGTTCTCAATGCAGTTGAGTTCGCTTGCATCGAGAACTGATGAGGCCCCTTTAAACATCTTCTTAGACAACTCTTAAGTCCAGATGCTTTCGATTCAATTGGTGGCTTAGTACAGGGGGGTCATCACCAACTTTGTCGACTGTGTAAATGGAACCACCTGCACATCAGTGCCAGTAAGACAAAGGAGATGGTGATTGAAATCAGCAGGAAGCCAATCCGTACTATGCCAGTGAACATCTGGGGTCTGGACATAGAGATCGTGGAGGAGTACAAATACCCGGGTGTTCACCTAAACAATAAACTGGATGGGTCACTAAGCACTGATGCACTGTACAAAAAGGGCCAGTCGTCTCCACCTACTGAGAAGACTGAGGTCCTTTGGAGTGTGCAGGCCTCTGCTAAAGACTTTCTACGATTCTGTGGTGGCCTCTGCCATCTTTTATGCAGTGGTCTTCTGGAGCAGTGGTAGTTAAGAGAGGGACAGGAAAAGACTCAACAAGATGGCCAGAATAACCAGATCTATCCTGGACAGCTTTCTGGACTCCATTGAAGAGGTGGGTTAGAGGAGGATGTTGACCAAACTGTAATAATCATGGACAACCCCTCCCATCCCATGACACAGTGGGAGAACAAAGCAACAGACTGCTGAATCTGCAATGCAAGAAGGAGCACTACCGCAGCTGTCAGACTGTACAACACTACTTTATTGCAGCAATAAAATCTGCACTCTGCACTATTTCTTTTTTTCATTTGAATTTGTTGTACTATTCCTTGTTCTTTTCTTGTATTTTTGAATACTGATTCTGGTCACACATCTGTCCTACTAGATCTCAGCACTACATTTGTCACTCACAGATCACAGAAACTTTCTGCACAGGTTGGAAAATTTGGTTGGACTTTCTGAAGTGGTCCTTGATTGGTTCAGATCTTATTTAGAAGCTAGGGCTAGAGTTACTTTGTTATGATTAGCAACTATGAATCGGAACAAGTGGCTATGACTTGTGGGATCCCACAGAGGTCAGTTCTTGGATCCCTTCTGTTCGATTCGTATATGCTCCTGTTACTGGTACCGGTGAAATCTGGATTGGCAGCAAAGGTTATACAGGCAAGGGTGCACTGCGTAGCCAATAAAAACATTGTCTGTGAATTAATAAGAGAGAGCCAAAATTAGTGTCTTGCTCAAACTGATGCTCATTTAATATTGAATTCAACACAACAATACAAAAATTATATTACACAAAACACATTGACTTAACTCATATTACTACAATCACTCCTATTTTAACACCTACACCACAGTTACACTTAACTTACACTGATTTAATATACACAGAACCTCTCTGCAACATTAGTATAACACTCATTTGCACTTGCACTTAACCTTTTAGGAAAATGGCGTGACCATGCTCGTTTAACGAATGACCGGAAATGAAACTCGTTTGAATATACCATCTCAACTTACCATGAACACACTGACTGACTGGCTTATACTCTAAAACAACAATTGCATGGGTTGTTACCAATATCTGGTAAAAATGTCATGTCCGTAGCATGTTTAGAAATATATTTATTGAGAAAAGTGATGACGTGTTCAATACCTATTTTACCCGCTGTGTCTATGTCATACAGGCTGTAAAGATAAGAACAGATGCGTTAATCGAACTTGAAGAAACTGGCAGAGATATATTATTTCATATGTAAGAAACTGATTTGTTTTTGAAGCTCCTTTTTGATACATTCAACTGGAAATTATTCTCAGTTAATACTTTAACGGGATATTAAAGTGAAAGTTTGTGTTACTTGACATAGGCTTGTATCAGGTTATTATCAGTATTGATTATTAGTCAATGTGTTGAAGGTAGCAGATTCAGATATGCCAGTCTAGAGAAACGACTTGAGACAGCGTGCACAAAGGAAATAGAACTAGTATCAGTTTCATTTTCGTTATATATGTGTATATGTGACTGTTTACATATATGTATAAAAAAAGAGAAAAGGTTAATTGTATCCCTGTAATTGGAACTATCTTATTGTATTTTTCAAAAAAAAAAAAAAAAAGAAATAAAAAGAACTAGTATCAGTTTAAGTTCTGCTTTGAAACATTTTTCACCTGTCAAACAAATTTATTACTATACAAAGAGCACCAGTGGTTAGCAAGTTAGCATCTGTCATCAGTCATTGTTTTTTTTTTTTTCCACTGTAGTTTTTATTGATTTTACTCACTTACATCAATACAAACAACACCCATGAAACCATGAAACCATGAAAAAAGAAAAAAAATTTGTAGCTCCCAACACGACATTACTTTATTTTTTGTTCTGCAGTCTTTCAATTGTCTGTCTCCATTCAAGGTGCTGAAAATTGTCCATATTAGCCACTTATCTTGTAGCTGTGATTCTTGTATTTTCAAGCTATGTGTTAGTTTTTCCATTATATAAATTTCTTCTTTTATCTCTATCCATTTTTCCCTGGTCAGAGGATCTAGGATCTACTGTACACCATTTGCTTGTTTATAGCCTTTTTCCCAGCTTTTAACAATATTTTATCAAGGTACCTATCCCCAGCATGTATATTGTGTTCCGTGAAATTACATAGATAGAGTACCATACAGTTCATCGGAATGTCATACCTTAGTATCTCTTGCAGAGTTATGTACAGTCTTCCAAAACATCTGTATCTTAGGGCATTTCCAAAATATATGCACATGATCTGTGTTTAATATTTCACATTCTCTCCAACATGGTAAATTTACATTCAGACATTTACTCTTGACCTTGGGTCTGATAAAAAATCTAATCAGGTTTTTCCAGGAGAATATCAGTCATTGCTTGAAGTGACAAAAAAAATTGTCCTTTCTGAAAGACGTCACTTGTCTTCTGTCTGCCACTACCATGTCTGTATCTACATACAAAGGTTTTAATACCCATTCTAATTCTAATTCTATTCAGGACAGACATACATCCATTTAAAGTTTCCAGTGAATGGAAGACAGCGTGGGCCATCCTACCACGGTGAATGGACAAAAATTAAAAATGAGAATCTGAAGACCAAGGGGGAGGCTGAAACCCTTCCAACCTACAAATGGTGGTACACTTCACCACCTACTATTTGATCCAGTTGTTACAGCATTACTGTGAATGGGGTTTTCAGAATTGTTAGGCAGTTCACTTAAAGCTGGACTATACTCAAAAAGAACTGCTTTAAACAACATCATAATCAACAACATCAAATGTGCTGTAAAGCTGTGGGGCTGTTGCATTATTTGTAGTGATTTAAATTTTATTCTTCTCTGTCTCACAGATAAAATAGAAAATGGGGATGTTCACCAGAGAAAGAGAGGACTTCATTCAGGCACCTCAGATGGACAGGAAAAAGAAAGTACACAACAGGAAGGGGTTGGGAAGACTGCAAGCAGCTGGAGACGAATTCTACTCCTCATCCTTGCCATCACCATCCACAACATTCCAGGTTAGAACAGATATAATGTGTGTGTATAGTATCAACTTTTGAAAGTTATCACTTCTGATAATAGAAAAATGTAAATAAAAAAATCACATATTTTATATCCCTGAGATTAATAACTAGATTTCATTGATATAAAGTCGCCCAATATAGAGGTAATTTTGTGGCTGAAAGAGGTGGAAAAGAGGAAATCAGTTTGTCCGGACACAGGTGTCAGGTGAGGAATCTCTTTGTTCACATCAGCCCTACAAACGATGTAGTCAGAGACAGAACCAACCTGCTTCTTATACCTAAGACAGGTTACATGCGTGTGTTCTGTGGATAGCCTTCACCCTTATCTTGAACTTCAACCATAGTGACTGTGAAGCTCTGTGTGCATATGTTCAAGCCGCACGATCGGTCAGCTACATGAGCACTGAGCATTTTGGTATCTGAGCTGTTGTATAAACTCTTTTTTTTTTTTTTTTTTTTAATAGGATATTGTCCAGTTGTAAATTTGGGGGAATCTTAGGTAATGAGGCATTAAAGCACCAAGTGGGATTAGTTTCACAGTGGATTCTGTTGAAGGTCAAGGGACAAATCAAATCAAATCAGATTTATTTGTATAGCGACAAATTACAAGTTACATCAAGGCACTTTACATATACAGCAGGTCTAGACCAAACTCTTTATAAAATAATTAAAAAAAAACCAACAGATACCCCTATGAGCAAGCACTTGGCGTCAGTGGCAAGGAAAAACTTCCTTGAAGAGGCAGAAATCTCGGGCAGAACCAGGCTCAGGGGGGCAGCCATCTGCCTCGACCGATTGGGTTGAGAGAGAGAGCAAGAGAGGCACAGGGGGTAGGCAATGAGTTACCACCTGCAGGATGAGGACAGGGAGGGAGAGGAGAGGACCAGAGAGATAGAGACTTTGGGAAAACATAGTTAGTGAATGCAGTACACATGCTTAGAACTGGGAGAAACAAGTCTGCAGTCTGGCGATCTGACTAACTTCATTTGGCTTGATTGATAAATACAACTGAGTGTTATCTGCATAACAGTGAAAATTGATGCTGTGTTTCCTGATAATGTTGCCTAAAGGAAGCAGATATAAAATGAGGATTGGTCCAAGTACCAAACCCTGTGGGACATAATTGGCAATAGTGCTTGAGGAGGAGATATTGTCAACATGAATACATGTCTATCTGATAAATAGGATTTGAACCACCTTAGTGCAGTTCCTTTAATCCCAATTTCATGTTCCAGTCTCTGTAGTTAAATGTTATGATCTATGGTATTGAATAAAGCACTGAGATCTAAGAGGAGAAATATGGAGACTGATCCATTGTCTGAAGCCATTAGAATATCATTGGAGACTTTAATCAGCGCTGTTTCTGTGCTGTGATAAGCTCTAAATCCTTAATGAAACCGTTTATGAAACTTCAGCAAACCATTCCTATGCAGATGGTTGTTTAATTGGTTTGCTACTGCTTTTTCAATGATTTTAGACATGAATGGAAGGTTCAATATGGGTCTGTAGGTGGCCAAAACATCTGGCTCAAGATTTGGCTTTTTAAGCCTGGGTTTGTCAACTGTGGTCCTAAGAGTCTGAGGTACATAACACAAAGATAAGGTCAAATTAATCAGATATAAGATGAATGGTTCAATTAAATAAAAAATCTCTTTGAAGAGGCTCGTTGGTACTGGGTCTAAAAGACAGGTTGATGTTTGCATGATGTTTGATTCAGGAGTTGCTCTATTCAGTAGAAGATTACTGTCTATGTAAGTGCTGATGAATTCTTTCTCTGATTGTTAGAATTTTATCTGTAAAAAAGCCCATAAAATCATCCCTGCTGAGAGCTAAGGGGGTCGCTGGTTCAACTGACTATGTCAGCTCTGTCAGTCTGGCTACAGTGCTGAAGAGAAACCTGGGGGTGTTCTTGTTTTCTTCTATTAGTGCTGAGTAATAAGCTTCTAGCACTGCAAAGTGCTTTTTATACATTTTTAAGCTTTCTTTCAGGGCTTGGTGAGACTCTTCCAAGTTACTGGAACGCCAATTTCTTTCTAATTTCCTTGACGTCTGCTCTAAGGCACGAATTTGAGAATTATAATCTAATTACACTGGTGCATGTTCATTGATGATGATTGGGTGCATGCTGATATAGATTTTCTGTGCAATTTTCTGTACGCTAAGTTATAGGAACACTCTATAGGAAGATTCAGGACAGTGTCCGCAGACAAACTGGTGAACATCTTAAAGCACCATGCATAACACCCACAATAAGGCCTGGAGTTTGTAGTGCCATGGTATAGGAATGTTCTGCGGGTGATTGAGGAGGAGATTTGTTTGTCGTAAAGGGCATAATAAAGAAGGAACAGTACCACTTCATACTCCAGCATTGTGCAGTTCTATTTGGACTTGTGGGTCAAAAGATCTGTTGCAGTTACCTAGACAGAAAAGAAGAGGAAGGTGGTTCAAAAGATGGTCAGTAAACAGATCTGTCCAGCTAAGATTGTGTGAAGCGAATCAGACCAATCAGTCCGAAATTTGCATCCCACAAATTAGCATTCTTGCATTGATGAAGTTAGGAATGCAATTCCTGATGAAATACCATAAAAAACTTGGAGCATATACTTTGTCCAGTGGAGGTTACTTTGAAGAAAGTAAAGTCTTCAAAGTAACCTCTGTGACTCTTTATATAATAATAATGTTGCAAATTATACCAATGGCTTTGTGCTCTTATTTTGTAGAAATTTGATCTTGCTTCCAAACCTGTATCCTGTAGTGTACAGAAATTAACAGATTTAAACAAATATCTGTTTAAATCATATGAGGGTTATTTTAAGTTGTATCCATTTTTGGACTGATCTTGAGAATAAAAATGCTATATCAGTTCTGAAACTTAATAATGGTGATAACTGTAACTTAACTAAATAACTGGAATTGGCAACAGATTCATGGGTGGCCAATGCTCATTGATGTTCATGGGGAACAAAGGTTGAACCCTTTGACCTGATCCAACAGACAGGCTACTGTTGCAGAATATCTAAAAAAGTTCATGTTGGTCCTAATAGAAAGTTGTCAGAATACACAGTGCATTACAGTTTGTTGCGTATTGGGCTGAATAACTGCAGACCGGTCAGGCCTATAGCAGTTTAAATAAAGTAAGAATAATAACATTTTAACTTTTTAATTCTGGGCTTTGTCATAGAAGAAGGTTTTAAACCTGAGTTTGAAAGTTTCAAGCAAGCAAGTCCACCGATGCTGGGAGTTGGTTCCATTGAAGAGGAGCCTGATAGCTGAAAGATCTGCCTCTTGATTTACTCTTGAAGACTCTAGGAATACAAGTAAAGCTCTATTGAGAGAGCAAAGTCACCTATTGTGACAACAGGAAAGTATGAGCTCTTTGAGAAATTATGGATTGGTCATTAAGAGCTTTGCATGGTAGGAGAAGGATTTTAAATACTATTGTGAATTTTACCAGAAGCCAATGAAGAGAAGCTACGACAGGAGAAATGTGATTTTGTTGTCTATTTCCTGTCAATGCTCATGCAGCAGCTTCCTGGATCAACTGAAGGGTCAACAGGATCAGAGAATCATTCGGACATCATTTGGATAGTAATGAATTACAGTAGTCGAGTCTAGATGCAACAAATGCACGCACTAGGTTTCCTGCATTCGCATGAGACAGGATGTTTCTGATTTTCACAATTTTGCAACCGTGAAAGAAAGTGTGTTTGTGTGTGTTGTGGGAACTCTTCTGGAAACAGAGAACGCATGCAAAAGATGGTCTTCCCAGTTTATTCAGGTACTCTTCAAAGAGGGCGATTTTCACCAAGTAACACAGAATATACTACAAACAGAAAATAGCATCGAACAGTCTCTGAACTGCTACTTTATACAGTTACAATAATACCATGTACCCGTGGCTCATACATCATCCTATCTTTTAGCAGTTACCTTACTGGGAGATCAGCCAAGTAAAGTATTAAGCAGAAATGGCCACAGAGCCTCCTCAGTGTCGACAGTCAGCATCCTAAATAGAACTTTATGACTCTCAAGCAGCTGTTGTAAGGAATAGATGTATTTTTCCTATACAAGTGGTCCAAAATGACTCAGAGGTTCCTTACAATGTAGCTGGAAGCCAAGGTAGAGCTGTCCAGAGTGGTTAGATGATGAGATAATGCTTCTCTGAGATTCTTAGGGCCAAATAAAACAAGTTGAAAGACACTTTTGATAGTAGATCATTCCCAAATGTAGGTCAGAACGTAACTTACAATTTTATTTGTAAAAAAGCCTATTAAATCATTACTGCTGAGAGCTATAGGAATCAGTGTTTCAGTGATTGAGCTGGAACTTTCTGTCAGCTTGGCTACAGTAATGAAGAGAACCTAACCTCGGGTTGTTCTCTGTCAATTTATTATTAATTATTTATTAACACTAAATAGTACAAACTTCTGGCATTGCAAAGAGTGTTTTATATGGTTTTAAACTTTCTTTCCAGGCTAGGTAGGATTCACCTACATCACTGGACCACCATTTTCTTTACAAGTTTCTGTGACGTCTGCTTTAAGGCACAAATTTGAAAGTTATACCAAAGTGCTAGCCTCTTCTGTTTCATTACTTTATTTTTCAAAGGGGCAGCAGTATCAAGATTTTAACACAGGAAGGCCATAGTGTTATTCACAAGATTATCAACCTATGTAGGGATGAATTTTTTTTTTTTTTTTTTTTACACGTGGCATTGTAGCAAATGATGACTGAATATTCTCCCTAAATGTAGCCACAGTCTTTTCAGATAATCACCTGCTACATCTGAATCTTTTCTTTGATGCTATGCAGTCAGTCATTGTAAACTCAAATGTTATTACCTTAATTTCCGGAATACAGAGAGCACCTGAATATAAGCCGCACCTGCTAAATTTAAAGAGAAAAACAGTTTTGTACATATGTAGGCCACACTTGTTTAGCCGCAGGTGTGAAATATGGGAGGAAACGGCAGGAAATATGTTACACAGAAAGATTTTGCCTTTTTCCCAGATTGATCAACTTTAACTTGAAAACTGCATCATATGCATTGCTTCGTGTGTTTTCCATGATAAGGGTGTGTGCATTAAGCGCAAAATGAATTACTGATCTGAAAAATCCAGTGTGGGTCCATTTGATTTAATTCAAACTATTTCCTTGGTCCACTGGGACCTGTTTGGTTATTTTCATCGGTCTGATGTGACATGTATTGGCAGCATGAAGCTTGTTACCGGAAAAAAAACATAAATTAGTTGCGTTGTTTAAGCCGGAGGGTTCAAAGCGTGTGAAAAAAATAGTGGGTTAGGGTTAGGGTTAGGCTTATAGTCCAGAATGGTGGCTCGCCAGTGCCCCCATCCTTGTTGATGAGCCTTGTCTTTTGGGGCAAAAAGGGCAACTGGCCAGAAAATGACCTCCTTGAGCACGGTATAGACACTCACTCACACTCAATGCCTGTGAAGATGCTTGTGAAGTCAAACTGCTGAGTTTGCGCTGGAACAATTAAGGCACCGGAACCAATAAATCCCACCGCGCTGTACAGGCCTTTACAGACACCATGTTCCGGTAAGAGCAGTCCGGGATGGAAACATAAAAAAGAAGAAACAAAAAAATACTTTCATAGAAGTGATCAATCGCACTGTTGAGGGATCCGTGCAAAGCGGGGACATCTACCAAAACCAGAGAAGCAGCTGGTTTTTCATCTTATGAAATTCCATACCATTGTTTCTGCACTTCAACTGGATAAATATAAAAGGAAGAAAAGGAAAAAGTCGATTTGGTTCATTGAGAGGCGTCCAGCTCTGGATAGAAGAACCCCATCTCTTTCAAGTGGAGAAATAGCACAGAAAACCCTGAAGTAACTTAACAGCGCTCTTCAGTTGTTAGCTTAACTCTGCCCAGCTGCGTCACCTCTTCCTCCGCTGGGTGAGCTTGGGGGCCGAGTGCTGTGCTGATGGCACTGTCAGAGGGGAACTGGGACGGCTTCTGGAAAAGGCGAAGAGGTAAACAGATGCCTTCTCCCTGCGTCGCTCACATAGGCGATTGGACATCTTGGTGGCAAGATAAACCACGTCCTGCAGGTCTTTAGGGTCATCCCAAGCGGCTAGCTCACCCTTAAGTTGCTCATTTAGCCCCTTAATAAAAACCTGGTGGAGAACAGCTTTGTTCGACTGAGAATCAGTGGCCAGTGTGCAAAAGTCAATGGAGTAGTCTGCTACAGTCCTCGTGACTTTATGTAGGTTGAGCAAACAAGTAGCAGCATTACCATGGTAGCTGGGCTGGTCAAAAACTTAAACCTGGTCTCAAAATCGGGATAAGTTTGCATACTCAACCTCACACAGGAACTAGGAGCCTCAGTCCACGCCAATGCACTGCCTTTCAGCAACCTGAAGCCAGTGAGAGAAGTGGTGGGAACGGCGGTTGCAAGCGCAGAGACTTGATAGGTTAGCTCTGAGACTTGAGACATGGCGCTGGCTGTTTCCATACAGGGCCTGGAGAAACTCATTGCGCTGTCTTAACAAGGCTCCTTGAGCGGACACAGCCTGACAAACTTAATATGCAGGATCTATGAGTGTGGCCAGTGCTTTCTGTTAAACCAAGGCTTAATAACAAAGCTGAATCCACAATCCAGATTTTAACAAAAGTGAATTTAGTAACAAAGAGGGGGAGAGGAGAGGAGTGAACAACAGGGCTGGGGAACTTACAAGGAGGTAAACAGGAGGCTTGCAGAGCGTGGCACTGGACAGTGGTTATGATACAGTTGAGGTGGTGAAGGAGTAGATGCAGCAGAGAAGTATGTCAGCCACGCCCAGCTAGACATAGACAGGAAACAAAAAAACAAACAAACAAACAGAGAACACACAGGATCCTAACAGGTAATGGTCGGAGATAAGAAGATATCAAGGAACTATTATAATCTGGTCAATTTCAATGCCATATGTTAAGACAAGCTCAAGGGTATGAAGCATAGTAGGTTCATTCACATGCTGGAAAAAGCTAATTCAGCCTACTAATGAATTGAATGTATAATTAAGGCTGCCACTAGCAACATCAAAATGAACATTTAAATCACCCAATCAATATAATGATTTTGTCTGTAGTGATGACTAACTTCCTATGAGGTGGAAGATATACTGTTAGTTGTAGAACTGGTTTTTGAATTTTCTAGTGTGAGAGACTGAGAATAATCTCGCAATTTACAGCCCTTAAAGGATCTGCTATGAATGCCTTGGAACCAGATACCACAGCACATCTTTCTGTAGACACCAAAAACACAGAAACACTGGAACCTGTAACTGGCAGCAGCTGCTGGAGGGTGGCTGACGAAGAATTTGGAGAGCACTGACATGTTGTGGATAGGATTGTGTAATTTATTACCTCATATCAAATCTAGGTCTGGAAGGGATGTACTTTACCGTGTATTGACTTAAAAAAAATTACTGAAGGAAGGAGCTTGTGGGACTTGGCGAGAGCAGTCGCACTCCTCTCTCCTCTTGTCTTGTCTCTGTCTCAGTCTCAGCTTCGACGAGCCCTATCTCAACTCATCTGTGAATTCTCCAAACTCCAAACATGGAATTGATCAGCTGGTCTCTCAGCGCTATTGACACCATTATTTCGACAAGAAAATCAGGATCGGGGTAGCCTGCTTGCCCAGATGGAACCCATCCAGCGGGCTATATCTTCAGTTCCTGGGGAAACTGGCATGTAACGTGCTTGGCGCCACTCTCCATAGAGGATATTGAGGACCTCTACTGATTTGGATTCATGGTTGGAGGACTCCTTCTTCTCGGAATAGAGGGTGCCCTCGCATACTGCAAAAATGGTAAGATGCCGGCTGCCACCACAACAGACTGTTTTGATTCTTAAACTGAAACGGAAACCATCTCGAAGAAGTTGTCTGCTTTGTGAAGAAGTTGATGCTGAGGAGCAGGAAACATGAAATGTTATATCAATTTGGAATGTACTGTAAGAGGAGACGTATTGGAATCTATGCTCTTCTGCTAAACCCAAACACAGCAATTTTATCAGTTCTGAAGGACATCTGCCCCATAGTTTATCCTCCCAGAGAATTCCATCCATGTTGGAGAGGCCTGCATCCATTCTCTCCCCCCACCACCCCCATCCTGCCTCTGCCCTCACCACTGGGTGGCAGCACCTGACAGAGGCTGCAGCCAACCTCCTCAAGCTCGGTGGTGCGACCCCACACCCACAATGCCTCTATTCAGACAGTGGACTGTTTAAAGTTTTAATGTACATACACAATCAAATGTATATGTGCTGTTGTATAATTCTGATGTGTGCCATGTAGTTGTATGAAGGCAATGGGTATGAAACACAATTTTGTTGTGCTGATGTAGAACGACAGAGAGAACAGGAGAGAAGATGCCCTGGAAAATACAAAGAAAACATGCAGTGATTGCAAACTGGTAACACTAAATGCGCAATATGGGACAAAAAGAAGTTTATTGGGAAGTGAATAGTAGGAATACAATAGTTTAATGATAACTAAATGTAACTATTGCATCAGCAGGTACTGAGCGGGAAAATTGGACAGAGATGATTCAGCACCTGTACAAACAGGGACAGGAGGGACAAAACACATACCATGGGAAGAAACAAAGTTAAATAACATCTGCAGTTATATCATCTAAAGTTACATTATATTAAATGTAATATTGCAATATATATGCAAGGTGGAGAGACAGTGAGAGTCACAGAGAGACAGAAAGAGGAAGACAAGGAGGGAAAAAGAAAAAGAGAGAGGTGCTCAATGCAACCACTAGTCAATGCCCCACTAGTCTAGGGCTATAGGAGCAAAGAGGAACCACAAGTAAACCTACATCCAGAGAGCGAAGTGGCCTACTGGAACAATTAGGAACTATGAGCTCTCTGTGATATGATGGAACTTTGTCATTAAGAGCTTTGTACATTAGGATAAGGACTTTGAATACTATTCTCATTTTTACTGGGAGCCAATGAAGAGAAGCCAGCACAGGAGAAATGTGATCTTTTTTTTTTATGCATCCACTTGAGAAAGGATGTTTCTGATCTTTGCAATATTGTGTAGGTGAAAGAAGGTTGTGTTTTAGAGACTTGTTTTGTACGAGGGACTAGGGAAATGTCTTGTTAAAAAATGACTCAATTTAGTCTTTTGATGATTATAAACAGTGCTTTCCAACATCTCAAAAAGTCAGAAGTCTACCATCTGTGTTCTACTGTATTGGTTGAAGATCTGGTGGTTGCAAAGGTCACAGCATATGATTCTCTTTCCAACATGTTCAGCTAGCCCTCTGAGACAGAAGAGAAGCATTTTTGATGATTGCTCATAGATCCTTGTTTCTTTCAGCTAATAATAAAAAAAAAATTAAAAAAAATAATAAATCAGCAAGACATTTAAACAAATGTTTGACAATTAATGTATACATGAAGTATGTATGATTTAATTTGTTTTCAGCTTTTTCAGCTTGCCATGTGACATTAGTAACAGCTGGAGCCACTCTGTGTGTGGTCTGAAAGTTGCACCATAAGATAATGTCACCAGAGACAGAGATAACATTTTATATCTTCTGTTCACATGCTAGCAAGATAGCATGAACAAAAAGGCCACCACAGTGAACAAAAACCTTTCTTTGATGGACAAAGTACTTTCAATGTTGCAATTTCATGTATGAGATCATAAGATTTCAGAAGAGGGTGAGGAAACCAGTGCGTGTTCACATGCCTATATGGTTTTCTGTTATCCACTTCATATTTATCCATGGAAAGCTCAATTGAGTTGACTTGGTTTTATGTACTTTGAAATGTTTTTCCTCTCATTATTCATTTTGCAACTTAACCTTATTTTGTTTTTCCATTCTATCATTGGAAGTAAAAGAAAAAGGAAATCACAGTTCTCTCCCAACAACAAATCATCTATAAACATTTTGATACATTTTTGTCCATTTGTACAAAAACTCATCCCCAACTTTATTAATTTCTCCTCCTTCAAAAGAGTCATAGACTTCTGAGACGTGTGTTTGTCCCTGTATTTTTTTTATCTGCAGAGGGCTTAGCTGTGGGAGTTGCATTTGGAGCCGTTGGAAAGACTTCATCTGCTACCTTTGAAAGTGCCCGGTAAGACAAGTATCAATTACACATTACACTCATTACGCATCTCTATTTATCCATAAATACCACTATTACTACTACTAAACTAGATTAGTTATCCTGGGGAATAATTTATCATGCCATATGATATAGACCCTGAAAAACATGCTCTGGTTTAATTTTGGAAACCTTAAGCAAATGGCCAGAATTGGAGTTTTACTTTGTGCTCCTGACATCTACAGTTAAAATGTGACAATGTGTTTGGTTGGTTTGATAATTTATTAATTGATTGAATGATTGATTTACTCTCTTGATCCCAAGCAGGGAAATTCTTATTCTCATATTCTCTGTCCTCATCTCATTTTATACTTGCCAATATTATGAGAGGTTCTTTATGAAATCATTTGAAGCTTCTGCATAATGTTCCTCAAGTCAGCAAAAAATACTTTTTTACAATGATCAACCCTGGCCATTCTCATGTGCACGTGCCCCAGGCGTTTTGACTGATCTGTTTTTACTGCTCAAAATTTATGTATTCTGCAGCACATAGTAACCTTTGTATCTATACATTTTGATTTAGTCTCTCAGGTTACTCTTTTTATACTGATTGTATAAAAGAGACATTGAGAGTAGAACTTAAAAAGGAAACATTCCGGTATTTAATGGTAATCCATTCACAATAGTAAAAAACACAAAAACATTAGCCACTCTAAAAAAGGAAAATATAAATCCAGGGGGCAGCGCCAGAAGGCAGGCTGGCCACAGGAACAATGAAGAACGGAAAAAACTCGGGCTCGAGGCACACCACACTAGAGAAGAGAAAAACAAAAAGAGAAAACCAAAATTAGAAATTCCAAAAGGTAATGAAAATCACACAGGCACCTGGGCACTGACAAATTTCACTGCGAGACGAAGAGTACACGAGTTGACTGTCCCAACAAGACAGAACTATCTGGCAGCATAGTCAGTGCTTAACCAGTCTTTTATGGAGAGCCTGATGAAGGTGAGAAGGGAAACAGGTGTGCCTCGTGGAAGCCCGGGAAGGTGGTGTTTGGCCAGCCACACCTTCTGCCACACACCCTTCAAAACTAATACAGAGGGGGAAGATGGAGCACAGGAAATTAAAATACAAACACAAAAACCCAGACCATGACACAGAAATTCTTACAATCCTGTTAACATGGATAACACCTATTGCTGGGGTCCATGCCAAAACACATTTTATGTTGGTTGATAGTCAACAACATCATCAGGATTCATCCATGTAACATGCTAATAGGTATGACTGAGAAAAACTGTTTTAGTGAAGCTTTGTGGTGTGCATCTGACATCTGATGGATAGGGTTAGGGTTAGGGTTAGGAATGCAGAAGAGAGTGTGCACTTAAAAAAGCGGAAGCAGGACTTTACTTTATGAATTTATATTCAGGCCACAGGCAAATCTAGTCCCTCTTGAGGGGTACTCAGGCACACCTATTTGAATTTGAAGGAGAAGCTGCTGTTGTTAAGCTGGCATGTGTTGGTGGTGGGTTAGGGTTAGGGTTAGGGTTATCATCAGTGACTACATAACTAAGTGAAAACCATAAAAGCATTTTAATGTTTTTTCTAGGATTTGAGATAGATGACAGATGCCCAACATCTACTATAAATAACTTTTCCTGCTTGTGCATGCCTTTGTGCCTGTGTGGGCACATGTGCATGTATCTGTGTTTTTGCGTATGAACAAGCTAAAAGACGAGCTGTATGAATATTTTATCAAATTAATGAAGTAGGAGATTCATTCCTGCTTTTAGTTACTTATATTAAATTGTAGAATACAAAATGCAGCGGCCAGTGTGGGATGAATTTGTTCTGTATGTAAAAAAATGTGTTTGCAAGCCTTACAGTATAATGACCAACTTATCTGTTGTAAAGATATTTAAAATGATTGTAACACACCTCAGATTTATTGGTATCATTACAGTCACACTCTCTTCGCCATACCCTTCTTCCCTCTGAGTGGTATACATCTATTATTAAACCTATTCAAAAATCATCAAAAAAAGAATACCACTTTATTATAGAGAAAACTGCCTTCTTAGCATAATTAATTCTATTCTAGTATTTTGAATGATAGGCTGATCCAGTATTTGGAGACTGCCCACGCAAGAATTGTAAAAAATAAATCTACTTTTGTACATTTTTTTGGATTTGTTTAAAATTTTCTTTCTTTCAAATCTTTAACAGGAGGTGTGGGTGATAATGTCTGTGATGCTCTGAAATCAGTGTATAGTACATTGTAATATTTGTAGTTCATTCATTCATTCATCTTCTACCACTTATCTATTTTGGGGTTGTCGGGGCTGCTGGAGCCAATCCCAGCTCACACTGAGCGAGAGTGGGGTACACCCTGGACAGATCGCCAGTCCATCACAGGGCTAACACACAGAGACAGACAGAGATGAACAACCACTCACACTCACACTCAGAACTACTGACAATTTACCTAATCAACCTAAAAATGCATATCTTTGGATGGTGGGAGGAAGTCCATGCAAGCAGGAGGAACAGCACAGAAAGGCGCCCCGACCCAGGAATTGAAGCTGCAACCTTCTTATTGTGGGGCAACACTGTTAAACAAAGTGATGTCCTGTCCCTAACCTTGTTTTCTCTTTAATCATCGAGGACCTGGCCATCACATTTTGGGTCATCTAGACCACAATACTAAATTTTTCTCTCCAAGGCCCTGGGCCCATTATACTTCCACTTTGTGGTGGCAGAAGAGTATAAAACAGTACAGGTTAGATTCAAGATGACCAACAACACACGAAAGAGAAATTAAAAATGCATGCCATGCAAGAGTTTGTTATTTAGGAGGATATATAAATAATCTGACTTTACTTCAATAATTAAATTTGTTAATGTGTTGATTTGCTGATGTTTTACATAAATTATGATACTTTGCTCACTGAATCTGAGATTATTGACAAAATATGTTAAATATATAAAGATTTTGTGTTGCGGATGGAGTTTAAATATGTGCATTTCCAGTACTCCAGCTATTCGACCACCCTCTCAACACACACTGAACACCAAACATATAGAGAAAGCAGGAGGCGGTTCAGTTGTTTTTTTAAATGAGGGTAGTAGTCTACTTAGCATTGTATCCAAAAAAAAAAAAAAAACAACACTGTGTACAGATATGGGTTAATTCTCTTCTATAGGATGATCCATGAACAATTCCTATTAACACTACTTGGCTCTGACTTGAAGCTTCACGAAGGAAAAAAAAAGTGTGCCGAAGCATAAGTATGGAAATAAGAGCTTAATTTCTCATATGAAGTGATATTTCATGACATCCCACACATGATATTTCTCAGTGCTGCTGAGAATAAGGGAAATAACATACCTCTTTGAAAAGACAAAATTATTGTTACATTAATACATTAACAATTTTCTAAAAGATATAGATTAATCGGAAATCATTGCCCATCCCAAATGGAGTTTATCAATAAAACTGAGTAAAACTCAGGTTATTCATTTTAGAAAAAATAGTACTGTGAGAAGTTCCAAGCCCAACCAAGGGAAGAAAATGGAATCCAAGAATGGCAGTGCAGGAAGCAAAAGCATATTAGGCATACACAGATTGTGGGTAATGTACAGATAGGCCAGGGAGGCTTGGGGCTTGGCCCAGGCAAACCGGTGTGGAGTAGAGCAGGTCCCAAAGAGAAGAGGAAGCTAGTTGTAGAGTAGGTTTGTAGACAGGAGGAAATATTAAGGAGTGCAAAGGCAGTGGCTCAGGCTAAGCAGGGACAGTGGTTGAACTGGGAAGGTGTAGAGAAGAAAAAGCTTAGTTGGAAAGAGCTGTGGAGTATGGAGGAAAGTAGTATTAGATTTTTGATAGGGGCAACATATGATGTCTTGCCAACTCCCCAGAACCTAAAACTCTGGGTAAAGGGAGACCCGTTATGTTCGTTGTGTTCAGGTGCTGCAAGTCTAAAGCACATCTTGTCCGGTTATAAAATTAGTCTCTCACAAGGCCGATATACGTGGCAACATAACTAAATTTTAAGGTTAGGATTTGTCCAGTGGAAGGAGGATGTAGAGGGTTTGTAGCAAGATCTGCTGTTGCGTCTTTGTGTGAGGAGTGGTAATGGCTGGCATTAGGGGGTGACTCTGGGACGCCAGTGTTCACGGTCTAGCCTCCTGGAGGTGTCGTGGGCCTTACTAGACGAAACACAGATGAAAGTAGGTTCCCACCTGATAATCCCAAAGACATGATAGTTATCACCGCTCACTGGCCTAGTTGGGTCTGGTCCTTCACCTTCAAAGGACAGAGCCTGGTCTGGTCCATTTTTTGTCGCACACGAAAATGTTGACTGTTGGGAGCTTGTATTGTAAACTTAATAGGGATAGTGATATTTTTCTATGCTTGACAAAAAATCTAATCAAATCTGATATAATGTGTTTGGCCTGTGGCCATCATCAGGGACACATGTATCACAATGCCACAGAATTGTCCACTTTCGAAACATGAATTCTTTACAAAGTTTCTGCCTACTGCGCTTGTGTTGGATATTCAAGACAATGTAGCAAAAAATCTAAATAAAACCCTTTCTTGGTTGTCTTTTCATCAGTAAAAATATCTTTAAGGTTGCTGTTTCTTGTAAACAGAAATGAAGTATTCATTATTTGTGAATTTCCTTAGAAATCTGGCTATTGGCATTGGCATCCAGAATTTTCCAGAAGGTTTGGCAGTGAGTCTACCACTTCGAGGTTCAGGGGTCTCAACGTGGACAGCCTTCTGGTAGGGAAAGACACTTGTCCTTTTAGTTCAGATACTGCCATAAATCATTTCACTTCCAATACTTTAAGTTGTTTGTTCTTGTCTCCTACTCAGGTATGGGCAGTTAAGTGGCATGGTAGAGCCTTTTGCTGGGTTACTGGGTGCCATCGCTGTGGTTCTGGCAGAACCTGTGTTGCCATATGCACTGGCATTTGCTGCTGGGGCAATGGTTTACGTGGTAGTAGATGACATCATACCAGAGGCTCAAGTCAGGTAAGAAGGAAGATGGGTAAAGAAAGAGAGATAAGGGAAAATACATTTTCTCTACCAATTCAACATCCCAAAATTTTTTCCTTTTTTTTTTTTTTTTTTCTTTGTGTCATCAGTGGAAATGGGAAGCTGGCGTCCTGGACCTCCATTTTGGGCTTTGTAGTGATGATGTCACTAGATGTGGGTCTAGGCTGAGGACAATAGAACAATTAGTATCATGTTAACAAAACCCTGGGTGGTCATGGTGTCATGACAGCAATGCTATTTGAGGGGACGACATGAAGAGTTTTCTTCTGAAACACTGTTTATGAATTGTTGCTACTTGAAATATATTGAATCAATAAAGGAAACAGAACTTTTTTTGTAAAACATAAGGATGGTTGTACTTTTATGTGTTTTTTTCTGAACAATTATGTGTGGCAGAGGTTTTTCTTTTGAATTTTTAATGACCATTATCTTGGTTGCAGAACTTGTGAATGTTTTGAATGTTGAGAAGATGAAGCTTTTGAGTTTTGCTTTTTCAGAAACATTGTTTAAAAATAAAAACTGTCAACTGACAAGTTAAATGAATGTAGTTTTTTTAATTAAATTCTTCCAGTTTTTGAAATGACAATACTTGAAGTATGTTGCTTAATTTGTTCATAAAGTGGACCATGCAATGAAAGACTACTTCATTTAATTCTGAAAGGCACAGTAAGATTACATTGGAATGAATTTTGAAATTAAAAATGGCACTGTCTAAATTACATTGAATTAGTATGTCTTTGACTGAATAATATGTAATTCTTAATTTTATGCACTTCTGTAAGGAATTGAAACATTTCATGTCCCTCTTCCAGTCATTCACAGTCGCCTTGATGCTGTTCACTAATCAGAATGTTTATACAAACACAATACAAAAGTAAAGCTTGAAACAAGGTTTCAACTCAAATCACAATCCAGTTTTTTTATTTAGTCTTTTGAATTAGTCAGGAAGAAAGAGTGGAGTGTCTGTGGAGTGAATGTAATGGAAAGAAAATATTTTCTTTCAACATTACACATTGGTGTTTACACTGGTGTTTACACCAATGTGTAATGTTACCAACACAATGCAGTAAATGGGGGATTACAATTAGTCTTTCACAATTAGTCTCCTCTCATCAGGTCAATCTAAAGCTGTTCACACTTTTCTTCACCTAAGAATTTAAACTTTTAAACATTACACATTGGTGTTTACACATTGGTGTTTACACCAATGTGTAATGTTACCAACACAATGCAGTAAATGGGGGATTACAATTAGTCTTTCACAATTAGTCTCCTCTCATCAGGTCAATCTAAAGCTGTTCACACTTTTCTTCACCTAAGAATTTAAACATTTAAACATTACACATTGGTGTTTACACCAATGTGTAATGTTACCAACACAATGCAGTAAATGGGGGATTACAATTAGTCTCCTCTCATCAGGTCAATCTAAAGCTGTTCACACTTTTCTTCACCTAAGAATTTAAACATTGCCTGAAATTGATTCAGTTTCATTCAGTTCTTTATATAGGTATGCATTTGTATGTATACACACACACATATACAGGTGCTGGTCATATAGTTAGAATATCATCAAAAAGTTGATTTATTTAATTAATTCCATTCAAAAAGTGAAACTTTTATATTGTATTCATTCATTACACACAGACTTATATATTTCTAGTGTTTATTTCTTTTAATTTTGATGATCATAACTGACAACTAATGAAAACCCCAAATTCAGTATCTCAGAAAAATAAACACTTAATACATAAGTCTGTGTGGAATGAATGTATACATTATACAAGTTTCACCTTTTGAATTAAATCACTGAAATAAATCAGCTTTTTCATGATATTGTAATTATATGACCAGTGATCTGTATATTCCACACTCAACTGTTAAATTGCCAATATGTCTTGTTTCTTCAAACTTCACTCATCCAATCCACCAAACACCAAACAAGAGTCAATGGCAGAATAAGCTGTCATTGGCAGAGAAGATTTGGAAAAGTTTTCATGGGCGCAGCCCACATACTCAGCTCTGCTGCTCATCCCACAAATGCATGTTCCTTACAAATGCGGCAAATGCAAATGTTTACTGTATGAAAGACTTAATGGATGAATCTTGGACAGCAATCGCTTCAGCGTGTCGGGTCAGGGCAGTAATGATGTTCATCCATGCAGGATATAGAGGGAAAGTCAGGTTGCTGGTTTCAGGATGTTTATCATCTCTTCACGGCATAACAACTTTCTGCGTGTGCGTGGTTTTGTCTCATAGACGCACACACTGCTTGTGATCGCTCATCTGCGTTTCTCAATGGATGGATCTGCGGGGCAAGTGAGGCGTTCAAGGTTCCCAACAAGTGTAGGTAAAATCAGAAATACATGGCAACGAGGTATTTAAGGTACAAAAACCGGGTTAGCAATAACAAACAGACATCAAGCAGAGTTCCACTACTGCTTGGTAGGTTCAGGGGGCAGTGCCGGGAGTTTGATTAGTCATACCACCGGGCGAGTATAGACCCGATCCTTGACTTGAACTACTGCAGTCCTGACCCGTCCATCAACTCCTGGTATGACAGCCGTCACTGTACGTACTTGCCAAAGAGATCTTGGAGTCTGTTGATCAGCGATGAGGAACACAGTTCCAACGACGATATCTTCTCTCTCGGTTTGCCACTTCTGCTGGGCTTGAAAGGTGGGCAGGAAGTGCCGGATGAAGTTCTTCCAGAAGTGGTCAGCTAAGACTTGGGAATGTCTCCAGGTCTCCTTAGGTGTGATGGGATGTGGGTCGGCGTCATCTGTGGAGACGTAACCCAGAGGTCAGGCATTGAGGATGCTCTCCACTTCAAGCAAAACTGTCCTCAACACCCAACACTCTGACGCGACCTGGGATCCCAACGTTGTGAAGAGGGCTGCCTTTACGGATCGCACCTCTCTCTCCCAAGACTCCCCGAAGTGCGAAGCACTAGGTGGGATAAATCGGAACCGGATTTGTTCCTTCGCCAGTTGTTCTTAAAGATCTGGTACCAGAGCAGTGAATGCTTCATGCAGTTCTTTACTCCTGCCCTTGACGTTGGTGCCTTGATCTGAGAGGAGCTCAACGGGCTTTTCTCTCCGAGCTATGAATCCTTGGAGTGACATCAAGAAGGAATCAGCATCCATGCTCGCCACGAGATCGAGATGGACTGCTCGAGTGGTGAGACACTAAAAATGCCGCACCTCTTCTCACTGCGTCGCCCCACCTTGATCAGCATTGGGCCAAAGCCGTCCATCTCAGTGGAGTAGAAGATGGGTCGAAAGAGTCTCAGAATTGATGCCAAAAAAGCCACATTAACTTGTTCTTACCCGTTGTCAGTGCGCAGGTATGCTACAGACTAGTGATGTGTCGGTCGCAAACAATGCGGCTCTTTCAAATGAATGACGGTAACTGAATCAATCCTGGCTCGGACTCGCTCCTTTTTTCTTTTTTTTTTTTTCTTCTGTTCAAGCCGCACGTGATTGGTCAGCTACATGAGCACTGATCATAAGGGGGAGGGGCGGTTGCTAAACAGTACAGAGAGAGAACGGTCACTAGCACACCCACACAGTAACGCTGGAAACAGGTGGGAATTGAAAATGAATGGCAGGAAAAGAAGCAAAATTTTGCCTGCATTTCAGTTTTATTGATCAAGCAAAGGCAGAATGTGTGGCCAAGGGTTCTGAGCCGTGCCACAAGAACCAGCTTTCTATACAGAGCTGGAATTCCCATCACTACTACAGACCCATAGGCCTGATCAGAGGCATCACAGAACACATGAATACTTCTGGTGCTGTTGCATCAATCTGAATTTTGTTCGGTCTAGCATCGCAGCAGCATTAATGACAGATGGGGCAGTTCACTTTCCCACGAGTGCCAGGCTTTGAGCAGATCTTCTGGTAAGTTGGGACTGTCCCATTCTCTCCTCTTGTCCCAGAGTTGTTGCACAATGACTTTGGCTCTGGTAGTATATGAGATAATGAATCCAAGGGGATCATATTGCTGAGCTAGGAGTCAGTAGATGTTGCGGATGGTTGGCTCTGGACTTAAACTCTAACTTAAACTGGTGATGCTTGTACTGCAATGTATCAGACTTACAATGCTTCGTGAGTCCTAGGGTGCGTTCTTTGAGGATCAGTGGCCTCCCGTGTGAACCAGATCACACTGCTTTTTGATCAAGACTCGAGTGGCAGGTGGTCAATTACTGCAGGAGCATTAATTGTCCATTGCCGCAATTCAAAACCCCCATCCTTGAGGAGGGACTGCAACTGGTCCACCAACTTCAGCTTCAGAGGGAAGGCTCTGCAACCAGTTGTCAACATAGAAATTCCGTTCTATGGACAGACGAGCATCGACCTTTATGTCGCGCCATAAGAAACACAAGAAGGGTTTGTCTTCTTCCCGTAGGTGGACGTGGTGGAACATCCCTTTGACATCACTACTGATGGCGACTGGGTGTTCCCTGAACCTGAGAAGGATTCCCAACAAGCTGGCTCCCAGACTGGGCCCCGGCAGTAGGTGTCATTCAGGCTCTGTCCTTTGAAGGTGAAGGAGCAGTTGAAGACAATCCTGTCTTTACCAATGTGTTGTACCATGTGGTGTGGGATGAACCACAAATTACTGCTCTTCGCCACCTCTTTCAGCGGCGCAGGTGTGACATAGCCAGCATTGAGAAGTTTCTCTCTATTCTCTCTCTTTAGAATAGGCTTCTGCTCTGTCTGGTTGTCTGGCCAGCCATCTTTCTGTCCTGTGTAACTGAGCCATGACGGTCTCCGGAGTGGCATGGAGCGGAGGAAGATGTTCCTTCCGCAATAGTGGGGTGCCATACTGTCTCACTCCATCCACTGGAACTCTTATTGTCTCCTCTTCCAGCTGTCTGATAGCAGTGGCATCTTGCCTGGACCTGGTAAAAAGCTGTTTACTGTGATATGGTAAGGTATCCATCTGTCACAATTTCTGAACATGGCTGAAGAGCTTGGCTTCTGGATTGACACTAGAAGTGAACAGGCACTGCTGTGGACTCAGCCGATGACGCAGGAATCTTGAGGGATCTTGTAGAGTCCAGTGAAACTGTCTGGTGAACACAGCTGCAGGTCCGCCAGGGGGGCCAAGACGTACTGGTTTCACTGGAGTGATGAGATGTGGATTATCCGACCCAATAAGCAGCAAGGGCTGTGTGTTCTTAACATCAGGTCCTTCAGGTGTCTGAACCTCTTCTGTAGGGCTTTGATTGTGTATGTGTGACAGGCCAGGCCAAGTTCCTTTGCAGTAAAAGCCCTGTGGATCTGGAAAGACCTTCCAGACTGTGAAACTGGAGCCACCGAAAATGACACAGAGGCACCATGGATAGTGCAAACTTCTTGCTGAACAGTAAGGAGTGCTAGGTCTTCAGGTTCTCCTTGTTGCCTCAGGCTAGCCACTGCCTCATGAAGGGGTATGGTGCACTCTGAACCATCGTCCAACACAATCATTTTGTTACCACTCTGGAGGACAACCCGATTTCAGTAACACCTGGCTGTTGCTGGTTGGTCAATATATATAAAGTGTCTCCAAGGTGGAATTTACCAAGCAGGTGCTTTCTTCAGGTGTGCTAGACTTGCCAGATGCGGTAGCAGTTTGACTGGTATTGACTTTGTGAAGAATGTCAAGGTGCTGTTTTTCACACTGTTTGCACTTGGCCTTGAGGTCACACTTTGATGCTCATGGCCGCATCTCCAGCACTTCTTATTTGCTTTGATCCACTCTGTCTTCTGTGCCTTTGTCAAGATTTCAAAGTTACTGCATTGATTCATGTAATGCTTCACAGAGTCACAGAATGGACAGTACTTCTTTGGCTTAGTCTGCGCTACAGTCGTGGATTTCTCAGACCTTCCCTTCCATTCACTGCCATGGAGAATAGTAGTGGTCTTCTGTAGTTGTACTCTTGGCACATCTCTCTCCGTGGGCCTTGCTTCTCTCGGGCGGAATTGTCCCAGTATTGGTCCCCAATCTCCTGTACACGGATCTCATATTCAAGCCAATGAGATAAATCAAGCAGTGTTGGTATAGGAGTGTAAATAGGGTTCATAAATCTCTGAAAGTTGGCTCTCAGGTTGGATGGCAACTTAGCTAAGAGGCAAGATACATGTGAGCCACACTTCAACTCTGTCCGATCCTGCTCTCCCAACTGGTGTAGCATGCTGACGAGTGCACGGATCTGGAGTGCAAGTGACTTGAAGGCTCTAATGTCGCCACTCCTGATGGTAGGTCTGTCCATCAATTTGGTGATCGTCTTCAGGGCCAGATGTTGGGCTTGACCATACATCTCATTAAGTACTCTCATGGTGTCACTGAATGGGAATGGACTGTTGATGCACAAGTCAGGAATGAGCAGTGCCTCCTCACACTTCAGGTGATCCGTCAGTATCTGAAACTTGAAGTGTTCCGTAGCAGCTGATGTTGGCCAAAGCAAGCTTCAATCTGGAAAACTCACGTGGATCCTCATGTACAAAATCGGCAATAGACGGCTGAGGTCCATGGTAAACCTCTGCTGGTGGAGGTCTACTTGGGTAGCGCAGGACCCGCAGCCGCTCATCTGGATGCAAGTGGTCAGGTGGCTGGGCTGGTGGCAGTGGGCTCTCGGACTAGGTAGTCTGTGACGAGGTGCAGGCTGAGTGTAACTGCTGTCTTGGGGATAGTAAGCATCATCAAGAGAGCAATATCTGCCGAGAACGATATCTGCTAGCAGATTGGCAGATTGTTGCACTATGACGGGGGCAGTTACTTTCTTCAGGTTGATCATAGGCAGTACAGAGTGGCGGACGAGCTGTTCATTGTAGAGCTGCGGCACTAACTGCTCTCCTGCGATTGGGCCTCGAGGTGGAAGGGACTTCTCACTTCCTGTTATTAGAGGGAGGAGATCGTGGGATAGAGATGACTCACCTGAAGTGGTTAGTAAGGGTAGCTCCAGGTGTTTGTGCATATCCATAACCATAACCATGCCTGTTCTCAGTAGGATATGGAGATTCATCACTGGCTGTCACCTGTGGGGCACTATCATACTGGTGTGGGTCCTTGTGACCTCTCAATGGCATCAGCATAGAAGATGGAGCAGGTGAGGATGACATCTTGCCCTCACGCAGTCTAAACTGTGACATGGTGTGCTCTGAGGCTAGAACCTGAGGGCTGGAGATCACCTCTGTAAGGTGTTGAACATCTCCTGAAGTGAAGAACTTCAGGAGAAGTAGCCTGTTGAGCCTGCTGATCAGGTGTGAGGCGGTGTTTCATAGGGTAGTCCACTTCATAGTCACGGAGATATGATGGTAGTTGGCTACGTCTGTGTGGGCAGTCCACCTCATGGTTCAGCTCTTTTTCTTGTTGGTCAAACATATTAGACTTAAGCAGTTGCGGTATCTGGCTCGAAGAACCAAAAATTGTATGAAAGCCTGTATGGATGAATCTTGGATAATAGCAATCGCTTCAGGGTGTTGGGTCGGGGCAGTAATAATGTTTGTCCATGCAGGATAAAGAGGCAGAGTCTGGCTTTTCGTTTCAGGATGTTTATCATCTCTTCACTGCATAACAACTTTCTGTGTGTGCGTGTGTGGTTTTGTCTCATAGAAGCACACACTGCTTGTGATCACTCATCTGCATCTCTCAATGTATGGATCTGCGGGCAAGTGAGGCGTTCAAGGTTCCCAACAAGTGTAGGTCAAATCAGGACTACATGGTAACAAGGTATTTAAGATACAAAAACCAGGTTGGAAATAACACACACCAATGGAACCTTTTGTACAGGCACCATTTAAAAGAGAAATAAATAGGCTTTATATATATATATATATATATATATATCTTCTCATTCAAATGAATAGGAAACTTTTGGCCTGTATTGTACACATATACCCTCACTGTGGAAAAAATTAATTCTCAGCTTCAATTTACATTTGAAAAAAAAAAAAAAAGCGGCATGTTCAAAATTATTCATACCCTTCTCAATAATAAATAGAAAAGCCTTTATTGGCTATTAGAACAATCAAACGCTTCTTATAATAGCTGACCAGCTTTTTGCATGTCTCCACTGGTATTTTACCTTTTTTAACCCGTTTTGCAATGCGCTCCAACTCTTTCAGGCAGGATGGTCTCCTTGCCATCACCCTGATCTTTAGCTCCCTCCACAGATTTTCAATGGGACTGAAGTCAGGACTCTGGCTGGCCCACTCCAAAATATTAATGTTTTTGTCCACTAACTCTTCATAACTTTTGCTGTATGGTTTGGGTTGTTCTCTAAGGCCAAGTTTCCCTGCAGACCGCCCAATGTTCTTGGGGTTAAAGGCTTCTCCTGTTTTATGCCCAATGGAAGCTACATAATCGTGGCCAAACAATTAAATTTTTGTTTCATCTGACCATTAAACAGAAGACCAAAAGTTTCTTCTTTGTAAAGATGATCTTTTGCAAAGGCCAAGCAGGCTTTTGTGTACCTTATCTGGAGAGGTGGTGTCCTCCTAGATCTGCATGGAACCAAGCAGTGTGCAGTCAGTTGGACTGTTTGCCTTGAGACACTATAGGTATTTTAAATGGGGCCCTACTTTTATGTAGTAAATGAGAGAAAAACATCCATTTCTGCAGTCATATGTATATGTTCAGTTCTTTGTTACGTGACAATAAATACTGTCAAAAGGTTTTTGAATTGTACTGAATTTAATGGATAGTCAGGTATTGATTAAATGCGGATGTTAATAATACCACTATTAGGCTACTTAAATATATATCACACTAAATAGCTAGTCATTATGATCTTCTGGTTTGCTTCAAAATATTTTGTTTAACTGGACCTCTTTAAATTTTAGTTGAATACCCCTGGTACAGAGCCTTGCATTTTCCCATAGACTGTGACTGTTTGCAATGTGTATGAATAATTTTGGATATGCCACTTTCTGTTCAAATGCAAAAAAACAACAACAAAGAAAAACTTGTTTGTAGTTGTGTCAATAACAGAATATATTAAAGATATACACACACAGAGAGACTCACTCACTCTACTGTAATAAGAGGTTCCTGCTTTAACTAGTTGGGAGACTTGTTTTCTATATAATATCTTATGATACATTAACATAAAGTGTACAAACACGCCGTTATGTAAAGTGCATAGCTGCTGCCTTCCTGCTTGTGAGGAGGTGAGAGAAGGTTTTTATCAAATCAAATCAAATCAAATCAGATTTATTCATATAGCGCCAAATCATAACAAAGTTACATCAAGGCACTTTACATATAGAGCAGGTCTAGACCAAACTCTTTATAGATTTATTTAAAGAGACCCAACAGATCCCCCGATGAGCAAGCACTTGGCAACAGTGGCAAGGAAAAACTTCCTTTAAGAGGCAGAAACCTCAAGCAGAACCAGGCTCAGGGGGGGCGGCCATCTGCCTCGACCGGTTGGGTTGAGAGAGAGAGAGAGAGAGAGAGAGAGAGGGAGAGAGGGAGGGAGGGAGGGAGAGAGAGAGAGAGAGAGGGAGAGAGGGAGGGAGGGAGGGAGGGAGAGAGAGAGAGAGTGACATAGGCATTGGGGGGGGGGGGTATAGGCAGGAACATGTTGCTGCATGAAGTTCATGGAGTTGAGCTGTAGTACAGAATTCATGGTATGGGACCAGCAGGTGTTGCAGGAACATGGGATGGAGATGAGTCACCAGCTGCAGGATGAGGACAGGGAGAGAGAGGAGAGGAATTGGGAGAGACAGAGACTTTGGCAGAACATGGTTAGTAAATGCAGTATAAATGCTTAGAACTGGGTGAAACTGTGTTTCTTATCAACGCATGCAAGGGGGGAGGAAAGGAGAGTGAGCGAGACAGAGGGAGAGAGAAAGAGGGAGAGGGGGAGAGAAGGTGATAGGGAGAGACAGACAGACAGAGAGAGAGAGAGAGAGAGAGAGGCTCAGTCCTTCCCCCAGCAGCCTAGGCCTTCAGTAGCATAGCTAAAGAGTAGAGGACTTTAACTTTTTAACTATAAGCTCTGTCATACAGGAAAGTTTTAAGCCTGGTCTTGAAAATTACTAAAGAGTCCACCCTCCGGACCGATGCTGGAAGTTGGTTCCAGAGAAGAGGAGCCTGATAACTGAACGATCTGCCTCCAGATTTACTCTTGGAGACTCTAGGAACCACAAGTAAACCTCCATCTAGAGAGCGGAGTGGCCTGCTAGGACAGTAAGGAACTATGAGCTCTCTGAGATACGATGGAGCTTGGCCATTAAGAGCTTTATATGTTAAAAGAAGGATTTTGAATTCTACTCTATATTTTACTGGCAGCCAATGAAGAGCAGCTAACACAGGAGAGATATGATCTCTTTTCCTAGTTCCTGTTAATATTCGTGCAGCAGTGTTCTGAATGAACTGAAGGCCTTTCAGAGATTTGTTTGGACATCCAGATAGTAATGAGTTACAGTAGTCCAGCCTAGAAGTTACAAATGCATGGATTCGTTTTTCTGCATCATCCTGAGAAAGGATGTTTCTGATTTTCCTAATGTTTCTCAGGTGGAAGAAAGCTGCCCGACTAACTTGTTTTTTGTGAGGGACAAAGGACATGTCCTGGTCAAAAATTACTCCAAGGTTTCTTACACTGGAGTTGGAAGCCAAAGTAATGCTGATGAGATGATTAGATAGTATTTTTCTGAGGTGCTTAGGACCGAGTACAATAACGTTTTGTCAGAGTTGAGAAGTAAAAAATTTCCACATTTATACTTCTCTTATTTACAAAAATAATGGCAAAATTGCGTTTCTCGTAATTTGTCACAATGAAGACCAACATTTCAATGGCATTATACATAATGAATGCGATCTAGTTCAAGCACTAGAAGAAATCTGGGCTGGGCATAGCATTTTGTTTTCATAACAGAGGATAGCTCCTCCAAAACACTTTCTCCCATGTGATGAACATGTGACAAAAAATGCAACTCCAAAAAACAACTTACTTCAGAACTTCAGTAGCAACCAGTGGCTGTGGGCAATTTACAAATAATGAAACAGTAGATATCACCATTTGTTCACACATTTATTAATTTGACTAATCAGTCTTGACAGCAGTAATTTTAATAATTTTTTTAAAGGACAAAGTTGCCAATAACTTGCCAAAAGCATTAGCTAATTAGCGAAAATGAATTAACACAAAATGCTTCTTACTCACTTAGCTAAGAAACTGTCTGGGACAGATTTGTATTGCAAGAAGTTGACGAGACTTGCTGGTATCTCCAGCTGGTCAATACAGTGGATCTTGTTGATCTTTTTGAGGTATCTTCTGACAGTGAGGCGGCACTGTGAGCTCAAGGCTTTTGGATTGCCTAGACAGAAAAGTAAAGCAGAAAAAAGGTTATTACACTTTACTTAACAAGGCCTTGTTAGTCTTGTAATGGATACTATATTTTGCTGTTTGTGATGCCCCCCCCAAAAAAAAAAAAAAAAAATTAGAAAAAGCAGCACTTTTCCCAGAAGAAAACTTTGATTTAAAACTCAAACATTCTTTTTGTAGAATGCGGAATTTTCTTATTGTTAGACAAGTACATTAGGTTACACAAGCAGTTTATCTGATTAATATTGAATACATTACAGCTCCCTAATTAAGATATCCAAAAAGAGATAGAACCTTAGCATGAAGTGGTACCAAAACAGTCAACAATTTCTAAATCCAAGATTATATGCGACTACTCAACTGTATGCTATAGCCTTTAGTTTCTTTCTTTGTTATCTTTCAACTTGCAAGCAGGGTACCATTCACTGAGAATACAGTACAGAATATAGAATATAGTACAGAAAAGAAGCATGGATAAATCTTCTTTTCATTCAACACCTCTTTCCTGGAGAAGCAGCTCTACGGCCTTGTTCTGCTTTGTAGACTTCTCAATGATCAGTGTAGGAAGGTAGACATTTGCACCAAAGTCAATCAGAAGCTGGATATACTCCACGCCACAGCCATGTCTGAGGCACATCTCCAGCACAGTTTTGGGCTGCTTGATTGAACTCAGCATCTTTGCATCCGCTGAGTTGTAATCTGGGTCTGCTCCATACAGAAGAAGCAGCTTGAAACACTCCATGTGTCCATACACAGCAGCTAAGTACAGTGGTCCGCTTGACACCTTGGCACTGGAAGTCCACAGTGAGACTTTGGAGCGAGAGTTCACCTCTGCACCATGTTTAAGAAGTTCCTTTAATATCGCCACATCACCCTCCCGAGCAGCTGTAAGTATAGGGGAGCAGTTGTTGGAGACGTTCCCATTGGGGTTGGCACCTGCCTCTAGGAGTGTTAAGACACAGTCCAGGTATTTCCCACAAACAGCCGCAAAAAGAGGTGTCTGAGCTTTGACATCCACACAATCTACCAGGGCTCCATGTGCTACCAGGACCTGTAGACAGCTGAGATGGCCTTTAGATACTGCAGCATGCACGGGGGTGCCTGCAATCCCCCAACCACCTCTGCAGTTAATGACCTTCTTATAGATTTCTTGACAGAGCATTTCATCAAGGAGTTTGACATTGTTCTGTAACACTGTTTGTCTCAGATGAGAAATTTCACGACTGTCTTCTTCTTCCTCTTTGGTCCTTAAACGGAGCATCGGAGCAGAACCTGCTGAAACATGCAAGTAAAGGCAGAGGAAATAAACATCAAATACAAAGAATAATTGTACAACTGTGTTGTTTTGGTCTGGTGACAGAACAGCGCTGACTGTATGACGTGATGTATTGACATCCAATTTAAACAACACGGAGGGTTTGGATCATATTCAGCAGCTACCTGCATGCTAAAATGCTAATCGGGTGTTCGTCTTGAAACTAAAAACAAAATATTCTTCATTTAAAGTTACCTTACTTAACGACGTCTCTCTAATAGCGGTTGCCCTTATCTTTTTGTTTTCTGCTCATTCTTCCTCCTCCTCCTCCTCCTCCTCCTCCTCCTCAGTCCCCCTCTTTTTCTTTTTCTTCTTCTTTTTCTTCTACTTCTTCTTCTTCTTCTTCTTCTTCTTCTTCTTCCTCTTCTTCTTCTTCTTCTTCTTGTAATGGTTACAGGCGGTTGGCATACATCGAATTGATACATTACCGCCACCAATAGGTATGGAATGTGGACCAGAATTCAGACATGACTATTATTCCCCTCAAAGGTAATGATGATGATAATAATAATAACAATAATAATAACAATAATAATAATTTTGGTATTATTATCCATTCAAATCACATCATATGTATTTATATGGTGCCAAATCATAACAAAGTTACATCAAGGCACTTTACATATAGAGCAGTGTTGGGATGTCTGACCTTATGCTACTCACACACTTTTGTACGGCTAATCATGCTGTTTTAACCTAATGGACCACTTATTGTTTTAATATCTGATTTTATACCTATTACATGTTTTTATACTTTTATTGTTTGGATTTAATGAACTACTTATGATAGAGTAGAGAGTGACACCCACACGAATGAAGTAGCTACGGCTCAATGTAAAAAGGATAGCGTATAGACATGACTGAAAAACACGTTTATGAAATATCTATATACGTTATGTTATATAATCATAAAAATCATAATTCTAATTACTTAATGAAGGAGATACACTTGAGTTGTGGACTTTGTGGTTTGTATCTACTATTTTTTTCTCTTCCACAGAAAACAGGAACCACCAACAGCCGCTATGGGCTGATCGCGAGAATGGAGCCAGATATCACGAGGAGGAAGTGTGTGACCCGGAGAAGACAACACCCACATACCTCATTTCCTTTGTGTAACCATAACATAAGCAGGACCGGGGAAAGACAGAGCATCAGACTTCATGAACTGATGCTGGAGTAGTATGCTGGTCAGGGAAACATAGTCTGGTCCAGAGCTCTGTAAACAATCTCCTTTTCTATAGTATATTTTGCTGTTAGAAGTGATACTAAAATATATGAAATTGATTTGGACTTCTCCTGCATCCTTCATCAAACGAATGCACGAGTTCATTTTGGGAACTCAATAGCAGGTCTAGACCAAACTCATTATTTAATTATTTAAAGAGACGCAACAGATCGATCCCCCACTTGCCGACAGTGACGAGGAAAACCTTCCTTTAAGAGGCAGAAACCGTTTCACAAAGCAGGTTCAACAAACTCTGAGCAGGGTTCTAAATTAACTTTTTTGATCACCAGTCAATGTGGCTGGCGACTCTCTAAAGTTACCAGCCAGTCAGAATTTCCACTAGCCATTTGACATTAAACTTTCTTTTTTTCGTTTGCTCTGTCGCTCTGTCGCCGATATCCGTATCCCCTCGATTCTTTCTATTATCGCCCAACCTCGTCTGTCCCATGTTCAACCACCGCCGCGTTTAATTTAGTTTTACTTTAGATGTTAAACTTCGTCTTACATTCAACTTTAGCTCTGCTGTTTTATCTACCTCCCTCACACTATCTATCTCTGTTCGTTTCTCGGGCTGGTTGCACTCTAGACTGCAGTGGGAAATACCGGCATTCGCGCAGTCAATGGGCGTATTAAACGCCATTACGTAGCATTACGGCTCAGTATTTATTGGAAATTTAGGAATCACTGCCAGGGGTACAAATGACTGAGAACAAAACAGCGTACAGTATATCTGACCGACACTATTGCCTCATGCATCACCGGCCAAACTGGCCAGTAGGTTTTTATCAACACCAACCAAAATGAATTTTAACCCGCGTTTGGCGGGCTGGCGGGTGTTAATTTATAACCCTGACTCTGAGTCTGACCCTGAACTCTGAGGTGATCTACTCTGAGATAGGAAACTCTGAGTTCTCGGTTCCAGAGCAGCAGATTTAAGTTAGTTTGATCAACTCGGAGTAGTTTCATCTAGAGTTAAGGACGTGCACCACAATTTAAAAAAGACAGCATGAATGGAGCCCCGATTCGACGAGTCACCATGGCAACGGGAAGAGGAAGGCAGAGTTTTTCACTTTGATAGAATTGGACATCTTAATGCATCATACGTTTGAACATGTTTTTAGAAAGAAGTGCAACACCACTGCAGCTGCAAAAGACAAAATGTAAAAACGTTGTTCAAACAGGTTCAAACACTGTTTGCCTGGTGGAGCCACCTCACACCACAACAAACTTTGTAACTGTACGTAGGCAATACTCCAAAGATTTTGTTTAAGCGTAGCAGGATGAGAAGCATCATTCCTGCTCTTTTGGCAAGTGAGTGTGCCGCCTTGCTCTCCAGCTCATTAGCCAATCAGCACCTGAGGCCACTGTAGGTAGGAAGGTAGTGCCCATAGACGCCGCATGGAGTGGGTTTGGCCATCTCACATCACCGCGCTTCAAAAATACAGAGCCAGGAATCCCCTATCTCGAGTGCTTGAAAGCTTCACTTCAGGAAGCACATGGCCATGCTCCTGCAGTGCTTTCTGAGAGTCATGATCACCAGAAACGTTATGACCTACGATGGCATCAAGTCTTCTACAGGATTGGAGCTCTCGTCAGGGTAAAGACTCACACACGGTCAGATGCTCTAACCAACTTCACAGCTAAGCTGGCTCCACTATTCACTGGCCCTTATCACATCTCCCGGAGACTATCTGATGTAAACTATAGCCCAGCTAGAGTCGACACTGGGAAAGAGTTTTTCATGTGGCGAACCTGGAGCTGTTCCACACATGGGCCACGGCTTCGTCCGAAAAAAATACTCTCACCCCTGACTTGCCCGAAAACAATCCTGTCCCTATAGATGACCTTTACACTGACTCTGATTCCAGCCACCCTTCCCAGACCGCTGTCAGGGAAGCTGATGGAGAGTCTCATGACATTGACGGGTCTGATTCACCTGTCCGCTGGCCCTACAGGGCCCTACAACTTGAGACCCACACAGAACCCTAGAGTGACCTCTGGATGGACTGACAGTAGGTGGCCTAATCCATATCATACTGACATGCTTGACTTAGTGTGAATGTTTGGGATTATGTTGAAACATTTTAATGATAACATGGGTTCTATGACAGTGGTTCAAGTTCTCTATACAGTAGTGATCGTGCTGTGGACACCCACATAAACATTGTTTTTGTTGAAAACTGATTAGTGTTTCAATCTGTTCTCAAAAAAAAAAAAGGATTTATAATAACATACTTCATTTGATGTCTGCTAGAATGAGTTGTGTTTTCATTTCAATATGTTGATATGCAAGCCAGCTGCCTGCATAACCAACTGTGTATTACCCTCTTTAGTTATGACAGCTTTTAGGTAGGTAAGTAGGCTGTTTTATTTTGAAAGGTGACGGAAGTTCTATGTTGAAACTGTATCTTCCTTCTTGTTTGGTGCCATCCGATGAACAAAGATTGACGCGATTTAGAAGCGGGCTATGTGAAAAATTTACTTGGTGCGGATTCACAGTGTTGCGACTGGAACATTGCTGATCCGGTCCGCGGCGCTCTCGGTGGAAACTGTATCATTGATTGTAATGGCGGCTATTTGCACCGGTGATCCAGGCGCAGCCGTTCCGCGGCGCTTCCGCTTGCTAGCCTAGCTACTGTAATCACTACACTTGCTGGATTAGGATGCTTAGGCTAGCATAGCGCTGCTCGGTGCCCAAAAATAAACAGACAGAATTTGTGCGCCGTGTAACTGGAGCTGTTTCGGGAGTCGACAGTAAGCAACAGAAGTCGTAGAGCAAAAGAGTGTTCCTGCCAAATTCCAAGCGACAAACCACTGCTGCGCCGTGTCCAGTCGGCCTGCCAGGCAAGGAAAAACCTTTTGTGGAGAGGATTGTTTAACAAATCGATAACCGCGTGTCACTTAGAAAACTACTGTAAGATGTGTAGTTTAGCATAGTTAGGCAACAAGAGCCAGGACACGTTTAGCATAATGTTTCTCCCTCAGTGCTGTGAACGTTGTCAATTAAAACATTTACCGAGGTCTGTGCATTAATGTATTATAATAGATAACTTAAAAGGTATTTTCTCTACTTTTCGACTAGATTTACAACAGATTTGCTTAATACGCCTGTCATCGTGGTATCATTAAGATAACCGAGGTACAGTTTGAACCAAAATCTGCATCACATTTAATGGCAGTGACATTCCAGTACGCAAACATTCATAACATAATGGATGTGCAAAATTGATAAGGTTAGTCATTGTGCTTGTGTTTTTACATACATATCAGTAGTGCATCAGTGTTACAGTCAATATAGGTCAATAGTATAGCCACCAGTGAATATTTGCATGGCGACCATTAAAGCTGAGGGACACACAAGGGCAATGCAATTATTTTATTGTATGTTGCTCCTTGTGCCGTTCACTATAAGCATGTCTGCGCAACTTGATTCACTCACTCATTCATTAATGAGCAAGCACCTGGTGACAGTGGCAGGAAAAACTTCCTTTAAATAAAGGGTTACTTTGTTAACATTAACAGAAATTGTGAATATGTTTGTGTACCCAGTTTAGCTGTCTTCATGAGTATGGCATCAGGGAATGAAGGCCCATCTTCCACTGCTCACAGTTACACCAACAGGTTAAGCAAGGAGAAGTCTCCCTACCTGTTGCAACATGCTCACAACCCCGTTGACTGGTTAGTGAAATAACCACAGATATGCACACACTTTGAAAGCAAATATTACACAGACTAATGCAATCTCTTTTACTAGGTATCCATGGGGACAAGATGCTTTTGACAAAGCCAAGAATGAAGACAAACCAATCTTTTTGTCAGGCAAAAAAGATTTTTTTTAATACCTGGTTGGAACATGAATTTCATTTTGGCCAACTTCACTCAAACCTAATTGTGTTTCAGTATCAGAAAATAGAATTTATTCCATGTAAATCATACCTAGACATGCATCTGGTATGAAATGACACTTAGTTTTCTGATGATTGCATACTGATGTACTCAAATTGTGTTTGTATTGGAAGTGAATCATGTATTTCCTCTGTTTCTCCCTGCCCACTAGTGGGCTATTCAACATGTCATTGGTGCCATGTTATGGAAAGGGAGTCTTTTGAGGATGAAGAAATTGGCAGTATCCTGAGCAAAAACTTTGTCTGCATCAAAGTAGACAGAGAGGAGAGACCTGATGTGGACAAGGTCTACATGACCTTTGTACAGGTGTGTGTAGATATGTGTTTAGATTTACCTTTTCTTATGCAGGTCTCTGACTTTTGATTGCGCATGTTCATAGGCAACAAGTGGGGGTGGAGGATGGCCCATGAGTGTTTGGTTGACCCCTGACCTTAGACCTTTCATTGGTGGTACCTATTTCCCTCCTAGAGATCATGGAGGAAGACTTGGACTCAAGACAGTCCTCACCAGAATTATGGACCAGGTGAAAAAATTGTTTTAGGTGTGGCTATCTCAGCCAAACCAGTTTTGAGGCTGCCTTTCAACCAGCACAAAATGTCCCAGAATGTGTAGTAATTCATACTAAGATTATACCATCTTTGCACTTTTTTTGGTGTTTTTTAAATTTATTTTTAAACAAGCAATAAGCTGTATATTAAATATTACATTACATTAATATTCTTCAGTGGCAGAATAATCGCCCTGCCTTGGAATCCAGTGGGGAAAGGATGCTTGAAACTCTGAAGAAAGGCATAACTGTCACTGCAGACACAGGAGAGAGTCCTCCTTTAGCAACAGATGTTGCTAATCGTTGCTTCCAGCAGTTGGCCCATTCTTATGTAGAGGAGTATGGAGGCTTCAGACATGCCCCCAAGTTCCCTACACCAGGTAGAAACAACAAAACCTAAATGTTCAACATGTCCCACCCCACCATTGGTTGATCTTGTTTTATTTGTCTTTTTTTTCTCTTTCTAATGCTGTAGTAAATCTGTTGTTCCTCATGTCTTACTGGTCTGTGAATCGCTCCACCTCTGAGGGAGTCAAAGCTCTTCAGATGGCCTTGCACACACTCCGTATGATGGCACTGGGAGGCATCCGTGACCATGTGGCTCAGGTTTATAATTGCTTACTCTAGAGTTCAGACCAATAGTTGGTTAACTGATTGGACACTCAGGATAAATGGCTAATGTTTCAAAACTCTTTCAAAAATTCTGTATCTATTCAATTATGTGAATAGATACATAATTTCTTGACTGGACTGCAAATATTGACCCAGCCTCTAAATTTGAATTGCCTCTGACTGATTGGTTGGGAAGGAACGATGGAAGAAAAAGCCCCCAACCCCCCCCCCCCCCAAAAAAAAAAAAAAAATAAAAAAATAAAAATAAAAATTTGTGCGTGTCCAGACACAAAGTTACACCTCTTGTTGCACGCAGTTTGATTAGAGATTCTCGTTTCTTTGCTGCTTGGGCAAGCAGTGGAGTGCTTCCATTATCAAAGAAACCAATCTTGGGGGTGTGAATGCCAAAGGAGAAGAGTCAGCGGAGAAGGGTGGAATGTAAGATGGTGTCGAAGGCCACACTGCATGTCAAAGAAGATGAGGATGGAGAGTAAGCTGGAGTCAGTTGCAGGGAGGAGATCATCGGTGAGTTTTATCATGGCAGTTTCTGTGCCGTGACGGGGGCAGAAACTGAGGTAGAAATGCTTAAAGAGGCTGTTTGAGGTAAATGTGAGTGTAGTTGAGTGGTGACTATATTTTAAAGATATGCAGATATTTGGAAAGCACAGAGGAGAGGAAATATTTGACCAACGTTGTGGTGAGGGCATCAAGCTGACATGCAGAGGGCTTGGATTTATGGAAGTTCAAGGTCAGGTCATGTAGGAGGCATCAGGGAGTTGAAAATTGGTAAATGGCTGGCAATGTGGGAGAGATTCAGATTGGGAGAGAAGCAGTGAGTTTGAACTTAATCCTTGTGAATATTGTGCATTTTCTCAGAATTTTAAAATTTTCTCAAGATTCACATGTCTCAGTTGAGTGCAGGTGGTGGGTCAGGAAATTAGTGGCTGGAAGATTTTGTTGAGGAGCAAGATCAGTGTTGGCGTTTCCTTCATTAGAAATGACAAGCCAGATTGGTAGTTTGATTTGGTGAAAGCAATTGAGTGATTGTAGTGTAAAATATCGCTTTCGGGCATTTACATGCCTGGAAAGATAGCTTAAAAACATATAAAAAAAAGTTCACCGCAGTGCTAGAAGATCATATTACTCAGCACTCATGGAAGAAAACAAGAACAACCCCAGGTATCTCTTCAGCACTGTAGCCAGGCTGACAGAGAGCTATAGCTCAGTTGAACCAGTGATCCCCTTAGCTCTAAGCCCTACATTAGACAATAATCTTCTATTGAATACAGCAACTTCTGAATCAACTGCAACACCCATTGTACATCTGGAATCATTCTCACCTCTGAATCTCACAGAGCTAGCTTCAAGAGTTTCATCATCCAGATCACCCTGTCTATTACCAACTAGCCTCATTAAAGAGATTTCTTACTTAATTGAGCCGTTCATTCTAGATCTGATTTATTTTGACCTCATCTTTGGGTTATGTACCTCAGACTCTTAAGACCGCGGTAATCAAACCCAATCTTAAAAAGCTAAGCCTGATCGAGATGTTTTGGCAAACTATAGACCCATATCGAACTTTCCCTTCATTTCTAAAATAAATAAGCAAACCAATTACATGACCACCTGGATGGGAACGTTTTGCTTGAAGAGTTTCAGTCAGGATTTAGAGTCCATCATCGCACAGAAACAGGGCTGGTTGTCTCTAATGATATTCTAATGGCTTCAGACAATGGATCAGCCTCCATACTTCTCCTTCTAGATCTTAGTGCTGCATTCAACACCATATATCACAATGTTTCACTACAGAGACTGGAACGTGAAATTGGGATAAAAGGAACTGCATTAAGGTGGTTCAAATCCCATTTATCAGATAGACATCAGTTTGTTCACGCTATCAGTGAAGCCAAATGAAGTCAGCCAGATAGTCAAACTGCAGACATGTCTTGAAGACACAAAAATCTGGATGACCCAAATTTTTTTACTCCTTAACTCTTGACAAAACTGAAGTTATTGTATTTGGCCCTAAGCACCTCAGAGAAACACTATATAATCATCTAATCAGTCTGGACGGCATTACTTTGGCTTCTAGCTCCACTGTAAGAAACCTTGGAGTAACCTTTGACCAGGACATGTCCTTTGTCCCTCACATAAAACAAGTCAATAGGGCAGCTTTCTTCCACCTGAGAAACATTAGGAAAATCAGAAACATTCTCTCTCAGGATGATGCAGAAAAACTAGTCCATGCATTTGTAACTTCTAGGCTGGACTACTGTAACTCATTATCTGGATGTCCGAACAAATCTCTGAAAGGCCTTCAGTTGATTCAGAACGCTGCTGCACGAATATTAACAGGAACTAGGAAAAGAGATCATGTCTCTCCTGTGTTAGTTGCTCTTCTTTGGCTTCCAGTAAAATACAGAGTAGACTTTAAAATCCTTGTGTTAACATATAAAGCTCTTAATGGCCAAGCTCCATCATATCTCAGAGAGCTCATATTCCCTTACTCACCTAGTAGGCCAGTCTGCTCTCTAGATGGTGGTTTACTTGTGGTTGCTAGAATGTCCAAGAGTAAATCTGGAGGCAGATCTTTCAGTTATCAGGCTCCTTTTCTATGGAACCAACTTCTAGTGTTGTTCCTGGGGGCGGACTCTTTAGCAATTTAAGACCAGGCTTAAAACATTTTTGTATGACACAGCTTATAGTTAAAAAGTTAAAGTCCTCTACTCTTTAGCTATGCTGCTGTAGGCCTAGGCTACTGGATGAAGGGCTGAGCATCTCTCTCTCTTTCTCTCTCTCCCCCTCCCGTTCTCCCTCCCTCCCCCTTGCGCTGACAATAACCATGCTTCTTAAAAATTACTGTTCCTCCCAGTTTCAGGCATGTGTACTGCATTTACTAACCATGTTTTCCTGAACTCTCTGTCTCTCCCAGCTCCTCTCCTCTCTCTCCCTGTCCACATCCTGCAGGTGGTGACTCATTGCCATTCTATGTTCCTGCAACGCCTGCTGCTCCCATATCTCCATGAATTCCATACTACAGCTCATCTCTATGAACTTCATGCACCATCATGTTCCTACCTACACCTGTTTTGAATGTCCCCGTCTCCTGCTCTCATTCTCACCCTACACTACTCCCCCTCCCATGCCTCTCTCGCTCTCCCTTCCTCTCTCTCTCTCTCTCTCTCTCTCTCTCTCTCTCTCTCTCTCTCTCTCTTCCTTTAAGAGGGTTCTGCCTCTTAAAGGAAGTTTTTCCTTGCCACTGTTGCCAAGTGCTTGCTCATCGGGGTCTGTTGGGTCTCTTTAAATAATTTTACAAAGAGTTTGGCCTCTGGTGATGGAGTCTCAGTCAGGTGACAACAGATCCATCGAAGCTAAGTGTTTGTATAATGAAGTAAACCTATCACAGGATGATTCTGGAGTCGATGTGTGAATTCAGACAGATGTTGTGAGACAAACGAGAGACATTCTATTGCTTCAAATATTCACTATTACTGATAATTTCATAGCAGATATGGCTGAAAGCACAGTACAGTCTTTGTCTAAAATTTATATCTTGAACAGACAGTCAGATGTCTGGAATCAACTATAGGGCATGCCACATGCTAGGTTTTCTCTAATAAAAAAAAAAAAAGTAATTTTCATCAATTTCACTGATTACATTGTCATTTTTGGCATAAAATATGATATAAACATATAACAAACATAACTTGGAATTGGAAATAGATAACACCAAAGAAATTAGTTTTGGAGCAACATTGTACTTGCTTGCTAAACACAACTAATAGAAGATAAACATTGGTTCTCGTTTTTTCCTCTCACTCACACAATGTCCCTCACTCTCTCATTCTCTCTCTCTCTCTCTCTCTCTCTCTCTCTCAGGGTTTTCATCGTTACTCTACAGATTCCTCCTGGCACGTACCACACTTTGAAAAGATGTTGTATGATCAAGCTCAGCTGGCTGTAGCTTACATAACTGCCTCCCAGGTGTGTATGTATGTGGTTTTTTTGTTGCTTTTTTTTTTTTTTTCCCTCTTTAAGGCTGAAACGATTCCTCGAATAATTCGAGGAATTGACTGCCCAGTCTTCAAGGCTGATATATACGATGACGATGGCACCTCTCGTCTTACTGCCTGTATCCACTTCTCTCGTCCTAAAGTCAAATTTTTTCTGTTCGGCAGCTTACAAAAACTTAGATCAGGGTTCTTTACCCTGTTAGTAGTGCACTCTACCACACAGCCGCTTTTGGGCATTTGTTTGTGTTTGCACTGGCACATGGAGAGTGACAAGCAACACCTTCACACAATACAAAGTCAATGGAGAGCTCTTGATTGTTTTGCCCTCTGTGGGTGTGGCTTTAGGAGCATGACGTGATGCGCTCTGTCTCTATGTGGAACAACCCAATGACATCAAGCATGCAAAGGAAGAAGGATGGGGCAGACGTGTTTGGTTGTAGCAGCGGGAAGATGGAGGAAAGACTTGACAACGATGAAAGCGAAGATAAAGACAAATGTTGATTGTCTATAAAAGGGAAACCAGTTGTTTATTACTAAGTGAAATGTCTTAGTTTCTCATGTATATTTATAATTGTTCTTTAACCAAACAAAATTATGTTTTATCCAATTACTTGAGTAATTGATGGAATTTTCATTAGAATACTTGATTACTAAAATATTCGATAGTTGCAGCCTGAGTGATTTTCAACATAGCTGACAAACGAATTATTCTTCTGCCTCTCTTAAGCTGTTTTTTAGTTGTATTACATAAAGGTTTTGAAATCCAATTTCTCTGAATGACACTCTTGTATTGGCTGCTCAAATAGAGTTCAGTAATTTGTGGGCCTTTGATTTCCATTTCTACCAAAACTTCATCAAAAAATTCTGACAATCTTAAAATCTGTCACTTGAATAATGTTGTATGTCATTGGACATGAATGAAGATGCGGCAATAAGCAATCATCCCAATGCCATTTTCTTTTTCTTTCTTTTTTTTTTTTTTGGTTTTTGCTTTGTTAGAAGTGTAGGCTTGCTAGGCCCCTTTTTCAGACTGGACAACGACTGAGATACAACAGGAAATAGGCATGAAAAAAAGTTCAGATACACAGACATGCATGCTGTTCATTTATTCATCTTCTATTGCTTATCTGTTACTAGGTTGCAGGGGGTGCTGGAGGCAATCCCAGCTCACATTGTGTGAGGGTGGGGTACACCCTGGACAAGTCACTAGTCCGTCATATGGCCAACACATGGAGACAGGGACGAACAGCTACTCACAATTACATTTGTACCTAGAAGCAATTTAGAGTCACCAATCCATGTAGACAACCCACAAATTGAACCCACTATTTTCTTAGTGTGAAGCGCTATGCTGTCATGTTGTATATTCTTGTTTAATGAGGGTATTGAGGCTATCTTGTCATTCTCATTGAATAATGTAGCTTACAGTGCTCAGCGTAAATAGAGTAGACCCCCTTCTAAAAGTAGAATTTTAAACAATATCTCAACACAAAAACTATTTCCAAAATGTTGACACATTTTTCCAGTTTTACTCAAGTTAGGGTCTTCTCGGCATGTAATGAGCAAGCTGGTGACAATTTGCACCATCAATCTTTTTCCATTCTTCAAGAATGACCTCTTAGAGACTGAATGCTGGATGGAGAGCGATGATCAACTTGTCTCTTCAGAATTCCCCATAGGTGTTTGATTGGGTTCAGATGAGGAGACTTACTTGGCCACTGAATCACTTTCACCCTTTTCTTCAGAAATCTAACAGTGGCTTTAGATGTATGTTTAGGATCATTGTAATGTTGGAAAAGTGCAACACAACCAAGGGCACGGAGTGATGGTAGCATCTTTTCTTTCAGTATAGCACAAAAAATCAGTGACTTTATGATGCCATCAATGACATACAGCTCCCCAACACCAGCAGCACTCACGCAACCCCACATAAGGACACGGCCACCACCATGTTTCACTGTAGGCACCATGCATTTTTCTCTGTATTCCTCACTTTTTCGACAATACAGTTTTAAAGCCATCTGTTCCGAAAACATCACTCTCATGGTGGCAGCGTCATTTCCGGTCACTGACGGTTGTGCTCTCTCTTGTGCTTTGTCATCTCTGTGTTGTTTCCACTGTTCTTCTGCTATTATTTTCTAATTCACTCGAGTAATCAGGCAGAAAATTATTTTCACACCAACACTAGGTTTTAGAAGTCAATATCTCCCCTTTCTCCAAAGGTTATAACCGTTTCTGCTCCTCTGCTAATCAAACTACGCGATTACCAATGTCCTCTAGCTCTCTGTCTCCACTCTCTGTTCCTCCTTCTCCTCCTCCTCTCCTCTCCTGTTCTCTGTGCCTCATGTGTAGTTATTCTTCTGCCTCCTTTTATGATAGCACCTCTTGTCATAGATGTAGGATGATGGTAGAAATGGAGGCGAAGATTAATGAGTTAGAATCCCGGCTCCGCACTTTAGCTAGCCCAACCTATGCTAGTGTAGCTAGCCCCCCCCCCCTTAATCTGACTTTATTTCTGGGTTATGTACCACAGGCACTTAAGACTGCGGTCATCAAACCCCAGCTTAAAAAGCCTAATCTTGATCCAGATGTTTTGGCAAACTATAGACCCATATCGAACCTTCCATTTATTTCTAAAATCATTGAGAAAGCTGTAGCAAAACAACTACACGAGCATCTGGATGGGAACAGTTTGTTTGAAGAGTTTCAGTCAGGATTTAGAGCCCATCATAGCACAGAAACAGCGCTGGTTAAAGTCTCCAATGAAATTCTAATGGCCTCAGACAATGGATCAGCCTCCATACTTCTCCTTCTAGATCTTAGTGCTGAATTCGACACCATAGATCATAATATTTTACTACAGAGACTGGAACATGAAATTGGAATTAAAGGAACTGCACAAAAGTGGTTCAAATCCTACTTATCAGATAGACATCAGTTTGTTCATGTAAACAACAGCTCCTCCTCATGTACTGTAGTCAGTCATGGAGTCCCGCAGGGTTCGGTACTTGGACCAATCCTCTTTACGCTTTATCTGCTTCCTCTAGGCAACATTATCAGGAAACACAGCATCAATTTCCACTGCTACGCGGACGATACTCAGCTGTACCTATCAATGAAGCCAAATGAAGTCAGTCAGATAGTCAGACTGCAGGCATGTCTTGAAGACATAAAAGTCTGGATGACTGGAAATTTTTTACTTCTCAACTCTGACAAAACAGAAGTTATTGTACTTGGTCCTAAGCACCTCAGAAAAATACTATCTAATCATCTCATCAGTTTGGACGGCATTACTTTGGCTTCCAGCTCCACTGTAAGAAACCTTGGAGTAATTTTTGACCAGGACATGTCCTTTGTCCCTCACATAAAACAAGTTAGTTGGGCAGCTTTCTTCCACCTGAGAAACATTAGGAAAATCAGAAATATCCTTTCTCAGGATGATGCAGAAAAACTAGTCCATGCATTTGTAACTTCTAGGCTGGACTACTGTAACTCATTACTATGTGGATGTCCAAACAAATCTCTAAAAGGCCTTCAGTTAATTCAGAACGCTGCTGCACGAATATTAACAGGAACTAGGAAAAGAGATCACATCTCTCCCGTGTTAGCTGCTCTTCATTGGCTGCCAGAAAAATATAGAGTAGAATTCAAAATCCTTGAAAAACGTATAAAGCTCTTAATGGCCAAGCTCCATCGTATCTCAGAGAGCTCATAGTTCCTTACTGTCCTAGCAGGCCACTCCACTCTCTAGATGGAGGTTTACTTGTGGTTCCTAGAGTCTCCAAGAGTAAATCTGGAGGCAGATCGTTCAGTTATCAGGCTCCTCTTCTATGGAACCAACTCCCAGCATCGGTCCGGGGGGCGGACTCTTTAGTAACTTTCAAGACCAGGCTTAAAAATGTCCTGTATGACAGAGCGTACAGTTAAAAAGTCCTCTACTCTTTAGGTATGCTGCTATAGGCCTAGGCTGCTGGGGGAAGGACTGAGCTTCTCTCTCTCTCTCTGTCTCTGTCTCTCCCTGTCACCCTCTCTCCCCCTCTCCCTCTTTCTCTCTAACTCCCTCCTTGCATGCGCTGATAAAAACCATCTTTCTTAAAAAAAAACAAAAAACAACAGTTTCACCCAGTTCTAAGCATTTATACTGCATTTACTAACCATGTTCTGCCAAAGTCTCTGTCTCTCCCAGTTCCTCTCCTCTCTCTCCCTGTCCTCATCCTGCAGGTGGGGACTCATCTCCATCCCATGTTCCTGCAACACCTGCTGGTCCCATATTTCATGAATTCTGTACTACAGCTCAACTCCATGAACTTCATGCAACAACATGTTCCTGCCTACACCCCCCCCCCCCTCCTCCAATGCCTGTCTCTCTCTCTCTCTCTCTCTCTCCCACTCTCAACCCAACCGGTCGAGGCAGATGGCCGCCCCCCCCTGAGCCTGGTTCTGCTCAAGGTTTCTGCCTCTTAAAGGAAGTTTTTCCTTGCCACTGTTGCCAAGTGCTTGCTCATCGGGGGATCTGTTGGGTCTCTTTAAATAAATTGAAAAGAGTTTGGTCTAGACCTGCTCTATATGTAAAGTGCCTTGATGTAACTTTGTTATGATTTGGCGCTATACAAATAAATCTGATTTGATTTGATTCATCACTCAGGAGTATAGAGTCCCAGTAGTCTTCATCTTTGTCAGCATGGGCCTTAGCAAACTTTTTTTGTGTCATGCAATTCCTCTGCAATGTATACCATACTTTGTCGCGGGAAATAGTCACCCCAGTTTGGCTTTCTACTTTAGATAACTGCAGTGAACTTGCATGCCAATTTTCTTCAACCCGCTTATCAGAAGACACTCCTGTCGAGGTGTTAACTTCCATGGATGACCTGGGCGTCTGTGCGAGATGGTTGCAGTTCCATCTTTTTTATGTTTGTACCACTTTTGCTACAGTATAAAGAAATTATTTTCTTTCGCAGGTCTTGTGGAATTTCTCGTTAATGTGGTGCCATTGCTGACAACATGAAATGGGGAGGGGTTTTCTTTAAGTAACACCCTTTTATAGTCAACTTTTTGATGAATGATTAGACTCACCTGTGGTTGATTCTTGTTAAGACATTTGCAGTCTAAAGTTTAGCTTTGTTCCAGAGACTTTCAGTGGGGTGAAAGTTGAGTAAAACTGAAATTTTTGTCCTCTTAAGTTATATTTGTTAACCTTATAAGTTAAACAGATATTTTAGAAAACTTCTTGTCAACAATTTGGAAATAGTTTTTGTGTTCATTGAGATATTTTTTTAAATGTTTACTTTTCAAAGGGGCTGTACTCATGTACGCAGAGCACTGTATGTGCTGCATATAAATCATGTGGCTGTATCTTTAGGGTTATTTTCAGGTTTAACAGGGTTTAAAATTTATTTTTACCTTTCCAGGTATCTGGTGAGAAGCATTTTGCAGAGGTGGCTGAGGACATACTACGCTATGTCTCCAGGGACTTGAGTGATAAGGTTAGTCATCTACAATGTGGCTGTTTTCATTACATATGGTGTGCCCTAGTTGGGGAAATTTGGTTATTGGCAATTAATATTCATAATTTAGGGGAATAATTATTAATAATCAGAAATATCTACTACAAATCGTCAGTCTCAGGGCACCACCCATCAGAGACCAGTAACCAAATGTACAATACTGGAATACATTCTCATAAGGTTGGTAAAGGGTGAACTGCTGAATTGTGACAGTTGCTGAATCCAGCAACTGTCACAATTGTATAAACACAACAATCGCAAACAACAACCAATTAAATTATAATATGATTTATTCACAGGAATAATTATTACACATAACATTACTTGGGATAAAGGCTATTATAATTCAGTTATAAGAAGCTTAACACTAGTTACCAACTTGGACAGGCAATACAGATGTAATGGCATTAGCGGTAGCAGCAGTAGTAGCTACATCACTAGCGATAGCAACAACAGTCACAAATGTGATGTGGGTGAGTGTGCAGGGAGCAATTAGTGGGAAAGAGAGAGAGAAAATAGCGGTAGGGTTGGGTGAGTGTGCAGGGAGCAGTTAGTGGGAAAGAGAGAGAGAAAATAGCGGTAGGGTTGGGTGGGTGATGTGACTCTAGCAGCCAAAATTGGGGACCTGTTGCGAGATGTGGTGTGCGTGAACGGGGGGGGGGGGGGCCTTGAGTGTATGTTTTACCAAGGTAACCTCTGTGTAACGGACTAGAGATCATGCTACGATACCTGACGGCAACTTTAATGTGTGTGTGGAATTTTTTTACGAGTTATGTTAGACTACACCCAATATCCGTACAAGACCAGCAATTCATAAACGGAAAACTCACAAATTTAGAGTAAATACCTTAGACCACTTTATCGCATGCGCCTCCTGATAGTCTTCGTTGACACTCTGAACAAGCTGGTTTACCAGAAAAAAAGTCAGTGCTTCAGAACTGTAGTCGATATGTTAAACGCCAAACGTCCCTGTGCATGTGTCTGTTGCTGTGTCTCTTGAGTCCTAGTACCAGCGACTTGGTGGAGAACTACAAAATTTGTGCTCAATATCTTGGTTGGAAGGTGCGGAAGTAACGCCACAACCTCAATAAAGTCCTCTGCTTTACATGCTACATGCTCTGTGGCAGCAGCCTGCTTCCACATACTCTAAGAGGTCTAAAATGTCTATCACCAACTCCCGAGAAACACATTATGCGTAGCCACAATGTCTTCCAGGCTTCAATCTAAAGCAATCGATTAGACTCGATTCGTGTTAGCCCTGCCCACTGACTTTGATGGGTGAGTTTGACAGATAAAATTAATTCATGAAGCACTGCATCAGGATCATGAAATAAATAGTGTATATATGTGTGTATATATATATATATATATATATATATATATATGAACTGGTATTTTAATGAATTCATGAAACATTTAAGTAATTATTTAAATATTTATTTATATATTTCATTATGTTTTCTTTCACCAAGTTAATGGAAATAATCTAAAGCGGGGGTCCCTGATGGCTAATGTTTTGCACATTTTTGAAAGAATGTTACCATAAGGAAATGGTCAGTGTGTATATTATGTGTGTAGGAGCCATTTTTTTGTGTTGTGCAGGTATTTGCTTTTCCACTAGGGTGCAGTATATTTCAGTTATTTTCTTTTACCTCAAGCCGTGCCCCAGCTGCTGTTGATCAGAAGTGTTGATTAGTTTGAGTTGAGTGGTGGTGGGACACACACAGTTTTTACACGGCAGCCAGAGAAACAGTAGAATCCCTTTTTGTTCTGTCAATTTACCTTATCCTTTTTTGGTTCAAATAAACGGGAATCTCACCCAAAGATATTACTTTTGCAACTTTTCCCCCCTTTTTTTTCTCTCTGGAGTCGAGTCAAGAACAACCATCCCAAACCACCGCAGGTGACAAGTTTTGTTTTTTGAATAGTCACCACACAAGTAAAAACTGTGTTTCCTGGATGGAGGACAAGTGAGCTTTGCCCTGGGTGGAGGAAACAGCATTGTTGGAAAGAGGCTTCTTGGATCAAGAGGAGGCCATGGAGCCTGCAATCCCTCCCCCCTGTTCATCAGACAGAGCCAGATGAGAGAGGTAAAGGACGCAGCAGACAATAAAACTGCATGATTGAAGAAACTGAGCCTGTTAGAGTGATTTAATGGAACTGGACAGTTTTGATGCATTGGATTGTGGAACTGGATGTCATGGATGTTGATGAAACGAAAGTTAATTGGAAAAAGGAGGAAATAATCAGCACCTGTGAGTGACTGCAATTGTTCTGCTGCTGACGTCACAAGTTGACATATTTACAGTGTGGAAATGGATGAAAATGCTGATGTGGAAAATGTTCTTGAGGAGCGTGTTGCAAAAAGTGATATTCCAACTGCTAAAGGTGATGTTGCAAAAATTGAGGAGCGTGCTGTAAAAAGTGATATTGAAAAAAGAGAAAGAAAATTAACTGCAAAAGGTGTTTCACTTCTCATTGAAAACCTGCAAAGGAACCGGAAGTTAACCTTGAATCAAGCATCCAAAATCAAGTTGCAGATCGATAATCTTTTACGTGACAAAATAAGTGATACCTTGTGCAGTGTTGAAACCCTTTTAAATGAGTTTAACAAATTGTGTGAAGCTGCTGCTGAAACACATGGTGCATTGATGGAAATGCCGCTGCCTGAAGAAGAATACAAAAGGCAGCAAATGTGGTTTGAATAAAAGTTTAAAGCAAATGAAAAATTCTCGTGTGATGTGCATAAATGGTTGAAGGATGCAACAGAATATTGTGACAAACAGTCTGTAATGCAGGACGATGAGATTCAACTAAATGCTGACCAGGAGAATGAGATTCAACCCAATGACAGTGTTTCAAATGTTCTCCCCCCTGGAAAAACACGGGTCTCATCAAAGTCTAAATCTTCTTCCAAATCTTCCATCACAAGTTCTGCATGCTTACGAGCAAAGGCTGAAAAGGCAGCATTGATCCAACACATTGCTGCTTTGGAGAAAAAACATGCACTGGAGGGTCAGGAGGAGAAACTGCATGCAGAACAGGAACGATTAAAAAGACAAAAGGAACAACTGGAAATGGAAACCCAACTAGCTGCTGCTACAGCTAAAATAGCCATACTGGAAAGCAGTATGGTGGGAAGTGGCTCTACACCATCTGATGGAATGAATTCATATTTCGATAAAGCCACAAAATCAAAAATGGAAATGTCACATAGGTCAAAGTTTGAAACAGTGCAACAACCACTCTCTTAGCAACCACCTTCACACCTTCAGGATGCACGCCCTAAAGAAAGAAAGTATGTACAAACACAGCCTACAGAAACCTTCACTTCAATACAACCCATGCAATCCCTACTAAGACCACCAGGAGGCAACACAACTGTCTTCAACTCACTGCAAGGTCACAGGTCAAGCAATGTTTGTACCACACCACAAATGAAAATAAAATACAGGACATTGGCAACATTATGCAGCGACAAACAGAAATCACTGCTCAACTGGTTCAACAACATACAGTATCTCTTCCACCTCGAGTAATACCCATATTTGATGGTGACCCTCTACAGTATGGATCTTTTATCATGGCATTTGAACAGGGAGTTGAAAGAAAGGTCAATCTCCAGGACTGCTTGTACTACCTAGAACAACACACCAGGGGGCAACCTAGAGAACTGATCAGAAGCTGCTATCATAGAGCCAAATACTTGTTAAAGGAACACTTTGGCAATGAAATGAAGATTGGGGCTGCTTACATGGAAAAAGCTTTAAGTTGGCCACCAATAAAAGCTGAAGATGTTGGTTCTCTTCAAACATACATGTTTTTGAGAGGATGTTGTAACATGATGGAAAGTCTACAGTATATGGCAGAAATGAATGTACCATCAAACCTGAAACAGCTTGTGATGAAACTGCCCTACAAATTAAGAGAAAGATGGAGAGCAGCTGTTTGTGACCTACAGGAGAGACATGGAAGTAGAGTTTTGTTCTCTGATTTGGTCAACTTTCTGGAACATCAGATCAAAATTCTCTCTGATCCTGTCTTTGGTAAATTGCAAGACACGCAAACTGCTACATTTAAAGGAAAAGCTCCCACAAGATTTTCACTCAGGAATAAAAATCCAGCAAGTGTGGCAGCTGTAAGCACTTCAGCAGGTATAAAGTCTGCACAAACACCGTTCTTCAATGCCTTGTCTCTATCAAAAAGCAAGACCACATCATGTTGCATATGTAAAGAGGATCACGCAATAGAAGATTGTGTACATCTTAAGAACAAAGTGCATCGTGAGAAACTTGATCTTTTAAGACAAAGTGGTGTTTGTTTTGGTTGTCTAAAACCAGGTCATATCAGCAAAAACTGCAAGAAACGTCTAACGTGTGATGTATGTAACTTCAGACATCCCACAATGCTTCACAACCCAGCTAAATTCAGAACATTTGAGCAATAAAGCAACACTGTTGTCCCTCAGCAGACCTGTGCTCACACTGGGGCTGGTACGCAGAAATGTGTTCTCTCAATTGTACCTGTACAAGTAAAGGCTAAGAATGGAAACAAAATTTTGACCACTTATGCTTTTCTTGACCCAGGAAGCTCAGCTACCTTTTGTACAGAACGCCTGATGAGACAGCTGCACATGGATAGCATCCAAACACACATCTTCCTGCGAACAATGGGACAAGCACATACTGTAAAGACTCATGTTCTGACTGGACTGGAAGTAGCTGGTTATGATGAGAACAGGTTTCTAGACCTACCTGAGGTTTACACTCAGCAAACCATGCCGGTTACAAGACACAATATTGTAACAGAAAAGGATCTGAGACAATGGCCTTACCTGGAAAAGATTAAAGTTCCCGAGTTTGAGGTTGGAGTGGATTTGTTGATTGGCACAAATGCCTCAAAGCTTTTGGAACCGTGGGAAATTATTAACAGCTGTAACGATGGACCCTATGCTGTTCGGACCCTATTGGGGTGGGTAGTGAACGGCCCACTTAAAGGAAGTGGAAGTGATGCAGGGAAGAAGGGCTGCCCTACTGTCACTGTCAATAGGATCTCCATTGACAAAGTGGAACAGTTGTTAATCACGCAATACAACCAGGACTTCAATGAAAGGTCATGTGATGACACTTTAATGTCAAGAGAAGACATGAGATTTCTTCACATAATGGAAACTATTCGTCTTGAAAACAACCACTGCTGTGTTGATTTACCCTTTAAAGTTGATACGTCATAATGCCAAACAATTGTTGCATTGCTGAACAACGTGTTATGAGTTTGAAAAGGAAGTTTCAGAGGAAGACAGTATCATCAAGAGTATGTGCACTTCCTAAATGATGTCATCAAAAATGGTTATGCGGAGCAGGTGCCTCAACAGCAACTGAATGGAACTGAAGGTAAAATTTGGTACATACCACATCATGGGGTCTATCATCCCAAAAAGAAAACCTTGAGAGTTGTATTTGACTGTGGAGCAAGTTTCAAGGGCACATCTTTGAACAGCCAGCTGTTGCAAGGTCCTGATCTCACAAATTCCCTTTTTGGCGTTCTTCTGAGATTTAGACAAGAAGCAGTTGCCATCATGACCGATGTGCAGGCTATGTTTCACCAGGTTCATGTTTCTCAGAAACACGTTGATTTCCTTCGATTTTTGTGGTGGCATAATGGAGATGTGACACAACCTGTGGTGGACTTCAGAATGAAGGTTCACATTTTTGGAGCAACTTCATCACCGAGCTGCGCCAATTATGCCTTGAAAAGAGTTGCTGACGACAACATGGCTCAGTACAGTGACGAAGTGTTAAAGACCATCAAGCAAAACTTTTACGTGGACGATTGTTTAAAATCTGTGTCATCAGAAGAGGAAGCTTTGCAAATGGTACAGGATCTCACTGCTGCATGTGCCAAAGGAGGCTTTCGGCTCTCAAAGTGGATGAGCAACAGTCGAGCAGTTATTGCAAGCATCCCTGAAGAAAATCGTTCCAAAGCAACCAAAGAGCTCAATTTGGATAAAGACAACTTACCTGTTGAAAGAGCTCTTGGATTGCACTGGTGTGCGGAATCAGAAATGTTCATGTTCAAGATTGCACTGGAAAGTCGTCCATGTACCCGCCGTGGAATCTTGTCAGTGGTTAATTCTATCTATGACCCTCTTGGTTTCTTGTCACCGTTCACACTGCCTCCCAAGCTGATGCTGCAAGAGCTGTGCAAAAGAAAAATTGGTTGGGATGACACAATACCACAAACTTTCTGCAGAAGTGGACACAGTGGCTGACAAATATGTATAAATTGTCACTGTTAAAGGTGGAACGGTGCATCAAGCCAAAGAACTTTGGAAAGGTAAACAATGCACAGCTGCATCACTTCTCAGATGCTAGTGAACATGGATATGGTGCTGTTTCTTATCTGAGATTGAAAGACATCTCTGATGAAGTTAACATTGCTTTCATGATTGGAAAAGCCAGAGTCACTCCCATGAAACAAACCACAATACCAAGGCTTGAACTCACTGCTGCTGTATTAGCTGTCAGACTGGACAAGATGATTATAAAGGAGCTTCAACTGGAATTGGACCAGTCAGTGTTCTGGACCGATAGCACGACTGTGCTTAATTACATTTCAAGTGAAACAAAGAGATTCCACACATTTGTGGCGAACAGAGTGGCTGTCATAAGAGAAGCCACAGAGGTGGCCCAGTGGAGGTACGTTGGCTCTAAGCAGAACCCCGCTGATGAGGCTTCAAGAGGACTGTCAGCTGATGATTTTCTGAAATGTGAACGATGGCTCAAAGGACCAGAGTTTCTGCTGACTGAGGAAAGAACATGGCCAAAGCAGGAGGTAAACAAACCCACCGTCACCTTGGATGACCCTGAGGTTAAACAAGACCTCACAGTTAATGCTTGTGTTGTTGATGATGCATCCAATACGATGAACAAGCTCTTGACCAACTTTTCAGACTGGGAAAAACTCAAAACTTCAGTCGCCTGGTTTTTGAAGTTTAAAGATCTGCTTCAACAGCTAAGGAAAAAAGGTAAAACATGCAATAAAGGACATCAGCAACACAAAGCAAAAATGAATGTTCAATCATTGACACGGGATGACTTACATACTACAGAACTGGAAATTGCACGCCTCTGCCAACAGCAAAGATTTCACAGGGAAATCTCTCTCTTGGAGAAAGGAGCATCATCTGTGCCAACCAACAGTGACATCTACAGGTTGGATCCCATACTCCAAGATGGGCTGTTGAGAGTAGGAGGTCGTCTGAGAAAAGCATCCATGCCTGAGACAGTAAAACATCCAATAATTCTGTCTAAAGATCAACACATATCCAAACTTATCTTACAACACATTCACAAGCAAGTGGGTCACGCTGGACGCAATCACATGATATCTACACTTTGAAAAACCTACTGGATAACAAATGCAAACTCAGCCTGCAGAAAAATCATTGCTGATTGTGTTACCTGTCGTCATCTTCAAGGGAGAGTTGGAGAACAAAAAATGTCTGACCTTCCAGCTGAAAGACTCCTGCCAGATTTACCACCATTTACTAATGCAGGTGTGGATTATTTCGGCCCTATTGACATCAAAAGAGGTCGCAGCATGGTCAAAAGGTATGGTGTAATCTTCACATGCATGACTAGTCGGGCAGTACACCTTGAAGTAGCCCACTCACTAACAACAGATTCATGCATAAATGCCATCCGACAGTTCATGTGTCGACGTGGGCAAGTCTCCAACCTCAGGTCAGACAATGGCACCAATTTTGTTGGAGCTGAAAGAGAGTTAAGGGAAGCTCTTAAAGCCCTGGATCACAACAAAATTCAAAGTGCCTTGGCAAAAGGAGGAATAGCATGGATATTCAACCCTCCTGCTGGATCTCACTATGGCGGAACATGGGAGCAGATTATTCGCCTCATAAGAAAGGTGCTGTATTCCATTGTCAAACAGCAAACTATGGATGATGAAAGCTTTTGCACTATCCTTTGTGAAATTGAAGCCATTCTCAACAGTCGCCCAATAACCAAACTATCCGATGACCCTAATGACCTGGAAACACTTACACCCAACCACATTCATCTGCTGAAGGCCAAACCTCTTCTTCCTCCTGGACTGTTTGATGATAGTGATGTATACATCAAATGAAGATGGAGACAGGTACAGTACCTGTCAGATTTATTTTGGAAACGGTGGGTAAGAGAATACCTTCCACTGCTCCAAGAAAGACAAAAGTGGACAAAGCCACAAAGGAATTTTTCTGTGGATGACATTGTTATTATCATGGACCCTTCTGCTCCAAGAAATTCATGGCTAATGGGTAAAGTGACCAAAACCTTTCCAGACAGGAGAGGTGTTCAGTCAGTTCAGCTGAATACCAAGACAGGCTTTCTGGAGAGACCTGTCACAAAGCTCTGCATGCTGTTGGAGACATAAAGATTGTTATTAAAGACTGAAATATGGATTGACTTCACATACACATCCTTTTTGGCTCCTTTTGAAAATATGTTTATATAATTGTAAGTGCACACCAACACAATTATGGGGCCGGTGTGTAGTAGCCATTTTTTTTGTGTTGTGCAGGTATTTGCTTTTCCACTAGGGTGCAGTATATTTCAGTTATTTTCTTTTACCTCAAGCCATGCCCCAGCTGCTGTTGATCAGAAGTGTTGATTAGTTTGAGTTGAGTGGTGGTGGGACACACACAGTTTTTACACGGCAGCCAGAGAAACAGTAGAATCCCTTTTTGTTCTGTCAATTTACCTTATCCTTTTTTGGTTCAAATAAACGCGAATCTCACCCAAAGATATTACTTTTGCAACTTTTTCCCTTTTCCTTTTTTTTTTTTTTTTTTCTCTGGAGTCGAGTCAAGAACAACCATCCCAAACCACCGCAGGTGACAAGTTTTGTTTTTTGAATAGTCACCACAATGTGTTTGTGTGCATTGTTCATTGATCCATCAAGGGAATGTTTGGGACTCTTAAACCCTTGCTCTGCTCTAGGGTTTTCCCCTAAGCCTTTTCCCCTTTTGAATCGATACCATCAAACAGTGTACACAGGTGAAATTTAAATAGTTCTAATCATTATATTCCTTAAGAATTATTATGTAATTATAAACTAAATGCTGCAAATGACATTCACATTAGACTCCACATTTTCTTGTGCTACAGCTGGTATCACCTCTCAGGGAGGAAGTCATCTAGTTTGCATCGTGAAAGTAAGAACATTGAAATATTTCAAATAGTTATGTCATGACTGGTTCAAAAGCCATGACAACTAACGGGAGGTGACACAAGAAGTTAAAGCAAAAGCATCAATTTATTTTCGAACATCACAAAGGAAAAAAACTGAGGTGCTGACAAGTCAGTAATGTCGGCATGTATGGGTGAGTGATGGAGTAGCGTGTGTGGCGTTGCATGGAAGATGGAAAAACAAAAGAAGGAAAGCTGGGGAAGAGTAGGAAACAGTGTTTCCCCTTGTCCCTCTCCAATATCAGCACAGGTGGAGGAAGGCTCTTACACTACCAGGAACACCAGGCCCAGGTGTTCCCAATAGACAACCTGACTACACCTACTGGTTGGTTAGGTTTATTTTAATCTTTTATGGTTAAAATAAACAAAAAGTCCAGGTGGAGAACGGGAATCTTCAGTGTCAAAGAGTTAATTAATTCAGTGGAGCAGTTAGTGAGACAAATGAAGAATGACAAGTTATAGTTAATAATTCACACAACATCCTTTGCTTTTGCAGTTTTACCTGCTGAAATCAAAGAAGACACTTTGATATGAAATTGCTCTGAGAGCTACCCTGTAATTAAGCTAATTAAAGCCACTAATGTTCAGCTTTATGTAAAAGACAGGTTCATCCAATATTGATTTATGTAACTTTACACAAATTCAAATTTAATCTGCATGTTTTGACTTTTAACAGGAAGAGGAAAAATAGGGATTGTGTAATCAAAATATGAAAAATGCTAAACTTCCCTTTCATAACATGAATGAACAAATAATATGTTAGTACATAATTAGAACTAGAAAAATGCTGAATTATTTTTAGTGCATTTTTCAATGTGTGAAGTCGAAACAATGCATGTGTTTCTTATGGAGGCAGGTTGTGATAGAAAATCTTGTATCTTTGGAACTTTTCCGATTCTGTGGACTAAAAGTTAATATATTTTGGCATCTGCTACACTCATTAAGCCCACTGTTATAACCTTTCTCTTCCAAGCACCCAATCATTGTGTATCTTTAATTAAAAAGTTTTGCAAGAGCACTCGTAATTATGTGTGGTCCACAACACCTGCATTATTTTTTTACTTTTCTGATTTAATTTGTAAAAGGCCCCATGTATTTACATTTTAACTTGCTTTAGCTGCTTGAAATGGAAGGGGTTATTTTGGTAGTCATTGTCTTTACACCCTTTCCTTTTCAATCTGTTGCCTGAAATAGTCTGGAGGCTTCTTCAGTGCCGAAGATGCAGACTCTCTTCCAGCACTGGGGGGACGAGAAAAGCGAGAGGGGGCTTTCTATGTCTGGACAGCCGGTGATGTTCGGGAGCTTTTGCCAGATGTGGTAGAGGGAACCACTGGAACATCCACTCTGGCAGATATCTTCAGTCACTACTATGGGGTCAAGGAGCAGGGCAATGTTGCCCCAGAACAGGTACATTATTATTATTATTGCTCATCAAGATATGTTTTTACATGATCAGATGAATTAAAATGTTTTGTCTTAGAAAAATGCTTGCTCTTGTTTTATTCAAAAGGCTTTTTGAGATATTAAAGGCAATAAAATAAGAGCTTTTGCAGTCAGTTAATTTCTTTAATTTCCCACATTGTATGTTGTCAGGACCCCCATGGGGAGCTGCATGGCCAGAATGTACTGATTGTGCGTTATTCTGTGGCGTTAACGGCTGCTCGCTTTGGCATTAGTGTTGACAAAGTCAATGAGCTCCTGGTTTTTGCCAGAGCCAAAGCGGCAGAAGTGAGGAAGAGTCGACCACGCCCACATTTGGACACCAAGATGTTAGCCTCCTGGAATGGTAAATGCTCATCATGGGGATCTGTTTTGTCTCTTTAAATAATTTAATAAAGAGTTTGGTCTAGACCTGCTCTATGTGTTAATGATGTTACTTTGTTATGATTTGGTGCTCTATAAATAAATCTGATTTTGATTTGATTTAAATGTCTAGTCCTCAATATGCAGTGGTCAGAACCTGCCATAAGTGGTCTAAGGAGTAAAAACAGGTGAACAGGCAACAACCCTGTTCGTTTGAGTGACCAATGCGTAGAGGGAAAAAACACATGGGAACAGACGTAGGGGGATTTACAAATCTGTTGGATACTTTGCATGTGCATTTTTGCTCTTTCATGTGTACACAGATTTCTACACACAATTACACAAAGTTTAGTTAATTTTGCCACAGGTCTGATGACTTTAAATTTCAGTAACATCATGTGGGTGCCTGTGCTTCTTACCAGTGGAAAAAATGGCACTAGGATGCATTATTGGCTGAGGGCAAGTAGGTGGAGGCAGTATAACCTGAGACAGAAGCAAAACTGTTGAGATAAATGGTGGGCTGTCCAGTTCAGACTGCATTTAAGAAAACATCAGTGCCCATCTTGCTAATGCCTACCATTGATTATAAATGCGTTATCTACACCGCTCAGGCATAACTTAATGACCATTGACAGGTGATTCTCTCCTCTTCATGGCACCTGTTAGTAGGTTGGATATATTAAGCAGCATGTGAAACTTTTTTGTCCTGAAATTTGATGTGATAAAGCAGAATAAATGGGCAAACTTAAGGATTTGAGCGAGTTTGATGAGCAAAATAGTTATGGCTAGACGACTGGGTCAGAGCATCCCTAAAACTGCAGCTCTTGTTGGATGTTCGTTGTCTGCAGTAATAATTAATAAATAATTCTGATCCACGAAGGCACATGCTCACAACTTGAAGGACTTGAAAGGATCTGCTGCTAACCTTTTGGTACCAGATACTGTACACCTTCAGAGGTCTAGTTGAGTCCATGCCTTACCAGGTGAGGGCTGTTTTGGTAACAAAAGGAGGCCCAACACAATAATTAGCGAGGGGGTTATTATTTCATGCCTGATAGGTGTATATTATTCCAGTTCACTGTGTGGACTCCAGGTTGCTTGAATACAAAAGAGTGATTAAATGTGTTTACATTCTTTGACTTTCATGCACTCAAAACACTTTGGTGCCTTTAGTTCTGTGTCAATTTTAAAAGACCAGGGTCTCTTTGTATGTGTCCTGGTTTTCTAGAGATGTGGAAGATCTTTTTGATTTTTAGGCTGAATAATATCTCATACAGCCATATTAAAATCATTAGTTATACCAGATAAGCACTGTTCTTCATTTGGAGCTCAGCCAACTAGGTAAGTAAAGACTACTATGTTTTATATCTGTTATTTACCTAAATTATGTGCTCTAATTTCTCAATCTAGAGACAGTGAAGAGCTTGCTAGCACTCTGCTTGCAGGGAAGCTAGTCTTGGCCATGGTGTTAGGGTTGGTGTTGACTGGTGTTGGTGTTAGCTAACCCTAGCTACAATTCGGAAGCCAACATAAAAACGTGACTTCTAAAAACACACACTACCAGTCAAGTTTGGACACACTTTATCATTCAAATTTAAAAGAAAGTGTGTCCACACTCACTCACGCTTAAATGTAAGCACACATGCTTATGTTTTGGCCACCAGTATGTTAGGAGTGGGAGCAAAATATGTGAAAATTGCGGAAAATGTGAACACGAGCGACAGCGTTCCTGAAGAAGACACCCCAACGGGCACTGTGTTTTAGTTTTAGAGCTCTCCTTCCTCAGACAGACGACTCTTTGTATTTTGATAAACACTGCCATTCATTCGCCCAAATCCTCAAGAATCACCATCTGCTTAATTACCACTGTCATATCATGCCACTCCATTTACATATCCAAGCTCACCTGTTTCACCTAGTTTATGCTTTGATTTGCACCTGTATATAATGAGCACGTTTTTATTTACCCCGTTTTAATTAATATAAAACCCCATAAATTAGGCCATTGTTACACTCCTTCCTTCAGTAATTGTTCTAAAGTCAATACATAGTAAAGGACATCCCTTCCAGGTTGAGACTTGATAAGAGGCAATACTATACACAAATCTAGGCAGACAGACATCTGACAGAAAATAAATAATGTTTAAACCAATATTAATGTGGTATCTTTACATCTCACATAGGTGTAAAAAGGAACCTTTAAACTTGACATATATAGTTATTTGATTTATATCGTGATACATCAACAATCGATATCAACTGATATGAAACGAAAGGATTTTGTTCAATATTGCCCAGCCCTACGCAGGGATACTTTAATCTATGGTAAAATCATATTTTTGACTAACAAACATTGATGCAAACATATATTATCAGCAGGGACTACATGTGTACGTTTATTATAAACACACTGGCTCTCACTTTGCATTAGTTTGATACCACTTCGAACACTCATCAGCATTGTTTGTCCCCCAAATACAGAAAACACATTATCATGTGTAAACATGCCCATGTACTCAAAAGTTTCACTCTCAAGTTGATGTTGGTAAGATAATCTGGTTCAAGGACTTTCCAATTAAACATAGTTCTCTTCTTATCTCTAGAGAAGAAACACCCAGATTAATCACCTGTCATTGGGTGCAAACCTTTGAAGAACCGACTGCAGTCATAAGGCTTTGATACAATGCATGAAATAAGAGAAAAAGAGGAATGTAGGTTTGCATTCAGAGGAGAAAAGGAACAGCCAAGAACAAGGAAAGTTGAGAGTAAAAAAAAAAAACAAAACTAAGGTAGGACTGAGTTTTTTAGGTTTACATAATCTCCCCACCACAACCACCAACATCTCTACTACTTCCTCTTCAGGTCTGATGCTTTCGGCATATGCTCGGGTTGGAGCTGTACTGAGGGACAAGGCCCTCCTAGAGAGAGCTGTGCAGGCTGGCAACTTCTTGAAGGAGCACCTTTGGGATGTGGAACAACAGACCCTCTTCCGATCCTCTTACTGTGGAGAACAGATGGAAGTACAGCAGAGGTAGAACTAATTAGGTTTTATGGCTACTGTGTATTTGAACAGTATATAGGGAAGATAAATATGGTGAGAATGACCTCCGATTGGCACTGTCACTTATTTATATTATTCAACCATTATTTAGCACTGTTGGCCCACAACAAGAAGGTTGCTGGTTTAGGTCCCAGGCCTGGGGCATTTCTGTGCAGAGTTTACATGTTCTCCCGATGCCTGTGTGGGTTTCCTCCAGGTACTCCGATTTCCTCCCACCATCCAAAGACGTGCATTTTTGGGTTAATTGCTGACTCTAAATTGTTTGAAGGTATGTGTGTGTGTGCGATTGGCTGTTTGTCTGTCTCTGCATGTTGGCCCTGTGATCAGATTTTACATCTGTGTCATGCTGTATGGTGCACTTTGTATTCTGGGTCCTTTTTTGTTGAGTTGAGTTAGTTCAGTGTTTTACATTTGTTGGAAACATTGTATGGTTGTGTCTCACCATTAATTTATAATACTTTTCCTCGTGTTCACTACAGTTTAAAAGCCACCCAATTTTTCCAGTCATTAATTTTAAATTATACAATTTAATATGTAATTTTAATCTGAAATGAAATCTTAACAATTGGAGTTAAAAAAGAGAAATTATTGAATCAGTTAAAGACCAAAATGCATTATAACTTTTGACTCATTAAAGTAGCCATCGTTGGTAGGTATAACAGCTGAACGCACTCGTGATATTCTTTCTACAACGGAAATCAAATATTTTTCAGAAAGTTCTACCCGACTCTGTGGCAGAACTTCCTATTATTGTGTCCCCTGTTCATAGTTGCCATCTAGATTTGGCTTCCTATTACAATTTAACCCAGAGCAATGGCTTTTCTGGAGGGTGAAATCACTCATGAATGCATCTGTTGTGGCAATAAGAATGAAAACTTAGCAGGATCCCTTTAATATGTCATGTCAAATCCCTTTTAAAATCAGACAAACCAGTCAATTTTCTCTCCTTTTGTGAGAGTAAAGCTTAAATATCTGCTTAACTTGGGATTTATTAATGTGACAAATTCTACTATGAAGACTGTGACTTAAAGTACAGGACCAGTAAGGGCTGCTGTGCTGTGCTAAATTGACTATATGTAATCATGAAATTGATATTGGATTAAATTAGGTTACAGTAGGCAATCCAAATATGTAGACATGCATTGCAGTAACTTGTTTACAGTAAAGCTGCATTTCAGTAATCAGATTTCCTCTACCCATTAGCACATATTTGAACTGTAATTATATATTAAGTATATTATAGATGCCTGTTGACTGACATAATGCTGAATAGTTTTTTGTTTACTGGCTAAAGCTTTTGAGCTAAATTTCTTATTTGGACACATTCATCTAATTTACTTTAAATCTTGGCCAAACTTAAGATGATCAAGAAATAAGGTTTCTACAGTAGATACTATATTTAACTGCCTCAACAAAACATTTAATTTGTTTAGTCAGCCAAAATGAAAAGTATCAAATTTACATTAGACACACAAAAACACAAGATGGAGAAACAACACTGATCTTGTGATTTCGCAGATTTTTTTTTTTTTGGTATTCTGCCTTGTGTCAGCCCTTCATGAATTTGCTTCTCTCCTTCTCTCTGTCCTATAGTGTTTCAGTTGTACTAAATTTATAAATTATCCTTCAGAGAGGCTTCTAAGTAAGCGAAATGTCACTAGAGTTGGTGCAATAGACTAGCTAATTTTGGCAACACTGCCTTCCTCATAGAAACTGCACAAATTCATTTTGAAAGAGCAATAGCTGATGGGAAGGCTTTAACTCAGTCACTGACCCAGTTTCTCAGTCTGTCCATCACTCCGTCAGTCACTGCTCCAGTTAATAACCAAGTAACTCTTTGTGTATGTACATTTACTGACCAACTATTGTCAGAAACCATATGTCAGACTGAGAATGTGCATCACAACATAGAGACTTAAGCACATATAGTCTTATGTTTACTGTCTTGGTGTTCTTGTTCAGTTGGCTAGCCCCGTGCCCTTGTTTACTGTGAATGAGTGAGGGTGAAAATTCACAGGATCTACAGAAAACTATGAAAGTGGTCGGACATTATTCATAATGACAGATGCACAATCTCAACAATGTGCAGGAACATAAGTACACTTATACTGAAACATTGGCCTCTTTACACAGCTTCTGCCTCATTCGTAACTGTCCAATTCAGTATGTTATCAGCACAGAGGAAGCTAACTAACTCCTCATTTCCCGAGTCCTGTTTAATTTCTATACATGGTTATACATAGCAATCACTCATGCTGGATACATCTGGGCTGTGAGCTAATTTCCAAGGAGTAATGTATGGTGCACAGACTATCTGGGTTAATAAGGTCTTGAATTGTTGAGGGCCTGATTTCATAGACTGTCTGCAGCCATCTCCTGGCCTGTGTGAGTCTGGTCAGCAGAAGAAACACAGGTAATTGAGTAATTTTTGCATGTTGATCTATTGATTTGTCAACAGGTTGGTGTTTTTTTTTTTTTTTGTTTTGTTTTGTTTTTTGTTTTTTTCATACAGCGTTCAGCATTTGCCCAAGACACCTATCTTGGTTATTTTTATATAGATGATTTGGTCATAAAGTGTGAGGGACAGCAGGTTGTGAACTTTGGAAAATTACATTATCAAAAACTGCTGATCGGTCCAATAAGATAAGAAGACGGACAAGCAGAGCTGTTTTCGTGGAATAAAATCCAACTGGTCTGCTCAAGTGATTTTGTTAGAAGAATTCTGAAGTCTGCTTCTGGTACACTTTGATCATAATTTAAATTAAAGAAGCAAGTGGCAATGAATGCAAATGTATGTAGATGTGTGTGCGTATGTAGGGACCTTTGGATAATTAGTGAAGTAAAAAGGGGAGAGCAGTAAAGAAGATGGAAACAAAAGGAACATGGCCCCAGTGGAATCGAGACCCTTGGCAGCACTTGGAGATATGGACCCGCTCCATTTCACCATGCCGCACTAGATGCAGACTCAGTGAGCAAGCGCACGTCACCTAACTGGTGAAATTATGGTTCACTCCCCACGGCGAGTATTATCTGTTGCTTCTTGTTGTTTCCAATGAAGTGGCAAATGACAAATATCAAAACCTTTGTCCTCCACAATGGAAAAGGCTGGAATTCAGTGCCAGTCATTTTGGCCAGCTCCTTATCAAATCAAATCAGATTGCCAAATCATAACAAAGTTGCATCAATGCACTTTACATATAGAGCAGGTCTAGACCAAACTCTTTATAAAATTATTTAAAGAGACCCAGCAGATCAAGTTTTTGGTTGCCGTAGATAATTCAGATTCTGGGGTTGGGGGTGTCCTCTCGCAATGCTCACCGGTAGACCAGAAGCTCCATCCCTGTGCCTTCTTCTCCTGGTACCTCACCACTACAGAGAGAAATTACGATGTGGGGAACAGGGAATGCCTTGCGGTCATTCTCGCCCTCCAAGAGTGGAGACACTGGCTTGAAGGAACTGTAGACCCTTTTATTGTTTGGACCATAAAAACCTCTCTTACCTCTGTCAGCATGCAGGCTCCATTCTCACCAGGCTCAGTGGGCCTTGTTCCTTGGAAGGATCTACTTCACCCTCACCTACTGGCTACCTACCTACCTGGCTCCCAGAACACCAAATCGGATGCCCTTTCTCGCCAGTTTGCACAATCGGTGGAAGACATCCCTGTGGAGACCATCCTACCGTCCTCCTGCGTGGTTGGGGCAGCCCAGTGGGAGGTTGAACAGTTGGTCTCAGGAGGCCCAGCAAGCTCATCCTGCTCATCTCCGCTTTGTTTCCTCGGGGTCATCTCTTTGTTCATCATCCGACGAGGTCCTCAGTGCTCTAGTGGTTGGCATTCCTCCAAGGTGGCCTGCCATCCAGGCATCCATCGAACCTTCTCTCTACCAGCAGCGCTCTTGGTGGCCATCTATGGCTGCTAACACCAGAAAGTTTATCGCCTCCTGCTCCATCTGCGCCCGCAGCAAGTCCTCGCATCAAGCCCCTGCTGGCCTCCTTCACCCTTTGCTCATACCTCATCTCCTTTGGTCTCATATCTCAGTGGATTTTGTCAGCTACCCCCATCAGATGGTAACAATATAATCCTTACCATTATTGATTGTTTCTCGAAAGTAGTTCACTTCATCCCCCTGGTAAAACTTCCCTCTGCAGTAGAAACGGCCAATCTCCTTGTACATGTTTTTCTGTCTCCATGGTATTCCTCAGGACATTGTTTCAGACCGGGAACCCCAGTTCTCCTCCCAGGTGTGGAAGGCGTTCTGCTGGGCACTGGAGGCCTCAGCAAGCTTGTCTTCTGGATAGCACCGTCAGTCCAACAGCCAGTTGGAACGTGCCACTCAGGACTTGGGGTCCTCCCTGCAGTGTGTTGCAATTTGTCTCCCTAGCCTCCTGGTCCACCTACCTGCCCTGGGTGGAGTACGCTCACAACTCCCTGGTCAGCTCTGCCACAGGTATGTCCCCATTCATGGCCGCCCAAGAGTTCCAGCCTCCCCTATTCATCAGCCAGGAGAAGGAAATCTCGTACCTTCAGTACAAGCCCATCTTGGCCGTGCCACCTCTCCAGAACTGCAGCTCGAAATCAGTTTACCACCAACCGTCATCGGAATCCTGCCAATGAATATAAGGTTGGTCAAAAAGTCTGGTTGCCTTCACTAGATCTCTCCCTCCAAGTGGACACCAGAAAACTCGTTCCCCGGTTCATCGATCCTTGTACCATTGAACACTGGCCAAGAAAAAGTATGGAGATGTCCCACAGACGGCAGCATGAAGATCCTTGTCATGACCTTCCAAGCAAGACTGGTTCCCGGGCCTGTCTCGTCCCTCTTCACCGGCACTGTTGTCCTTCGGGCGATTGGCTTGGTTATTAAGTTAGTAAGTCCAAATGATTCTTCTCTTTCCTGATCAAAACAGACTGGACAACAGACTGCACAACTTGAGAAACTGCAGGCTGAGTGACGGGCAACCAAACTTGTTCTGTTTGTTGGTTCGAACATTTGTGAAACATTCTTTTTGCAAGGGAATCAGTTCGGCATGTTTGCAGTCTCTTATTTGATCGGAATAGTCAATTTTTTATTATATCAGTCCTTGTGTCCTTGTCGGCCTGGATGCATTCCATAGCAGCAATTTACAGCTGTTCTCTGTGGTGTTGCCAGGTCCACCCTGGGGTAATGTCGCAAAATGGTACCACTCTGGGGAGGGTTAGGTAAGTTTTGCTGATTTGTGGCATGAATTCCAATTTATTGTCTTAGATAGCAGGGTCTTTCGATGCCAGAGTCAGATAAGAGTTCAGGATGACACTTAGCAGAGGTCTATTGTCTGCTGTCACATGAGTGAGATGCTCCACCCTGCTGTCCTCCTCACTGCTTTCACATAATCGTATGATCATATAACCTCAAGTGTGATTGGCAGCATGGCATGCCAATAGAAATAAAGTTCTGCCCCTGTCTTCATGTGAGCAGAACTGAGCCAGTAAGAGTCAGCTGACGAGCTGACAAGGGAAAAAATTGGAGCACAATCTTAGCTCATGCAGTCTTACTCAGTATTGATTCATAGACATGTTCATGGTGGGACTTGGCAGAGATAAAACTTGTGTGCCAAATGAAAGCCCTATTATTCCTTAAGCATCTTTATACTGTCTATATCAACCTTCTCTGGTACAAGCATATGATAAATGATGAATACATAACAAATTAAACTAAACAATGTCCAATCTCAGTAGTTTGAACATTCACCTATCAGTGAGTCAATTCTTAATGAAAAATGTCTTCATGCTTGCTTTTCTCACTTCCCTTACTCTCATTTCCATTATCACACTGTTCTCCAGAGCACCACCTATATCTGGCTTCTTGGATGATTATGCCTTCATCATTTGTGGCTTGTTGGACCTGTATGAGGCCACATTTCAGACAGAGTGGTTGCAATGGGCCGAAGAGCTGCAGTTGCGGCAGGACATGCTCTTCTGGGATGATGATGGAGGAGGCTATTTCTGCAGTGATCCCGGCGACAGCGCTGTGGTGCTGCAACTGAAAGAGGGTGAGGGAGAATAGAGTGACTCTATCATCAGTGATCACACTGTCACTCTTAAAACAAGTGCTGATGAGATTAATTATTTTATTATGAAGGTAAGGCTATTTTGCCTCATTCATCTATTAATGTGTAATGAATGTATTATGATATACTATTAAGTAGCTTAAACAATTTGAACATACTTAAACACACTTTTAATCAAGTAGCCTCTATTAGTTCTTAGAAACGGTAATTCAATATGTGTTAGGCTTGTATTTGAGTTGCAATCATGATTGCAAATGTTTATCTTGTTTGTCTTCTATTGCTATTACTATTGTCTTACTATTGCTCCATCAGGTCATGGAAGGTGTTAATTCCTGATTTATTTTGGTGTTTCCTGTTGATCCCTTTTGGTTGATCATCTGTTTGGCAGGCACCTGTGCTGATTAGTGGGCTGAGTCTATATAGGCAGGTCCTCTTTTTTTCAGCTCCCTCCATACTACTTCAGCAGAACCAAGCCACACTGTGTAACTCTGTTTTTGCAGTATGCACATTGCGGTACTTCAAGGGATATTTTGTACTGAGGGTACTTTAGTTGAAGTGATAGTTCCTTGAATGCTAATTTCTGCTTGTGAGCTGTGATTTGTTTTTGGCTTATAGCTACCAATTATACAGCTTTTGTAACCCATTTTTGCAAGCTTGGAGTCTCAGTGGACATTTGTTGTTTGTAGTGGATGAAATATTGTTGCACTAACTGAAACTGTGTGGGTTAGCAGGCTAGTGTATTCAACTTCAGTGTATGCTACTATCTGGTTGCTCATAGAGTCGTGTTCATTTTTGTTGTTAGCTATTATGGCATTTGAGTTGGTTAGGTTTGTTAAAGATCCTGATACTCAGCAACTATTAGCCAACTCCTAATCGCCAGGCTTTACAAAGAAAGATCTTTGCTCTGTAGCAGACCATTATGGTATTGGTGTTCAGGGCAATGTAAGAAAAAAGGAACTTCGTACAAAAATCACAAATGGTGTGGCTGAACAAGGCATACTGTGTATTTGAAGTGCAGTTTGGTTACAGGGCTTGTGCTGGTGGATTTGCATCCTTACATTCCAATTGAGGGGATCAGCTTCATTAAAGCTTCATTCAACCTTACTGGGAAAAGTAGTGTTTCCTCCACCAGTTGTGACAAACAGCCCTGTGCCTTGAAATGTGAAGAGAGACACATTTGGGGGCTAGCGTAGAGAAAGAATGAGAGCAGGAAAGGGGGATATTCCAAATAAGTGTAGGCAGGAATATGATGCTGCATTAAGTTCATAGAGATGATGCCGTACTATGGAATTCATGAGGATAAGGGAGCAGCACAAGCATGGTTATTGTCGGGGGAGGGAGAGAGAGAGAGAGAGAGAGGCGCTCCATCCTTCCCCAGCAGCCTATTGCATAGCTAAAGAGTAGATAGACTAACTTTTTAACTATTAGCTGTGTCATACAGAGAAGTTTTAAGCCTGGTCTTAAAATTGCTAAGGAGTCTGCCCCCAAGACTGATACTGAAAGTTAGTTCCATAGAAGAGGAGCAAAAGAATTTTATTTCTGCATTTTAGCAGCAGCCAATGAAGAGCAGCTAACACGGAAGAGATGTGATCTCTTTTCCTAGTTCCTGTTAATATTCGTGAAGCAGCCTTCTGAATCAACTGAAGGTCTTTCAGAGATTTGTTTGGACATTCAGATAGCAATGAATTGCAGCAGTCCAGCCCAGAAGTTACGAATGCATGGACTAGTTTTTCAGCATCATCTTGACAGAGGATGTTTCTGATTTTCCTAATGTTTCTCAGGTGGAAGAAAACTGCCTTACTAACTTGTTTTACGGGTCCTGGTCAAAAGTTACTCCAAGGTTTCTTACAATGGAGCTGGAAGACAAAGTAATGCCATCCAGACTGATTAGATGATTATATAGCGTTTCTCTGGGGGTGCTTAGGGCCGAGTACAATAACTTCAGTTTTGTCAGAGTTAAGGAGTAAAAAGTTTGGGTCATCCAGACTTTTATGTCTTCAAGATATGTCTACAGTTTGACTATCTGGCTAACTTCATTTGGCTGCAGTGATAAGTACAGCTGAGTGTCGTCTGCATAACAGTGAAAGTTGATGCTGTGTTTCCTGATAATGTTGCCTAGAGGAAGCAGAGAAAGAGTGAAGAGGATTGGTCCAAGTACCAAACCCTGTGGGACTCCATGACTGACTACAGTGCATGAGAAGGAACTGTTGTTAATGTGAACAAACTGATGTCTATCTGATAAGTAGGATTTGAACCAACTTAATGCAGTTCCTTTAATGTCAATTTCATGTTCCAGTCTCTGTAGTAAAATGTTATGATCTATGGTGTCGAATGCAGCACTAAGATCTAGAAGGAGAAGTATGGAGGCTGATCCATTGTCTGAAGCCATTAGAATATCATTGGAGACTTTAACCAGCGCTGTTTCTGTGCTATGATAGGCTCTAAATCCTGACTGAATCTCTTCAAGCAAACTGTTCCCATAATTGGTTTGCTTTTGCTTTCTCAATGATTTTAGAAATAAATGGAAGGTTTGATATGGGTCTACAGGGGGCCAAAACATCTGGATCAAGATTCAGCTTTTTCAGCTGGGGTTTGATGACTGCGGTTTTAAGAGTCTGAGTTACATAACCCAACGATAAGGTCAAATTCATCAGATATAAAATGAACAGCTCAATTAAGTAAGAAATCTCTTTAAAGAGGCTAGTTGGTACTGGGTCTAGAAGCTAGCTCAGAAATTCAGAGGTGAGAATGATTCCAGATGTACAATAGGCAAGATTGTCTAATGTAGGTAAAAGCTGATGAATTCTTTCTCTGATTGTCAGAATTTTATCTGTAAAAAAAATTCCATAAAATCGTTACTGCTGCTTTGAGCTAAGGGGTTCACTGGTTCAACTGAGCTATGGCTCTCTGTCAGCCTGGCTATAGTTATGGGGTTGTTTGTTTTTTTTCTATTAGTACTGAATAATATGAACTTCTAGCACTGTGGAGATCTTTTTTATATTTTTAAGCTATCTTTCCAGGCTCAGTGAGCCTCTTCCGAGTTACAGGAATGCTGACATCTTTCTAATTTCCTTGACTTCTGGTTTAAGGCACGAATGTGGGAATTATACCATGGAGCCAATCTCCTCTGTTGGATTACTTTTTTTCCCCTCAACATTGTTTTGGCAAAGTAGCACAACAATTCCAGATAAATTTTTGTGACTTCCGACTGGTGATTCAGGTGTCATTACTGTTGACGTGAATAACAATTTCACTATATTTACGTTCGCCTTAGCCAGCAGTTTCAGATAAGACTGAATGTCCCCTGCTCTGCCCCCCCTGGATACACGCTAACTTCATGCTCCTCAGAAAAGACATTTCAGTCAGGTGTGTCGAGTGGGGAGAACCTGTTGGAAACATGAGCTGGTTGGTGGTGAACCAAGGGCTGCTGCCTATGACGATGCCTTTTGTCTTGGACAGTCACCCATCTGCTCGGGAGCCACTGGGGGGGGTGTAACCTTCTTGGGTGCCACAGAAGCTGGTCTAGATTGGCTAGGGTCTACAGGGGGCGGCTAGCTACACTACCTAAGGTGCGGCGCAGCGACTAACTCGTTAATTTTCACCTCCATTTCTACCATCATCGTGTATCAATGACAAGAGGTGCTATGATAAAAGGAAGCAGAAGAATAGCTAGACTTGAGGCACACAGGAGAGGTGGAGAAGGAAGGAGAGAGAGTGGAGAGAGCCACAGGCCATTGCTAATCGTGAAGTTTGATTAGCAGAGCGACAGACTTTTATAAGCTTAGGAAAGGGGAGAGAGATTGAGTTCTATACCAGTGTAAGTGTGATAACATTTTGCTGTTGGATTAATTGGGTGAATAGGAAAGAATAGCAGAGACAACACATGAGGTGACAGAGCACAACTACCAGTGACTGGAAATGACAGAACACACTTACCGCAACCAGTCCATCTCCTTCTTTTTTCTTCTTCAGTTTTGTTTTATGCCGGGTGGCACCAGCTTTAAGGTGCATTACTGCCACCTACTGTGTTGGAGTGTGGACCAGAGTAATTACCCGCATTATCCCTTATACCTGAAAATACACTTATAAATTCAACAATAAACCTAGATTCTTTGGATTAAACCTGTCTCAGCAAGGTATTTGAATAACCATTTTTGTCCAACCTTGACCACATCTTTCAGTGTCATCTCAGCCCCCAATTTCCTAATTTCCCTTTTCAGTACTAGTTGTTTATCTTCATAATTGTGACAATGGAATAATGAATAATGTTCGACTGACTCCTTGATGCTACAATGTTCAACGTCCTGTTGGATGTTTATTAATCAAGTGGAGTGTCTTGTTTAAACCTGTATGTATATTTTTACTGATCGGGATATTCAATATTATATATTGTCGGTGCTGTACCTGCTGGAACAACAATTTCCCTGACGGAGACCTCCCAAGGGATTAATAAAGTCTATCTTATCTTATCTTATCTTATCAATACTTCATCATGCTTCAGAGCCTGCTTTGCAAGTGAGTCAGCCATTTCATTGTCCTTAATGCCTCTATGAGCTGGTATCCACATCAGTCTTAGGTCTATACCTATGTTCTTAAATCTGAATAATGTCTTGTCTACACTTTGATTAAAATGACTGTAGTGCTAACAAGACTAAAGTCTGTACAAATAAGAGCCTTTTTAATACAACAATCTTCTATCTTTTGCATTGCTGTAAAAATAGCTAGCATCTTCACTGTAAACACTGACAAATGATCTACAACTTACAGAATACATAATTTGGTTTAGCCCAATTTCTCTTGCTGGCCTTTCACTACTCCATGCAAGCAAAAAACAAAAACATATCTATCTATCTATCTCTCTATCATTTCATTCTCTCCTTTTCCCACCATGGAAGGAGTACCTTAGTGGTCGGGTGCTGCTCAGACTGCCCTTGGAGGTTAACCCAGTAATTCAAATTCAACTGCTTACATCTTTGAGACAGCAGCATCACTCCCACTTCTACCTGTAATGCAGCCAATGGAGTTGTTTTAAAAGCACCACAGCACAATCTTAAAGCCTGACTTTGCACTACATCTAATTTCCCCAGTGTTGTTTTTGCTGGTGATCCATAAGCAAGACATCCATAGTCTATCACTGACCTGACCACTGCTATTTAGAAAAAAAACATGAAACTTGTGCGACCCCCAAAGAAGAAAGGAAAAAAAAAAAAAAAAAGCAGACTCAGTGATCACCTTCCTAGCAACAAACCTTCACCCTGCTCTATGTTCCCTACAGATAATATCCAACTAGGCCAGTGAGCGGTGATAGCTACCATGTCTTTGGGGTCATCAGGTGGGAACCTCCTTTCACTGGTGTTTCGTCTAGTTAGGCCCACAACACCTCCAGAAGGCTAGACCGTGAACACTGGCGTCCCAGAGTCACCCCCTAATGCCAGCCATCACCAGAAATAGAAGAGGTGGAGAGAAAAGTAGGGATGGGATACAGACCCTGGTTTGGGTAGGGGGCATGAAAGTATAGAGCGTGCAGGAGGTGGAGGCAATACAAGCTACACTAGCAGATTTCAGCAACCAAATTCACCTGAACGGCCAAAACCAACACAGGCCAATTCCCCTGGGCTAACCGCATGGTGTCAAAGAGGCACAAACAAAGAACTATTTCAAGCAGCACCACTGTCAACTAATCTAACCTCTCACCAATTGTACCAGTGAAAGCGGGGTGGGGATACAGACCCTGGTTTGGGTAGTTGGGTAGGCATGAAAGTATAGAGGGTGCAGGAGGTGGAGGCAATACAAGCTAGACTAGCAGATTCAGCAACTAAACTCACCTGAACAATCCTATATTCAAATAAAATCAACACACCAACACAGGCCAACTCACCTGGACTAACCGCATGGTGGCAAAGAGGCTCAAACAGGCCACACCCTCCACTTAAATACACTTCCCCTTCCTGGATTTCTTCCTCTGCTTCTCCCTAGCGTCTGTCTATCTTAAGAGCTCCCCCTGCTGGGCCCCCAGCTACTATTACTTCTTCTAACCCAAATCCACTGACTGGATCTCACTGCCTCATCTGACATTTCCTTTGCTATTTTCCTGACCCTCTGTCCGCTTCCTCCTAACTCCTTCAACAAAGCAACAGCAGATCTTGCTACAAACCCTCTACATCCTACTTCTACTGGACAAATCCTAACCTTCCATCCTCGCTGCAGCATCAGCAGGTTCAGCATCCTTACCTAGAGCTGCATACCTGAGCTTTTTCCTTTCATATGCTTCTTCAACTAAATCCTCCCAAGGCACAGTCAGCTCTATGAAATATACTTTCTTTCTACTCCTAGACCACAAAACTATATCAGGCCTTAGCTTTGTGCAGGCCATTTCCTGGGGAACAACAAGCTTTCCTCCTAAATCTACCTGCATCTCCCAGTCACTAGCATCCTCTAAGCTGCCTTGCTTCCTTATCTTATTAACTTTCCCTCCTTCTTGCACAAACTGTATTGCAACTGTCTTTGTCTTAGACCCTCCTAAAACTGCCTGCCTCCGTATATCTTCAATGCCTGCAGCTAAGCTTTTTAAAACCTGGTTATGTCACCACGTATATCGGCCTTGTGAGAGACTAATTTTATAACCGGACAAGATGTGCTTTAGACTTGCAGCACCTGAACACAACGAACATAACGGGTCTCCCTTTACCCAGAGTTTTAGGTTCTGGGGAGTTGGCAAGACATCATATGTTGCAAAAATCTAATACTACTTTCCTCCATACTCCACAGCTCTTTCCAACTAAACTTTTTCTTCTCTACACCTTCCCAGTTCAACCACTGTCCCTGCTTAGCCTGAGCCACTGCCCTTGCACCTCTTAATATTTCCTCCTGTCTACAAACCTGCTCTACAATTAGCTTCCTCTTCTCTTTGGGATCTGCTCTACTCCACACCGGTTTGCCTGAGCCAAGCCCCAAGCCTCCCTGGCCTATCTGTACCTTACCCACAATCTGTGTATGCCTAAGAGCTGTTAGAGCTTCGAGGTTAGAGCTCTGTCCTAACCTTAGTACATTTAAACTCCTCCACTAAACTAGACACTGGGAGCTGAAGTATGCCTTTCCCATACAGTGACACAGTGCTTAAACATCTCGGAACCCCAAGCCACTTCCTAATGTAAAAGCTTACTAGTCTTTCCATTTTCTCTGCAGCTGATATTGGAATCTCATATACTGACAGTGGCCACATCAACCTAGGAAATAATCCAAACTGCAAACACCACAGCTTCAACTTTCCTGGAAGTCCTGATTTATCTATTCTATCCAGTCCCTCAGCAGCATCCTTCCTAAACTGCACTACCTGTTCTGTCATGCAAATCTGCCTTGTACCACCTACCTAAGCTCTTTACTGGTTTTTCCCTAATTATTGGAGTTGCCTCTTCATCTATTACAAACTTTCGACTATGTGGCACTGACCCAAATGCATTTGCTAAGTCCAAGAATATCACATGCAAATCTCTTTTCTCACTCTTGGCTGCCTGAATTTGGTGTCCAAATCATGCTAGTGTGCTGTAAACACCCTGCGAAACCTGGTATTCCTGCCTTCTGTACTGAAGTATCTATTAAGCTATTCCTTTCTAAATAACTAGCTAGTCTCCGTGCAACTACACTAAAGAAAATCTTCCCCTCTACATTCAGGTGAGAGATCATACGGAACTGACTCAGCTCTGAAGACTCCTTCTCCTTAGTTAGAACACCTCCTGCCATACGCCATTCTCTTGGAATAGACTGTTTCTTCCAAACTATTCTTAATTGCCTCCACAAGAACTTTAGGATATCAGGTGCGCTTTTATAGACCCGGTATAGACCAGAAGCATCGGTTGAGATATGAGATGGTCTGATGGGCCCATGCAGGACCTGAGAATGAACAGAGTCTGGGACAAAGCGACAATTAGGTCCCTGCTGGATCAGCAGGGGCCTCCTCTGCTGAAAACTGGCGAGACAGGGCATCTGGCTTCCCATTACGAGAACCTGGATGGTAGGTAATGGTGAAATTAAATCTCCCTAAGTAGAGGGCCCACCTTGCTTGCCGAGCATTGAGACGCTTGGCCGTCTGGATGTACGAGAGGTTTTTAATGGTCTGTCCACACTATGAAGGGATGCTCCGTGCCCTCCAGCCATTCCTCAAACGCCAGAACCACAGCCAGCAGCTCCCGGTTACCAACGTCATAGTTCTGCTCAGGGGGTTCCAGTTTATGGGAGAAAAAGGCCCAGGGATGCAGCTTATTATCACAGGGTGAGCGTTGTGAGAGGATAGCACCTACCCTGGTGTCAGATGCGTCCACCTCCACAATCATTCACCAGGGCCTGGAAGACTGCTGTCTATGCACGGCCTCAAAGTCTTTCTTCCACACACTAGAATCCAGCCCCTACCGGATAGGATGAAGGACAGATGATGCCAACTGCTAGAGACTCCTGTATATACTTTTCCATGGTTTGCCGCTCAGGATGGGAGAGGTTGTACAGCTTGCTAGTGGGAAGCGGGGCCCGAGCAGGAGCTCAATAGCATAGTCATATGGCCGGTGGGGGGGAGAGAAAGAGCCTGCTCCTTGCTAGAGACCAGGGCTAGGTCATGATACACCTCTGGAACGGAAGACAGATCAAGGGGTTCTGTAGCAGGCACAGGGACTAATGTGGAGGTTAGAGCAGAGCGGAGACAGTAGGAATGACAATATGAACTCCAGGACAGGACTTCTCCTAAGGACCAATCAATATGAGGGTTATGAAGTGGCAACCCCAGGATCAGATGAACATGAGGGCTGTCAAGCACATAGAACCATATTACTTCCAGGTGATTTTTGGACAGGTGCACAGTTACAGGAGTGGTTCTTTGGTAGATGGTGGCCAGGAGCATACTATTAAGGGTTTTGGTTTCCAGTGGGACATCAAGGGGCATAGTCTTGATGCTCAGCTGCAGGCAAACAGCACTGTCAATAAGGCTCTCATAACTCTAACCCGTCCTTGGAGGATCCTGGACAGCTGCTGGCCCTGTATGGGATGGTCATACATGTCTTAGCTCCGTGACAAAAGGCATCCACGGACATGGCGAAGGGAGAATGTTGCTCAAAGAGGGAATTATAGAAGTTAAGACAGGTTAACAGGCGACAAGTTAACAAGATAAGCTAATTTAGCTGCTTCACTGGCATAACGACTAGGCTGGGCGTTGAATGTTAACTGGCATTGTGTGAGGAATTGTCAACATGTGTTGGGTTTACCTGAGTATTTTGCTGGAGGGGGAATATGAGGTTAATTGGTCCGGACGGGGCCGCTGGAGGGGCTTGTTGTGCAGCAGGTATTGGCTCAGTGGGGGCAGAGGCAGTGTTGAGTCGATGCTGAGTGTAGTCAGGGCAGCGGTGACTGAGTCTGTCACCTCCTGGAGGGCTTTGTCGTGGTGTTCCAAATGCACTCCAAAAGCACTCTGCTTGAGTGGAGGAGTGTGGCAGGCAGTAGGGCAGAACCGAGCTGGAGTGCAGATGGCTGGAGTCTGGGTGAAGGTTGCAGGTGATCCTGGGCAGTGGAGAAACAGGTTAGGAACAACAGGCAACTTGGTAGACTGAACAGAACTATAACAATGTTTTCAAGAGCTGGAGACAGAACTAACTGTTGCAGAGTCAACAATCCAGCACTGACTGACTGGAGCAAGGAGGTTAAGTAGGCTGGCGCTGATCACCAATCAGTGACACCTGGGAACTTCAGCACAGCAGACCGGCATCAGTAATTAGCTGCAACCTGCAGGGAGTGGGAGAAGACTAGGAGGCAGAGGGCATGACAAAGTCAAGGCTATCGGCCTATCATTCCCTGGGATAGATCCATCTTTACCAGGTTTCTTAATAGGAATAATAACTGCTTCTTTCCACCCAGATGGTAATATCCCTTTATCCCATACTTTGTTGTACAATCCAAGTAGTTTTCTGCTTGCGACTGCACCATGTTTTAGCATAGCATAACATATTTCGTCCTTTCTTTGGGGTGAATGACCTGATCTTAATATGGTCAAAGTAATGCCATCTAGAGTGGTTACATGACCAGATATTGCTTCTCTAAGTACTTTAGGACCAAGAACAATGACATTGGTTTTGTCTGAGTGCTGGTCATAAGGTTCTTTATGTCTGATTGGCTGATTAGTTTAATTTATTGAGTGCCATCTGCATCTGCCTCTGTTGACTTTAGACATGACAATTTCGCAAATTATGTCTACATATTCTCCTTAAATTTGCCCACAGCATTTCCAGATAAACATCTGCTATAGCTGAATTTATTCCCAGATGTTTTGCAGCCATTTATTGAAAACTCAAATTATTAAGTAGTGTTCAGAGAGAAGAGGGTTTGCAGGAAATATTAATTGGTCAGATTCAATGGCTTATGTTAACACCAGCTCAAGGGTCTGACTGAAACCGTGAGTAGGTTCATTTACACACTAGAAAATTCCAATTGAGTCAATTAATGACATGAATGCAGAACTAAGGCTGCCGCTGACAGCATCTACATGAATATTGAAATCACATACTATCATGATTTTATTTGTTTTAAGTATTAATTCTGATAGGAACTCAGAGAACTCTGACAGAAACTCTTAGTAAGGACCAGGTGGACAGTATACTGTTACTAGCAGAACAGTTTTTTAAATTTTCCATTTTGAGTGAGAGACACTGAGGGTAAGGATTCCAAAAGAGCTATAACAAAAAAAAGTATGTATTTTATATATATCTTCATTTTATTTTCAATTCAGGTTGAGAATGCGATCAGACAGGGAAAGACAGGGACATCATGCACTGATGTACAGAGAAAGTGAAATGCAGGCACAAGAAAGAATGCTGAGTTGAAAAGGGTGAAGCACATACATTTAAAACGCCATAAAGCACACCACATTCATGAAGGCTCATCAGCATCAACATCAAATCATCAGCAGAGTGTGCCCCAAACCTTTCAAGGATCACAAAGAATTTAAAACTTATATAAGTTCTTCTGTGATGGCCCCACTATATCAGCGGTAGACTAATGGCCCCTTTCAACAGTGCTATGGTAGACCCTTTTGAATAGGTGTAATCCTCTATCCCTGGGTCTGATCAAAATCAAATCAGATTTATTCATATAGCGCCAAATCATAACAAAGTTACATCAAGGCACTTTACATATAGAGCAGGTCTAGACCAAACTCTTTATAAATTTATTTAAAGAGACCCAACAGATCCCCCGATGAGCAAGCACTTGGCAACAGTGGCAAGGAAAATCTTCCTTTAAGAGGCAGAAACCTCGAGCAGAACCAGGCTCGGGGGGGGGGGGCGGCCATCTGCCTCGACTGGTTGGGTTGAGAGTGGGGGAGAGAGAGAGTGAGATAGGTATTGGAGGCCCCACTATATCAGCGGTAGACTAATGGCCCCTTTCAACAGTGCTATGGTAGGCCCTTTTGAATAGGTGTAATCCTCTATCCCTGGGTCTGATCAATATCAAATCAAATCAAATCAGATTTATTTGTATAGCGCCAAATCATAACAAAGTTACATCAAGGCACTTTACATATAGAGCAGGTCTAGACCAAACTCTTTATAAATTTATTTAAAGAGACCCAACAGATCCCCCGATGAGCAAGCACTTGGCAACAGTGGCAAGGAAAATCTTCCTTTAAGAGGCAGAAACCTCGAGCAGAACCAGGCTCGGGGGGGGGGGCGGCCATCTGCCTCGACTGGTTGGGTTGAGAGTGGGAGAGAGAGAGAGTGAGATAGGTATTGGGGGGAGGGGGGGTGTAGGCAGGAACATGAGCTGTAATACAGAATTCATGAAATATGGGACCAGCAGGTGTTGCAGGAACATGGGATGGCGATGAGTCACCACCTGCAGGATGAGGACAGGGAGAGAGAGGAGAGGAACTGGGAGAGACAGAGACTTTGGCAGAACATGGTTAGTAAATGCAGTATAAATGCTTAGAACTGGATGAAACTGTGTTTTTTAAGAAGGATGGTTCTTATCAACGCATGCAAGGGGGGAGGAAAGGAGAGCGAGCGAGACGGAGGGAGAGAGAAAGAGGGAGAGGGGGAGAGAGGGTGACAGGGAGAGAGACAGAGAGAGAGAAGCTCAGTCCTTCCCCCAGCAGCCTAGGCCTACAGCAGCATAGCTAAAGAGTAGAGGACTTTAACTTTTTAACTATAAGCTTTGTCATACAGGAAGGTTTTAAGCCTGGTCTTGAAAATTGCTAAAAAGTCCGACCCCCGGACTGATACTGGAAGTTGGTTCCATAGAAGAGGAGCCTGATAACTGAACAATCTGCCTCCAGATTTACTCTTGGAGACTCTAGGAACCACAAGTAAACCTCCATCTAGAGAGCGGAGTGGCCTACTAGGACCGTAAGGAACTATGAGCTCTCTGAGATATGATGGAGCTTGGCCATTAAGAGCTTTATATGTTAAAAGAAGGATTTTGAATTCTACTCTATATTTTACTGGCAGTCAATGAAGAGCAACTAACACAGGAGAGATATGATCTCTTTTCCTAGTTCCTGTTAATATTCGTGCAGCAGCGTTCTGAATGAACTGAAGGCCTTTTAGAGATTTGTTTGGACATCCAGATAGTAATGAGTTACAGTAGTCCAGCCTAGAAGTTACAAATGCATGGACTAGTTTTTCGGCATCATCCTGAGAAAGGATGTTTCTGATTTTCCTAATGTTTCTCAGGTGGAAGAAAGCTGCCCGACTAACTTGTTTTATGTGAGGGACAAAGGACATGTCCTCATCAAAAATTACTCCAAGGTTTCTTACAGTGGAGCTGGAAGCCAAAGTAATGCTGTCCAGACTGATGAGATGATTAGATAGTATTTTTCTGAGGTGCTGAGTACAATAACTTCTGTTTTGTCAGAGTTGAGAAGTAAAACATTTCCAGTCATCCAGACTTTTATGTCTTCAAGACATGCCTGCAGTCTGACTATCTGACTGACTTCATTTGGCTTCATTGATAGGTACAGCTGAGTATCGTCTGCGTAGCAGTGGAAGTTGATGCTGTGTTTCCTGATAATGTTGCCTAGAGGAAGCAGATGAAGCGTAAAGAGGATTGGTCCAACTGCCGAACCCTGCAGGACTCCATGACTGACTATAGTACGTGAGGAGCAGCTGTTGTTAACATGAACAAACTGATGTCTGTCTGATAAGTAGGATTTGAACCACCTTAGTGCAGTTCCTTTAATTCCAATTTCATGTTCCAGTCTCTGTAGTAAAATATTATGATCTATGGTGTCGAATGCAGCACTAAGATCTAGAAGGAGAAGTATGGAGGCTGATCCATTGTCTGAGGCCATTAGAATGTCATTGGAGACTTTAACCAGCGCTGTTTCTGTGCTATGATGGGCTCTAAATCCTGACTGAAACTCTTCAAACAAACTGTTCCCATCCAGATGGTCGTGTAGTTGTTTTGCTACAGCTTTCTCAATGATTTTAGAAATAAATGGAAGGTTCGATATGGGTCTATAGTTTGCCAAAACATCTGGATCAAGATTAGGCTTTTTAAGATGGGGTTTGATGACCGCGGTCTTAAGTGCCTGAAGTACATAACCCAGAAATAAAGTCAGATTAATCAAATCTAGAATGAACGGCTCAATTAAATAAAAGATCTCTTTAAAGAGGCTAGTTGGTACTGGGTCTAATAGACAGGTTGATGGTCTGGATGATGAAACTATAGAAGCTAGCTCTGAGAGATTCAGAGGTGAGAATGATTCTAGATGTAAAAGAGGCGTCGCAGCTGATTCAGGAGTTGCTGTATTCAGTAGGAGATTTTATCTAACGTAGGCAAGAGCTGATAAACTCTTTCTCTGATCGGGAGAATTTTAAAAAAGTTAATAAAATCATCACTGCTTAGAGCTAAGGGGATCACTGGTTCAACTGAGCTATGGCTCTCTGTCAGCCTGGCTGCAGTGCTGAAGAGAAACCTGGGGTTGTTCTTGTTTTTTTCTATGAGTGCTGAGTAATATGAACTTCTAGCACTGCGGCGAGCTTGTTTTTAGGCTATCTTTCCAGTCTCTGTGAGACTCTTCTGACTTACTGGAATGCCAATTTCTTTCTAATTTTGGGAATTATACCAGGGAGCCAGCCTCCTCAGATTGAATACTAACTAATACTAATACTAACCCTAACCCTGTAATAAGGTAATGATCAGACAGGAGAGAATTTTGGGGAAGAATTGTTCGCTTGTCAATTTCAATGCCATATGTTAGAGCAAGATCAAGTATATGATTGTGGAAGTCATAAAGTATGTAGAAGAAGTATGGTGATCAGCAAAGAGATCGTTAAAGACTAGTAGAGATTTTGATGATAATGATCGAATGTTCAACAGTCCACATTTGATCGGAGTGTTATTTGAAACTGAATTTGTGGCTGTTTTAATTTCAGTTAGGTTTTTTTTTTTTAGCTCCTCTTCTGTTTAATTTGGGTTTATTAACTTTTCTAAATGTGGGTGGTCGGGGGACAGACACAGTTTCTATAGACCTAAACATAGACAGAGACTCTATTCTATTCTCGGCAGGTGACAACTCTGACTGAGGTGCAGAGGAGCGTGTTAAACTGCGGCTCTGCCTCCTGGTCACTGTGTGATCACTGTGTTAGGACATTACAGGATGACCTTTGCTCTGTGCACAGCTCCTCGGCCTGGTCCATCTCATTTTGTTCACCTGAGATTAGCAATACATGATGCATTTGTTTTGTTTTGTTTTTTTTTAATTACACCCACCCCACCCCATTAAACTTCTGTGAATTCCACTAATACTGTTATTACATTACCTATGCACTCCAGAAACCAAGGGAAAAAGTGTTACATAATAACAGCTACAATATTATATTCAAATTAGGATTAAAATAGGCTACTGCATCGTTGAACATTTTTGTAATGTCTGTACTGAAATTATGGTATTTTTAAATTAATAATGACCAGCAGTCCAAACGCATGCTATATTTTAACTGTTCAGAAAGGGTAATACATGTGATGTATTACTGATTATATTGCCTGACTAACACTACAGTGCTGCGTCCTCCATACACATGAAATTGTACCTGGTGCTCTTGTGACATTGCTGTCAATCCTCTTTAGCACCCTGTGTCTCTTCTTCAATGGTCTGTCATATCCCAACCACAAAGTAGGGTGCGGGCGTTCCTCCATGGGCTTTTTTTTTTTTTTTTTTTCTTCCAACAAAGTTAAAAGAGCACACATATAACGTTTTAGGTGGTTTTTTCAACTTCAGGTTTTTCAGCCACATCCTTCTGGGTTCCTCATCCGTGGATAGGCGGTGGTCTTGCAACAACATTCTCTCTTAGTCCGGGGTGCATGTTCAAAACATTACTCTTTTAGCCACAGATTCAACTTTGTCTATTTGCTAGTACAACTGCGAACAGCACAACATGTTCCTGAGGTGCACAAGGCATTGTATGTTTCTTCTTCATTGAAGAATGAAGAAGGAAGACTTCATTGTGTGTTTCTTTGTTTTTACACTTAAGTTTCTAGTTGATAGTGACATCCCTTTTCATGGCTTATTTCTCTCTCTTGTGAGAAACAAACCATTTTCATTATTATCATTGTCATATTGTCATCTCAATTTAATCTTAATATTTCTCTCACAGTATGGTATGTACTGTCAAGCAGGTCTTTTAACCCTAATCCTGGTCTAGACCTGCTCTAAAGTGGCTTGATGTAATTTTATTATAATTTGTTGTGATACAAATAAATCTGATTTGATTTAACAATGCATTCTGATTTTCTGTCATGCCAAAATGTGTTGCAAATAGTTTTTTTTTTTTTTTTTTTTTTTTTTTTTTTTGTTGCTTTGTTTTGTTTTGGTTGCATTTTCTATGTCCAGTTGCTAAAAGCAACGGTTATCAGAAAACTGCTTCAGATGCACATGCATTACCTGCTGGCACTACCAACACAAAAACGGAGACTGAAAAAGGAATACTAATAAGCTGACATACTCGTGCAATAAACAGGAAACACTGAGCAGAGAAGCACGAAGCACGACAAGTACCAGCCCTGTGACTAGGTTCAGTACAAAAAGTGTAACTTTGAGTATCCAACCGTGCAAACTGTTGAAACTTGATCAAAGTGTTGTGTATCTTTCTGTCTCAGATCAGGATGGAGCAGAGCCCAGTGCTAACTCAGTGTCGGCATCCAATCTCATCCGTCTGTCTCATTACACTGGAAGAGAGGAATGGCGTCAGAGATCCCAACAACTATTGACAGCCTTTTCTGATCGTCTGACCAAAATTCCCATAGCTCTGCCTGAAATGGTCCGGGCTCTTATGGCCCACCACTACGCACTTCAACAGGTTATTCTCACATTCACCAACAAGAACACATGAATTGATGTGGAACTCTATATGCAAATTCAAGTACCACAGCAACTTACTTTGTCAACACCTCATGCCCCTATTTACTTATTACACATTTTTTTGTTAGTTTTTTGTGTCCATTAAAACCATGCAGCTAATTATGCAGACATCCCCTAGTCGGCTGTGTTAACCTTAATGCGAGCATTTACTGCAGTTTGTGTACCAGTATGCAGTCTATACTTCTACTGAAAATCATGTGCTATATAATCAAAGAATAAAGAAGAAAACAAGCATAGAAACAGAGTGTTCCTTTTTCTGTTTGTCATCAATGACCTGAAGATGAGTTGAGGTAGTGTGGCGCGGGTAACAAGCTCAGGGACAAGGCAGTCACAAGATGAGACACCTGCCTCCCTTGTTAGTGCTACAAATACTTTGCTAACCTTGATCTTTTCCTCCCCCTCTTCCATGCCTTTATGTATCACCTTTCCCCTGTTATTACACTCTATTCATACGCCTCTGTCTTGTTATCTCTCTCTTCTTTATTGACTTTCCTTAAGATGCTTTTTTCTTTGCTTTTACTCTCTTTAGATTGTGATTTGTGGCCAGCAGGATGCTCCAGATACCACAAGTCTTTTAGCAGCAGTCAACTCTATCTTCCTACCACATAAGGTAAGTGTTACAAGATTCTGTGTTGGTGTGTTTGCTTGAAAGAATGATACACCAATTTCTTAAATTTTCCCTCATTACAAACATTTCATTGGTCCTTAATGCAAACCTGAAGACAATGAAGGTGAACTTCCACATAGATATCCATCAATTTACTTCAACTGAAGCACTACCATAGCGGGAGCAGATTCATCGTAACCTTTGAAAAGTTTACACACAAACATTCACACACAGATGTACTGTGGGGTCAACCTAGAACAGTGCCTGGGGTGTTGGCTTGTTTAAGTGTGGTTCTTAAAGGTCAGTCTGCTCTCCTCTCCTGTCCCCCCTTGTCCTGTCGGGGGAAACTGGCAACTGCTTTGGCTTTTATACCAAAAAGGTTTGCCCGCTTTGGTATAAAGCCCTAAAAGCAGTCTTGCGTAATATATAGCCCTGTTGGTTGAGGGTTTGGTTCCCCAAGCCTGCATGGCTTTGCTCCGGGTACCCCAGTTTCATCCCACAGTTCAAAAACGTGCATGTTTCGGTTGATTTGTGACTCTAAATTGTCTTTAGGTCTATATTAATTCTAAAAATATTAATTATGTAACTCCAACTCTGAATGTTTGTTCCTTTAGTCAAAATTAATATTGAAAAATTTGTCAAAGATATAACAGGTCTAATACCTGCTTGCGTCACCCAGTGATGCTGTGGCAGCCAATCTGGGAGGGCTATTTGTAGCTTATGAAAACAGGGGTATGATTGGAGAGCAGCTAACATGGGGCAAGATTGCAGGATTGATTTATCTGCTGTATTTCTGAAACCAGTGATTTGACCATCGTTTTTACATATGTCAATGTCACTTTCTCTCACTATAATGTCTGTGGGTTTACTTTGGCAAATACAAATATCTGCAGTGAAAATAGCCAGTGCTGTATGACCAGTATTAATTGTGTTATGAGGAATAATCATTTTCATTAGCAGTTTGTCTACAAAGTATTTACTTAATAACATTCAGGAACCAAAACAACATGAATGTGGTGACTCTGAAACAGCAAAGTTTAGGGATTTATTCGAATGAAAAAATCCACAGAGAAATCAACAACTTTGTGAATATACCTGAATTACAGAGCAGATCCCAGGGGGGGACGGGGAGGACAAACATGAATTATCCCCCCCAGTAAAAATACCCTAAATTATTACAAATTTAAGAAATTTATTTTTAGACTTCACATTATTCACATCTAAAAAGAAATGATGGAAATGGTGAAACAAATAATGTCTGGCAAATATATTTCTGACTTGTGCTCCTCTACTACAATACAATTGAACTGGCAGTTTCTTATACAGACGCTGATGACATCAGCAGGCTTGAAGAAAACAACCCCCTCAATCTTTCTCTCAGCTCTGGAAAGTAGCTCCAGGCTGGGGCTCTGGTAATTTGCAGCAGAGGCAGATGTCTTTCTGTGAGTTATTTTGATCAAAAGTAGAATATTACTACTAGAACAGTAGTATGCCCATAAATGATTTAAAAAAACTTAATCAGACTCTGGTTGCCACCACTCGTGGTGGTTTAGCAGCAATAGCTATCTAGCTAGCTAGATGACGTTGGTTGCGTGTTAGCACTAGCCCTAATACTTCTACATGCTAGGTGGCTTGCCTGCTTGCTAGTGCATATTGATCAGGTGTTTATATTAGTTAGCTATATTACTGTGAAGTTAAGTTCATTCCGTAATTAACCAGCGTCTGTCCTGTTTGTACATGTGGTCCAGGTCACTGTTCCCTAGGAAGACAGCTGAAGAGGTGGTGAGCAGCTTAAATAACATTACCAGATAAAATGATAGGGAAAGGGATTCTCAGGTAAGGCTTCATAGTATGATGATTATTTACTTAGAATTGAGAATAAGGGAGAGCGGCGTGGTGGATTGTCAAGCACAGAGTTCAGGTTCCAGCTGCAGCAGTCGAGAGGATGTAGAGAGGGAGTCTCAGGTAAGCTTTCACAGTTACAGTAAGAGAAGCCCTGTCTTTTTGAGTAAAAAAAAATTTGAAGAGGGAAAAGGAGTAGATTTCCTCTAGAAATGAAGTTGGTATTTATTTTATTTCTTTGGACAGAATCTTGTCAGTCAGGGGGAGAGGCAGAAGAGAACATTGGGGAGAGGGGCATGGTGGAGTGTCAGACTCAGAGTTCAGGTTCAAGCTGCAGACCCAGGGAGCTGCACACCCAAAACACATAAAATCACTTATCTTTTCTAGAAAAATGGTTTCAAGAGTACACCTGGCTACAATGCAATCTGCAGGTCAAAGGGGGTCTTGTGCTTTTATTGTAACTAAGTGATTACTGACAACAGGTACTCTTTTGGCAAAAAGGTGGATGCTGCTTTTGTGACTGAAGGCTTCCAGAACCAGAAGAAGGCTTTAGAGAAATTTGTAACTCAGAATCAGAATCAGTATCAGAATTTCCTTAGGAATTTCCATTGTAATTTACATTACAACGAGATGAGTGCAGCTCCAAAGGTGCTTTTACAAGGTAGAAATGAGAAATGAGAAATAAGAAATATATGTAAAAGATAAATAATCAAAAATCAACAACTAAGTACTGTAGGAAGAACTATAAAAAATGTGCAAAAATAAAGAAAAGAAACATAGATGTAAGCCAGAATTATATTCATAGCTGTGGAATGTGCCATCGGCTGATATTGCACAGGAGTATTTCACGAGGAAAATATTGCACTGGATATTGCATGAGCCGTGTTAAAAGCGCAGAGTGTTAACATTTATTATTATTCAGTGCAGTGATGGCTACGGGGACAAAGCTGTCCCTGAGCCTGTTTGTCAGAGTTATGTGAGACCTATACCGTTGGCCCGAGGGTAGTGGTGGCTGCTGGGGCGGTAAGTGTCCTTAATTATGCTGGCAGCTCTGCTGACGTAGCGACAGCTGCCCTTCAGGCTGGGCAGAGAGCAACCAGTGATCTTCTGGGCCATGTTGATCACCCTCTGCAGCGCTCTCCAGTCTGCTGCTGAGCACCCCGCGTACCATGCTGTGATACAGTACACCAGGATACTCTTGATCGTGGCTCTGTAGAACATCACCAGCACCTTCTCCTCTAGATTGTTCCTCCTGTGCACCCTCAGGAAGTGGAGTCGCTGCTGGGCTTTCTTCACCACCCCTGTGGTGTTAGCAGTCCTGGAGAGGTTGCCAGACAGCTGCACTCCCAGGAATCTGATGGAGCTGACTCGTTCCATGCTGCCCCTATGGATGTACAGTGGAGCTGGGTCAGCCCTGCCCTTCCTGAAGTCCAGTATAATTTATTTTGTTTTTGTGGTGTTCAACGGCAGGTTGTTGGCTGAACACCACTTTGTCAGTCGGTTGACCTCATCTCTGTAGTCAGACTCATTCCCCCCTGAGATGAGCCCGACCACGGTGGTGTCATCTGCAAACTTGATGATGGTGTTGGAGAGATGAGAGATGAGAGAGAGCGTGAACAGGAGGGGGCTCAATACACATCCTTGGGGTGAACCAGTGCTGAGTGTGATGGTGGAGGAGAGGTGGGGGCCAAGTTTCACAGACTGTGGGCATTCTGTGATGAAGTCCTTGATCCACTGGCAGTTGTGGGTGGAGATGCCCAGGTGGGACAGTTTCTGGACCATGATCTCCGGGATGATGTGGTTGAAGGCTGAGCTGAAGTCTAAGAAGAGCAACCTCACGTAGCTCCCCAAATGCTCCAGGTGGCTCAGCGCGGTGTGGAGCGCTATGCTATGGTTATAGTGTCTTCCATGGAATGGTGGGGGTCCAGAATGGGAGGCAGACAGGCTCTGATGTGTTGAGAGACCAGTCTTTCAAAGCACTTCATGACCACAGGCATAAGTGCAACAGGCCTGCAGTCATTGACGCTTTCCACTGCTGAATTCTTGGGGACGGGGATGATGGTGGAAGCTTTGAGGCAGGGTGGGATGAAAGCCTGCGACAGGGACAGGCTGTAGATGCTGGTGAAAACTCCAGCCAGTTGGTTGGCACACGCTCTGAATACCTTACCAGGTACTCCATTGGGTTCTGGGGTTCACCAACTTTAGCACACGTCTCACTTCGTGCTCCTGAAGTGTTAGTGTGCTAGTGCTGGAGGGTTGTGTGTGTTGAGTGGCTGCTGGTCTGTGCCTCAAAGCAGGCAATGAAGCCTGCCAGCGAGGCATCAGTCATGGTGTTTTCCAGGTTGTTGCTTCTGTAATTTGCGATATAATTTTTCCCATGCCACATCTTTCTGGGATCATTCACAGCGAATTGGTCCATAGGCCGCCTTTGCCTCCCTAATTCAGGTCGGACCTGGCTGCACTGTACAGGGCCCTGTCCCCTGTCTTAAAGGCGATGTTGCAGCTTTTTAACAGGGACTTGACTTCGCTGTTCATCCAGGGTTTCTGGTTTGGAAAAACCCTGACCCTTTTGTCAATGGTGACAGTGTCGACGCAGTTCTTGATGTGAGTACGGTGTCGGTGTACGCCTGGCAGCTCCTAGTGGGGAGGGAAAAAGTGGACAACAAGCCAGAGCTGCTGCTTTTTCCAAAAGGGCCAATACAGTGATTAACTGAAAGCAAACACACCCGATTGGCTGATGAATCTGTCAATCAGAAACATACATTTGATTGACAGCTTTATCAGCCAGTGGTGATGTTGATCTGTGACATCAGGTCATTCTCAAAATTCAACGTACAGATTTTGTAAATGCACATTCAGTAATTCGTATGGTCTGTGAATTTATATAACATGTGTGCCTCAAAATTACATCTGTGAAGTCCGAAATACAACTACGAAGCAAAGCATGTGCATTTGTGAAAAGCCCTGCAAGAATTAATTCATTATGAGACTGTTCTGACTCCATATCCTCCTGCTCTCATTCTCTCCCTACTCTGCCCAACTTTGCCACACCCCCTCCCCGTCTCTCTCTCTCCCCCCAACCAGTCAAGACAGATGGCCACCTCCCTGAGCCTGGTTCTGCCCAAGATTTCTGCCTCTTAAAGGAAGTTTTTCCTTGCCACTGCCGCCAAGTGCTTGCTCATGGGGGGATCTTTTGGATCTCTTTAAATAATTTATAAAGCATTTGGTGTAGACCTGCTCTATATGTAAAGTGCCTTGATGTAATTTAAATAAATCTGATTTGATCCTGGAGTAAATGGAAGAAACAAAATTCAGTGAAAGTGATGACATAAACACAGTTTCAACATGTTTTAACCCCTCAGCTACTTTCTCCCTCTGTCACAAGTAGTCACAAGAAGTATTGATTATGCTGCTACTGCTGTAAGCCTTATAACCAGACAGCAAGCAGAAGTAGATAGATAACCCTGGAAGGAACCAGATGATTTTGCATTTTGCGTGAGAGTGCTATTGATTGTTATATATATATATCTTTATTATTTTTTACACTATTCTTCCATTTTGTACTTCCCAGTTGCATTGTACAATCAGGATCGAGCAGCGTTCACAGTTTAAATGGTATTCTCGTAAATGGAATTCTCTTACAGGAGCTGTGTCCTGTCTATATCTGCTGCAGTCATGTTAGACACTGCATACTTAATAATTTCTCAGCTTAGTAAATGCCACATTTATATATAATGCCACAATTAATAAAGCCACACTGAACAGATCAGTATGTGCGCATGCATTTACACGCACACACACACACACACACACACAGTGTAGAAAATGCCCACATGCCTCATTCGATTGGTGTTCATAAAACAACCAAACCCATCCACTGACTTCCTCTCATCCCCTACATTCTACAACCACTACCATTGAAAAGGAAAAAAAATGTATATACCTCTATATAAGGACATGATATCCACTTTGCACATCTATTCATGAGAGTTTAATGTGCTTTTCTGAAACCTTGTTGAATTAAAATATCTCAGACTACTGTGTGGGATTACTCAAAATCACTCTGATTTGTTCAGACAGAGAGGCTCAAGCTAGCATCAATATAAAAGGTCTGGCTTTAATTGTGAACTTAAAATAGTGTAACCCTGCTTGTATTTCTGTCAAGTACAAGATACGCTGTCCAGACAATTCAATATTGGCAGTTGGGCTGAGACCAGACTACTTTAAACAGGAATTTAGTCATATCATAACAATCCTGGTTTAAATCCAACCCAAGCCAAATGCTGATGTTCCATGTGACGTCATCAATGAAGCTGTCACCAAGATACAAAACAAACATCCTGAAATACTCATCTGGAGCTTTAAATCATGTTTCCCTTACTTCCCACCAAACTGAATTTTCAAAGTTGTTAACTGTCCTACCAGAGAAAATAAAAATTTTAGTTGCTTTTTGTCATTGTCAAAGAAGCCTACAAAGCTACTGCATATACTTCCAATAGGCAGGTGAAATCTCAACCTGGTTCATCTGCAGATCATTATAAACCCAGTGAAAGAGGCAGCCTGCAACTACTTGCACATTCAGGAAATAGACACCTGAGGCAAGTGAGGTTCAATTCACCACACAAAATTAGAATCCCGCCCTGAACACGTATATGTATCAATATTGAGTCAGACTTAAAGCGTCGTCTACTGGACACAGGAGGTTACTTTCAAGGACCGCCACTAGACCTAGAAGATGAAGAACTATCAAAATGTTTTTTGTCCATTATTTCCGCAGGGTGTGGCATTGTGCCAATTTCAGTATTTTGCCATAAGAGACAAAGTGCTTATAAATCCAACATACAATATCCAATTGGCCCCACATTCACCACACATAATCTGGGATGCACCCTGAACACATATATCTAGTATTACTGAGTGACACGTAGAACACCATCTACTGGACACAAGAAGTCAGCAAGTAACACAACTAAAACAACTCCTGCAGCATTTAGCCAAATGAGTTCACATGCACTCACTTTTATTTTAAGACACTGAAAATTAAAAGTAATCAAAATCTTTTTTTATCCACTACACCTGTTGGCCCTGGCAATGGCTTCAATTTCAATAAGTCGCTATAAAAGAGGAAATTCTTAACAACTTCAGCATTTCCTGTCAAATCTGCCCAAAATTTTGCAGACATGATAAGAATGCCAAAACACTAATGTTTTAATAGTAAACACTAATGTACAAGCACGTTATTTGTGTTGGTCATCTGAGATAATTCTAAAATCTCGGTGAATTAAAATTTTTTTATGTTGGTCAAAACCAAAGTGTATATATATATATATATATATTACTTAGACTTGTGGCACTTTATTCTTTAGTCTGTTGCAGTGCTATTATAATGATAAAGGTGAGCAATAATTGCTAGTTGCTCACTTTACACCACTTAATGATGCATCCACGTTGAGTAGATTAAGAGATTAAAAAAACTGTATGATATACTGTGTTTAACCTGAACTAAGGATTTTCTGATCAAGTGATACATTGCAAAGCACTAATCAAGCATGTGAAATCGTACTGTTATGACTGCATTACGACAAGTCAGCTGGTTTCTGGGTGACCTGATTAATATTCTTTACTTTATGAAAACACTGACAAACCATACCCACAGATGCTTATGTCAGAATACCTGGGACCGTTTTTTCCTGGCAACACTTGTATGCCTGATTTGACATCTTTGACATTTTTAACTACCGATTGTGACTTCCCTTTCATCGTCAACATAACAGGAGCTGATGAAGTGCATCATCAGCCATTATCTTTAAACGGAAAATTAATTAAAGACATAAATGGATAGCATTGTCACCTTTCAGCAAAAAGGTTCTGGGTTTGTCTAAATGGCTTAGTTGATCCCTGTACCTACACGGGTTCCCTCCATCTTCCTCCTGCAATGCAAGAACATGTAGATTAGACTCTGAATTGCCTTTTGGTGTGAATGAGAGTTCAGTAGAGTGGTGAACTGGTGACTTTCCTAGGGTTTTTGCATGAACTTGTTTAATTTTATCATGTACTTAATTCATTGGGTTTGAAAAAATAAAAACAATAAAAACATTTACTACATTTATAGTATGTATTTCTGAATAATACACTATGTTATGGTAAAAATAAATATTTAGTACTCCAAACAACTCCAAAACAGCTCATTAGACAAATCAAAAGTAGTTAACGGCTAAAGCGGAATTAAAATATTGTTATATTGTTTAACACTGTAATAATTTAATATTGTTTAAAGAAATGTAATAGGTTTGAAGAAACAAAAATGTTTAGATTTGAAATAAATATAAAATCCAAGTTTGCATAGTCATTTTTGTTATTTTTTCCCCATTCAGCATACATTGACTGCTTAACAATGTAAAGCATTTCTTACCAATCTGTCCAGCAACCTCTAAGGTTAAGACCGTTATCATCTGATTTTACTATGAGTCCTACAGAGGCTGCCCAGTAGATGTACCTAATGTCTTCAAGTTTACTAAACTGTAAAATTTAACTTCCATATCCTGTTTGCTAGAGCTTCCAATTTGATGCAAATTATGATGTTCAACCTAACTTACTTTAACCTGGTAGAAAGAGGTGTGTGAGCGCCTAGAGATGCAGCTAAAGTGCTGCATTATTTTGAACAAACTCAGCTTTTGTGCTGCAATAAGTACACTATAGAAACATTTGTTGAGTTTCTCTATTTATTCAGTTTTTCTTTTCATTTGTCATTTACCTGTGCAGTATAGTCAAATGTAGCCAAATCAAAGAACCACTGTGCCGGGATCCAGACTTTCCTCTGCATGCTGTCAAAAAATATACAATAAAAAATTATAAAAATTAATTAGTTAAAAACAGGTGGGCTCTTGCACAGTAATAAAATGATGTAGAAGACTGGAAAATGGATTAGCTCCCAGGAGGGACTGTATGATGCTCACAAGAAAAAAGAAGAATCAAGACAGACAGAACATTCAGCTTAGCAGGGAATCCTCATGTAGCTGTCTTCCTAACTGCAGGCACTAAAATGTATCTTATGTTATCCAGTCATAATTGATGAATGTCAGTTCACACTTATGTCTCCACATGCATCCTAGGTGACCATTGTGATGGGGTGGTGCTACCTATATGCATCCACAAATAAGCAGGTTCCAAAATTTGACATAGATATTTCTAGTTACTTTATATTTAATATTTTATATTATTACTTTCTGTGAATAGGAAAAAGTTAGTCATTAGCCAACTTTTGTGTTACTTGGTGTCGCCTCATCATCTTTGAAGGAATATGCAGAATAAGATGTACCTAAGATCTCTTGCTGTGTTTACATGAGCTAAAAGTTGGTTGGGTGCAGTCATACTGGGTTTCTTATTTTGTCCAGCCATCCATTCGTCCATCCATCCATCCATCCATCATCTATCAATTTATATCGATCAGGACAAGTCCCCTTAACTCCTTAGAAAATCTATTCATTTTTACCTTAAAAGATTCTCCAGAACAACAGAAATGAGGCCTTATTTTTTTTCTTAGTGGTTCCAAAAAGACAGAAATCCTATTTTCACTAATTTCAATAAACATTCATTATTCATTTTCCTAACTCCTTTCATATTTGAGTCTGAAGTATAATGAAATTGAATGAAATTACTTTTTGGAAGCTGCTATCTCTTTTAACCTTAAAGGTATTTTTTTTTATAATTACAATATTTTTTCTGAATTCTGAATGCAATATTATATATCTACAAATAGATAAATTCCTCTCCTGAATTTACTTGGTTTAGTAAGGGATGAAAAATTCTGATATGTATATGAATTTGTGTATTTGCCTAACCCTGTACTTTGAACATTTATATTCTAACATTCCCATTCTTTTTATGTCTGCCTGTTATAATGCCAAGTTCAGGAGTAATGTTTTAACCACAGTATATTTCCTTTGAATAAAAGTGTTCAAGTGACCTGTCAGTATCATTACATCCTGGCAAACATATTATATATAACTTGCACATGCATTTCCTTGGTCCTCTGTGAACCAGAGGTGCCGTGGGGCCTCGGAGAAATGACATATGTTTGGCACAAAGCCTGCTTAGGGGTGGACATAGCTTCCCTCATCAACTTTACTGCTCCAAGATGACAAAAACATATCAACAAATCTATGCACAGTGGTCTTTCTGGGGTAGTGAGGATAACACAGTCATTAGCCCCTACCCTAACCATAACTGTTATGACCAAACGCTATGAATAAAAAAGTGATCTGGCTACTGTCCTTACTGCTGTTGGTCTTAAAGCTATATACTGCTGTAAGACCAATAAACTGAGACAAACTCACCATCTCTGCCAACATAGAAACATTTAATTCAACTTGCAAATTGCATTACATTTCCATTTCACTTGTAAGACTGTCAATGTTAACTGTAGTAACTAAAGTTTATTTTTTGAAGCCATGAAATATTTAGTAATGTAGTGAGTTACATTTTCTATTTGATACATTTTTGCTTTACATAATAGGAATTATAATAAAAAAAAAATTAAGCTGTCCCCCTTTTACTTGCAGGTTTTGATGCTTGTTGACAGAAACGAGAGCTACCTTTGCCAGCGTCTTCCAGTCCTGTCATCCATGTCACAGGAGGATGGTGTTGCCACAGCCTATGTCTGTCGGGACTTTGCTTGTTCTCTCCCTGTGACTGACCCCCAGGAACTACGTCAACTGCTCCTGGATGGTGTTGCAGAAATGCAGAGGAATTGACAACCTAAGCACAGACTGAGCTTTAACAAGAGGGTTACACCCTCAAAGTCCCAACTATTTTAATCTGTCGCCTGCCCCTAGTTGTAGTTTTGTCATAATGGAATGCCCATGCTGAAAAAGTCCATAGGCTACATTAGTAGGGATATTTTCCATGACGGCCAAGCTTGTTCTTTATTAGTGAGGCCAGTTAATAATCACTTCAAATATAAACTTCTGTTTTATTTTCTGTGGTTTTCTGAATCAATATTGTAATTATATCTATAAAACACAAATGTCATTACAAAGAAACACACAGCAGAAATGTGTCACACTTGAACCAAATATTCTGGCTTGAGTGTGAGCGCCCAGAAGTAGACCATTGGACCAACACTGCTTTTTGTTTTGTATTCTTCCTTGATGTTGCAGATGATCATGTCTTTTGTCTATCTGTGTTTTCATGAGGTTTAGAAAGCAAGAGTACACAGCATGTATACATACAGCCCTGAAAAATAAAATTAATTATTATTATTTTTAATTTGAATTAGATTTTTGGGATGAATGTTCTGTTTTTTGTTTGAAATCGGCACTCCTTGCGGCAGCTTCACTGTGACATCAAGGTTTCATCAATTGAATATTTTATATTTCTTTTATTGTTGTGGATGTTTTTATTGCAACTGCTGAGGCATATTCCACAAAACTGGAATAAGGAAAAGCTGTGGTATTGGTGGATGAATCTGTCTCAATTATATATTTTCGATGCAATTGAAGTGACTCAGCGATCAGAACCTTTGTTTCAGAGTTTTTCTGCCCATCGGACATTCTTCGATGCACAGCTAAACTAAGCCAACAGTTAACCTGCCTAGGATCAGGCAAATTCACCAGCATTAGTTATCATAGTGGCAGCACCATCGTCCGGGTACTCTGGAGTGAGAGTTGTTGGCAACCCACCCCCCCACCTCACAGTTTGTATGTTGTTGTTTTGCTTAAAATATGCTGCATTACTAGTCTGTACCACTACTGTTGATGACGATAATAATAATAATCATCATCATATGCATAAAATCAATCATATAAATCAAAAAACAATCATGAGTGTGTTTCATCATTTGTTTATGCAATATTTATTTTACTAGATTTACTGAGGAGCAGCACGGCGGCGTAGTGGTTAGTGCTGTCACCCCACAATAAGAGGGTTGCAGGTTGAGGCCTGAGGCCTTTCTGTGCGGAGTTGCATGTTCTCCCTGTGTCTGCGTGGGTTTCCTCGCACCTCCCAAAGACATGCACGTATAGGTTAACTGGCGACGTTATAACTTCACGATAGGTGTGAATGCGAGTGTGAGTGGTTGTTTGTCTCTGTTTGTCCTTGTGTGTTGGCCCTGTGATGGACTGATGACCTGTCCAGGGTGTAACCCGCCCCTCGCCCAATGTGAGCTGGGATTGGCTCCAGCAGCCTTGCGACCCAGATACGGATAAAGCAGCTGAAGGTGAGTGAGTGAGTGAGATTTACTGAGTGAAATTAGTGACTCAAATCATATGAGTCCTCTGTGTTTCTGGTGAGTCCACTGACCTTTGTCAATGAGCCAATTCAGACAAATCACCTGATTCGGTACTGTTTCTGGTGAGTCCGCAGTGAGCCATCCATCTCCTACGGCTTTTCCATTTCTAGATCATGAGGGGATGCTGGAGCCAATCCCAGCTCTCTCTGGGCGAGGGCAGGGGACACTATGGACAGGTCGCCAGTCCATCTCAGGCCCAATAGTGTGAATGAGTACACCCCCTTTGAAAAGTAATATTTTAAGCAATATCTCAATGAACACAAAAACAATTTCCAAAATGTTGGAAGGAATAAGTTTTATATAACATCTGTTTAACTGTAACATGAAAGTAATGTTAATAATATAACTTAGAGAACAACATTTCAAGTTTTACTCATATTAGTATGCAAAAGGGAGTTATAAAAGGGTCTTACTGCGAGAAAACCCCTTCCCATTTCATTTTGTCAGCAATGCCACCACATGGAAGAGAAATGCCACAAGGGTCAGAAAATAATTTCTTTGCACCACAAAGATTCGTTTTTTTCCCGGGCACACCTCAAACCTTGGGTTGGATGTGCAGCAGCAAGGAAATAAATCTGGGCTCTGTTAAACTAGCAAACTGCAACATAGCCTCCTCGTCCCTCATCCATCCACCTAGTTACCCTGTGATGCTACAATACTTTCAGAGCCACCGGTCTCATTCTTCAGTCATTTCCTCTCAGCTCCCTTCCGACTTGAAATCTGCCCACTTTTTCTTGACACCTGCACTGTCTCTCAGAGTCCCTTCCACCACTGAGACAGCCTCTGTCTCTTTTGCCCACCCTCTAGACTTATTTCAGCTGTTATTCCCATATTGTCTATTTTCCCAAGTAGCAATTTGTTTCTTACATTAATTTCCTCAATTATATTACAACGTCCTTTTATATGTTTATTGGCTCGTACACTGCAACATATTACTTTGTGACATATTTTAAGTAGGAAAAAGAAATTGTAAGATTTGAGACTGTTCTTAAGAAAATATTGAGGAATTGCACTTAAGAACTTTCTTATGAACTTTTTAATTTAGATCTTAAGACATTACTTAAGATCTTAAGAACAGATTGGAGGGTTAGGGTTACAGACCCCACCAGTGCAAAATGCTTGTAATTTTTCACCCAGGCAGTGGAAGAGTGTAGTTAATGGTTGGATGGATAGTTTGAATTTGTATTACTTTAGGTTATTTAGCCTTTTAATGAGAGTTAGCAAAAAATAATAGAGCTGGCAATAAACCTCATAACAGTATCCTAAATTTGAAGCTCGTGATTTTTTCAATTTGCCCTTGTAAAGAAGATCGTTAATAATTGTATTTTTTTGTTTATGGAATGAAAAATCAATTCCTAGAAGGCCTTTACAAGTTTGGCAACTTTTTTCTTTCTTTTTTTTTTTTTTTTTTTAAGAAAATAATCAAAACAATCATATCTTTTCATAACTGCTGATGGCATTACAAACAACAAACAAACAACGAAAAAAGCAAAAATGTGTCAAGAAGAAACATGAAATAGCTCATCAGCATGTTATAAACAACAGATGAAAATGTTCTCTCCATCTCCCTCTCTCCTGCTCTGGCTGCAGATTTATCATGTGTTGTCAGGCCTAATTTGTGTGCTTGGTAGGGAAGTAACTGAGGAATGGAGACTGAAAGGTAACATGGTAACTAGTTCATCATGTTAGCCTAGTTTGATGAAAGCAGAGACATCAAAGCAGAGTGGAAAAACATGCTCATTAAATCTACCCTTCCCCTTCTGCCCAACTCCACAGTACCCTGTTTTCTAACTCAGTTCCTTCCTAATCCCACTTACTCAGCATCACAGTTTTGTATCATGGTTGGCCAGAGAAACATAAGCATTTTCACAAGAGAGCTGGGTAATTATATGCTTCTATGGTTCATTTGTCCCCAATTCTAAGATCAATATGACTATTTGCCATCATTGATCTCGTGTGCCATCATAATTATTTTCTGCCTTCCATTAGCCCCACTGCCATAGGTAAAGGTAATTTCACAGGTAATTTCACACACCTTGTCACTGTATTGCAGATATTTGTGTAGGGTTTGAAATCTGAAGTTCTATGTTAATCCTGAACACACTTTAACTTATAAACACTGGACTTTGACCTTCTTTAGTAATTTAGGGTTAGTAGGCTTGAGTCACTTTCCAGAATGATTAATTTATTAAAAATTGTGTTTTAACACAAACTAATTGCACAGATCCAAGTAGTCATTCCCCTGCCACTTATGCCTGGGCCTTGACATTTGCTTGACATTTGATGGCATTTGTCTATACATGTAACCTCCAAGATTTGATGTTGTCTAAAATGGAAAGAGTTGTACTGCCTAAATGTCAACAGTCTCTGGCCATCTGTTGTAGTGGCTCCACCTCTGAGATTAACTGCACTGTGGGACAATGTGATGCTGGACAAAGTCATGATTCAGTGGATCAGTCTATGGTGTCTTACACACAGTAAGCTGAATGCAGGTTAGTTAATAATAAGTAGTAGTATTACTGTGTTGGAGAAATTTGGTAGCGATGATGGCAGGGTTTCCTATATCAAGACTATTATAGCTGGGTGCAATTTCGCTTTTATTTTTGTTCCATCTCACTATGAATCAGATTTTTTTCCAAATTTAACTGCAACCCTACTGCAGTTACAAAATATTTCTCTAATACTTGGTGCAGACATTAATTGCTTTGCGAACATGACATTGGATAAATCTGTGCAACGCTTGGTTTAACAGACCTGTACCATGTTGTCACTCCCACATCTGAACAGTATACTTTTTATTCAGCAAGACATCGAAATTACTCCAGAATATATTATATATTGGCTTCACCTGCATCTTTCTCAGAGATACATGATGGTTTAATCAAACCCTGCTCTCTATCTGATAATAGCATTGTTGCAGCATATTTCACACTTCAGGGTACGCCTTCCAGAGCGCCACGGTTCAATACTTCTCTTCTGAAGAATAGAGTTCTTGAATTTTCTTCCAGTGAAATTATATATCTTTATTAATCTAAATGTAGGTTCTATAGATTACCCCAGATTTCTGTGGGATGCAAATAATGTAAAATTATATTCCAAAGTGCTCGCAACCTGACTGGAAGTAAATCTCACAAAATGAATTCATAATGATCAGACTGGCTCTATTAAGACTCGCCAAGCACCAGACAACATGCGTCGCCTATTGCACATTATCCATTCAGCGAGCAATATTGATTCTCCTTGCTTGGTTCTATCACTGGATGCTGAAAAGCCTTTGACGGGCTGGAATGGGCATATCCTTGGACTACCTTGGATAAATTTAATTTGCGTAAACAATTTATTGATATGATCAAAGCTTTATATACAAATTCCTCAGCAATGGTCTGCACGGGCATATTTCCAATATGCATCACCACTCCTTTTCGAACTCTCCCTTGAACCGCTAGCTCAAAAAGTCAGACAACATACCCTGGTCCATCCTATCACGTTTTGTAATACAGACCATTGAATTTCGTTATATGCTGACGATATCCTTCTTCATATAGGCAACTCTGGCTCCTCAATACCAGACCTGCTGTCTACTTTTGATTCATTTAGCTCAATATTGGGATATAAAATTAACTGGACGAAATCGTCATTAATGCACTTAAACTTAGATTTATCCAAAGTTCTCCTACCTTCACACATACCAGGCATTAAGACTTTCAAATATCTTGGTGTTGATATTTTTCCCTCTACACCTTCAATTGCTATAAGAAATTTTAAAGGTATATATAATTGGATCAAGACAGTTTTTGAATGTTGGTCAAAACCTCTACTCTCTTTTCAAGCCCTTATATCAATAGTTAAAATGGATGTACTTCCCCATGTGAATTTAGATTCATCAATCATTCTCATTGCCCCCCATAGGATACTGGGAGAAACTTCATTTGTTAGTCTCGAAATTCATATGGAAAGGGAAAAGACCATGTTTGAAACTTGCAACTTTGCAGCGTGATAAAGCACAGGGTTTGAAAGCTAGTGCTACCAAACTTAGGTAAAGGGGTGGGGGAGAATTTGGTTATTACAACTGTTAATTGTTTATGATGACACCATTGTAACTATAGGGGGAGTGGAAAAGAGGAGAAATCATGAAATATGTATAATGTTTACACTTGTGTGATACACTGATAGACAATAAAATATTGATTGAAACAAAAGGAAAATACACATTACCTTGCATCTTTATATATATGTGGTTATTTGTAGCTTTTGATTGCAGAAATCATTTTGATAATAGAGAAATCAATGTACCGTTGCATGCAAGACTAAAACAAGGTTATCAGCAACAAATCAGGAAATCACCTTGTTCCATAATCCTTTTAGTACAACTTTTTGCAGCATTCTGAATCAATGGAATGCATACACTAGTTTTTCTGCATTCTCTTGAGACAGGATGTTTCTGATTTTCACAATATTGCGTTAGTGAAATAAGGCTGTCCAGAAAACCTTTTTTAAGTAAGGAACAAAGGACATGTCCTGGTCAAAAATGACTCCAAGATTCCTGAAAATAGAATTGGAAGCCAAAATAATACTTTCCAGAGTTGTTTTAGATAATATAGATGATTAGATAATATAGATTAGATAAAGTCTTTGTAATGAAATAGTCAATGGTGTCAAATGCAGCATTATGATTAAATAGGACAAGAGTGGAGGCCAACCTGATGCCATTAAAATATCATTGTTAACTTTAACCAGTGCTTTAACCTTTAACCTGACTGAAATGCTTCAAAAAGCCATTTCTATGTTTACATAATTGGCTTGCTTAGGTTTTTGATTGAGGTTCCAAACAGCACTCTTAAAAGCTGACTTGGAAAAGCCAGCTTTTAAGAGTCTTTGACTTGAATGCAGAACTAAGCACTGGCAATGTCTACATCACCCCACTAAAGTTATTTTATCTGTAGTAACGACTAACTCTGATATATGTGAATATGTGAACATAATCCGGTTGGGACCAGGTTTTTCAGTAAACTTTGAGTTTCTCTCTGACTCTGCCCTCTTTCAGCCACACATGGTATTTGATTTCTTTTTGATTACTTTTACAATCATATCCTTGATCTTGTTCTAACTTATGGCATTGAAATTGACAAGCTAACAATTCTTCCCCAAAATTCTCTCCTGTCTGACCATTACCTTATTACATTTGAGTTTACTTCAATGGGCTCCACAGCATTGAGGAACAAATTCAGCTATAGATGTTTATCTGAAGCTGCTGTGGCTAAATTAAAAGAGAACATTTGGTCATCATTCCAAACAATGCCATATCTAAATCTAAATTTAAATGAGGATTTCTCCCATACGCAGGTTGATGACCTTGTGACTAGCACTATGGCCACACTGCGTTCGAATCTTGATAATGCTGCCCCTCTCAAAAAGAAAGTATTCAATCTGAGGAGGATGGCTCCCTGGTATAGTTACCAAATCCGTACCTTGAAGCAGACATCAAGGAAATTAGAAAGAAACTGGCGTTCCAGTAAGTCAGAAGAGTCTCACAGAGCCTGGAAAGACAGCCTAAAAACGTATAAAAAAGCTCTCCGCAGTGCTAGAAGTTCATATTACTCAGCACTCATAGAAGAAAACAAGAACAACCCCAGGTTTCTCTTCAGCACTGTAGCCAGGCTGACAGAGAGCCATAGCTCAGTTGAACCAGTGATCCCCTTAGCTCTAAGCAGTAATGATTTTATTAGTTTTTTTTCAGACAAAATTCTCACGATCAGAGAAAGAATTTATCAGCTCTTGCCTACGTTAGATAAAAATCCCCTTCTGAAGACGGCAACTGCTGAATCAGCTGCGGCGCCTCTTTTACATCTGGAATCATTCTCACCTCTAAATCTCTCAGAGCTAGCTTCTATAGTTTCATCATCCAGACCGTCAACCTGTCTATTAGACCCAGTACCAACTAGCCTCTTTAAAGAGATCTTTTATGTAATTGAGCCGTTTATTCTAGATTTGGTTAATCTGACTTTATTTCTGGGTTATGTACCTCAGGCACTTAAGACTGCGGTCATCAAACCCCAGCTTAAAAAGCCTAATCTTGATCCAGATGTTTTGGCAAACTATAGACCTATATCGAACCTTCCATTTATTTCTAAAATCATTGAGAAAGCTGTAGCAAAACAACTACACGAGCATCTGGATGGGAACAGTTTGTTTGAAGAGTTTCAGTCAGGATTTAGAGCCCATCATAGCACAGAAACAGCGCTGGTTAAAGTCTCCAATGACATTCTAATGGCCTCAGACAATGGATCAGCCTCCATACTTCTCCTTCTAGATCTTAGTGCTGCATTCGACACCATAGATCATAATATTTTACTACAGAGACTGGAACATGAAATTGGAATTAAAGGAACTGCACTAAAGTGGTTCAAATCCTACTTATCAGATAGACATCAGTTTGTTCATGTAAACAACAGCTCCTCCTCATGTACTGTAGTCAGTCATGGAGTCCCGCAGGGTTCGGTACTTGGACCAATCCTCTTTACGCTTTATCTGCTTCCTCTAGGCAACATTATCAGGAAACACAGCATCAATTTCCACTGCTACGCAGACGATACTCAGCTGTACCTATCAATGAAGCCAAATGAAGTCAGTCAGATAGTCAGACTGCAGGCATGTCTTGAAGACATAAAAGTCTGGATGACTGGAAATTTTTTACTTCTCAACTCTGACAAAACAGAAGTTATTGTACTCGGCACCTCAGAAAAATACTATCTAATCATCTCATCAGTTTGGACGGCATTACTTTGGCCTCCAGCTCCACTGTAAGAAACCTTGGAGTAATTTTTGACCAGGACATGTCCTTTGTCCCTCACATAAAACAAGTTAGTCGGGCAGCTTTCTTCCACCTGAGAAACATTAGGAAAATCAGAAACATCCTCTCTCAGGATGATGCAGAAAAACTAGTCCATGCATTTGTAACTTCTAGGCTGGACTACTGTAACTCATTACTATCTGCATGTCCAAACAAATCTCTAAAAGGCCTTCAGTTAATTCAGAACGCTGCTGCACGAATATTAACAGGAACTAGGAAAAGAGATCACATCTCTCCCGTGTTAGCTGCTCTTCATTGGCTGTCAGTAAAATATAGAGTAGAATTCAAAATCCTTCTTTTAACGTATAAAGCTCTTAATGGCCAAGCTCCATCGTATCTCAGAGAGCTCATAGTTCCTTACTGTCCTAGCAGGCCACTCCGCTCTCTAGATGGAGGTTTACTTGTGGTTCCTAGAGTCTCCAAGAGTAAATCTGGAGGCAGATCGTTCAGTTATCAGGCTCCTCTTCTATGGAACCAACTCCCAGCATCGGTCCGGGGGGCGGACTCTTTAGTAACTTTCAAGACCAGGCTTAAAACTTTCCTGTATGACAGAGCGTACAGTTAAAAAGTCCTCTACTCTTAGGTATGCTGCTATAGGCCTAGGCTGCTGGGGGAAGGACTGAGCTTCTCTCTCTCTCTCTCTCTCTCGCTCTCTGTCTCTCCCTGTCACCCTCTCTCCCTCTTTCTCTCTAACTCCCTCCTTGCATGCGCTGATAAAAACCATCCTTCTTAAAAAAACAAAAAAACAAAAAAAACAAAACAGTTTCACCCAGTTCTAAGCATTTATACTGCATTTACTAACCATGTTCTGCCAAAGTCTCTGTCTCTCCCAGTTCCTCTCCTCTCTCTCCCTGTCCTCATCCTGCAGGTGGTGACTCATCTCCATCCCATGTTCCTGCAACACCTGCTGGTCCCATATAGCATGAATTCTGTATTACAGCTCAACTCCATGAACTTCATGCAACAACATGTTCCTGCCTACACCCCCCCCCCCCCAATGCCTGCCTGCCTGTCTCTCTCTCTCTCTCTCTCTCTCTCTCTCTCTCGCTCTCTCTCTCTCTCTCTCAACCCAACCGGTCGAGGCAGATGGCCGCCCCCCCTGAGCCTGGTTCTGCTCGAGGTTTCTGCCTCTTAAAGGAAGTTTTTCCTTGCCACTGTTGCCAAGTGCTTGCTCATCGGGGGATCTGTTGGGTCTCTTTAAATAAATTTATAAAGAGTTTGGTCTAGACCTGCTCTATATGTAAAGTGCCTTGATGTAACTTTGTTATGATTTGGCGCTATACAAATAAATCTGATTTGATTTGATTTGATTTGATTTGATTTCCTCATTCAGTCAGTCAGCAGGCGAGTTTTGGTGTAGCATGATTCTGCCGTCTATTATTTAAAAACATAATTAAAAATAAATCAATCTGTAGCTCTATATTAGAAGTCTATGAAGCAACGTTTTTCACTAACATGGCATGTCCTGATAGTGATCCCATGGATGAAGATGCAGCATTACTGCGCAGAGAATTAAATATTCGTTGAGAGATGGTTATCAGACCATCATAGATGTTCTAGCATTTCCAGACAATTATCTTTTTGAGCGGTACTGTTTTATGGCACAGTCCATTGTCTACATACACAACCTAACCTGTCCTTACATTTGCAACATTAGCAATCATGCTCTCACATCCCAGCAAAAATTGTGGTTATGCAGTGTTTCTTTGCAATTGGGTTTTTTTGTATAATGTTGGAGATGCAGAGCACTCGAATAAGGCCACATTTCAGGGATAAAGTCACCATCATCACCACCACCACCACCACAGCAGTCAAATAAAGACATAATGCTCATTGCATTTGGTCTTTATTTCCTACAAATACAAGAGCTAGTTTAGCTTATGTTCCAATAGTTAACATAATTGACATAATTCAACTGTGACCTGCACCCACCGCTAGTATTTCATTTTCTAGATCTGCCCTCTGAATCTGGCCGTCCAAGTTTTGCATTTCTTTGTCAGTTTTTTTTTCAGCAGGTGACTTTTATAAATTTCTTTGGGACTGGGAATACATAAGGAGGACATTAAATGATACAGTTGCACGTGAATTCCACAGAATGAACCTCTGATGTTTACTGAACATCCATCTCATTGTATCATGCCATGCCATGTTAAAAAGGATGAGAATGTGTTAATACTTCAGTGTAGGCAAAATGTCACTTTATATTCCACCACATAGTTAAAAATGTGAATAGGAAGAGAACTATCAGTAACATATCAAAATGTTACCTCTGTAGGCCTTTCTGGGCACCTCTCTGTAAAGGCAGAAGTCACAGTTTCCTTGAAGCTCTTCATCCTAGCTGAGTGATATGTTTCAGTATACTTAAACAAAATCTTTGCTGTATTGTCTACTTACAAGGTCTGTTGTGGTGTGAGGGGGCTCCACCAGGCAGATAGAAACATGGTCAAAATGAGGTACACCATGATATTATGTCGAGATCTTACCTGTTTGAACAATGTTTTTATATTTAATCTTAAACTGCTGCCAAGTGCACCTCTCACAGTATTGTACCTAAATGAAATAAATTGAAAGGCTACCATTCAAGCAGTTTTCCGCTGTAATATTATTGTGATTACAAAGGACAACTTTTAAACTTTCGCATCGACCTGAGCAGCAATGTTCTTCCATGCCATCTCCCTCTCTTTTGCAGCTGCAGCAGTGTTGCATTTGTTTCTCATCGAATCGGGGCTCCATTGATGCAATCTTTTTGGAGTTGTGGTGCATGAGCTAAACTCTGGGTGAAACTACTGAAAACTATGAGTTTCAAAATTCAGAGTAGATCAACTCAGACTCAAAGTTTGTTGAACCTGCTTTGTGAAATGGACCCCAGGTGCTTGATATACTGTAACTACCAGAACTGTTTTTAAAATTTTTCAGTTTCAGTTTGAAAAACAGAGAAAAAGGATTTCAGATCTATTAAGAATTATTGATCAATATACTGGAGTAAAACACCTCCTCCTCGATCTATGGTATGAGGAATATGAAAGTTAACTTGAGTGTAGGGTGTATTTATACTAAGATCCATATCCTACTGCAGCCCGGTTTCAGTGAGACAAACTGAATCAATGGTTTGACCTAGTTTTTGGCCATGTTAAGATTTGGGCTGATTTTATTGAATTGGGCAGGTTTTAAATTTTAATTGGGCTTGAAACGGTCAGACTTATCTGGCAACACTGCCTGCTGTGTTAGTTAAAATATAGTAACCCTGATCCCTAAAAGCGGGATATTTGTTTCACACAAGACATGTTGGTAGGGGAGAGCTGGTACAAAAGAAACACGGGGCAAATGTAACACAGTGGTTTACTCACGGTGAGCCGGCTGAATGAAACCAAATTACGTCACTACTTTCAGCAATCAACACTCTCCGGACCAGACAAAAATCTTGTGTATATGTCACATTTCCACAAAGTTGCCAGGAAACTGTTTTTGAGACTGGTAAGTAAATTCATCCGAGCAGTGAACTTTTCAATTTAAAGATTGTGTCTATCATTTCATGTGTCATATTTGTAATGACATCATAGGCCACTGAGTTTTCTAACACATCCAAGTTTCACATGTGGGCATTTTATGGTTTAGAAGAAATGGCGTAAATGTTGGAAGTCACAGCTTATTAAAACACATGAATTCTATATTTTCCTGACAGAAAATGCCAAGAGTTAGGAATAGAACAACACATAGGGGTCTTGCTCTTAACCCTAACCCTTGTGTATGTGGAAATCATTGCAAAATTGCAATCATACAAAAACAAGGCACCTTTCTTGGCACTGTAGGCCAGCCATGTCGCATTTAAAAACAGGACACATTTAAAATTAAAAAATAAAGAACAAAAACAACAGAAAGACGCAGATAAATGAACATTTAGTGAGATAAGCAATTTTGAACAGATGCGATTTGAGTTGTGATTTGAAATGGGTGAGTGAGTGAGTGGCGAGATGGGCGGAGGGGACAGACAGGTGTATGGAGGCCCCTCCCGCGCTCCCTCCCGCGCCCTTATCTTAGGGCGCGGGAGGGAGTGGGAACATGGTGGAGATCAGACAGTTATGGGGGGGTGAAGTTGTGGATGGCCTTGAATGTAAACAGGAGGAGTTTGAATTGGATACAGAACTGTACTGGGAGCCAGTGGAGCTGTTAAAAGACAGAAGTGATGTGGTGGATGAAGGGGGTTTGGGTTATGATGTGGGCAGCTGAATTCTGGACTGGTTGAAGTTCATGGAGGGATTTATGAGGGAGGCCGAAGAGGAGAGAGGTGGAACAAACACACCTGATTGGCTGATAAATCTGTCAATCATACACATATATTTGATTGACAGCTTTATCAGCCAATGGTGATGCTGGTTGACCTGTGATGTCAGATCAGTCTCAAAATTCAACGTGCAGATTTCGTAAATACACATTTAGCAATTTGTATGTTCCGTGAATTTATATTACAAGTGTGCCTCAAATTTACACTTGTGAAGTCCGAAATACAACTACGAAACAAAGCATGTGCATTCATGAAAAGCCCCGCGATAGTTCATTCATTATGAGACTGCTCTGACTCCATACTACCCAGCCTCACCTGCTGTCTCCTGTCGATGAGGAAGTTGTAAATCCACTGACAGGTGGAGGCTGGCATGGTGAGCTGGGTGATTTTATGGACCATGCAGTGATCGGAGAGCCCCGGAGAGCAGCACGGGGAACAGAGTGGTATGAGTGTTTCAGAGCAGTGTAGCAGTGGTCAAAAGTGATTGTGTCCCTGGTTGGACACTTAATGTACCGCCTCTACTTAGGGAGTTCTTGACTGAGGTTTGCTCTGTTAAAATTCCCCAGTATGATGAACAGGCAGTCTGGGTGTTTTTTATTCACGTCTGTTACCTGGTCAGCCAGCTGTTGTAACACCTCTGTTACACAGGCCTGAGGCAGAATGTAAACACTGACCAGGATAAAAGAGGAGAACTCCTGTGGAAAATAAACATGAAGGCTGCATGATTTCTCCTAACATACAAAGCTCTCAGTGACCAATTTCCACCATATCAACCAGATCATAGTTCCTTATTGTTTCAGTAGCTCACTTCACTCTGTAGATGGAGGTTTACTTGTTGTTCCTCAAGTCCCTAGGTGTAAATCATTTGGCACATCTTTGAGCTATCAAACTCCTCTTCTGTGGAACCAGTAAAGTGCAATTCTATAAATATGGGCACTTCCCATCAAGTGTCCATCAACTCCTGATGTTGAGGAGTACATGAACTGCAAGAACTGGATTTACATCACCCACATAGCAAAATACATTAATTCAACATTGAGTTTTGTGAGGTCTGGAAAGGGGGGGTGGAGATTCCCATATCCAACACCCCTCAGGTTTCAAAGAGATTGTTGCCTCCATCAGATATTTCCCAGATCTCTACTAATTTTTGTGAAGTTAATATATATATATATATATATATATATATATATATATATATATATATATAGGGTTAGGGTTATAACTCAGACAAAACTGAATTCATTGTCTGTGGCCCACAGAAACAAAGAAAACGAGTCAACAGCCACATTAAATCAATAACATGAGCAGCTCTTTGTCATCTAAAAAGCATTGCCAGAATCAAAGGAATAGTGTCTCAATCCGGATTTGGAGAGACTCATCCATGCGTTTGTCTCCAGCAGGTTAGACTACTGTAACAGCCCGCTCACTGGACTCTCTAAACAAGCTGTAAGACAGCTGCAGTACATCCAGAATGCTGCTGTTCGAGCCTTGACTAGAACCAGGACATATGACTACATCAGTCTTTTCAGAAGATGTGAGACAGGCCTCAACTCTGACAACGTTTAAATCCAGGCTGAAAACAGTTCTATTTAGGTGTGCATATGACAACTGAAATTATTTTATCTGTGCTTTTTTAGCTTTTAATTCATTCAAGTATTACTTTTTTTTTAATGATTTATGTAATGAGTCTATCTGCCTTCTTGTAATTTTTTCCTGTATCTGTAAAGCATTTTGAATTACCCTGGGTACGGATTGTGCTTTATAAATTAACTTGCCTTGGTTTGCCTTACATTTTCATTTGCATTGAATTCACTGCAAATTGTTTCCCAACCATTATTTTTCTTTTGCTCAGTAGCTACTGAGGGTGGGGGCAATTTAGAATTGCTGTCTTGCAGCCTGCCCCGACAGTGTGCCCCCTGAACCCAGCCCTGTCTGCCCTCCAATTTGCATTAAAATCATCATCATCATCAATCATCATCAGGGGCAGTAAAGGAGCAGAGAAGCTGAGGAGGGGCTGACCGGCACCACCCCCAGGCCCAGGGTCCGTCTGACAGGCCCCGAAGAAACAGGGCATGCCAGGCTGGGCTTCAGAGCACACCCACAAGTGACAAGGAGAGAGACAAGGAGGCCAGGTAGACCCCTCAGAGCCAGAGAACAACCCAGGGATGAGGAGGAAAGGAACACCCCTTATGTGTGCTCAAGGTCCTGTGGTCCTGGGATCTGTAGGTTATAACAACATTGACAAAAACAGTAATTATAACATTAGTAGAGACAGAAATATCACAGTACAGAGAAGGTACATCCATGTGCAGAGATGTCATATGCTAGGAGGCAAGTTCAAGATGCAGATTGAGGTTAAGGGAGTCAATAAATGCTGGCCTTTCTTTTTTTGTTTTTAGGCAGCAGATATTTTCTCCCATGATGTGGACGTTCAAGCCGTGGGAAATGTTAAGAGTTTATTCTTTCAGTTAGCTGGGAATGTTTTCTTGGCGATGGCTAGAGAACAATTTGGGGTAGATGGTTTGGTAAGTTGATTGTCTGTACAGGTGCCAAAGCACCCCCAAAATAGGTCTAGTGTACATACAGTACAGGCCAAAAGTTCAGACACACCTTCTCATTCAAATGATTAGGAAAGTGTGTCCAAACTTTTGGTCTGTACTGTATGACATACATAATGATTGATGGGAAGGCCAAAATACTTTCTTCTGTATTAGACACGTATGGTTTTGTCCAACATGTTCAACAGCCTACAAACATTTAAGGTCATATTCTGGACATGGTTATTTGTAAAGGTGTTGACATTTCCTCTGTTGTGTTTACTGATTACACATCCATCCATCTTCATCTGCTTATCCAGGGTTGGGTTGGGGTAGCAACTTCAGCAAAGAGCCCCAGACTTCCCTTTCCCTGGCCACAGTGATGAGCTCTGACTGGGGGATCCTGAGGCACTCCCAGGCCAGAGTGGAGATATAATCTCTCCACCTGGTCCTCGGTCTGCCCCGGGGGCCTCCTCCCAGCTGGACACCTCCCAAGGGAGGTGCCCAGGAGGCATGCTGACCAGATGCCCGAACCACCTCAACTGGCTCCTCTCAATGCAACGGAGCAGCGGCTTTACTCTGAGCTCCTCTCAGATGACAGAGCTCCTCACCCTATATCTAAGGGAGAAGCCAGCCACCCTTATGAGGAAACTAATTTCAGTTGCTTGTACCTGCGATCTTGTTCTTTCGGTCATGAGAACTGTATCATGACCATAGGTGAGGGTAGGAATGACGATTGACCTGAAGATCGAGAGCTTCGCTTTCTGGCTTAGCTCTCTTTTCGTCACAGAGGTGTGATACAGCAACTGCAGTACTGCTCCCGCTGCTCCGATTCTCCAGCCAATCTCACACTCCAAGGTCCCCCGACTTGTGAACAAGAGCCTGAGGTACTTGAACTCTTTCTCTGGAGACAAAGACTCCAACCCAGAGTAGACAATCCACCAGTTTCCTGCTAAGAACTATGGCCTCCGATTTAGAGGTGCTGATCCTCAGCTCAGCCACTTCACACTCAAATTTGAACCTGTCCAGGGAGAGCTGAAAGTCACAGACCGATGGTGCCAACAGCACCACATCATCCACAAAAAGCAGCGATGTGATCCTGAGCCCACTGACCTGAAACCCCTCTCCCCGTTGACTACGCCTAGAAATCCTGTTCATGAAAATCACAAACAGGATGGGTGACATGGCGCAGCCCTGGCGGAGGCCAAACCTCACTTGGAACAAGTCCTGCTTACTGCCGCGCACACAGCTCTCACTCTGGGTGAGAGCCTCTGGTGGAGCCTCTGGTCTGGCTCCACTCTCATTTTCATCTGGCTTTCTTGATTGTGGACCTGGAGAAACATATTTCCAATCTTTATAAAAGATCCAAGTGGCTGAAAACTCATGCACACTATCATCTTTGGCCATCGAAATGTAACCCACCTGAAATTTTATGGTTTTATGTATAACTCTTCCACAGAGATTATGTAATAAACATGTTATTTTAACATGACATTTGATGTAATTATCCTGACTAACTTAAGAGTTTGATGGGTATCCTTTATATTAATAAGTTAGGTTCATATAAAGTTGGAGTTTCCTGTTCATTCTATTATCAGAGACAAGTAACCCAGATTGAGTCAAGGTGGCAATTGCGCAATGCAGTTAGCTTTCCTTTCTGAACCTGCTGCAGAGAGAGGAACAATGTACAATGTCTCTTTTCTTTCTCTAAAAGAAAAGAAGAAAAATAACACTTCCTGCGGAAAGTGTTTGAGGGATGTCTGAGACATTTATTTGTTAAATTAGCCTTGGACTATGCATGGGTGACCAGGAGGAAGAGCAGTGTTGTCCACTACCAGCTTGCTGTAGGAGAGAGGACAGTGTGATTGGCGGACTGAGGGTGGGATTCAAGACTTCAAATCAAATCAAATCAAATCAGATTTATTTGTATAGAGCCAAATCATAACAAAGTTACATCAAGGCACTTTACATATAGAGCAGGTCTAGACCAAACTCTTTATAAATTTATTTAAAGAGACCCAACAGATCCCCCGATGAGCAAGCACTTGGCAACAGTGGCAAGGAAAAACTTCCTTTAAGAGGCAGAAACCTCGAGCAGAACCAGGCTGCCTCGACCGGTTGGGTTGAGAGTGAGAGAGAGAAGCGAGAGAGAGAGAGAGAGAGAGAGAGAGAGAGAGAAGCTCAGTCCTTCCCCCAGCAGCCTAGGCCTATAGCAGCATAGCAAGAGTAGAGGACTTTAACTTTTTAACTTACATAAAGGAAAGTTTTAAGCCTGGTCTTGAAAATTACTAAAGAGTCCGCCCCCCGGACCGATGCTGGAAGTTGGTTCCATAGAAGAGGAGCCTGATAACTAAACCATTTGCCTCCAGATATACTCCTGGAGACTCTAGGAACCACAAGTAAACCTCCATCTAGAGAGCGGAGTGGCCTGCTGGGACAGTAAGGAACTATGAGCTCTCTGAGATACGATGGAGCTTGGCCATTAAGAGCTTTATATGGTAAAAGAAGGATTTTGAATTCTCTATATTTTACTGGCAGCCAATGAAGAGCAGCTAACACAGGAGAGATATGATCTCTTTTCCTAATTCCTGTTAATATTCGTGCAGCAGCATTCTGAATGAACTGAAGGCCTTTTAGAGATTTGTTTGGACATCCAGATAGTAATGAGTTACAATAGTCCAGCCTAGAAGTTACAAATTCATGGACTAGTTTTTCTGCATCATCCTGAGAAAGGATGTTTCGGATTTTCCAAATATTTCTCAGGTGGAAGAAAGCTGCCCGACTAACTTGTTTTATGTGAGGGACAAAGGACATGTCCTGGTCAAAAATTACTCCAAGGTTTCTTACAGTGGAGCTGGAAGCCAAAGTAATGCCGTCCAGACTGATGAGATGATTAGATAGTATTTTTCTGAGGTGCTTAGGACCGAGTACAATAACTTCTGTTTTGTCAGAGTTGAGAAGTAAAAAATTTCCAGTCATCCAGACTTTTATGTCTTCAAGACATGCCTGCAGTCTGACTATCTGAGTGACTTCATGGCTTCATTGATAGGTACAGCTGAGTATCGTCTGCGTAGCAGTGGAAGTTGATGCTGTGTTTCCTGATAATGTTGCCTAGAGGAAGCAGATAAAGCGTAAAGAGGATTGGTCCAAGTACTGAACCCTGCGGGACCCCATGACTGACTACAGTACATGAGGAACAGGAATTAAAGCTGCAGCTATTTTTTTGTTTTTTTTGTTTAGGCCAGATTTTTATTTTTGAATGATTACAAACAAAACAAAACAAGACAAGTGTGTATGTGTTGGATCATTCTTTGTATTCTTTGAAGTCAATGATATTTACAGTCAAAGATGTATTCAAAGTAAAGTTAGTAAGTTTTTCAGTGTCACTTTGTACATTTTAATAACATTATCTTCACTCTCGAACCAGGGCATCACTAATAGGTGTGGTGACTCTAGACCTTGAGATCTGTTATACAGGTTGCAAAACAGATTACACAAACATCGGCACAACCAGTTCCCTTTGATGACCAAGGCCATTGGTCCCTGTGCATATGTAGAGTCTACTACCGCTGCTCCATCTCCGGCTACTGAGGTTGCTGTGACTGCCTCTCTTGCATCGCCTGATGTCCCTGTTCCATCCCCGGTTACTGGGGCTCCTGGGACAGCCCCTCCTGCAGGACTTGATATCACTGCTCCATCTCTGGTTTAAGAGGCTGCTGCACCTGCTGTGCCTGATGTCACCCATGTCTACTCTGCCTCTGACAGTCACTGAAAACAGCAAAGGGTTAAACAACCAGTTCCACTCTGTCCCATCAACAGCCTTAGTTCACGTTGCTGCACGCGAAAGAAGAGGGAGATGCTCCTTTGGTGCACCTCTTTGTTTTAACATTTCACTAAAAAAACAGATATGACATCTTCGGCCTTCATGATTTCCCACTACTGTCTACTGAATCCAAAGATCACTCTTCTTCTCCCCAAGCGTTGTGTGGCTCCATTTCTCAACCGTGCATCCCTCTGCTTCATCGATCAAGCCCCAGCTCTCCACTTGCACCATGGTTAATCACACATTGTTTCCAAATTACACACCGGCACTATGGCACTCTCCAGCTATACCGTCTTTGTCCATCCCATGAACACCTGTGCAACTTACCCCTCCATCCACTCCTCCTCCAGCAACACTCACTGCACTTGGAGACTGCCTTGTGATGAATGTAAAAAGGAAAAGAGGCAGCATTCCTCTGCTTTCCTGGCGCAAAGGTAGCTTACATAATGAAAAAAATCCTGACATTCTGGCAGAGTACTCATCCACAAATAATTATCCTCCATGTGGGATGCAATAACTTCCCAGATAGGTCATCTGAAACTTTAAAATGGGACTTTGTTAAACTCCTTCACTCAGTCACAAATCATGGCAGACAGGCTTTCATCTCTGGGCTCCTCCCCCCATTCCCCATTGCCTCCTGAGTTCAAACTCACTGACAAGTGGTGTGACATCATTGTGCATGTGTAATAGGTGGCAGTTGTAGGACCCAAATGCAAAACACGGAAACAAGGAAGTGCATGCAAACTCAAATTATTCAGAAAAGTACGCAGAATAAAAATACAAAAAATATAAACAAAAAGCAGCCAACAAACTGTGTTAGACAAATCCAAAAGAGGGTAGACAGAGACAGCTCGCAAGGTGCAATGCAAATAAAACGAAATTAAAAAAAGTGGAAAGCTAAGCAACCCCACTAAACAATCAATCAAAGAGCGGGAAACAGTATGTTTCGGGATGAGCTGCAGTTGAGAGTCCAGGGGGGTATTGCACAAAAGTAGGATAAAGAAATCCAGGATAACTGAGCAAGTGTGGCTTGATCTAGTCTGGTCGGTTCTGTGCATCCTAGCTTACTTGGTTGCACGTACGCCGAGCCAGGATGAAAAGGTGCGACTATGTTAAGCCAGGGGGTATTGCACAAAAGTAGGATAAGAGATTAAGCCGGGATATGATGGGTATCCCGGCTGAATTTAGCCTTGAGTCGGTTGCATGAAAGTAGGTTACATTTTTCCTGGTCAAGTTACTATGGTGATTTATTATCTGCAGCTAACCTGCTCCAGACCAGGCTAACAACCAGGCTAAGATTAATCCTGAGTAGTACAGCGCTATACCTCATAGTGTTGATGGATATTAAAATGGATATTACGAGTATGAGACACTCAAGATCATTAATTTTCATTATTTGTAAGTATCAATACTCTTGCCTGTAATAGATGACCATTAATAATTTTGCTATTTCATGACATATGATGGTAATCTGTATGCAATATTATGACGTAAACACAATATTACATCTCCTTAGCTGACATGTGTAAGGTAACACCACCTGCCCTGCTCACCAATGATTGTCCTGACACCACAGCTTTATCTCTCTCCTCTGACTATTTACTCTCCCCCTAGTTTCTGGGGTGCATAACAAGCTTGTAGTTATCGGGCTGTGGTCTGTCAAATGTGTAATGGTACACATTTAACGTTTCTTCTGTTTCAAAACTGAGATTTGGATCCATTGTTTTCCTATTTCCCAGGTTCACTGCTCTCCCTCTGCCTATGTCACTTCCACTTTAGGTTTTTCAGATGCGGAACTCAAATTTTCTGAAAAAAAAAAAAAAAAGACTCTGGAAGCCTAATTAATGTCTTTACAGGAAGGAGGAAGGAAAAAAACTGTTCCTATATCAATTTTCTAAACATTGATTAAAATTGGTCTTCAACCTGCAATATGCCCTTTAAAAAATAAAATCAAAGTGAGGTGCAGTCATAGTCCAGCAAAATATGACTTACCTTTTTGAAATATGTTTTGTTGAAATATGTTCTTCCAAGTATACTTCTCCCCTGATGGATTGCACCTAAATGAAAATCAGATTTTATTCCTATTTATAACTGTAAGCTGCAATCTCTTACGGTAAAATGTAAAATCAATGGAATAGTACATTCAAACTTACGCGTTGAATCGGGTAATAATTTTTTCCCATGCCGTTTCTCTCTCCTTCGCTACTGCAGCGGTGTTACATTTACAGCAAAACACATACTCATACTCTCCATAGGCCTGCATTAAGACCTCCAACTCTATTGGGGTGAAATAGCTGGAACTAGTGGTTGTGCACGCACGCAACTCAAGGTGAACATACTCAGAGTTGATTGAACCAACTGAGATCAGCTGTTCTGGAAACATACTGTATACTTCATCTGAAACCATCTTACTCCCTACTCCCAATCGGGAGATCACTGTAGTGGATTTTATAGTGCACTCATTCACAAAATGAACAATCGCTTTCGGACACTACTTTTGGCGCCGTTAATTGTGTCATTGGTGTTGTGCAATTAAAACATACCCAACTTACGGCTAAAGACAGAAAAAAACTTTTATGTTTATCACTGTATTTTGTTAAAAGCTTGATAATTTGCCTTGCATCATAATTTTTATTCTCAAATTTGGTCTTTATTATATTTTTATTCACTATTCTCTTGGCACTTAGGTAACAGTTTTTAATTGTAATCAAATGTTAATGTCTGATTATACTGTTTTGCACGATGTTAATGCTCTTTACATTAATGTAAACAGTATGTTTAATTGCCTTGTTTTTCAAATGTGCTATGAAATAAACTATGGAATATACTTGCCTCGCCATCATTTACATTTTTTTAATAGCCAGTGAATGATTAATATTAAATGTTGGTGGCGAGCGTAATGCATCATGGGATATCTTGCTTGGGTGAGTGAGACATTACTTTCCACAATGCATTGTGGGATACTTTCAGTGCACTACATTTTGTCGCAAAAGATTTCGGACACCACCAGAAAACGATGAGTTCCCCATACAGTGCACAAATTAGGGATTAGGGAGAGGTTTCGGACACAGCCTCAAAGGTTGTTGAACCTCCTATCTTGGGTTTACTTCCCTACTGAGTAAGTGTATGTCAACCTGCTTTCTTTACATCAAAACATGTTAGATATATTTATATTGCTAGTTGCATTAATTGCTACATATTCATCATAATCCATGTAGTGTGCACAGATTCATCTATGCATCCGTTAGGGTGGAGTAAAATGGAATCTATAAAACAAATTAGAAATTTGCCAGCTGTGAATGACCCTGGTAAAATATAAAACAGTTGACGGTGCAAAGTATACAACACAATCAGAATCACAATATGTTAGATCAGGTTTAAACTAATAATAGACACAACATTTTAGTGTAAATGCTTCAGAACAAACACTTCATCAAGAGTGTTAAAATAAATGAAGTGGATGTGGATCTCCATACAGTAGTTTTGAGAATATAAACATATTTTTAAGGATGCACAACACATGACTATCTGAAATCATTTTCAGCTGTCATGCTTGATGCTGCTGGTGCCTGCTGGCAATGGCTGGTAGTAGCAACTGCTGGCTATGGCCTCTGAAGGAGACTGGGGGCTGCAGATGGTGTGCCAGGAATGGAAAAGTCACATGCATCCAAGGCCTCCTCCTCCAGTAAGATGTTTGGTGGTGGCCTAGATGTGATGACCTTAGGTGAGGAAGTCTGCTGAGCTGATTTTGCCTTCTTCATCTGACTCTTGCTACAAAGGTACCCATTATTATGGTTATTTACCTTCCTCTCAGCTCTGATGCATTTTGAATCCTTAATCTCAGCCTGACATACGTTGACAGGATTTCTTTTTTTTTTTTTCAGGTCATGGCATAAGGGAAGGTTGCTGTCTAGACTCATGGCCTCTCTTTCCAGCTGTGCCACTACATTGGAGGATTCCATGAAGAAATCACTTGTCTGCAAATGGAACAGCTGCTCCACGTTCTACAGGAGAGTGAACACGTCATCGGATGGCCGGTATAATGCGCTCCTTTTAAATTTCTTCAACTCAAGCAAAACAGCTCTCTCACTTTCAGAATTGCTAGCTTTTTAAACCAGTGCACCCTGGCATTCCTCACAGGGTGAGAAGCCGATGACCCTCACAATGTATCCTGCCAGGTGGTAGAGGACACAGGATTCTGTCTTTGTGAAGTCAGGTGGTGATGGGTCTACCAGCTGCTCCACTCTCACATCAGAAGCACTGTAGTTGCTGTTCTGGGTGTCCAGGAAGTCTACCAAGTGGTCTGATGCATCACCCAGGTAACTGCCAGTATGCATTGTCGAAAGGAACTGCCCTACAGTGACTGCACGTAGTGTATAGTGGAGCTCCATTGGTGTTGGGGCAGTGTTCCTCTGACGAATAAAAGAAAAGGTATTTTCTAGGCAGCCCTGGGTGAACTGGCTTGTGAGAACAAACTTGCGCCCTTGTCTCAACTAATCCTGTGGGACCTCCAGGATTGTGGTTGTTGCCATGTCTTGTCTGAACTGGTTTTCAGCTACCCTGGGGAGCAATCTTCAGGCCCCAGAAAAGATGGATGGAGTCATGTAGGAAGCTGATGGCCTTTTCATACTCCTCCATCTTTTAATGACTGAGGGCCGTAACAACATTGCAGGACAACATCAGATGGAATCAGTGGTCCACCATCCAAAAACTGTGATGTTGTGAGATATGACTCTGGCCTGTGCTCCTCCTTCACCATGTATTTCAGGGCAGCACTTATATATTTGCTGAATACATACATTGCTGAACTCACCTTCATCTTCTTAAAATGGCTAGGCTCCAGGACACCTTTGGACAGAAAGGTGTCAGCTTAAGTGCCATTCCCTCTTGGAAGACCACCAGATCCTTTAAGGGGACAACAGAGACCTCACTCCATTTCACCTCATGAAATGGAGGTGCTGATTTGGCACAACAGGATGCTGGATCTATGGCCTGTCATAGGCCACTCCAAAAGACTTCCACATTTCTCTGGTGGGGCTCCCCATGTCTGTGGTGACATTCAGCACATGAAGCCCTACAGACGCGGTTGCTTCAACAATGCTGATTGTGATAGGCTGGTAAATTGCGCCATCGGTGGAATTGGCGCTATAGGGGTAAGCCACAAATTGCTTCCACCTTGCTGTGACACCAGTCAGCATAAACACTAGTGCATGTGTTGATTGTCCTTTGTGGCCAAGCAGCATGATGCTTCCAAATAGCCTCCCCATGCCCATATGGAGCTCCAAGGCTGGAGAATTGGCCATTTCATCCAACAAGAGCGTACACTCTCTCTCCATTTCACTCATCAGCCTCAGCATCTGAAAGACTTCCCCCAAAACTACAGATTAGGGAGGGGAATTTGCATTTCCTGGAGGAATTTGTAGCCAGTGGTGCCAGCGGTAAATCTTATTTTTATTGCCTTTTTGATTGTCTGCATTCCCCAACGTATCCCTCTTGTTTTTCTCTCCAAGGGCTTGATTTTGGTCTGGGGTAAAAATTTGTTTTTAATTTCTGATTAACTAATTGGTTCCTCTTTCTTTCCACATTTATTCTTTTTTGTTGGGCAAGAGCCCCCTCTGCTCTCCTTCTCATACGTTTTTCTCTTTTAAGTTGCCTGATTAAGTTTTCAACAGTCGCCCTATGATGTCTTCATTGCTGGCCCCTGACTGACTGGCCCTCAGCACACACATCCCTGCATCACCTGCCCCTGGTAATCGTTTTCTCTGTCTGTCATGTCCCTTTCCTTGCCCCTCTTTGTAACAATAACAAGACAATCTTGCTGTTATATGTATTTTACCTTTACATTTGCACCTACTGTCATATCCAATGTAAGGGTGCACTACACTCTTATAGAAAAGAAATTAAAGTAGAACATCACTGTAACATAATTCAAATCATCCACCACAGTCAGAAACCAATAAAATGTATATGTTCAACTACTAGTGACTACTTCTACTAATTAGATAGAAATTTGGAGATTATCTAAATTTTGTATGCCAATCATCAGAGAATCCCTGACCACTTGTTGTTTTGATGCATACTCCGGGTGGGAAATGAGTCCTTACCCCAAGTGAAGGAGTTCAAGTATCTCAGGGTCTTGTTCACGAGTGAGGGTAAGATGGAGCATGAGATTGGCCTGAGAATTGGAGCAGCAGGGACGGTGTTGCATTCGCCCTACCGCACTGTTGTGTTGAAGAGGGAGCTGAGCCAGAAGGCATAGCTCTCAATCTACTGGTCAGTCTTTGTTCCTACCCTCACCTATGGTCATGACTGAAAGAACGAGATTGCGGGTACAAGAGGTCGAGAGGGTGGCTGGATTCTCCCTTAGAGATAGGATGAGAAGTTCGGCCATCCAGGAGGGACTCACAGTAGAGCTGCTCCTTCGCGTGGAAAGGAGCCAGTTGGTGGTTCGGGCATCTGATAAGGATGCCACTGGAACACCTCCCAAGGGAGGACCAGCTGGGAGGAGGCCTCTGCGACCTGCCCCAGAGAAGCGGATGAAGAAGAAGATGATGATGATGCTATGCGGATACTTTATGTATAGCTTAGTGTTAAAATTATAATGGTTGTGTGGTCAACTCCTGCCTCATCATAAGAAGTGGGATGGACACTAAATGCTGAATGGACAGCTCACTACCAGACCATGGGTAAATCAATAGGAATTACAAGCAAAATCAAGGAAATCCATTAATCCAATTATGTAAAAAAGAGCATTTGAATCATCTTGCATTTTAAAATTAAATATTGCCCATGCCAACCCGAACATCATGCTTTCCCTCCAAAACTTAAAAATGTTATCTAAGAAATACTTATACAGAGCTTTCAGTTGTCTCCCACTCAAACTGTAAAACTGACATTTACGAATATGAAATAATGCAATAGCAGTCAAACAAGTACTGGTGGGTATGTGATTTTATTTATATTTACCATGCAATATTGCAATTGCTGCTGTCTGTCCCATGGAAAAACATGACAGCGCAGTGTAGATAGCTTGGATAAGTGCACGTTCACTGAATTCTTTCATAGACCGATCAGAGAGTCACTGATGGGAAAATGGACAAGACTTGCCCTTCACACAACAACAGCTCCTGATGGAGTTCTATGATTATGTCAACGACACCATTAAGAGAAAAGGCAACACCAGTGCCACAATTAAGAAAAGGGAGGAAGCCTGGCACTGCTCCACCGGAATTGTATTAAGGGAGTTATCTTTTAAAGGAGTTATTTTTCAAGTCCTCTAATCAACAGTTGTACACTTTGCTTTAATTGTGGCAAGTTAAAGTACTTGTTACTCGGGAAATGCAGAGAATAATTAAGTGCAAAAAATTATCCACAATGTGTGTCAATGTTATCTATTTAATGTGTTTTTCCCATGTTTTTTTTTGTCTATTTTATTTATCTATCTTTCATAAAGAACAAACTTGTCTGGCCAGAAAAGGACCTGGCAGCAAGTTAAAATTAAATATAAGAACATTTTGCAGGCTGGTGACTTCAGTGTAAATAACAACGAACAAATGAGATGAATGGATTAGGTGTCTGACATATTGTCTGGATGATTGTAGCAGTAAAAAAAAAGAAAAAAAAGCACATAAAACTCGCAAGCCAGGATTTGACCCCAGCAGAGCAGCTGGCACTCCACGTGAATAAAGGGAGGCCAGAGATGGAGGGGATCCAAAGAGGGACAGTCAGACTGTCCCAGCAACACACACTTGCTGCTTCATACAAGGTACATAATGCAGCACTGTACATGGAACACAATCAACTAAATATGTTAAACTGTCTGACTTTGGTTTTCCTTGCAGTGTCTGGGAACACAGTCACACTTTTGGAGCCAGCAGAAGTTGGTCCGGTTACTATATTTTATTGAAATCACAGGCCTGGCATGTCTTGTCAAATCTTAATTCAAGTTCTCTTGATGCATGTATGTATATGGCAGGGGGAGGGCACATGTGCAGATGAGGAGTAGGATGTCACTGAACTCCAGGCTTGAGTTATTGTGTCAATTTTGTAGAAATATCTTGCTTATTTAGTCTATAATGGATATGAAGTCAGGGTTAGGGTTAGGGTTAGGGTGCTAATAGAAAATAACATGTGTAACAGCAGCCAGACGCTGCATAGCCTCATAAGCAGCCTGATAACATTAAGTATTGGATAAAGTGAATCTACATGCACAAATCCTGCTGTGCTAATGGACATTTATTTTACTGAATTCACAAACGGTCAGAAGTATCTACATCAATCATCTTGAGAGACAGACAGAGCTTGCAGAGGTAAAAATTAAAATGAAGAAAAGAAAGCTGCAAGAAATGGACCTTTATCTGGAAATCAAACGCTGGACACTCAGAAAACTGGACCTTGAAATCCAGAAACTAGAAAAAGAAGTGAGTATTTCAGTGCTAAATCCAAAAAGTGAAAAGATTTGCAATATGATTCTCCCTGACCAGTCTGTCATTATTGTCTAGCAAAATAGGAGCATTTTCCCAGTCAACATCGATAGCCACTTGGGGGGACCCTCTCCTTTCATAGGTCTGAATGTTATGCAGCACTATGCATGCAACAATGACATCACAAGCCCCATCTGGGGAAACCCTGAGGTTGTGCAGACACTGAAATATTTCACAGGCATAGCCTTTGTCTCCCAGCAGCACACCAGAGAATTCACCTGATAATACGAGATATAATTTATAAAACTACACAGCAGAGTTAAACACTCATAGTGTATAAGCTACTTAAAAATAAAATGTATGGCTTACCTTGTGAGGGTCTCTCGTAAACTGGACTAACCCGAAAGACTCTGGGGTCATGGACTGAGCCAGGCCATTTTGCCTCTAAGTGCTGACAAGGCTGTCAGTATCACGGATCATCTGAATGGATGAGATGGAACCTATTAAGGTAATTTAATGCACAGAATTAATTTATGTAGGTCACCGTAACCACAAATCACTCTTACCTGAACATTGATGCTGTGGAATTATTTCCTGCTGATGTAATCTACCTTGTGTTCCCCTGAGGGGCGTTTGATTTTGAAATGGGTGCAATCCACCTCACCCATGACTTTAGGGAAAGCTGTAAGAAAAAATAATGATTATCCAACTCTGACAGAGAAAAATTTGAAACTAATGGTTACACGTTAAAATTGATGTAACCTACAATCTTGTAAAACTCCTTGATGTAGATGGGTCTTCTGTAGCCATTATCATTAGCACAGCATTATACACTAGGCCTGGCAGTAAAAATACCACATGAATGAATATACTTAGCCTGGGCTTTTAGATGGACTGATCTGAATATTTATTATTTACAATGGCAGCCTAACAGTATTTATCCTAAATATTGAAATATTTCATGCCTGGTATTATATCCTTTGTAGATTAACATGGAAACTTCATTGAAAAAGAAAAATCGAAATAAGATTAAAAGGGATCACTAAAATTAGCATTCATTCACAGGGGATAATTAATGTTTGTGAAAAACCTTTGGCAGAATTGTATGTAAATTTTTGTTTGTTTGTTGTGTATTTTTTATTACCCTCAATTTAAGTAGTATCTTAATGTTAGGATTTGTAGCAGTCCCTTGGATTGAAATGACAGAGATTTTTGACTTATGTGTGAGATTTACCTTTATTTCTCAAATTTTTGTCCGGTGAGTCCTCACGGAACTATGTATTAAAAACATACAACACATAACACTGGGCGAGGGCAGAGTACACCCTGAACAGGTTGCCAGTCCACTGAAGGGCCAACACACTGAGACAAACAACCACTCACACGCTCAGACCTACGGACACTTTAGAGTCACCAATTAACCAAAACATGCATGAATGGGGTGCAAGATAGAAAGAGGGTTGAAAGAGTACAGGTAGGTAAGTCTAGATGGCAAAGACAAATGGAGAAATTAGTTTAAGACGGAAGACAATTAAGAAAGCAGTAGGAAAGAGCTTTAGAGGAAGAGAGGGAGGGAAATAATGTGTTGCAAGAGGATCTGAGAAGCAGGCTAGCAGTACTCAGAAGGGTTAGGGTTAGGGTTAACCCTAACCCATATCTTATGATGATGAATATAATGAATTAATCTCTTTGTTGTATTCTTTAATCACAAAGTGAGACGAATTACTATTTCAAACGATTATTATTTCACACTATGTATGACTATTTACAATTTAAAGGCCTGATTTTGGATCTGCTAAGCATGTGGTCTCCTATGTTTAAGAACCATTGCAAGGATATTAGAATTAAACATCCTTATAACGATATCAACCCCTCTGTCTCAGTGGTTTTTGACTTCAGCTAAATCCTTTAAATTCTCAACACCTCCTTTCAGTAGAATCTGTTAATCCAATCAACTAAAGGTGAGCAGTGAAGAATGAGCTGTGTCGCTGTATAGACAGTGCCACTGGTCAGCAGTCCTGTAACCATGAGAACAAGTTTGAAATACCATTGCTCTATTCAAGTTTCTGAATTAAAAATGTATTTGTGTATTGCCTATCATTATTGTATTTCTGCGCCACCTAAAACCCACTTTTATCTGTCTCCTAATTTTCTGTTATGTGCTACCCACACACACAACTGCAATGGGTTATTAAAAAAAGGATACATTCTTCCTTTCTGAGTAATGTTGGTAATTAATCAAGGGTGTAAAAACCCAAACCACGGGTAAAGCAATAAAATTCTGGGCCATCCTATCACTGAAAATCTAGACAGGAAAGCAAACTCTGACTCAGGAGGTGTCACTCTCTGAACCAGCTGTAGTTACATAGAAAGTGTGCATGACGACTTGGGGGAAATATCTCCCCCTAGTGGCCGCTAGCACACACGTCAGTACTCATCCAAGGCTCATTCATCTTCAAACGCTTATCCGTTTCCGGGTCGGGGGTGCTGCAGCCAATCCCAGCTCATGCTGTGCGAGGACGGGGTAAACCCTGGACTCTGGAATTAACCTTTTTCTTTTAAGCCAAAAATCTTCTTTTCAAGTCTAAAAATGTGTTATTGTGGTCCAAGATTTATTTGAAGATTTTAATTTTTCTTTTTTGAGAGACAGCCAAATTATTTTTTTTAAAGTTGTGTATAATTTCACAGTTTAACAATACTTAATAAAACTAAAATTAGATTTGATTGTAGGTGCAAATGACCAGCTTTTAGGTCTGTTGTTTAGCCTGGGTGATCATTTTTTTCTCCTTGAAAGCACAAGCACATCATTTGATGTTAACAGTAACAGTATTATGTGGCAAGCCCCTACAACAACTTCTCCACCCCAAAAAAATCTCCATAATTCAAATTTGGACCAATCAATCAATGTCTGTGTGCTATCGGTCCTTGTTTCCTATTGACTCACAGTTAACAATAAGATTCCATCTGTTTCACCCCGCCCCTCTGGTGTGGAACATAGATTGACGTGCAGCTCAACCAGTAAGGAGGGAACTCTAAATCGCGATTGCGCTGTGATTGGCGCAAAGCAGGAGTTACTTGAGCCAACATTGAGAAGTTAGAATCTCTCATCCAAAGATCGATATGTAAGAACTACAGTCGACCAACAGAGTCCAAATTGGAGGAGATAAGATAGAGATCGGGAGCTCATGTGTGCAACGACGAAGAGTGAGGTAGTTTTCGATGTTATAAAATATCCATGCCTGCCCATCTGACAATTGTTTGTGCTCAAATGAAGGATGTACAGCATCTTTGTGGATCGCTGAAATGCCTATGCGGGTTGTGTAGCCTATCTCACGTAAACCCGCCTGCGGATATAACGAAAAGCACCGAGTTATTCAATTTGAAGTTGAGAAACCAGCGGCGGAAAATGTGATGAAACCAATCGATAATGAAGTTCTCTTTTTTGTCTAATTTCGGACTCAATCGGTTCTGTGGAACAGGGGGGTATAAAGAAATTGGTGGGCAGCGTTAATATTTGGCAAAAGACCAGGCTCTACACAAGGATAAACGGTTCCTTTCTTTTCAAAGGGGAATGATTATGAAGTTTTGCTAACTGTCCCCCTCCCCCAGAGGTTCTGCGAACGTCGGAGACCTGGACTTGGGCGCTTTGCGTCTGTTGAGACGGACCGGCGCGGCAACGCAGCCACCTGAAAAGATAAAGGCACCAAACCAAAAGACCCCCTCTTGTGTCTCCTATCCTCTTCTCCCTTTTATCGTCTCTCCTCCTTTCAAGCGGATTTTTTCAGCAGGCAAGTTTGGATCAAAGCCACTATAAGAACTGATCATGCGATGACTGAGCGCGCTTTGGGCACGTCTACCGAGTCCACTGTAGGTAATAAATCGAACATTTAAAACGCTCTTTGATTTCTCACGAATTACTCAAACATGTTTGTATTGTTGATGGACGATTTAAGTTTAAAAATAATTTCTAGCAGTCGTAGGCTATGGTTGCTCAGGAGATAGATCGTGTCTTTTTGATTGAAAAGAATGCAAGCCCGTCTTCAAATTTGGGGGATCCTTTTTGGTGTATATCAATTCTATTTTCATCTGATGTCAGTGAATACATACTTGGTCATCTTTGGTCTTTAAAACAAATGTTTGTATGAATTTCAGTCTGAAATGATTTTTCGACGAGATGTGCGCATGTTTTTCCTAAAATAACCCCTCCATGACAATCACGGCTCCATTCTATCTTTAAATGTAATTGTAAGCATATGTGTTGCAGTAGAATGTTTTAAAATTAACCTATATCCAGAGTAGTTTTTTTAATGCTCATATTCGATAAATCTTAATTATTATTTTGATCGCATACTATGCTCAGCGTTGGGTGTTTTAGGCAACGTTTTAATTTTTGTCAGCAATATTTTATCTGTCGAATTATATGATTGTGGCACCCTATTGAATGCAGGCGGTAAATGATGGCCGACGTTGCGGGAAATCTCTCCGTGGTCGCAGACGCCAGGGGCTCGGAGAGTCGCTCCTCTCTGCCGAGGACTTTCATCCTGCTCAACGACCTGTCTGGGGTCGGTCCGGGCAGTGGTGAGAGCAGCGAGGTGGTGGTGGAACCTGCGTCACCGCTACCTGACAGGATCTCTGCAGGGAGGGAGGAAACAGCGAGCGGGAGCGGTGGGGAGAGCTTACCATACCCCACCCTGGCTCCGGTGGTCTTCTTCTACCTGAAACAAACCACTCGGCCTCGGAGCTGGTGTCTCAAGATGGTCTGTAATCCATATCCTTTTATTTATGAAATAGGAGACTTCACCAGTGCCCGACTCTCACCCGCCAGGTAAGAAACACCTGCTTGGTTGTTCAGCTTTTCCAGTTCACCTAGAAGGTTATTGAATGACCACAAGCCCTAGAGTTATACTGGAAGCACATGGTGTACTTAGACCTACAGATTATGACCTGCTTCAGTCTGGGTGAGTGTTTTTTAATCTGCAATTTTTGTGTTTGTGTGGCGGTCCCACTGCAGCTGCACCCTCCCACCATGTGATCAAATGTGTTTGTGCCTGTGTGTTGATCCCAAGGTTCATGTTCCTCAGTTTCAGTGCTTCCAGGTCAAATATATTCACCTCATATGACTGAAACTACAGTGAGGGTTAAGCTTTTTTTTTATTAGTCTACTGATACCAAGGAGAGGTTACCTTTGCTGATAGCAAGGAAGGAATTAAATCTATTCAAATACAGGGTCTTTTTGAATTATTCCTGCCACTGAAGTGAATCATTGTGTATAATATTGATTAATAAGTATACAGAACTCCACTTAATCAAGTCTCAGGAGAGCAGATGCACTAAGGATTCTTTAATAACTCTTACTGTCTTTACATTTGGGCTGTTTTGGTTCTTTTTCCTTTTAAGTGGTTTGTGTGTGTTTGATAATGTCATTCAGATTACCCATATTCCTTCCTTCCCTGTCTGCTCTGGCCCCATCATGCCTCCTTCCACCCACCATCCATCCCTTCTGACCTGTCCCTTGCTCAAGGTCAATTATAACTGAGATGAGTCTTGAAATGAGCCGAGTATCTCTGCCACTCCCTCATCTGTTCTCCTGCCATGAGGACTGGTGTTGAATGTTGTTAAAAATTATTTGAACAATGAACATCTCTTATCAGATTCAGCTTGTGACAACCAACCTATCAAACAGATATCGATTTGAGCATCGAAAATGCTCCAGGTTAAAATGTGAATGTATTTGAATGTTCTGTATGTAAGAGTGCATGCTTCCCCAGCACTGTGTGGATTGTAATTAGATAATCTCTGTCTTCTCATTTGCCCTCTAATGTGTATCTGTAACAATTTAGGAAAAGGTCAGCCTCTGTTATGGAAAGTACTGGTACTGGGATTGATCTGTCTCTGTGCCATGCGTGTGTTTGAATGCCACTGTGAATCAGTTTGTACACTGAAGCTTTGTATCCAAGAGAGCAGACGTGTCTTTCGCTATATTTTTAACTCTTCCTCGTAATTTAACGCCCTCCTCAGTTGCTACCTTTTTACGCCATGTTGTTCGCTGTTCTTTCTTTTGAGAATTAATCCTGCTGTCATGTCAATTTCTCCTCTTTGAAATACATTCACAGCACACTACTAACAGTCAGTTTTGCAATGACTGATGAACAGAGACTGATTCCCCTGTCTGATGTTCTAGACCAACAACCCAGGAGAAGAAGGGTTTTGGGGACAGAGACTATTCTAAACAGGCAAATCCTTGGCCTCAGCTGGCCTGCAGCCATTTCCAACAGTCTGAAGTAATTAGGAATACTTGCTGGAATACTTGCTGAGGTATTTAGGGTTTAATTGAATACCCCTGGGGTTGTTTGCTCTGAGTAATGATTTGCCCAGCATATTGCCTGGGTGAAATTCCCTCTGTTGACTTTGCTATTAATTTCTTTGTGTGTGAGAGAGGGACACAACCAGACACACTCCCCCAGGACTCCCATAGGTGTCTCTTCTCTTGTGAGGAACTGGATGCTGTTTGCCAACAACGAGGAAGGGAACCTGGGGCATCTCCCATGGATGTCCTTTGCTCACACTTATTTAAGCAGATGATTACACTGGTCAGACCAGTAAGGGAGGAAACCTGTCAAGGCTAGGTGTTTCTCTTTACGTTGAACTGGAAGTCTGACAAAACCACTTGCAGTTAAGGGAGTGGAGGGATTTTGGTGCTAGTAATTTCTTTTGTCCTTCTGTTTTACTCTTTTTAAGTGTTTGATCAAAGGAGCTTTCATATGGTGCATGGTGCGTTTCAGTTCCAATGTTTTACAGCTTGATCTTCACTTTGAAATGTATTAGAAATTCTTTCATAGATGTCAGAAGATGCATAATAAACACGTATAAGTGCATTTTCTGTGCTCTCTACCGAAACTGAATTGGTACGTTCTCGTTTATTCACTGGGAAGCTGACATTATCTCACAAAGAGATTATCTTTAAGTATTTATTTATTGAACTAGACTTTTAGTGTGTGTGTTTGTATGTGTAAGCGTGTCAGCCACAAGTGTGTAATTTGTGTTTGAGTATGAGATCTGACTTGCATGTATTTTGTATGTAAGACATTTGCCTCAAGCGTTAAGCATCTGTGAAGCTGGTATGTGTGTGTATTTATGTTTATTGATCAAAATTGCTCTCATGATTAAATTGAGAGTAAATAAAGTGTTATTTGTGAAAGTAATGTATTCCTCTCTTCAAAAAAGCATGGATTTGTATTGTAAGTATAATGCAAGGGTGGCATAGTGGTTAGAATCAAAATCTTTATTGTTATTGTGTCAATTACACATTGCACAACACAATTGAGAGTGCAGATTTCCAGTGTAAAAGTTATCAGATACAAAGTATAGAAAGTAGAAAATCAAAGAAAAATATAGATAGGAAAAAGACAACAAAAATCTAATCTAAACTAAGAAAAACACAAAAACACATGCACGTCCCATAAACCTGGGATATGATGGATGGATGAAGAATGATTGAAGTGATTAAGAGAAACCTAAACAATGTAGGTAAACATATATGGACTAGCTCAGATATCTAGAGTAGCGGCATTTAAACAGATGATGGCAGATGAATAGAAAACGTTTTTGAGTCTGTTTGTTTATGTCTTTGTGGATCTAAAGCACCTACCTGAAGGCAGACGTTTGAGCAGTGTGTGTCCAGGGTTGGGATTGGTCCTGAAAGGCAAGGCAAAGCAAGGCCAGGCAAGTTTATTTATAAAGCACATTTCATACACAAAGGCAATTCAATGTGCTTTAATTATATACAGAGAACATACAGATAAATGTAAAAACAATGACATGCATAAAATCAAAGTTCTAAAATCATAAATCATTAAATTTAAATTATATTGAAAAAATTAAAATTAAAATAAAAAAAAAATAAAATTAAAAAGAATATGCATTGTATTTGATAAGAGAAGTACAGTGCAGGTATCATGCATAAGCGCACGAGAAAAGAGAAGCTTTTAACCTGGATTTAAAACTTCCACTGGCAGATTGTTCCACTTATTTGCAGAATAAAAGCTGAATGCTGTTTCTCCATGTTTATTCAGGACTCTGTTCTGGACTCGCTGACCTGACTCCGTGGATCTAAGAATCCTGCTAGTTTTATATTCTCTAAACATATCAAAGATGTATTCTGGTCCCAAGCTGTTCTGTGATTTGTAAACAAGTAGCAGGGCTTTAAAATCTATTGTGTAACTGACTGGGAGCCAGTATAAAAATTTTAAGACTGGTCTAATGTGCTCTGATCTCTCAAGCAGCAGCGCTGCTGTTTAATGCTCCTTTTGGAGAGTCTGATCAGAAGCCCATTACAGTAATTGAGTCTACTGGAGATGAATCCATGGATAAGCATCTGTTTGTGTCTGTTTGTGTGACAGAACTTTTAACTGTTGATGTTTTTGAGTTGGGAAAATCTATCATGATGACAGCTTCGATGGGCTTTTGAAATTCAGATCTGAGTCAATTAACACAATAGGGTTACAAACTTGGTCTGTGGTTTTTTTTTTTAAGATGAGACTCAAGCTATTTTCTATTGCTGCCCCTCTTTGTTGCCAAGCAGAATAATCAGTTTAATCCTTATTTAATTGAATCAAATTCTGGCTCATTCAGTTACCTATTAACTCTAGACAGTGACACAGTGAGTCTAGTGAACTGCAGCCATCTGTCAAAGTTCTGTACATTTTGACCCAGAGGGAGCTTATACAGATTGAAAATAAGGGCTCCATGAGCTGACCACTGGGGGATTCCACCAGTCATAGCCACTTGTTGACATTTATAGATGCCAATCGTAATAAAATAACTCTGGCTTTTTAAATAGATATGATTTTTAAATAAGATCTGAACCAATAAAGGGCCACTCCAGAGTGTCCAACCCAATTTTAGATCACAGCAGGATTTGGTGATCTACAGTGTCCAGTGCAACACTGAGGTCTGGTAAAAGAAGACCAGAGTCAGTATTATATTAGTATCATTTAACACTTTGATCAGTGCTTGTTTCAGTGCTGTGGTGAGGTCGGAAGCTTGAATGAAGTTTGTCAAGATTACTGCTTTTGTTTGGAAAGTTGTTGAGCTTATTAAGCACAACTTTCTCAATAATCTTGGACATGAAAGAGAGGTTTGAAACAGGTCTATAGTTGTTCATTATAGAGGCTTCTAGAGTCCTCATTTTTAAGAGTGACTTCATGGCAGCTATCTTAAATGACTTGAGAAAAATGCCTGATAACAGTGAGCTGTTAACTATTCGTAGGAGGTAAATGTCTACTAAGCTAAAAATAGGTTTTAAAAAGTGAGATAGAATTATGTCCAGAGTACATGTTGTTGGTTTCAAATGCTGAACGGTTTCTTTTAGGATTTTTTTAATCAATCATATCAAATTGTGCAATCACAGTTGAGTTATTTCCAGGTTGTGTGGCACTCATGTTTAGTCTCAAGGCTTTGATTTTTTTTCACTAAAAAAGTTGGCAAATTCATTGCATTTCTTGTGGAGAAATGCAGTTCGGTGCTCATCTGTTTTGGAGGGTTTGTAAGTTTATCAACCATAGAAAAAAAGAGTACAAGAATTGTTGACTTTCTTATTAATCATGTCAGATATATGTAGCTGTCTGGACTTGCATTGGTCATTGCTAGAGTTATGCAGGGTCTGTTTGTTTAGCTCCTAGTAATTTTAAGTTAAGTTTTCCTCCACTTGAGCTTTCCTGCATTCTCTTTCCATACTACCATAGTGGTTTTTCAGTTTGAAATGGTTCAAGAGTAACTGACTCTGCACTCATTGTTGGTGATGTAGCTACTGTATAGCCCCAGCAAACTGAGCACTTGTTCTCTCCTTAATGTATCTTTTCTTATCAGATAATTTTTTTTTTTAACATTGAGTGATCAGTAAATAAAAAAACAAAACAAAACAAAACAAAACAAAACACAGAAATGTTCAGGCCAGATCAGTAACCACAAAAGAGGAAATGTCAACACCTTTAGAAATAACCAGGTCCAAAGTGTGACCACGAATATGTGTAGGATATTGAACATGTTGGACCAGACCATAAGTGTCTAATACAAAAGAAAGGTCTTTGGCCTTGCCATTAATCTTATGTGGATGTTAAAATCCCTAGCTAAGTATGTTGAAGGTCTGTAAATTATTGAAAATAGAATTTTGGGAACACCCTTTAAAATAGAACTAAGATCTTCAAAAGAATAAAATTACCAAGTGAAACCTCTTTAAAGTGGATTTTATCTTTCAATAAGGCTGCTTTTCCTCCTCCTTTCCTGCCATTTCTACTCTTGTTTATATAACAAACATTTGGGGGTGCTGCTTCGTTAAGAACAGTACTATTTGTGGCTTTTGTTAACCATATTTCTGTCAGAAAAAGAAAATTTAAATTATGGGAAATGGTCATTAACTAGTAGTTATTAGATATTAAGTAAATTTAGCTTGGTAGAGGTAACAGAAGCCTCTGTGGCATTCTGAGTTTTACACGGTACAGTTAATATTTGATTCCTTCTTTTACTGGCTAACACAAGATTCATACTGATTCCTTACTTGTTCTCAGAACAACTGTCAGTTCTAATACTACTATAGCAGGGACCTCGAGGACATCATGGCATTAAATCTTTGTTTTGAATGGGTTATCCTTTTAATTTTCCTGAGGCAGCAGGAACTGTGCAGTTCCTCAATTGAGTGGAGAAGGCAACCGTCCTCTGAGCAGCCTTTACTATAATCTGGAGATCTTTACTCTGTGCTCCTGTGCAGCTGGAAAATGCAGGGATGAGGCGATTCACAGATTCACATCGGTGGTCCGATACAAATATATGCGATGTGACTGCACTGGTAGATTAAAAGTGCATCAGATTTAATTTGCTAGTGAATTTACGGTGCATCTCCTCTAGCCTTTTTGCACCAGCAAATACCAAGGTTAAATCGGTTATTTTGTTTTGCAGTATCGATTCCTATTCTAACATATTTTCCGAGGCAGCGTAAATGTACCAAACACGCAGAAGTTGTACACAACAAAGGAGGGAGAGGAGAGAGAAACAAGAGCCACATTAACAATGACAAGATATTTAATGCACCAAAAAAGACAAAAAAATTTGTTGCAATATTTTGGGTTTTTCAAATCAAATCAAATCAAATCAGATTTATTTGTATAGCGCCAAATCATAACAAAGTTACATCAAGGCACTTTACATATAGAGCAGGTCTAGTGTCAATGTATTGCAATTATATTGTATCGGTGGCAATGTATCGAGATGCATATTGAATCGACCTTAGTGGTGGAGATATACATCTCTATTCATCCCTGTTCCTTCCCCACTAGAGATGAGTCCTACCACTGCGGTGTCATCAGTGAATTTAATTATGGTGTTGCTGTGTTCTGCCGGGGTGCAGTCATGCATGTATGCTTTGAGAAGTGTTAAAATTTAACACATGCTGCATTAGCTCAGGGACAACACGTGTCAAATTTTGTCAGGTTTTGAGTTTAGTCTGTCTAGTGTTCTGTCCTTCTATCACGACGAAAAATGTGGTGAAGTGCGTTGCAGGGACATGGACATGGACAGAGCTCAGACAAAACGACAAGGCATGGGCAAACCAACAAGGCAGAGCATGGACAAGGAACAAGGATCCGACAAGGACTAGACTGAAAACAGGACTTAAATATGCAGTGCTAGACAAGACACAGGTGATCCACATTAGGGCAGGGAAGGCAATCAATGTGGGACACAACCAGGAAGTAAAGTAACGGGGAACACGAAGGAACCAGGACTACAAAATAAAACAGGAAGTTACAAGGACAGGACAGAATTAACTCAAAACCTGACAAATTTGACAAAACCAATATGTCAAACTATTTGTCACAATAGATGTGTTAGAGGAATAAGCACAAAAAGTTGTTATTTTGACACAAAAATGTTTTTAAAGGATCAGTGTGTAAGGACCACTTTATGATTTCAGCTTATGGAAAAGAAGACAATAAAATGTACTTGTTAATATACAGTTATTAAAATTGTTCCTGCAGAACAGAACATAACTTTAAGACAGAATACATGACAATTAGAAAAATAAAACAGATTAGATGGCTAACTGCCAACTGTTATCATTGTACCTTCAACATTCAGCAATTGTGTAGTTGCATCCACAGGGAAAAACACAGTGCAGTGAACATCCCTGCCATACAATTTTCTACCTTGGGTTCAAATACAGCTCTCCGCTGTCAAAGCATGGATTTTGAGAGATTAGATCTCTGGCACTGTTGACATTGAGAATTCTTTTTAGAAATCTCTTTCTATTTAAAGATAACAAGAATTTTACTTGCTTTACCTTTGGCATGGTAGAAACTAACTTCTTCACATCTTATGGTCAGATAGCCCTGCTGAACAAAACTGGAGGTTTTTCATGGATTTTCTTTGAGATATGATTTAGCTTGTAGATTGTATACTTATATTATCATTATATGTCGAATTCAATTTAATGATAAACAGTTTGATGAGACATATTGAAATAAACCAGTAATGGCTACTTACCAAAGTGTTACCGCACCAGGTGTAGCAGCCCCGATCCAACACATTACATGTGTTTAGCTTTTGTGCATTTTTTTACACATCTTGTGTTGAAATTGCCACTGTTGCCAAGTGCTTGCTCATCGGGAGATCTGTTGGTCTCTTTAAATAATTTTATTAAGAGTTTGGTCTAGACATCTCTTCATGTAAAGTGCCTTGATGTAACTTTGTTATGATTTGGCACTATACAAATTAATTTGATTTGATTTGATTTTGAAATCCACACAAAATGTGTTGCATATATAACAACAAATGTTTTGTGTAATTTTTTAACACCCTTTTAGGAATGTAGAGGGTGTAGAGCAGGGGGCTCAGCGCAAAGCCCTGTGGTTAGCCTGTGCTGAGGCTGATGGCCGTAGAGAAGTTGTAACAATCCACCCCAAACTCAGCTGAAGCTCTTGTCACAACGCTATTTTTTTACAGGTCACGGGAGGCGCTGTCTCGGTGTCAAACTGAAACTCCTGATATATTGTAAAATATAAAAAAAAAGTCATATAGTTGAACTCAACAACTGTAGTCTAATTTTAACTGAAATATATCTCAACCCAACATGCATCCAACCAGACATAGGCTACACTTAATTGACGGGATGTAGATACAGATATTAATCCTCCACAAATAATCAACCCCAAAACACAGTGACCTTCCCCAAACCCAAAGTCATCCGACAGTTACAGTTAAATTTACAACAGAAGAAGAACAAAACACAATTGTCCACTCCGAAACAAAAAAACACAAATAATCCACAATCAGGAAAGGGGCGATGGAGCATGGTGAGGTGATGCAAAATAAAAACACTTTGCCAAAGCTCACCACAAGTCCTGTTGGTTCTGCCAATCAGTCCTTCACATGAAAGTGAAATAGCAGAATCCTCCAGAAAAAACACTTCATCTGAAGTAGAATAAAAAACTGCAGCAAAGATGAGCTGCAGCAGATCTTCCCAAACGCCGATTTTAACTGCAAAAAACACCGCCCCATTTTCCCTGTCATTCCCCCTTAAAGAATTTATGGCGGCACAAGTAAAAGAAAATGATTTAATGACAACCATAATGTTCATAAATGGAAAAATTCCTGGGCTAAACACACTTACTTAACTGAAGACAGTGAAATTAACGATGACCAAAAAAAATTGTTACCTGGTGATATTGACATGAAAAAGACCATAACCTTGACTTCCCTAACTCTGTCACCTGTCAATGAAGGTGGATGTAGGGGAGCATTACAAAGTGGGAGCCCAATCTAACATTTTGGGTGTGTTGGGATAGGAAATCAATCATCCAAAGGCAAATGTAGTATGTAAGTCCTATGTCCAGTAGTTTATTTACCAATCTGTGAGGTAGGATGGTGTTAAAAGCAGAGCTTTTAACAGAGCTACACATGGAAGAACGTCCATGTGTAGCTCCCCTGCTGCTCCAAGTGGGTAAGGACAGCATGCAGAGCAGTGACTAAGGTGTGCTCTGTAGATCTGTTAGCTCTGTAGGCAAACTGGTGCGGGCAGATTGAAGGAAATCTAAATGACAGCATGTTGATCTTCTGGGGGCAGCACAGCTTCATAGTGGTTAGCGCTGTTGCCCTGCTGTTGTTCATCCCACAGTTCAAAAACATGCGTGTTTAGGTTGACTGCTGGCTCTAAATTGCTCATGGGTATGAGTGTGATTCTGAGTCGTTATTTGTCTTTTTCTGTTTCTGTATGTTGACCCTGGTATGGACTAGTGACCTGTCCAGGGTCTGAGCTGGGATTGGCTCCAGCACCCCCGGTGACCTGGAGATGGATAAGTCGTAGTAGATGAATGAATGAATGAATGCCATGATGTAAATGGGTCCAACAAATATGTATCTTGTGGACCCTTTAACTGAACTCACAGTTTTTTTTTTGTTTTTTTTTTTTTTTGGAATAACTGGATGGCAAGAGAAAAAGAGCCTCCTTCTGCATAAGATGGAAACTAAGTGGGAAATGATTTCATGCATAATGATAACACAGCAACAGTCAAAGACATCCAGCTCTGACTGCAGCTGGTATGTTAGTGTGTATGTAAGGCTTAATTATCGAACCAAAGAGTCTTTGTCCATCCATCTTCTACTGCTTTTCCGTTTTTTCCGTTTCGGGGTACTGGAGCCAGTCCCAGCTAACGTTCCGGGTGAGAGGCGGGATACACCCTGGACAGGTCGCCAGTCCATCACAGGGCCAACACATAAAGACAAACAGAGATGAACAACCACTCACGTTCGCATTCAGACCTACAGAAAATAGTTAACCTCGACATGCATGACATATCTGTAGATTCTTAACACACAATCACAGGCTCTATGGGTAAGTGAAGGCTCTTTTACCCTAATTAGTTGAACCCAATTCAAACGCCCATTCGCAACACTTTACTGGTGAAGAAAAACTCCCGATACACTGTACAATATGTGTCCGAAATTCAGTGAAACAGCCACCTCCACACAGAAAGTTCTGATTATTGATGAATAACAGCACTGACCATTAGAAATACACCGAACAAAAATATAAACGCAACACTTTTGTTTTTGCCCCCATTTTTCATGAGCTGAACTCAAAGATCTAAAACATTTTCTATCTACACATAATGTACATTTCTCCCAAATATTGTTCACAAATCTGCCTAAATCTGTGTTAGTGAGCACTTCTCCTTTGCTGAGATAATCCATCCCACCTCACAGGTTTGGCATATCAAGTTGCTGATTAGACAGCATGAATATTGCACAGGTGTGCTTTAGGCTGACCACAATAAAAGGCCACTCTGAAATTTGCAGTTTTGCTTTACTGGGGGGGTCAGAAAACCAGTCAGTATCTGGTGTGACCACCATTTGCCTCACGTAGTGCAACACATCTCCTTCACATAGAGTTGATCAGGTTGTTGATAGTGGCCTGTAGAATGCTGGTCCACTCCTCTTCAATGGCTGTGCGAAGTTGCTGGATATTAGCAGGAACTGGAACACAATGTCGTATACGCCGATCCAGAGCATCCCAAACATGCTCAGTGGGTGACATTTCTGGTGAGTTCGCTCGCAATGCAAGAACTGGTATGTTTTCAGCTTCTGGGAATTGTGTACAGATCCTTGCAACATGGGGCCGTGCATTATCATGCTGTAACATGATGAGGTGATGGTCGTGGATGAATGGCACAACAATGGGATCAGGATCTCGTCAAGGTATCTCTGTGCATTCAAAATACCATCAATAAAATGCACCTGTGTTCATTGTCCATAACATATGCCTGCCCATACGACTCAATTCACAAAGTTGGCATCAGCAAGTTGCTCACCCGCACAATGCCACACATGCTGTCTGCCATCTGCCCTAAACAGTGAAAACTGGGATTCATCCGTGAAGAGAACACCTCTCCAACTTGCCAGACACAATCGAATGTGAGCATTTGCCCACTTGGTTATGATGACAAACTACAGTCAGGTTGAGACCCTGATGAGGACGATGAGCATGCAGATGAGTTTCCCTGAGATGATTTCTGACAGTTAGTGCAGAAATTCTTTGGTTATGCAAACTGATTGTTGCAGCAGCTGTCTGAATGGCTGGTCTCAGAAGATCTTGGAGGTGAACATGTTTGATATTTTTTGTGCTTATTGCACAGACTTCTACTTGTTTTTACTCTTTTGCTGACTGCTGAAGTGCCATATTTTTAACCTATACTCAACTCTTTAACCGTTGTAGCCTACATTTTCTTTATGGCACATTTGATGTTTTGTATTTTTTTCTGGGGAAAAAACTCAACATTCATTACTTTTCTTTTTCAGTAAAAAAAAAAAGGACTTTTTTTCCCAAAAATGTGTCAGTAGACTAATTGTAGTGCTGCAATTAATTGCTGATAGGCTCATCTCACACAATCAAAGGTTTATAAAGTATTATTTTATTTGTGCTACACAGCAGCTGTCTTGAAGCCCGTTTGCCCGTTAGCCCGTCTGTTATTTTCATCTTTGATCTATTGGATATCATCTGGAAGAGACCCACAAAATGCAAGCAAAGCTTCTTGAAAGGGATTGAATTTCCTTCCAAAAACAAGGCACAGTTTAAGTAAAAAACTAAAATTTTTAATCTGGCTCAGTTTTGGTGAAATTTTGGATGAAAGGAGTTAAACCAATATGCAAAGTGGCTTTACAGACTACTTATCTCACTACATACTTACTAATATTCAACAAGAGTTCGGCTGCTCCTGCCACCTCCAGTCCAACAGCTCAACATCCATCACTAAAATGCAACAACAAGCTAAAAATATAGCTGCAAGCAGCAATTACGGGGTCCAATCCCACATAGATGAATTGTTTACGGATGTTTATTTTATTTTATAGTGTATAGAAAACGTTCATTAAAAAGTTTGGGTTACTGGGGGATTTATGGGATTACAGTTAACATTAATATCAATAATGTCATAATGTCAGTTAATGTCATTAAATGTTGTAGCCATGTTTCTTTGAGTAACATTTCCTTCATAAATTACACAGAGGTCAGTGTAAGGGTTTTCCATACCAAGTTTTTTGTTGATCAGGCCAGTGGTTCAAAAGCAGATCAGTATTAAATGTCAAAAAACTCATTATATCACCATTGCAATTTTATTGACACATAGCTCTGACATTATATGACATACTGACAATTCCTTCGCAATTTAGATAGAGCATACCCCAGAGGCCCTACAACTAGATTTTTTTCATCAATTGATGTTACGGTTCATTAGAAGATAATTTTTAAGTTTTTTTTTCACATATTAAAAATTATTTAAAAAATGCGCGTTCAAGTGCTTGTGGAGAGGCCTTGCCAGGACGATTGATGCAACAGTGAATGATATTGGCTAATTTGCATATTAATTAGTAAGGGAAGCAAACTGATTGGCTTGTAGCAGCCATGTTTTTTGATGTACCATCATCTGCTTCGCAACTTAGGTTGGGATTTGGCTCAAAATGATGTGTTTCGAATTTCATGACGATCGGTCCCACTGTTCTGGAGAAATGCTATTTTTGCTTAAATCATCATTATGCCATTTAGCATTGGGACTGGGCCTAATAAATACCTTAGACTGCTTTATTACATGCACCTCCTGATAGTCTTCATTGACACTCCAAACAAGCTTGTTTGCCAGAAAGACGTCAGTGCTCCAGAACTGCAGTCAATACACCCCTACCCCTTCTTTTTAACCCTACCGCTAAATGTTGCGTGTTCCCATGAGGGTAGTCGTGTCCCAATTCCTTTTTTCCACCCCAATTCGTAGGGATGGTGGGCATAACGAGGGGTAGGGGCTATGAATCTAGTCCTTCAGATCGTGGGTTTTCTGATGCTGACTTCCCGAGGAGGGGCCAGTGAAAATTTCCCAGAATTCTTCACGTCATCATCTGTGTACTGAATCAAAAAACAATGGCAATCCCCAGAGAGTGAGAGGACAACCACAACCACAAAAAATTCTCAAGCGACAACAGGCGTCGATAGTGTATTCTTCTCCGTGTACCTCTTGGTTTATTTATCAACTGAAGCATGATGAATGCTGAAAAACTGATTACCGTAGACTCCATGTTTTTTTTTTTTTTTTTATTGTTTAGTTTTTTTTTACTAACAAGATTTACATTGACAGAGAAAGTACGAACCAGATAAGGGGGTTATATACGAAAATAAAATAATTGAAATTTACATGAATTTACTGCAACAGGGCCATGAAATTATTAAATACATTGTGAAATAATTATATATATATATATTTTTTACATTAAATTAACTGGTATTTTAATGACCTAATGAAAGATGAAATTATTTATTTCCTGTTTTAATTAATTAATGACACATTTAAGTAATTATTTAAAGATTTATTGATATATTTCATTCTGTCCCTTTTGGCCCTCTACACTTCTTGGCCGAGACTCCCTGGAAGAAGAGATCTGTGATCTTAATGGTACCTTCCTTGTTTAAAGAATTGCTAAATAAAATTATTAAAATTAAAAATGTAAATGTTGCCAGTGACAGCCTCAGTTCCCCTTTAAAGTAATTATTGGAATCAATTAGCTTTTCGCACGACAGACTGACAATTTCGATCATACCATAGATCTTGTCTTCACATATGGCATTGAAATTTACCAATTCATAATATTTCCTCTTCTCTCTGACTATTACTCATTAGCATTTTACAGTTTACAATAAATGACTGCAAAGCATCTGGGAATAAATTCAGTTATACAGCAGATCTTTATCCAAAAATGTTGTGGCCAAATTTAAAGAGAATATAAAGTTATCATGTGCTACAACAGTAGAGGACTCCCCTACACGCTATGGCCTTAACATGTTCAAATCTTGATCCTGTTGAACCCCTGAAAAGTAAGCAAGTAAAAGTAATGAAACAGTGGAGGCTGGCATCATAGTAAAGCTCTCAAATTCAAGGCTTAAGACAGACATCACAGAAATTGGAAAGGAAATGGTGGTCCAGTAGTGTGGATGAATTCTACCGAGCCTGGGAAAGAAAACTTAAAAACACAAACAAAGCTCTTTGCTAAGCCAGAAGTTCCTACCATTTGACATTGATTCAAGAAAACATGAACAATCCCTGGTTTCTCACTAGTACTGAAGAAAGGCTGTGAGAGGGCCATAGCTCAGTTGAACCATTGAATTCTTTAGCTCTGAGCAGTTTGGTTTTTTTTTTGTTTGTTTGTTTGGCAGCTTATAAAAACTTAGATCAGGGTTCTTTACCCTGTCAGTAGTGCACCCTTCCACACCTTTTGGGCATTTGTTTGTGTTTGTGCTAGCACATGGAAAGTGACAAGAGACACTTTCACACTATTTAAAATCAATGGAGACTTTTTGATTGTTTTCCCCTCCGTGGGTGTGGCTGTTGGAGCATGACATGATGAGCTCTGTCTCTATGTGGCACAACATGCTGATGTCACGCATGCAAAGGAAGAGAAGGGGGGGGCAGACGTGTTTGGTTTCAGCAGCAGGAAGATGGATGAAAGACGTGACAAAGACAAAAGCGAAGATAAAGATGATTGTATATTATCTAAAAATGGAAACCAATTGTTCATGTATTTTATCCGAGTACTTGAGTAATAAATTTAATTTTCAGTAGAATACGCTTACTAAAATATTTGATAGCTGCAGCCCTAAATATGATTACAATAATGCAAATAAAAACCATAAATACATTTTAATTTAGAAAAGAAAGTCACCATTAATGCTAGCACCTAGTCTTAATGAACACTCTTTGCTAACATTTTCACTGTAGAACTCAACTTCAGCTCTTGAAACAACACACGTTACTATTTGTATCTATCAGATACACTCCATAGTAAATACAAATAAATAGTGTATGCATAGGAAATAAACTTGTCTTATTTTTTCCCTCTTTAGATGTCCAATTTTCTACCTCCTCTGCCCTTCTCTCCTTGGGCTGTTCCATGAGATGACAGTAAATTTATGTAGGACCAAGTCCAGGATTTTCCTACCAGCTTTTTCTAATTAGAGAATTGTGGAAGACTTGGCTTCATAGAATGGCAACTGAAGGGGGGTTGGGATACACTGAAAGAAGACAGTGGGGGTGGGCTTACAGTGCTCATATCCAGCCAAATCTCATTGCCTACCGGAATCAATTTATCTTTATTGTCTTATCACTGCATCTGTCCTATGTAATACATATTAACACATTAGTCTCATCTCAGTCCTTAAACCTTTACTTCTCCCTTACCTGTCTTCTCCTGATTCTCTCTATTCCATCACCTAGTTAGGTACTCTAATAGTTTATAATTCCCTTTTTCCATGCATATTCACTCGTCTTTTAATTTATGCACTGCCTTGTTTTTCTTTTTTCACAACAAGCTCGTGTTGTGAAAAAAGTTTCACAGTCACCTCTTTATCTTTCCTTTTTTATACATTTCTACTCCACCTTTCGCTTGTTGTTTTCTGATAACTACATCTCCCCCTCTGCAGCCCACAGACCGATTGATAAGTTGGTGTCCAGCATAGCAGGCTCAGTTCCCTTTTTAGGTTGTATTATATTAGCTAGGGATTCAGGTGTCATTGACACAGACCAGACATGACTGCTGGCCTTATCTCAGTACCAACACCACACAGTTCTCAAGGGACAAACATTAGAGAGCATCAAATCAGTTAACTGTTAAATTCCTTGCTTCAGGAAAAGTCAGAAATTCATCCCTCATCGTCTTCCGTACTTTGTCTTTTATCTCCTGCTTCACATCTATCCTTGCCCTCTGCCTTTGTCTCTTGAAGACTCCCTGTCAAGTCATCATCAGCACACAAATCAGGATTTTCCTGCAGAATTAGGAGTCTGGAGAAGGAGCCAGAAAAAAAGAGAGACGTCTTATTATAGATAACAAATGAGGGTTAAAAATACCTCTGGGGGTGGAAAGCTTATTGAAGAGTCATGATATGTCATCAGCCTTTCAGCCCTTTGTACATGAGATCCTGTGTGTGTCCGCATCTGTGTGCATGTTTGGCCTCGTCCATAGCTTTTTTCATCTACCTTGCCTCAACAAACAGAGCCTTAATAAAGCTCTCCTATTAATGTCAATTCAATATATTGCATACCATAATCATACAATAGCATCATATGCAGTAAGCAGTCCCAGTTAATAAGACTGAGTTGAAATTGAATTTCAACAGCCATGTCTGATGTGTACAAGCATGTATGCTTGCGTTTCAGTCATTACCGCCTGATGTTGTCTCCCTCCTGTGCTGTAAGTAATTAAGAATTTTTAATTCAAATTCAAAAACCCTTTATTTGTGACTAAGCGGAATATTGTAAGGCCCTTGATTTTGCCTCAAATGAGCTGCTGAAACAAGGTGGTGCCGCTTTTCAAGGCGATAATGTGCATCAGTGCATCAAACAATAATCTGTGACCCTGAGGAAGCATTGCAACTTATCGTAAATTAGACCTTTTTCCTGATCAGTAATTTTCCATGGCATAAGGGTTGTATGATATGTAAATAAATAAATAAACAAACAAAAAATAAATTAATTAAATAAACAAGTAAAATAATAATAAAATAATAATAAAAACAATCTAACACATTGTCATTCCTTTAGTAGATATGTAATTGAGTTTTCAGGTGGAATGGTTCTTGCATGTTATTCCACTGATAGAATTGTGATATTTGTTGATCTTATAACAAAACACATATTCACTTGGCAACCTTTAAATTGTGTGTGTGGTTGAAAGGTTAATATGCTGGTCGTTAACTTATCTTAGGAGCCACAGATCCACACCCTCCCCTCTGGTTTCTCAATTTTTCAGACCAGCCTTCATGATAGCATTTTTTATATAAACTGTGTGTGTTATGTGAGAAAGGAAAGCTTTTAAAACAGCTATTAAGGGTTAGGGCTGAGTGATCAATAATCCTTCTCCACATAACTAAAAGGTGTCTCACTTGCTTTGCATACACATAAGGGGCAATCAGGGACATGATTTAAAATTACATTCATATAAATTAATCTAAAACCAAACAGATACTGAAAACCTCACACACCACTATGTATGTCATTTTATCAAAATTTTAATTACCATCCATTTTTCTTCTCTTCCCTTTTCTTCTTTATCAGAGCCTGAAGCATCAGAATAAATCAAATCCTATAATATACTATAAATATATATATATATATATAAAAAACTATAAAGGTTATATTTATCCATGTTTAACAACAACAGTGAGATGGCGTCTGATAACGGTCAAACAGTACATCTTGTTGGGAAGCTATACATTGCCACATTTAAAAGAGTTTTTCAATTGTATGTTCAAAGCTTCAGCTGTGTGTGAAAGTCATTACTTACATGTATGTAGGTTTTTAAATCATGGCCCTTGAGGCCCACTTACATAGACACACTTTATGTTGACATAAAAATATGTGCATGTACATTTACTATATTACAGTGTGTATAACCAATGTGGGGAAGTGTTTGTGTGTGTGTGTGCATGTGACTTTCCTTAGCTTTGTCTAAGGGGCGACTGAGGTAGTGGCTGTTCAGGAATCAGATCATGATGTGAAAGTGCTGAGCTATGGCATTGTTGTAAGAGCAATAGAGCAATACTTGTGCTGAGCTCAGCTGAGGAATGAATAGGATCAGGTCCTATGAGACTGCAGTTTACAAAACTTAAAGGGTGATTATAATGTGAAACAGGTGTAATCTATTACACAGGCAAAGAATGCCAGATTGAGCCATTACCACCTGATGATAGTTAACACTTATGAAGTGGCTAATGGCTAAAAAACAGCTGCACTATATATATATATATATAGGGAAGTGTGTCCAAACTTTTTGCCTGTATGTGCACACTTTGAAATCATTCCTGGGTAAAACTACACACAGTTTGCAGATAAAGAGAAATCCCTATCTGCTCCCTGAAGAGGTGTGTGTGTGCTTATATGGATGTTTCAGTTAGTGATGTAAAACAAATAAGTAATGTATGTTCATTTGTAAAATAATATATGCTTGACTGTATTTCTGTGTTCATGCACTACATAATTGCCATTTTTTGCGGTGTATAGTTGTTTGTTTGTATGCTTATTTATTTCCATTGCATATTTGTCAATACTGTCTTGGTTAGCACATCTAGCTGAGTGTATGCAGTCTATTTTCTCATATCCATGAACACATCTTTACACACATATATACACAAGAAGTATATGAAGAACCACAGTAGCCGGTGTCCTTAATTACATTCTTTATTCAGGACTTCCTACAAGTTGTGGCTACAAAAGCTATTCCAGACTCCCCCGTGTCTCCTTGCCCCTTTTTCTTTTGAGGTCAACAGAGAGACAGTAAGAGAGGGAAAGGGAGATAGAGAGAGAAAGTCTGTTTCTACTCCCTGGCTTTCCTTCGCTGGGTCTTAACTCCCCTCTGTGTCGAGGAAACCTGTCAATTGCCTCTCTATGAACAACTTAAATTAAATTCATGAATAAAATTGTGGAACACTGGTCCTTTGCTGTTATCCTTTTCAGTTTTTGAGCTTCTCTCTCTTCATGTATCTAAATGTAGTCCACTTGTATGCGCTTATTGTCTTATGATTGTGTTCGATCTTTAACATTAAGTAACGCATATAAGGTCTCATTGCATGGTTTGGAAGACATTAACTATATGACAGTAAATTTACTAGAAATTCAGTTGGGAAAGACTTAAAATAAAACAACAGTAACAAATTCATCTGTCTTTTTTTGTTTGGAATTAATTGCTTTACATACTTATCTTGATGCAAAAGATCTGTTAGTAAAAATTTAAATATTGCTGTAAAGTAGTCCTTATTATTGCTTTATTCTTTTGCACATAATACAACCAAAGCTGCTCTTCTGTTAATGGTTTTCAGTTGATTTTCTCCATTACGCTGATCTCTTACCAGGTTCGTGTGATTGGAAACCTGAGAGATGATTTCCCTCATGAGTTCTTTGACATATCCATATGCATATGTGCACGTATATCCAGTATATATATATATATATATATATATATATATATATATATATATATATATATATATATCCAGTTTTCAAATCAAACGTATATAAAAAATTATACGTGAATTATAAGTATAAGTAAAGTATACGTGAAATGATTTGCATTGATTGTTAGTGCACGTTAGTCTTGTAAGTCAGACTAAAATTCAAATTCACAGAAAATTGCTTCATAATTAAGTTTCCACTGCTGTACTAACCATTGAAGTCACACTGTGAATTTGACAATGAGGTCAGATGTGTCAGATATGCCAGATGTTTTAAGTCAGACATGTGAGTGAACATGTTTTTCTAGTCCCGATGCACATGTAGGAGAAGGCTGAGGAGGTGTTTTATGCTAAGAGTTGTACTTATAGGCAAGTTGTGGTGTTGAGCAACACATTGCTTCTTTATATGTACCTTTTTCATGTTTTGTTTCAAGTCCCAATGCACAGTCTATTAACTTAAATTAAGAGTTCTGAAGAATATTATGCAGGAAACATAATCTTCTTATTTTTTTAACTCCTTTCCACAGAGTTTGGGAGAGGAAAACAAAATAAAAAAGAGCAAAGCACAAAAAAGATGCAAGTTGCTTAATGATAACACCAACCATCAGCATTATTAAGGACCCAACACTGTTAAACAAGTTCTAATTGGACATGTCACATATCAACCCTTGAGGGTAAAGAAGTTTGTTATAACAGAAAGTATTATTTCTGGACACACACTTGATCGAGGCTATCCAAACATGACACTTTCACCTCTGGATGGTGACCTCTGGCCTGAGCCAGTATACGCACATATATACACCTTAAATCAAATCAAATAAAATTTATTAAATAGCGGAGAGAGACAGGAGTGAAGATGCCTTAGAAAATGGAAGCAAAAAATACAAATGTAAATAAAAACCTGGTAACACTAAATGTGCAATAGTAAATATTAGCAATAGGGAAATTGTGTTTTTAGCAGAAGAAGAAACAATCGGAAAGTATTAGTAACATGTAATGATAATTATTGGTAACTATTATATCAGCAGGCATTGAGCAGGAACATGGAACAGATTCAGTACCTGTAGGACTGGGAAAGGAAGCAAGACAAATGGAGGGACAAAACACAAATAGTTACTGACATGTAATGTTGTCATGTACATGCATAGGAGAGAGAGAGAGAGGTGCTCAGTGCATCCCCCAGCAGTCTACTCCCTTAGCAGCATAACTAAAAAACGAATTAAACCTTAAATTATCTGTAATCTATTATTTATCTGTAGGCTTTGTCACAAAGGAAGATTTTAAGCCTGATCTTGAAAACTGTCAGAGAGTCTGACCCCTGGGCCGATATTAATAGTTGGTTCCATCGAAGAGGAACCTCATAGCTGAAAGATGCACCTCCTGATTTACTCATGGAGACTCAAATAAACCTACAACCAAAGAGCAAAATGACCTATTGGGAAAATAAGGAACTAAGAGATATGTTGGAGCATGGTCATTGAGAGTTTTCTATGTTAGGAGAAGGATTTTCAATTCTATTCTGAATTTTACTGGGAGCCAATGAAGCACAGGAGAAACTTGATCTCTTTTTCTAGTTCCTGTTAGTTTAACAGCCCTTGGAATGACAATACGTGAGATCGACTGATGCGTAAGGTCTTTATTTATTTTCTATCCTCATGATCCTTACGGCACAATGAAACACATACAAAATAAACATCAAGATACAGTTTTTACAATATTAAAATATGTTGCACATACCTCGCTGCACTCTCCAAGGAATGTAACTAAATCCATGAATGAATTGCGTGCTCCGGTGATTGTCAACAAACCAGCTTATGAGTGAAACTCATGCTCCTGCGATTACCACAATGCCGGCCCAAGCGATGCTGCACCCAGCTGCAACTGCCTTGATGGCTGTATTAACTACAGCTCTGACTCGACAAGAAACACTTAAACTCTCGGGGCACACGTAACGTCTGGGCCAGTTAATGTTTATAGAAAAAAAATAAATCAATCCAAAAACAAATTTGCCCCTTTGATTTTTCCCTTTTGTTTTTTTTTTTTCTTTTTTTTTTTTTTCGTTGTACTTTTTGGATAATCACACACAAATCACAAAATTGTCTTTTACAGTTAGTATTTGTGCAGCAGTGTTCTGAATCAACTAAAGGCTTTTCAGAGAATTGTTTGTACATCCTGATAGCAGTGAATTACAATAGTCCCGTCTACAAATGCATGCACTAGTTTTTCTGCATTCTCCCATGACAGGATGTATGTGATCTTAGCAATATTGTGTAGGTGAAAGAAGGCTGTCCTCGAGATTTGTTTTATATGAGGGACAAAGGACATGTCCTGATCAAAACTGAGTCCAGGATTCGTAACCGTGGAACCAAGGCCAAATGCTTGCCAAATGCTATCTAGAGTGGTTAGACAATTAGTTAATGCTTCTTTAAGGTGCCATAACTTCAGTTAGGGTATCTGAGTTCAGAAGTAAAAAGTTACAGGTCATCCAGGTCTTGTCTTAATGTCTGTAAGACATGCCTCAATTCTGACTAGCTGATTAGTTTAATTTGGCTTGGCTTTTGCTGATAACTGAGTATCATCTGCATAACAGTGAAAATTGAAGCTGTACTTCTGGATAATACTGCAGTTGCTTTGATCCAAAGTCTTTGTACTAAAATATTATGGTTAATGGAGTCGAATGCAGCACTATTAACATAGTATAGTATAGTATAATATAGGACAAGAACTGAGGGCAATCCATTGTCTGAAACCATTAGAATGTCATTGGTAACTTTTACCAACGCTGTTTCAGTGCTATGACGTACTCTGAAACTCTTCAAACAAACCATTCTTGTGCAGATGTTCACTTTCTTGGCTTGCAACTGCTTTTTCAAAAATTTTTGAAATGAAAGAGAGGCTAGATATAGGTGTATAATTAGCAAGAGCATCATGATCAATGTTATGTTTTTTTTTAGGGAGAGGTTTAATAACTGCAGTCTGTGTACTGTATGTGTTGATCGTGGAGAAACCGGTCCAGTCTATCACATGCCACTCTTAGGGCCCGCAGGCCACATGTGAAACACTGGCCATGGATACAGTTATGCAGAGAGTCTCTTTACAATTTAAAAATATATATATATATTACAAAGACAATTGATGAGCTATCTTAATCACATTTGTTGTATGTACTCAGTGGTTATCATTTTAATCACATTGCATTTGTGTATTTCAGTTACCCTGTTGAGGGGCAGCATGGTGGCATAGCGGTTAGCACTGTTGCCCCACAATAAGAAGGCCGTTGGTTTTGTTCATGGCCTGGGGCCTTTCTGTGTGGAGTTTGCATGTTTTCCTCGTGCCTGCGTGGGTTTCCTCCCACTGTCCAAAGAAATGCATGTTTGGGTTATTTGGTGACTCTAAATTGTTAGGTCTGGGTGTGAGTGTATCTCTGTGTGTTGATTAACTAGCAAGGATTTAGATAATAGAGATTTCACTCACCTTCATCCACATCCGCACAGGACATGCATAAAAATGGGCTTTGTAAACATATACTTGCCTCACATCACTAGTGTCTCATGCAAAGTGCAAGCAGTTAGTATTCAGCAAGATAAGTTTTTGAATATGGGGGATTCCTCTGGTAAAAATCTATCAAATGGCAGTTTGTGACTCCATTTTTGGGCTGCTCCCAACTCTTGTGCTGATATGGTGCACAGCTTTGATGGTTACATTTCTTTCCAAGATATATCCCAATTCATACATGTATCATAAAATCAGGTGTTAATTTTTACATGAAAATAGAAAAACATTTATTTCACCTGAGAAAGACCATGGTGGGTTGTTTGACTATGATAAGTTACGAATAGTCATTACTGCTGAGACACAACTGCACTCGGGCATTTGCAACATACCGTGCTGATGTTGTATACTAGTTCAGAAACAGCTTCCAGACTGATGAGTGAGACTGAGACGTCTGGCCACTATAAATCAGCCCCTGTTATGAATTATTCAGTACATCTTTACCCCAAGGAGATGGAGAGGAGAAATAAGGGGAAAAGGACACAGTATGACTACCAGCAAAGTGAGAAAGATGAGAAAGTTGAGGGAAAGAGAAACGGCAATAGGTTAAAGATTACAAGGCAAAGAAATGCTGGAGGCTAGAAGACAATGAAGGAAAGGTGAGTAAAGACATTGGGAAGTGTTTGGTCTTATCAGCAAAGGCAAAAGTTTTCTCCATTTCATTTTGAAGCAGAATAGCCCTTATTGTCTCTTCATTTTATCTCTTAGCCATGGAAGCAATAGTTATTTTTACTGTAGTAAAATGACTCTTATTGACCCGAAGCTCCACAATAAGATTGACATAGTGAGCTCAATGAAAAAAATAAATATATAAAAATAATCTGGTGCCACAGAACACTTGCCAGTTATAGGTAATACTAGAAAATATAAGTTGGAAAATCAGCCTTGAAAATATCATGCAAATCGAACGTGCTTATAATGCAAGCTTGACTTCCTGTATCCAGTAGGTGGTGCTCTGAGTCTGACTCAGTTTATAGAAATAGATGTCTTCAGGGTGGGAGTCTGATCAAGTGTGGTGAATTTTGGGCTGATTGTACAATATATGCTAAAATTACGAGGACTCCCTGTTTTATGGTGAAACTTTGAAAACTTACTTCAGTGCCATGCCCAGCAGGTATAATGGATGGTAAAGATTTAGATTCTGCTTTAAAGATGATACTGAATGAATCCGGGGTCATTTGGAATAAAACTGTAGGAGGAGTTTCTAAAAAGTATATGACTTAGAAATTAGTAAATTGAAAGTTCAAATTAATACTGATTGATTGTTGAATACCATTTCTGAATAATTTCAGGTGTGTGCAAAATCTGGTAATCCACCTTTTGCACCATGGGCAACTATCATGCCTTTGCTGTAGGCTATACCACTACTTGATGCGTTCTTAGCAAGATGCACTTAAGATGGGGTATTTTGACCAAATAGCATGAGCCACTACATTCAATACATCAACTGGAACTGTGGGGACAAATGGTAAATCGAGGCTAGATTTACCATAGGATGGTGAGTTTACGTGAAAAGCAATCATCAGTGGATTTTTTGAAGCCAAAATCAAAGGTATGTTCTTAAAACAACTTGTGTGTTTTACAATCTGCTTAAAGAAACTAAGTTTGGCCTCAACACGCATTGAGTGTGACTAGAGGGTCAAAACAAGCTTATCATCTGAGGGCAGTGCTCACGATCTAACCCTAACCCATATCGTGTTTGGGTAGAAGACTGAAACCAAGGAACTTGATACTTGGTACTTTTGCCTGCATGTCTTTTAAATCCATCAACATAAGCCATGCTGGCTCATTTTCTGGCACCAAACAACCAATTAATAATGGGAGAAATCTCAGCAAACTCCAATTTTCATGGTCATTGCCTCCAATAGCTTTTTCGACCCAAGAAACTCTGTGGTACAACATGCGTTTTCTTTGTCTGACCATTTATAGGGAAAAGCCAATATAAGTGTATTTAGCTCATCAAACAACTTCTTTGATATCATTGATGCCAAGCAGTAACCCAGCTCAAAAAACAACAACAAAAAGAAGATAAAGATGAGTGAGAGCCAGGTGGCAAGTTGCCTAGTACCCATTAAACCCCACAAAACCTGTGTTTCTTCCTAGAAGTGCCCAAAGGATTGCAGATCTCGAAATCATCCACATACAAATGTAGAGATATTCGTAATTCCCCAGCATTCAAAAAGTTGTTCATTTTAAAATGTAAACTATCTTGTGAGGATTTGAACTCAAAAGAAGGGTCAAGTTCAATGTCCTGCTGTCCTACTCTATAATTTTTACTGATCTTATCAAGAATGACATTCCAATTTAATATTTGCTGCAAGGATTTTAAGAGTGGGACATACTGATGGTGGGTTTCTTTTTAGGATCAAGTATAAGTGTTTGGTTCCACAACACTAAATTTTTCCTGATAAATTGTTTATGCTGATACAAAGTGCTTAGCGGGCCACCTTTTTCAGTTGCTCTATGAATTGGATTACATGAGCAAACTGCTGTGGTGATTACATTGACTACAGAGTCTTCAACTTGAAGGTTGTGGTGCTTAAGAATATCACTTATCAAACCTCCAGATAGTGGAACTGATGCAGAACTTATCAAGTAGTGAAGTTCTTTTAAAGAATTGTCAATAGCTGTACCTGGCACATGCACTAAATATTCCAACTTCAACAAGGCTGAAGCAAGCTGCTGCTCAATTATGTACTTATTACTGCTATTACTAAATAATTAGTGCCTTGGGCTGACCTGTCCAATTTAGGGATGTACCAGAAATTTTAAGTGCATATGCCATTAAAAGCAATAATGCTTTAAAAAAAAAAAAAAACATTAAAAAAGGGAAACATTTTTATACTTAGTGTTATTCATCTATATTTTTTATTTATCTTGAATATGTTCTGTTGGATATGTCTATGAATATTCTCATTCATCCAGGTCAGTGTTCTCTCTCTCAAAATTGATTTGTGGGAAACTGGACTTATATTTGTCTATGAAGATGTTTTGCCTCTTATCCAAGGGAGCTTCAACAGTTCATGCTTGTTGATCTACTAGTCCACACTAGTCTGACCAAGACAGTGGAGAAAGACCCAGGTATTTAACTGTGGGTGTGTTCACCAAAGTACCTGTAAAAGTACTGATTTCACTTGATCATGGTTGTGGTCTCACGTGAACAACAGTTGTTAGGGGTCATGTGCCTCTATTGGTATCACATATGAACGGCAGTCATTAGGGTCAGATGTACCTCCGGTGAACAATGATTGTTGAGAGTCATCTGAGGTTAAGTTGTTAATTCTTCTGGGTGCAGATGAAAGGGTGACATTGTAAATGGGAGATAGGTGGCGTCGCAGACCCCCTCCCCTGTTAAGGGATGGCTTTTCTACTTTTACATAGGTTACATAGGTTTCTTTTACTCCTCTTTCAAACCATCAGATAACAGAAACCTAAACCCAACATAGAAACTCAAACCCTGACAGCCAGAGATTATACAGCCATGTATAAGTCTTTCAATGCATTCCTACTAAAGAAGAAAAACAAACATGATTTTTTTTCACTGAACCTTTAGATTTTATTCATACTGGGAATTCCAGTTTCACAGAGTATGCAGTAGCCTTGGACTCAAAACATGTTAAAACTAAGCTCCAAATTGGTGTTGTTTCCAGAGCTCTCAGCGTCAACTTCAAATTCCAGCCTCTTGACATTTGCTGACAAGCTTGACTTTTTCTCCATTTGTCAGTTTCTCAATATTTCATCTTCTTTCAAACCCTTTTTTGTGAGCACTCTTTTTCTTTTCCTTCCTCCCCCTCTCCTCTTTCACACTACTTTTTTATATCTTTCTCTTTTGCCACTCTTAGCCAGGGTTGCTATAGTGATGTGAGTTTTTTTTTAATGTATCTCGGTAGCTTCTTCCAATGTTCTATGTTTCCATTCCTCTGACTGTTTTTTCTTTTGTCTTTTGCGTCTGAATGGCTGTTTTTCTACTCAGAGGTTATAGCCATTGATTTGTCTCTGAGAGCTGAGGTGCTTTGCAAAGATCTTTGTTAAAAAACCATGTTTCTCTCTGAAGCAGCCTACAATTGGGTGTGGTTGAGTGTAGAAAGGACAGGTATAATTTTGTTCTTTCCTTAATGTGGTCATCGTTATCAAATCAGTTTCATTCTGCTCCTTGTCTCCACCTCTTCACTGCTGTCTGCTCTTCCTGTTTTGTCTTTTCTGTCTAGCTGTATTACCATATTACCAGCTTTCTCTCTGCATGCAGTGAAATTCAACAATGTATATACAGAATAGTTTTCATTCAGCAAAGTGTGTGAGGCTATACACTTTTGTGGCCACATCATGATGTCACATAGGGAAACGGGGAGGGAGGCACTGAGGGAGAAGGAGAGAGTACAAATTAAGAGAATTAATTTGTTCAGGAAAAGTGGGAAACCCCATCTGGAGGTAGATGATGGAAACAAGGCTTGGAACAAAGAAGCTAAAACGAAATCAACAGTCCTGAGTCATAAGACATAAAATTAAGATGACACTTGTTTTTCACCCTTTGGGAGATTTGTGGACTAGCAGCAGCACAATTCATTTTACAGCCTAGAAACAGGTGTCAAATAATACAACATCAAAAACAGGGGATGAAGTAGGCAATAAAATACAATTTAATCAGTTTGATAGACAGGAAATGAATATGAAGCCTTACACGCTTGGGTTTATTAATGCATATTTGACACACAGACATAATATATTGTATATTGAGCTCATGTACTAAAAAATTCTTTAGTTTCTCTCATCTAGGTTGGTGTAAATATTGTGACTAGTAATGTGTCGGTTGCGAAAGATATGGCTCTTTGAAATGAATGACAGGAATCGGATCCTGCCTGGCTCAGACTGGATTCTTTTTTTTTCTGTTCAAGCCGCATGTGATTGGTCAGCTACATGAGCACTGGGCAGCAGCTACTCACAGCACAGAGAGAGAACGGTCATGAGCACACCCACACATAGACGGTCGAAACCAGTGGGAATTGAAAATGGGTGGTAGGAAAAGAAGCAAAATTTTGATACATTTCAGTTTCATTGATCAAGCAAAGGCAGAATGAGTGACTAAGGCTTCAGTCCACCCACGCCTTGCACATGCAATAACATGGAGACTGTGTATTGTGTCCACATCCATCCCCTCTGAGTGAATCTTCTGAAAAACAGCAAATAATTACAGAGAGAAGGAACAGAAGCAGCCGCTCAAAGCTGAGACACTTGGCCTTTCTCAATGCCACTCTTCTCTAAAGACTAGCTGATACCTGTTTTTCTTTTTGCTTTACACATTTTTATTTATTGTTATTTTGTTATTGTTATTGTTTTTATTTTTGTTCTTTTTGTATTTATTGTTGGTTCACACTAAATAGTTAAAAGTTGAAGCCAGGCTTCCTACTAGACTTGATAGATGATATCACATGATCTCAATCTTTGCTTCTCTCCACTAGCTCCCTGTTGATTTAAGAATTGATCTTAAGATTTTACTGAGTTTGCATGTGCTGCCGATGCCGGTGTGGGTTTCCCCTGGATTATCTGGTTTCCTCCCACAGTCTAAAGACATGCATGTGTAGGTTTATTGGGGACTCGGAGGGAGGAGTTTGAGTGTGAATGGTTATTCGTTTTTGTCTATTTCTATAGTCTGGCCCTGCAATACACTCGTGACCTGTCCAGGGTGTACCCTGCCCTCACCCAGAACATTGGCTAGGATTGGCTCCAAAACATTCCATGACACTTATACTGTAAATAAGCAGTAGAGAATCAGTGAGAGTGAACGTGACACCACATTGCACATTCCACATTGCTACCTTCCTTGCTACACAGTCTGTTAGGCTGTTGTGACCTTAAAAAGGGGAGATCCCACCTCTCTTAAAAAATATAAACCTATTTCCAAGTTGTGCATTTTGTCTAAGGTCCTTGAAAGACGTGAATGAACAGTTAGAAGACTTAAATACAAATAAAATTCTCTCTCCATATCATTCTGGATTCAGGAAACAACACAGCACCATTATAGCTTCCTTCAAGTCATAAATTACATATTAGAGTCACTGGATTATAAAAACTTTTTTACAGCTCTCTTTGTTGACCTTTCCAAGGCTTTTGACACAGTGGACCATCGCATCTTTGGAAAAATGTCTGTCAGACATTGGGTTGTCCAAACAAGCTGTTGGTTGGTCTGCAAATTATCTGGCCGGCAGGCATCAATGTGTCTACTATGATGGCTGTTCTTCCAGTATTTTAAATGCCTCTTCTGGTGTTCCTCAGTGCTCGGTCTTGGGTCCAATTTTATTTAGTATCTATGTATGTTCCCAATGCCATATTTAATTTTTATGCCGATGATACGGATTTATATTGCTGTGCATCAACTCTAAAGCAGGCCTTTGGATATTTGCAGACTGCTTGAAATCTTTTGGAATCCCAACTGATCAACCTGAAACTTGTTTTAAATGTGCCTAAAACTTATGTTGTTCTCCAAAGGAAGGAAGGTCAGTGATAATTCACCCAGCATATTTTCCTTGCAGGGAAACCAGATCGAATTGGACATTGTGAGTATTTGGGCATTTTAATTTATGACCATCTTTTAAAACCCACATTTAGAGCCTTATCAAAAAGCTGAAAATCAAGCTGGGTTTCAGGAAGAAATCATGTTTCTCCTTTGCTACAAAGAAAAAATTTGTTGCTGTTACCTTCCTCCCTGTGCTTGACTACGGTGATCTGTTGTATATGCACGCCCCTGTACATTGCCTACAATCCCTTGATACTGTGTACCATGGTGCCTTGAGGTTTGTTACAGGCTGCAAAGCTCTCACACATCACTGCTCCTTATATGCCTGAGTTGAGTGGCCGTCCTTAGGCTCACTCACTGGCATTTTTTCATTTATAAGGCCACTCTGGGTTTTACTCCCCACATACCTGTGTGGCTATATTATCAGGTCCCATAGCAACTACAGTCTTTGTTCCGACTACACATATCAGTTAACTGTTTCCAAAGTCCGCACTGTACTTGGTAAACAGTACTTTTATGTAAACAGGCTTTTATGTATCAGGCTCCCTCATTCAGGAACCTTCTCCAGAGCAGTCTCAAACAGTAGGACCTTATTGCGGTCACATTTTTTAAAAAACTCTTGAGAGATCTGGAAGCTGACTCTTATCATATTTGTACTTGTTTTTCATGATGTTATGATCCTGTATTGTCCATGCCTATTTTACTATGTTGACTGTTTTGTTTGTATTTTACTGTACATGTTGTTATCGTCCCTGTTTTGATACATTTTCTGTCTTGTAACTTTAACTTATCCTGCTGCTATCTTGGCCAGGCTTCCCCTGAAATAGAGGTCCTTGTATCTCAGCAGGACCGACCTGGTTAAATAAAGGATAATACATAAACAAATAAATAAATAAATATGAGTGACCCCGCTGCCTTAGATCCATTGGTGGGGCCCTTCTGGCTGCTCCAAAGCCAGCATTGAAATCTAGTTGTGCCATTGGGGCTCCTTGGCTTTGGAATGACCTCCAAAGAATGAACAGCTCAATTAAATAAAAGATCTCTTTAAAGAGGCCAGTTGGTACTGGGTCTAATAGACAGGTTGACGGTCTGGATGATGAAACTATAGAAGCTAGCTCTGAGAGATTCAGAGGTGAGAATGATTCCAGATGTAAAAAAGGCGCCGCAGCTGATTCAGCAGTTGCCGTCTTCAGAAGGGGATTCTTATCTAACGTAGGCAAGAGCTGATAAATTCTTTCTCTGATCATGCTTCAACCTACTGCCTACGCTTCTCCCTCGTCTCCAAGCTTCCTGTCCTTATTTGTATCTCTAGCAATGGGAATTCCTCTTTTCTGACTTTGATGCCATCTCAGCATTTTGTCAAGGCCTTACATACCATTGCTTGAGGGCTGGCAAACCAGGCTTTAGATCTGTTTCCACCACCCCCCTTCTTCTCCTCCCCGGGTCTTCATAGTTTGGCCTTATCATCGTGCCTGTATGTTGGCTCTTCACACATCTATGTTCATGTGACTCTCTTATCTCCCCCATAAATCCTCCTCTGACACACTTGTAGCCTCACTGCTTCTTCTCTACTGTGAGTGTGTATGATTTCTCTGTTTCAGAGTCTATCACAGTGGAACCCATTTATATTTGCTTTTTGTGGTCAAAATAGTAGTTTGTGCTCTTTTAGTAATTGAAATTGTAATTTTTGTGCTCTTCAGTGTCTATTACAATTTTATATGCATTTCATGTATTCTTTATTATTCAGCCTACTATATTATGTAATGCATGTGTTCTTCAGTATTCAGCATAGTATTGCTCACAGTTCTTTCCCAAAATTTCCTTCAACAATCCCATCTCACATAGGAGTGAAAAGGAACCTTTAAACTTGACATAAATAGTTATTTGATTTATATCGTGATATATTGACTATCGATATTGACTGATATGAAATATAGTGATAGTATAGATTTCGTTCCATATCACCCAGCCCTATTATATTCTTATACAACAGCAACCCAGCTACTTGTCTGGTTTGGGTTGGGCTGATTAAGTTAAATTACAAGAAAACGTATCTTCTCACTGACCTTGAGAGGACTGTTGCCACATAGTCATTGTTTTGTTTTTCAGCGAGCTGTCTGAAAATAATGACTCTGCACAAAAAGTGTATTCTATTCAGCATCAAATTGTGTCCTGAGCTTAAAGTTCTATTTTTGTACTTCAATTGGAGTTAGCATGCTTATTGCTAATCCTGGTCAGACTGTCCTGTCACTTTTGACCGTGCCACTTTATTACTCATACTGCCCTTAAGTAGCTGGTCAGAGGCTGTGTTCAATATTTTTTAAAACATAATGATGGCCAATAGCAAAAGCGCTTATGTTGATGCTTCATAACTTTGAGACATTACAGGCTAAAGCTCTGTAATATCTATGTGTCCATTTATGTGTCTCATGGATTTTGTGTGAGAAAACACCATCATTTCCGGAAACTCAACACAACCCAGCTGTCACACCAAAAAATTGTGTGTGACTAGATATGAGTGAATATGGAGTCAGTTCTGTTTTTTGCCTCTATATGCATGAAGAAGTATATTTTATGGTGTGTTTGCTGTCTTAATAGGAGTCTGTGTTGTATGTGGGCCTTGTCTTTACAACCTTGGTGTGTGGTGCAATAGCTTCTGCTGGAGTGTAACAATAAGAGCTGATTCATGTCAGCATTCCTCAGGTGCTCATAAAATATACTTACTTCAAACGAGGATGCTAAGCCTCTTCTTCTTCACCTTCTAATTGTTCTTTCCTTCCCTTCTCTAAGGCCCACTTTGCATAGATGCACACAAACGATCTGTTCAAATCATACACTGATATCATGACATTTCTCCAAGCCTAGAGCATTCCTGGCATCAGTGAGACTGTGTCCTTGTTTGTGTTTTGCTTTGTGTGCTTTGACACACAAATTTCAAGCCAATCTAAGATCCAAACATGATATTTAAAAGTTGGAAAAAAGAGGGTTGATAGTCCAAAATAAGAGTCATAATGAGTTTCTGGCTATGGTGCAAAGATAATAAGACACTTTGATGTTTCCATGGCTGGAAGGCAGAACAAATCACAAAGAATCTAATCAGACTCAATTTAGCTTCATGGACTGACACACTTGGGTAAGATTGCTCTGCTCTGTTGTCGGGAGACTCCTGTTGTGGAATTGGCGTTAGCCTCATGACCCGTTAGAAACAGCTTTTTAAATCACATAAATCAGAGGGATTATGACTTTCTGTAGTAATATTCAATCAAATCCCATTAAATATGTCCTACACTGTTTTGAAACTTTAGACACATGTCATGCATATGGTGTAGGTGTGGTGTAGTTTGACTGAATATAATAAATCAAATCAAATCAAATCAGATTTATTTATATAACAGCAAATCATAACAAAGTTACATCAAGGCCCCTTTACATATGAAGGAGTTCTAGACCAAACTCTTTGTATTATTTAAAGAGACCAATAAACCTTCCTTCAAGAAGCAGAAAGCTCGGGCAGAACTAGGCTCGGGGGGGGTGGGGGGCATCTGCCTTGGCTTTTTGGGTAGAGAATATCTATATAAAGTGTATAATATAAAAGTATATAATATAAAATGTGCATGTTACCCAAGCAAGTAGAGTATAAGAATTGCCCCAACCTGTTAACTTTGTACATTTTTGGATAATTTTGCATAATCTGACAAATTTTCCATGTACCGATCTCGATATATAGGGGGTGACATCGCTATTTAAGATTGCACTCAAAAAAATGATTGTACCAAAAATTTTGACTTTCAGTATTTCAATTACATTAAGTTTTTCCATGTAATTTTATTAGGCAAGTTCAATGTGAAGGTCCCATTTAATTAATTTTTTTTTTCCATGTTGAGTCGGTATGGATAAGTTAAGTAAAGTTAATGCAAACATATACATAAGTTTTATGTGTTTATTTACTTAAAGGTAATGTGAACTTTCACATATACCCTATGTATAAGTATATATACAATAGTAATGCATTTCAAATATCTCCTGTTAAAATCATAAAGCAACACAGCGTAGATCTGACAACTTTATTGGCAGTAACTTTTAAATGTGTCTGCATCACTGTATACCTGTGGTGTTGGCACTTGAACCATTTAAAAGACATGCCACAACCAGCCCAGCACACATAAACTACTCAATTCAATCAACATGTGTCTACCTCAACACAAGGACAAATAAATGAAGGATCGCTAACAAATCATGAATGCCATTCAGACTCTGACTCACTTGTAAATTCAAACATGACATAAATAATAATAATAATCAGGTCACAATTGTACAAGAGTATTAGGGCCACATTTTTTTTTTACTTCGAGAAGAAAGTTGTTATTAATGAGAATAAAGTCATAATATAATCTATTGTTTTAGAGGAGGACTGCTTTGCTGGAGCGGGACATGGCTGGAACTGGTCGACTACAGGGCTATCGGTGGATGCATCAGTGGGACATTCGACAATGGTCGAACCCATAGATCACTGCAGTTACCATGGTGACAACATGCTGACGCACGCCAACTGTCCTCTTATGTGATCCAGTCAGATAAAGTTTACTTGATCAGTTTACTTTACATTTGTGCAGACCATATTTACATAGTGTTTAATTATTCTTATTAAATTAACTTTTAGTTTTATACATTTCAGTTATAGTTGAAAATATTGCTTTATGTTTATTAGCGCCAAGAGTCATGGAAGTTAAGTGTGGAAGTGAAGAGACTGTGAACACATTGTCCAAACAGCATTCAAATAATACAAAAGGATGAATGACAAAATCACACTTTTGTCATAGCTGGATTTCAATAAAATGAATGGGGGACATGAAATTTTTTTTTTTTTAAACTTTTGGGAAAAGTTAATATTTTGTTGTTGAAATCTGTTGCTGCTGTAAGATGATAGTCCTGATATGATGCTGTTGCTGGTCAGCCAAAATATTAATGAATTTAATCCTTGTGGGGTTTAAATTTAAGGATATTTTGACACCTACCATGGCGAAGTTTTCAGTTTTGTTAGCTGTAGACTAGCCCAACCAAAAAGATAGCAAAATCTTTCACTGTTGAAGGCAAAAGTCTACTTTTGGCATTTTGGTATTTTATTGCTTCAGTTAACTGTTCCTGTGGCTTGCTTCTGTTGCTGTGCTTCCTATTATCTTTATGTACATGAAAACTTGTGTTGTGTGGCCCTGTGCGGTATAGCAACAGTAATATTCCATCTTTACTGTAATTTTCAGAAATGTTATGAAACACATGGAGTGTGATATTGAGAGTCAGTGTTGCAGTCTTGGCTGTTGTTGCATCCTGTGCCTTGGCACGCTTCTTGCTTGACTCGTACAGTAGGGATGGGCTGTGTTTGTTTCAATGGAGGGGAAGTTTAAAAGGAGGAGCTGCGAGATTGAAGGCTCACTTCATAAAGCTTATTCTACCTTCCAGTCTGCCCATGGGATCACGCAGGTCTGAATGAAGTAAAACTAGGCAGACCTACAGAGATGAGCTTCTCCATGAAGAAATACAGTGATTCGGAGTATGAAGGGAGTGATCATCCACTGTTAGGTTTCCAAAGGAATCTTTATTCATTGTTACTTATGACTGCTTGTAATCATAAATTCATACATCCACTGATCTTTTATCCATTTCTGGGCTAGAGCCAATCCCAGCTCAGATTGAACAAGGGCGGGGTACACCCTGGACAGGTCAGCAGCCCATTGCAAGGCAAACATACAGAGACAGACAAAGACGAACAGCTACTCAAATTCAGACAATTTAGGGTCACCAATTGACCTAAACATACATGTCTTTGCATGGTGGGACAAAACATGCAAACTCCAGACAGAAAAACCTGGAAACTCAACCTGCAACATTCTTGTTGTGAGTCAACTATGCCACTATGACCACTATGCACTATGCAGGTCATTCATTAAAGCAACTATCAGACTATATAACACCACTCTGTAGCTGCAATTAAATCTGCACTCTGGATTTAGATTATATTTTCTTGCAAAGTTTTTCTTCTCATCACTTTATCATTATCACTGCCACTTTATATTTTTCTCGTACTTATATTTGTTGTTTCTATTCTTGTATTTTTTTCTATACCTGTGGTTGCTGCTGTTATGACGAATTTCCCATATGTGGGATCTTATCTTATGCCACCATGGTAAACATAAATGATTTCTTTTTTATTTTAGTATTTAGTGGTCTATAAAAATATGAAACCTTTATATCGATATAATTTTCCACAGCTGCTTTACAGTTAAACTACAACAACAATATCTAAAGGTTTGATCCTCTTCCACACCTTTCCAGAACATGAGGAGCTTTCCTTAGGAGTAGAACTCATTTCTTCGCACTCATCTCCCTGTAGGTTCAAAAGTAACTGTGTATTCACTGCCTAGCAAACTGTGGGGCATGCCCCACAGGTGGAGAATAGAGACAAGACAGATGGGGTGAAACAAAGGGAGAAAAAATTTGCATTGTTGCCCCACAATAAGAAGGTTGCAGGTTCAGTTCTATTTCTGTGCACCAGTTTGCATGTTCTCCCAGTGCCTGTGTGGGTTTCCTTTGGGTACTCCGGCTTCCTCCCACCATCCAAAGACTTGCATGTTTGGGTTAGCTGGTGACTAAATTGTCTGCAGTTCTGAGTGTGAGTGTAAGTGGTTGTTTGTCTCTGTGCGTTGGCCCTGCAATGAACTAGCAATGTGTCTAGGGTGCACCCTGCCCTCGCCCAGTGGGGTTGGCTAGACCAAACCTCGACCCAAAAATGGATAAGCGGTTGAAGATCTAAGAATGAATAAATGATATTTTATAGCTATTTTGTAGGGAGTATATAGTGAGTCAAGACCGATAATGTCTTTAGTTAGTATTTAGTATTTTCCACTTAAAGCAATATACTTTGAACTCTATCCCTTTAGCTAAAATTAAAACATAATTTCCAAAAATCTAATTTAAGTAATTACTTTAACTTCCATAAATCTTGAGAGTTTAATATGTCTTTCATTTAAGTGAAATATAAATGTAAATGTAGCTGCATTTTATTGTAGTGAGACACTCTGCCTCGCTGTCTCTTCATTGCCGCTTGAACCTTTTTTATATTTTCAGAGCCCACATTGCAGCATCTGTCCCGGTTCTAGTGATCAAAGTCAAAGTCTTCAGCTGAGTTGCATTCATGTCCCTGCATGGATCAACTGCAGACAGACACTGTCATCTTCTGATCCTCCCACCTGTTCCATTGTCTGTCTGGCTTTGTAGCTCAAGTCCCTTTGTCAGGAAATTTACATTTCTGAAATCTTTTCCACATTGATCTCCTCACAATTTCTTCTTGCCATTTTTCCAGCTGTTTTTAGACTGTCAGCTGGGTAAACACAGTTTATCTTGATCTTTTGACGTCAAAAAGTCATTCCACAACCTCTAGCATTTGCCTCTGAAGTCACAGGTCACTATTTCTAGTTCAATACTCTTAGACCTTTGAGAAGAGACCAATGAGTTGTAGCCGGATGGGAACAGCCCTCCCCATGCAAACAAACAAACAAACAAAAAACAGACTTGTTCGTGGCAAAGAACTACAATCAAATAAATGTTTGAAAGGTGAATGCTTGCTCAGGTCAGCCCTGCCAAGATGACTGGAGGGATAACATTTCAGAGGTTGGCTTTATTTATGGCCACATCCACATACACACAATCTATAGTAGTTACTTGTCTGTTCTTCAAGAAGACTGATTTCATATTGATGCTTTGGTAAATAACTGATGATATTTGAAGTGGTTGACTTGTGTCTTTATTGCTGATGATCTTCCATTAATTGCTGGGGTCACTGCTCGAAATCACACCTTCCCCCTTTTTGTTACTGGGCTCCTTGTTAGTTTAGCGAAGGCCCCTTCTGAGACTATAGAGACCTGATTGGCCCCTTTTCCCTGGTTCCTGGTGGCGCCCTGTATTTAATTTGTATTGAACTGAATTTGTCTGGCTAATCATAGCTCTCTCTTTGTGAGCACAGAATTCCTGGCTTCTTTGGTGAGTTGTAACACGACAAAAGCTAACTGCGGTACCACGCTGGGCATAGAGTTGAAAGGAGAGTACGGATGATGAACAGTGTAAAGTAAACTTGTTGAAAATTATTAAGCAGTCACAAATGGTTATGGTGTGTTCTGTTGTGCCTCATATCTTGTGATCTTGTGATCACAACAGCCTCAATTTCAGCACTTTACTTCCAGACAGACACACACTGTCCAGAACTGAGAGGCTCCGTAGCAGCCCAGATAACAAACACACGCACAGTTTCATATCTGCCTATGTGTTAATTGGTATACATGCATATATATTTACATAAGTAAAATAATTTTTGTACATGCAGTGTTTCCTATGGGATTTTTTTCAGCACAGGCGGTAGGCTCTCTGCAGGGGTGTGGTCAAATCAAATCAAATCAAATCAGATTTATTTGTATAGCGCCAAATCATAACAAAGTTACATCAAGGCACTTTACATATAGAGCAGGTCTAGACCAAACTCTTTATAAATTTATTTAAAGAGACCCAACAGATCCCCCGATGAGCAAGCACTTGGCAACAGTGGCAAGGAAAAACTTCCTTTAAGAGGCAGAAACCTCGAGCAGAACCAGGCTCAGGGGGGGCGGCCATCTGCCTCGACCGGTTGGGTTGAGAGAGAGAGGGAGAGAGAGAGAGAGAGAGAGAGAGACAGGCAGGCAGGCATTGGAGGGGGGGGGGGGGTGTAGGCAGGAACATGTTGTTGCATGAAGTTCATGGAGTTGAACTGTAATACAGAATTCATGCTATATGGGACCAGCAGGTGTTGCAGGAACATGGGATGGAGATGAGTCACCACCTGCAGGATGAGGACAGGGAGAGAGAGGAGAGGAACTGGGAGAGACAGAGACTTTGGCAGAACATGGTTAGTAAATGCAGTATAAATGCTTAGAACTGGGTGAAACTGTTTTTTTTTTTAAGAAGGATGGTTTTTATCAGCGCATGCAAGGAGGGAGTTAGAGAGAAAGAGGGAGAGAGGGTGACAGGGAGAGACAGAGAGCGAGAGCGAGAGAGAGAGAGAGAGAGAGAGAGAGAGAGAGAGAGAGAGAGAGAGAGAAGCTCAGTCCTTCCCCCAGCAGCCTAGGCCTATAGCAGCATACCTAAAGAGTAGAGGACTTTTTAACTGTACGCTCTGTCATACAGGAAAGTTTTAAGCCTGGTCTTGAAAGTTACTAAAGAGTCCGCCCCCCGGACCGATGCTGGGAGTTGGTTCCATAGAAGAGGAGCCTGATAACTGAACGATCTGCCTCCAGATTTACTCTTGGAGACTCTAGGAACCACAAGTAAACCTCCATCTAGAGAGCGGAGTGGCCTGCTAGGACAGTAAGGAACTATGAGCTCTCTGAGATACGATGGAGCTTGGCCATTAAGAGCTTTATACGTTAAAAGAAGGATTTTGAATTCTACTCTATATTTTACTGGCAGCCAATGAAGAGCAGCTAACACGGGAGAGATGTGATCTCTTTTCCTAGTTCCTGTTAATATTCGTGCAGCAGCGTTCTGAATTAACTGAAGGCCTTTTAGAGATTTGTTTGGACATGCAGATAGTAATGAGTTACAGTAGTCCAGCCTAGAAGTTACAAATGCATGGACTAGTTTTTCTGCATCATCCTGAGAGAGGATGTTTCTGATTTTCCTAATGTTTCTCAGGTGGAAGAAAGCTGCCCGACTAACTTGTTTTATGTGAGGGACAAAGGACATGTCCTGGTCAAAAATTACTCCAAGGTTTCTTACAGTGGAGCTGGAGGCCAAAGTAATGCCGTCCAAACTGATGAGATGATTAGATAGTATTTTTCTGAGGTGCTTAGGACCGAGTACAATAACTTCTGTTTTGTCAGAGTTGAGAAGTAAAAAATTTCCAGTCATCCAGACTTTTATGTCTTCAAGACATGCCTGCAGTCTGACTATCTGACTGACTTCATTTGGCTTCATTGATAGGTACAGCTGAGTATCGTCTGCGTAGCAGTGGAAATTGATGCTGTGTTTCCTGATAATGTTGCCTAGAGGAAGCAGATAAAGCGTAAAGAGGATTGGTCCAAGTACCGAACCCTGCGGGACTCCATGACTGACTACAGTACATGAGGAGGAGCTGTTGTTTACATGAACAAACTGATGTCTATCTGATAAGTAGGATTTGAACCACTTTAGTGCAGTTCCTTTAATTCCAATTTCATGTTCCAGTCTCTGTAGTAAAATATTATGATCTATGGTGTCGAATGCAGCACTAAGATCTAGAAGGAGAAGTATGGAGGCTGATCCATTGTCTGAGGCCATTAGAATGTCATTGGAGACTTTAACCAGCGCTGTTTCTGTGCTATGATGGGCTCTAAATCCTGACTGAAACTCTTCAAACAAACTGTTCCCATCCAGATGCTCGTGTAGTTGTTTTGCTACAGCTTTCTCAATGATTTTAGAAATAAATGGAAGGTTCGATATGGGTCTATAGTTTGCCAAAACATCTGGATCAAGATTAGGCTTTTTAAGCTGGGGTTTGATGACCGCAGTCTTAAGTGCCTGAGGTACATAACCCAGAAATAAAGTCAGATTAACCAAATCTAGAATAAACGGCTCAATTACATAAAAGATCTCTTTAAAGAGGCTAGTTGGTACTGGGTCTAATAGACAGGTTGACGGTCTGGATGATGAAACTATAGAAGCTAGCTCTGAGAGATTTAGAGGTGAGAATGATTCCAGATGTAAAAGAGGCGCCGCAGCTGATTCAGCAGTTGCCGTCTTCAGAAGGGGATTTTTATCTAACGTAGGCAAGAGCTGATAAATTCTTTCTCTGATCGTGAGAATTTTGTCTGAAAAAAAAACTAATAAAATCATTACTGCTTAGAGCTAAGGGGATCACTGGTTCAACTGAGCTATGGCTCTCTGTCAGCCTGGCTACAGTGCTGAAGAGAAACCTGGGGTTGTTCTTGTTTTCTTCTATGAGTGCTGAGTAATATGAACTTCTAGCACTGCGGAGAGCTTTTTTATACGTTTTTAGGCTGTCTTTCCAGGCTCTGTGAGACTCTTCTGACTTACTGGAACGCCAGTTTCTTTCTAATTTCCTTGATGTCTGCTTCAAGGTACGGATTTGGTAATTGTACCAGGGAGCCATCCTCCTCAGATTGAATACTTTCTTTTTGAGAGGGGCAGCATTATCAAGATTCGAACGCAGTGTGGCCATAGTGCTAGTCACAAGGTCATCAACCTGCGTATGGGAGAAATCCTCATTTAAATTTAGATTTAGATATGGCATTGTTGGGAATGATGACCAAATGTTCTCTTTAAATTTAGCCACAGCAGCTTCAGATAAACATCTTCTATAGCTGAATTTATTCCTCAATGCTGTGGAGCCCATTAAAGTAAACTCAAATGTAATAAGGTAATGGTCAGACAGGAGAGAATTTTGGGGAAGAATTGTTAGCTTGTCAATTTCAATGCCATAAGTTAGAACAAGATCAAGGATATGATTGTAAAAGTGAGTGGGTTCATTCACGTGCTGGGAAAAGCCAATTGAGTCTAGTAGGGAAAGAAACCCAGAACTAAGGCTGTCGCTTTCTACATCAACATGTATATTGAAATCTCCCAGAATAATGATTTTATCTGTACTAAGTACTAACTCTGATATAAACTCAGAAAACTCTGATAGGAATTCTGAGTACGGACCAGGTGGACGGTATACTGTAACTAACAGAACTGGTTTTTCACCTTTCCAGTCCGAGTGGGAGAGACTAAGAGTGAGGCTTTCAAAAGACCTGCAGCCAGATTTTGGTCTGGGGTTGATTAATAGGCTTGACTGAAATATTGCAGCCACCCCACCTCCTCGACCTGTGGTACGAGGGATATGAAAGTTAACATGAGTTGGGGGTGTAGCTTCATTAATGCTAACATACTCCTGCTGCAGCCACGTTTCAGTTATACAAAATAAATCAATATGGTGATCAGCTATGAGATCATTTACTAGTAGAGATTTTGATGATAATGATCGAATGTTCAACAGTCCACATTTGATCGCAGTGTTATTTGAGACTAAGTTTGTGGCTGTTTTAATTACAGTTAGGTTTTTGTTTTTAGCTCCTCTTTTGTTTAATTTGAGTTTATTAACTTTTCTAAATTTAGGTGGTCGGGGGACAGACACGGTTTCTATAGACCTAAACATAGACAGAGACTCTATTCTATTCTCGGCAGATGACCGCTCTGACTGAGGCGCAGAGGAGCGTGTTAAACTGCGGCTCTGCCTCCTGGTCTCGACCCGGGATTGTCAGGGTTTTGGATTTCTAATAAAATCGGCCATATTTCTAGAAATGAGAGCGGCCCCGTCCACGGTGGGATGGACACCATCTCTCCTAATTAGACCAGGTCTCCCCCAGAAAGACCTCCAGTTATCTATGCAGCCCACGTTGTTTTCGGGACACCACCTCGACAGCCAGCGGTTAAATGACGACATGCGGCTGTACATGTCATCACTGGTCCGATTGGGGAGGGGGCCGGAGAAAACTACAGTGTCCGACATCGTTTTAGCAAAAGTACACACCGATTCCACATTCATTTTTGTGACTTCCGACTGGCGAAGTCGGGTGTCGTTACTGCCGACGTGAATAACAATATTAGCATATTTACGTTTACCCTTAGCCAGCAGTTTCAGATAAGACTGGATGTCGCCTGCTCTGGCCCCCGGGATACACTTCACTATGGCCGCCGGTGTCACTAACTTCACGTTCCTCAGAATAGAATCACCAATCACTAGAGTCGGCTTTTCAGCGGGTGTGTCGCTGAGAGGGGAGAACCTGTTGGAAACGTGAACTGGTCGATGGTGAACCGGGGGCTGCTGCCTACGACTATGCCTCTTGTCTCGGACAGTCACCCAGCCGCCCTGACTAGATCCCGGCTGCTCGGGAGCCACTGGGGGGGAGGAAACTATCTTAGCTGCCGTATGAGCTCGTCTAGGTTGGTCCGCACCGGCTACAGAGGGGGGGCTAACTACACTAGCATAAGTTGGGCTAGCTAAAGTGCGGAGCCGGGATTCTAACTCATTAATCTTCGCCTCCATTTCTACCATCATCCTACATCTATGACAAGAGGTGCTATCATAAAAGGAGGCAGAAGAATAACTACACATGAGGCACAGAGAACAGGAGAGGAGAGGAGGAGGAGAAGGAGGAACAGAGAGTGGAGACAGAGAGCTAGAGGACATTGCTAATCGGGTAGTTTGATTAGCGGAGGAACAGAAACGGTTATAAACTTTGGAGAAAGGGGAGATATTGACTTCTAAAACCTAGTGTTGGTGTGAAAATAATTTTCTGCCTGATTACTCGAGTGAATTAGGAAATAATAGCAGAAGAACAGTGGAAACAACACAAGCACAATAGAGAGCACAACCGCCAGTGACCGGAAATGACGCAACACGCTTACCGCACGAAGGAAAGTGAAAGTGTGGTGGAGTAAACAAACAGCACTTGGCTGCAGATTTAACTTTCACAATGTATGTATTAGATGGCCAGTTGAAAATGGCTTTTTCCCTTACAACCACTACAACCTATACATCTCAGCCAGATACAATGTCAGATAAAGGCTGAATGTAAAAACTAAAAAAAAAAAGTCCTAATGATACATGACAACTGTCATCGTTTTCAGTTGTCTTTCTCTTCTTAGAGAAATATTTGAACAAGTTCATCTGAATATGCAGTCAACAGTTAATACATAATGACATGAAGTTATTAGCTTCATGCTATCAAAGTTAGCCTCACTGAGTTGGCTAATAAGTATACCTTTTCTCAGGTAATTTGCTGCCTTATTCCTCACAACAACCCTTCTCTGACTCTGACTTGGTGCCTGACGTGATGTCACTTTCAAGGCCGCACTCTCGTGAGTAATTAACTCCAACAGGATCCCCCAACCACCCCATTTCCTCCCTCCCCCCGCTGTTGCACTCATCATCACACAGCGCGTGCTGTGAAGGTGGAGAGATGTGGTGGTGGTGCATTTGCGACAGTAAAAAAAAACAAAGATAGCGTGGTGGCTATGATTTGGCCGCCATTGCTAAATGAATGTAGAGGAAACACTGACATGAATGCACAATTATACTTGCACACATTAAATTATCTCAGACACTATGGTGGCATAGTTGTTAGAGCTGTTGCCTCCAAGCAAGAATTTTGTGGGCTTGATTCCAGGGCCTTGGGCCTTTCTGTGTGGAGCATGCATGCTCTCCCCATGCTTGCATGGGTTTCCTCCAGGTACTCTGGTTACCTCCAACAGTCCAAAGACATGTATGTCTAGGTTGATTGGTGACTCTAAATTGCCTGTTGGTGAATGGTTGTTAGCTACTATGTGTTTACCCTGTAATAGTTGGCAACCTTTCCAAAGTGTACCCCACCCTTGCCTGGAAACTCAGCTGGGATCAACTTCAGTTTATCTATCCTTTCAGAAATTCATTCTATGCCCATTACACAAGAAAAAATAAGTTATAAAACAGACACAAAGTGCTCTAATGCGACATTGCCAATATTTAGACATAAAACATAACACAAAAATTCAATCTGAGTAGAGAGGATCAACAATTCAAGTCTACCACGTTATTTTGGTTATCTCCTGATGTTAAAATAATGGAACAGTATTAAGCGGCACTTGAATCCCTCCAGCAAACCCAGGTGTAAACATAACAGAGCTAACATTACAAAAACTATCTGCTCTGCACATACACAAGTATACACACCACACACACACACACACACACACACACACACACACACACACACACACGTACATGTAATTTGTTCATGCCCCATTCCACAGGCACAGATCAGTGTGGGAATGTTTGTGCCACCACTGAATAGCCTGTGCTGTGTTGATGTTGTGATTACACGGGGTGTTTAAGTTTGGGGATGACTCATCTCACGTACACACGCTTACATACGCACACTAAGTAAGTCACCCTCCTCATCCCTCTTGTTCTTTGATATTGCTTACAGCTAACCCAAATTTATACACACTTTCACATTTCTAAACATCTTTATATAAATCCTTTAGTAATAAATACTAATTGGAGAGGAAAAACAACAATTTAGCAAATTCAAATTAATTGAAATAATGATCAGTGCAGCTTTTTGAGCTCTACTTTTTTCTCTGCAATTTATTTTAATTTCATTGGACTAAGGTAAATTCATGACATTCAACAATATGCAGTAAAGTACATTTCCCTGCCTAATATCACATCATCTTATAATTCACTTTTGGTAATGATGAGGCAATTGAATGGGCTGGAAACATGTGGCATGTCACTGTCTGGTACTATTACTGCTTAGTAACCATAAAGGGTTTCATGCTCTACTCAAATATGAAACCTTTAAATGAATATTATTTCCCAAAGCTGCTTTACAGTGAATCTGGTCTTTTCTGAAGTTCTGATCCTCTTTCCCATCTTTCCAGCACACAAAATCTATTTAAAGTATAAGTAATTATTTTCACCTTCTTCCTGTAGGTCCAATAGAATTTGTATGTACATTGTCCTTTATTAAGAGTTTATTGAAATAATGTAATTAAATCAGATTAAGTTTTAGGTCATAAGTACAAGCGTATCCATAAATGTTCTGAGTGTCAAAATGCTTAGTGTCTTTAAACTTTATTCTGTTCACCTGTTGTCATATGACAAGTGAAACTTTTCTTATCTCTTTCAACTTTTTCTCTATTTGGGGTCGCCAAACCAAGTGAGCTCTGTGACTTGCTCGATTAATTTGGCAGCAATTTTTTCGCCAAATGCTCTTCCTTCCGCTATCTTTCCCATTCATCCCAGCTTGGAAGATGCCAAATATGGGTGTGTGTGTGTGTGTGTGTGTGTATGTGTCTGTACAATGTCATTTTGGTTGTTTCCTAATTAAAATATTGGAACAGTATTAAGCAATTCTGCAACATTACTCAAACTATATGCTACACACAAACACGCACATTTTAAACTTGGGTAGTGGCACAAACCCACTACTGGTCTGAGGTGTGGCTTGGGTTTGAATCCGGAGTCTCTGCAAGCAAGGCATGCATGCTCTACCACTGAGTTACATTGCCGGAGTTTCCATTAACATCAAAGTGAATTCAAAACTTTAAGAGCCTTAAAGATGGCTTCTTTCTAATTAACATAATTGGTGTTGTTGTCATTGTTTCCAGTCTTTCTCAATGCATTAAATTCAATTCAAGATATGCGTAAGCTACTTTACCACACACAGCTACCTGCCTGAGTACACTGGTCACTTCCAACCATCCCTTCTGCAAATACTGTTTCCTGTCATTTAAAAAACGGGGGGCAACAGCAGCTCAAAAACTGATGGATGACGTCACGGTGGGATGACACAAATATTTCACAGTTTGATCCATTGTTGTTCTCAGAAGAGAAAAGAAAAAAAATCACAATATTAATTCACATAAAAAGTCTGGTTGCTAACAAGCATCTAAATTAAATAAATTTGAAGGGATTTGAAGTGCAGGAGTAGAGACATTGAAAACATTTTCCTGTGAACAAATTGTACAAGCCCTACCCCTAAATATTGTTCCCATTCCCATGAGGGTAGTGGTATTTCAATTCCTTTTTTCATGTAGGGGTAGTGGGCATAACAAGGGGTAGGGGCTAGGAATATAGCCCTTCAGATTGAGGGTTTTCTGATGCAATATTCCCAAAGAAGGGCCAGTGAAAATTTCACAGAATGCTTCACATCATCATTTGCATACTGAATCAAACTACAATGGCGACCCCCAGAGAGCAAGAGGATGTGGAGAAGTTGGAGAAGAAAAAACATAGAAAAATTCACAAAAAAGAGACAACAGACGTTGATGGTGTATTCTTCTCCGTGTACCTCTTGGTCTATTTATCAACCGAAGCATGATGAATGCTAAAAAAACGACTGCAACTGGTTGTTTTTGTTGTTTTGTTTAGTTTTTTGTATTTACATTGACAGACAAAGTACAAACAGGGTGGGGGGGGGTTACATACAAAAATAAAATAATGCAGATTTAAATTTACATGAACCGTAGCCTCCATGTTGCTGCTGGGACTTCGCAGTCACTTGCGTGCCCGAACGTAAACTATGGAGTGATGTAGCAAGTGGTGTTCCAGTTCCTAGGGAAGATTACAAAGCCCTACCCCTTGTGGGTGGATGGGTGAGGGCTCGGGTTAGTGAAAATTGGGAGTGAGCCTAAATGACATGATGAGCCATAACATTACTCCTGCAACCCTACTTTGCATAAGCGGTTGAAGATGGATGGATGGATGGATGGATGGATAAATACTTGTGTTTGCTTTTGTACATATGCATCGCATCCTTGGATTTTCCGGTACTTAGATTCTTAAAAATCCACTTTCAACCCAGTTTTAAGTCCTCTTATCTTTCACGTTTTTTGGTTATTTTGACCTGGGTGAACAATTTTAGCCATTTGCCTTGTGGTCTTAAGTGCTACTGCATGACAAGACCAACAACTGGTCTGAGGAGGCAGACGTGTCTCCACTATGATGCACAGCCTCCAGTCATGCCTCCACTTACCTCAACTGGCTCACACCTGCCTTCACTTGACTCGGAGGATCGCGGAGCTGGAAAGGAGAATGTCCTACGAATGAAGACCCTGCTCAGGGCACAGGATACTGCCTTCAGAGCTGGGGACCCACAAAGCTACAAAGAGGCATTGAAAAATCTGTGGAAGGGCATTAAATAGGCCAAGCGTAGTTACCAGCAGTGCATCAAAGCCCATTTCAACAACAACTCCAGAGCCATGTGGCAGGGGATTAAGATCCTGACTGGCTACAATAACACCACAGCCACAATATCATCATACAGCAGCCTCCCAGACACATTGAACCAGTTCTTTGCTTGCTTCAACTGTCACAGCTGGAAAGACCTGCCAGAGCTGCAGCCATATCAGGTCAGACCTACCCTGCGTAGAGTCAACATGAGGAAGGCACCTGGCCCAGATGGCGTCCCTGGGCGGGTATTCAATGCCCCGGTAATGTTATTTAATGTGCACCACTGCAAATGTTTGTCATATGGGAAATTTGACTCCTTCAAATATGTTGCACTACAGCTGAGATCTTCCTCTGAAACAGTAGGCTAATAATAACCATTTACTGGCCTCCCAAGTACATTGCACATTTTTTGGATGATTTCATCAGTTTTATGTCTACAGTGTGCATCAAGTTTTAGTTCTCATAGTGGGTGACTAATTTTCATGTTGAAAGCCCTATGATAACAAATTTTGGACTATTTGTAAACAAGTGGAGCACAGGTGGCATGAAACAAAACTCCAGATTTACTACAAGATTTATAAATAGAGCAAGAACTGAAACATGCAAGACAGTCCTTTATCTCTGACATTATTAACACGAACAAGAATAACGCATGCAATTTAACATTGTTGATGGACTGACAAACCCCACAACATCAATTTCTCAAGAGGCCCCAGGCTCTCTGGGATGTCCTTTGCTTGCTCTTCATCAGCTCCCTCCCTGCACCTGTTGAAACATTGTGGATTTTAGTTAATTGTGCCAAGTAATCCTTGATATCATTTTCCAACTGCTCCAGGGGTGAGACCTCACTGGGGCCCCTCAGATATGACATAGGCATTGGGCGTCCTGTAAGCAATTCATGCAGTGTTAGATGTGTGTTTCAGTTAGCACTGGTTCTCATAGTCATTAGTGCCAGCAGCAAAGCTTACCAGTTTAATGTTGTTTCTGCCATTCTTTTACTTAATCTGGCTTTTAGAACACCATTGGCTTTTTCCACTGCCCCTGGGACTGTGGGTGATACACACAAACAAACTTCTGTTTTATACCTCACTTTTTCAACGTTCGCTTGAAAGCTTTTTCAGCAAAATGGAGCCCATTATCTGAGCTCATTGTATCTGGAATTCCAAACTTCGGAAACACTTCTCTGCACATAAACTTTGCCACTGACTCTGCATCTGGCCTCCGCGTTGTGACTGCTTCCATCCACCTGCTGACAGACAACCACTCGGACATTTCTCATTTTGCCTGACCCTCAGGGGTGCTGTCATGTCTATGTAGTCTATCATCAAGTGCTGGAACGATCCTTCTAGTTCTGGAATGTGCGCTATGGGAGTCGAAAAAGTTTTTCTGATGTGTTCTGCACAAGTGGGGCATTCTCTCAATACTCTGTCAGTCATAGCAGTCAAATATGGTGACCACCATACACTTTGGATGCACAATAGTATCTCCCTGCTAGAGACATGACGCAGGTGCACGTTCAGGATTACAAACTGCACCAGCAACAACAGTAGCACAAATTGGAACATGATGTATGAAGTTCATGAAGATTATGCTGTATGGAATTCATGAGGATAAGGGAGCAGCAGGCGTTGCAGGAACATGGGATGGTGATGAGTCATCACTAGCAAGATGAAGATAGGGAGAGAGAGGAGAGGAACTGGGAGAGACAGAGACTTTGGGAAAGCATGGTTAGTAAATGCAGTACATATGCTTAGAACTGGGAGTCTGAGAACCATGGTTACAAATGCATGGACTAGTTTTTCTGCATCCTCTTGAGAGGTTTCTGATTTTCCTAATGTTTCTCAAGTGGAAGAAAGGCGCCCGACTGACTTGTTTTATGTGAGGGACAAAGGACATGACTGAATCCAGCTTTCTCAATGATTTTAGAAATGAATGGAAGGTTCCATATGTGTCTATAGTTGGCCAAAATATTTGGATCAAGGTTCGGCTTTTTAAGTCTGGGTTTGCTGACTGTAGTCTTAAGAGTCATAACTCAACGATAGGGTCAAATTAATCAGATGAACAGCTCAATTAAGTAAAAAGCCCCTTTAAAGAGGCTAGTTGGTACTGGGTCTAAAAGACATGTTGACGGTCTGGATGGTGATGCTATAGAAGCTAGCTCTGGGAGATTCAGAGGTGAGAATGATTCCATTCCCAGGGTGGATGAGTGTCAAAGTTGCTCTTTTGGGCTTAGCCCAACCAGGCCCCCGTGGCAGAACTGGCCACCAAGTGCTTGCTGACGGGCCCTCCGTCCAGGCCTGGTTCCTAACGTTGGTCCTGAGCACCTTCCTTCCTCCCGCTTCCTTACCTCCATGATAAGGTGATGACTCCCAGAAAGGAGTGATAAACCTGAAAAACACAGAAATAGGTGACATAACATCAGCAACTCCAGTGATAGAAAATGACATAACACCCTTATTGCAACACCCAGTCGAGTCACTCTGCATTTCCTCTCAGTGGATGAATCAATGCCTCGCTGCCTCACTCCCAACTTCTCTCAACCATCAAAACAATGTGTAAATACCCTGTGAAAGCTACTTCAATGACCAGAGCAGAACTGCATGAACAAAGAAGAAATTTCGAATTTTGAACAAATTTTACATTTCTGCAATTTTGTTTGTTCAAATGACTGCTGATTCTGAACAGCACTCCAATTCCGAGAAGTGGTTTGAACCTTATGATTGACTTCTGGTAGTGATGGAAAGTGGTTAACATTTTACTTTACGCTATATAATGTACAGATGAATTTGTCAGTCCTGATGATGTTAAGATTATTTTAGGGCTTCAATTAAAAGATACACTCATCAAGGATAGTGGAAATTGAGTCAAAAGTTGTTGACAATAAAGCATCAGGATCACAAATTTACAGGAGCTGAATGAGTGTTTTAAGAGATTATGGGGAATTCTGTAAAGGTAAGAGAGGTGAGGTGGACACTGTTTTGTGGTGAATGGTGACTGATTGCTCCCATTCTGTCTTTCATACCTGTATCAAGAATTTGGTCTAGTTCTGCTCTATATGTAAAATTCCTTGATGTAACTCTGTTATGATTTGGTGCTATATAGATTGATTTGAGTTTATATGAATTGATTATCTCAGAATACACAGGCCCTTGAGATATTTTTGGTGTCATGAAATCAACACCACAGGGACTGATTGACTTTTCTTACCCTCTTACCCATACCATCCATTAAAAAGATACTGTCCTAGTGGCTACATGCAGAATTCTGTGTCCAAAGTCACACATAGACTTAAAAACCATTTCACCGACAATGATAGCATAACCAACTTCAACCCTAAATCCACTACAATGGTTACAGGTCCACCAGTAGACCAAAGAGCACTATGTTTTTTGGTAGAAAATGGGATAATTACAAGTTTTCAAATTCTGGAATTATATTATGTATAATTGTTGATTGTTGATGTTTATTTGCAATTGACATCAGATTCACATTTTGTGTTGTCACTCAGAAAGGAGGTACCCTTATTGCATGTGTGAGGTGTTTCCCACAGCCCTGCAGCACCAACAAGTTACCATGTTGGTTTGTGCCTCATCTCAGCAGGCCAACTTACAATCAATTAACAGCCTGTCTACTAAGCGTTTTTCATGAAAAAAAGGGAAAGCAATGTAGCTGTTGCACACGCGCAGCGTAGACAGAGCAGAGTAAACAGAGTGAATGATGCTCTAGTTAGCAGTAGTCTGAATCATTTCTGCTTCCTGTTCAAAGGCAAACACAGAATGTCTGCATGTCTTTGGTGATGGTTTGGTTTGTATTAGCTCAAACTCTTAAATTAATATCTCACGTATTACTTTTTAATGCATTCTGTTTTGTTTCTTACACATTAGGATCGTCTATCTTTTATGCATTGTTGTGATGGTTCTGATGAGATGATGAGAGGAATTGGATTTTGCCAATTTGTGGAGACACATGTCTGTGTGTGCATGTGTGAGAGGGAGTCAATGTGTTTCGAACTGTGATAACCAATATTTGTGGCTTTTCAGATGATCTCAGTATTGTTTTTTGTTCTGTGTTGATCTGTATGTGTGTGGGCATTTGGAGCATGCATAAGGCAAGTTTGGGGAGCAGTGTGTTGTGGTGTAGTATGGCCTTCTTCCAAAACCCTCTGGCTGTTGAACATTTATGGAGAGTCAAGCACTGCACAGACTTTTCAGCCTACTCGGTGAACACACACAGAAACCATGACCTTCATTAGAAGCACCACCAGCAGCAAACCCTGGAGCCTAACACTTCAAAATGCTCTCTTCCTCTCCATTTTTCCTTAATACCTTGTGCTTGGAGGTGTTTTCTTTCTCTGTCCTTTTATAGTTCCCTTTGTCCTGCTTTCAATTTTTTCCTTTAGTTGCTCAAACTGGTTGCTCGTACTGGTGTTGATATGTGATTTCCAACTCCAATTATAGTTTTTAGTATGGTTCTTAAATGTATATCACACAATCCCCCATGCACCTCTTGGACTCTGATGAATGTCTGCTTCACCTCATACAGACAGAAATTAAGAACTTCTAAACCTGTGATAAAGGCTGTGAAGAAGGCACAGATTGGTTGCAACCACAACCCTAAATGATCTCTGACATCTTACATCAGTGGTTTTGAGGACATGTGTATGGAGACCAAGACATTTTGCACACACAATTACAAAAACACTTGGTCCACTCCACATCTGAGGAAACTGTGCCAGACCAAGGAGGAGGCCTGGAGCAGTGGGGCCAGGGCCCTATAAAAGCAGGCCAGAAACAAGCTGACAAAGGAGATTAGGGTAGCTAAAAGGAGCTACAGTGAAAAACAGCTTCTCAACCAATTAATCTGCATCAGTTTAGAGAGACCTGCAGCGCCAACTAGAGGAGTCCATCACCCCACCCTGTGACGAATCCCCATTTGGATGATGACCTCAACAGCTTCTAATGCAGATTTGAAAGACAACCATCCACACCTCCCATCTGCTCACCCTCACCTACACAAAAAGGACTACCTGCAGCCCCCACCCCCTTCCTCTCTGACCCCTTGACCATACATAGGACTGCATTACATCCTGCACCACCTCGACTGCTCAGGGATGTACATCAAGATTCTGTTTGTGGACTTCAGCTAGGCATTTAATATTGTTATTTCGGACATCCTCGACCAGAAGCTAACCCAGCTCACTGTGCCCTCCACCTGTCAGTAGATCACCAGCTTCCTGGCTGACAATCAAAAGCAGGTAAGGCTGAGAAGCATCACATCTAATAAATGGACCATCAGCACCTGCCTCCCCCAGGGGTGTGTTTGCTCCCCGCTGCTCTTCTCCCTCTACATAAAAGAGTGCATCTCATTGGATCAGTCTATGAAAATTCCAGAAGTTCGCCAACAACACCACTGTCATTGGTCTGATTCAGGATGGTGATGAGTCTGCGTACAGAGGTCGAGCGCCTGGTCCACTGGTGCAGTCAGGACAACCTGGACCTCAACCTGCTCCTAGGTTCTACTTTGTGGGATTTCTTGATCTTGACACTGCCCTGAAGTGCGCCCAAGAGATATTCAACCTGCCACAGGAGCTGCTGGTCATTTTCTACACTGCCATCAATTAGTTTGTCCTGCAAAACTATCACTGTCTGGTTTGGCTCAGCCATGAAACAGGACAGGGCCAGACTGTAACAGACGATCAGGTCTGCAGAGCATTCACATCCTGGACATAAACCTTTTAAACCTCTCCCTTCAGGCAGACTCTACAGCGCAGGCTGACACTGTGATCAACACTTATTTTAAACTTAATTCAGGTCATATACACATAGGCACTATTCAATCTGCACTGTGGAATTCATATTTAAGTTTATATTTGTATATATATTTTATATATATATATATTTTTTTATTTTCATATTTATTCTTATCTCTCTCTTGCTTGTCCAACTTATTTTATATATTTACTTTTATATTTTTGTGCATATATTTACTATTTAAAAACACTTGAATGCTCAGCACAACACGTTGTCACTCCCATAGCGTCAATAGGCTGACGAATGGTCAGTGTTCCTTAGCGTCACATTCAACAGTGTTTGACTTCTGTTTATTTATTTATTTATATAAATTGTATATTATATATAAAATGAATTTTACCGCTGAGCACATCATCAGTAAATTTAATGTAATAATGTTAGCTCCTTGAGATGTCGACATTTCACCTGTCATTGTGGGTAACTTTTACTGTAAGCGGGTTCTCGTCACTGGGAGTGAGATCGAGTGGCTCAGAATAAAGTGAACCAGAGTCAAATTCCTGGTTTCTGTGTACAAATAAGGATGATTCTGATATTAAATCTGACTCTGGTACATTTATTAATTTAAAGGAATTGTTGAGTGTTGAGGTCATACACTGGTGAGTTTTTACTTAAAGAGAATCACTGCGTCTATCCATTATGCTACAGCCCAGGGTTAGCATAAAGACTGTTTACTAATCCATGTTACAGCAGGGTTTACATATTGTAACCTGTGTGTCGAGGGAAGCCATAGCTGGAATTATCTTTGTTCTTAAGCATTACAGTGCTTTATAATATAAAATCATGCAAAACAACTTTCTCACACAGTTTTTCATATTCTCTGATTATTCTCTGGTTTATGCAGCTACAGTGCATATACAAGAACACTGAGTGCAGAACAGATAGACTGTATTTCTTTCTAAAAGCATGTAGAGAGGTAACTGATCCTGACTTGGCTGCAAACCAGAACTCAGTTATGAAAGGATTCGTATGTGAATGCTGCAGTTGATACACTGAGAATTACTGCTATTCCTTAGTGATTTTTTTCTTAACTGTGCAAAGAATAGGGCACATATGCATGTTTTTGATGGATTGTTGTGCTTCAGTCCCCAAACAAAAAAGCCGTCTTCAGGTTACATGTGGTTGCAGATTCTTTTTTATTACTGTTTTAGTTACAAAGTAACTAAATATATCCGTTGCCAAAATGAATGTGTGTGCGTGTGTGTGTGTGTGTGTGTGTGTGCAGGTATATCCAACATTAAGTAAAAATTTGATGTGGTTAAACTTCTTATCTCTTATTTCACTAACAAGCTTGTTCTCGGTCACAAATATACACACATGGTGGACTAATAATTGTTCAGCCAACCTCGTGATACACTGTTGACGGTTTTGTTCACACAGCAGGTCCAATTGGCCTGAATCAAATTTGTTCCCCCCTATATGAGAGAGACTTGATTGTGTAATGACAGTGTGAACAGCACAATTCACATCTAAATCAGATACAAATACAATTACTACTACTACTTCTTGTTTACTTCTGTACAAAGAGTGCTGCGTGTGACATCTTGTTGTACTTCTGCACATGTGGGTCACCTAAACGCCATGACCAGATCACTTTGGAGTCCAAGTTTAAAAAGATAATGTGAATATAAAGAAATCAAATCAAGAATGAAATCAGAATTGAGAGCTGTGTTGCAGTTTGAACATAGTATATTTTAGCAAGACAAGGAGGAGAAAATGGCTCCCAATTAGCTCAATTTTGAAACTTTGGCTATTGTTAGTTTTTTTTTTTTTTTTTTTATAAATTCTCCTTTGCAAACTTAGCAAGGGGTGAGTTTATATATGAGCAACAGCTTGTGAGGGTCTGGAACTAAGACAAACAATTAAAAGCAGTGCTGGCCGCCAAGGACCAATAAGAGCGGGCGCCAATGCACTTCCTCAGCATCAGTGAGGTAATGCAAACCAGATGCAGCTGGGCAGTGTGTGTGTGTGTGTGTGTGTGCGCTTGTGCTTGGTAATGCTAGTAGTCTAATAGTATGTGGTTCTGCAATTGCCTCTCATATGCACCTTTGACTCTGTACATGTTATGAACATTTTTCCTTCTTTTAGGATGAAATGCAGAGCATGCGGTTTTATTCATGAGAGAGAGGCTGAGATTACAAAAATGTTGAAAGGAAAGAGAGGAGCCCCAAAGTATGCTGCAGTTTACAGGGAAAAGCAAAATGCTGTATTCGCTTTTTTACATATGATAGTGGTAAGAGTACAATCACCCCTTTCTAAAGCTCATAATAAACTCAAAAGTGTCATGATGATACTGTTGGGATCTGAAATACAATAAATTTTTCCAAGTTCTATAAATCTAATTAAAAGTGTACTACACTATAACATGCTCCTTGTGAGTTAACTTGCTTCCAAGTCATCAAATTTAGACTTTTTCATCAGTATCAAATGAAAGTGCATTCATGAATAAACAACCTCAAAACTATCTTCAAGCATCTATTTTGAGTATCAATCAACTCAGAAATTCCCATATCCACTTACCCCTTGCTACTCGCATTATCCTAAATGTAGGTTTAAAATGATCATCCAAGCTTTAATTCAATCTCTACTTGACTGTGCTACTGAAAGCAATATACAGTGGGTGTGGAAAGTATTCAGACCGTCTTAAATTTTTTGCTCTCTGTTACATTGCAGCCATTGCAGCCAATCATTTAAGTTGATTTTTACACACAGCCCTCAAATTTGGTGGAAATGTTGACATTTGAAAGTAGAATATAGACATCTGAAATATCACATGGCCATAAGTATTCAGACCCTTTTCTGTGACACTTGTATATTTAACTCAGGTGCTGTCCATTTATTCTGGTCATCCTTGAGAGGGTTCTGCACCTTCATTGGAGTCCATCTTTGTTATGTGCACATACCTGTCTATATAAGCCCTTACAGCTCACAGTGAATTTCAGAGCAAACGAGAACCATGAGGTTGAAGGAGCTGACCAAGGAGCTCAGAGACAGAATTGGTGCAAGGCACAGATCTGGCCAATGTTACAAAATAATTTCTGTTGCACTTAAAGCTCCTAAGAGCACAGTCTCCTCCATAATCCTTAAATGGAAGTCTTTTAGGATGACCAGAACTCTAGAGCTGGCCTTCTGGCCAAACTGAGGAGAAGAGCCTTGGTGAGAGAGGTAAAGAAGAACCCAAAGATCACTGTGGCTGAGCTCCAGAGATGCTGTGGGGAGATGGGAGAAGGTTCTAGAAAATCAACCATCACTGCAGCCCTGGCTTTATGGCAGGGTGGCCCAATGAAAGTCTCTTCTCAGCACAAGACACATGAAAGCCCGCATAGAGTTTGCAAAAAAACACATGAAGGACTCCCAGACTATGAGAAATAAGATTCTCTGGTCTGATAAGACCAAGATTGATAATTCTATGTGTGGAGAAAACCAGCCACTGCTCATCACCTGCCCAATACAATCTGAACTGTGAAGCATGGTGGTGGCAGCATCATGCTGTGGGGGTGTCTTTCAGCTGCAGGGACAGGACGACTTGTTGCAATTGAAGGAAAGATTACTGCAGCCAAGTGCAGAGATATCCTGCACGAAAACCTTTTCAAGAGTGGGCTGACCTTTCAACAAGACAATGATCCTAAGCACATAGCTAAATAACAAAGAAGTGGCTTCGGAACAACTTTGTGATGGTTCTTGAATAGCCCAGCCAAAGACCTGACTTAAACCTAATTGAGCATCACTGGAGAGAACTGAAAATGGCTGCTCATCAACATTCACCATTCAACCTGACAGAACTTGAGAGAATCTGCAAGGAGGAATGGCAGGAGATACCCAACTCCAGGTGTGAAAAACTTCTTGTGTCATTCAATTCCCATTCAATATAGCAAAGAGCGAAACATTTAAGGGGGCCTGGCTTTATTACTGTCAAGGAGAAGATATGCTGTCCAGATACTGAATTATTGGCAGTTGGTATGAGACCATATTACCGTATTTTCCGGACTATAGAGTGCACCGGAATATAAGCCGCACCCACAAAATTGTAAAAGAAAAGAATATATATATTTTAGCCACACTGGACTATAATCTGCAGATATATGTGTTGTGAAATAAGATATTTACACAGAGATTTTGTAAATGTTTATTTTCATAAGTTATTTGGCAGCCTTCATACTGCCGTCTCCAACATCTCACCATTGATTCATTAGCGCAAAGCTTACATGCAGCAGCTCGATTTCCCTCCTGCATAGACAGATTGATTGCTTTCAATTTAAAAGCCGCATAATATGCTTTTCTTTGTGTGCTTTCCATGATGAGGGTGTGAAAAATATTTCATATTTATGGCTGTTGTGCTGTGTTTTCCTTCGAGTGCGCCAAAAACTACCGTCTTCTTCATCGCTTTGACCTCTTGCATCTGTCTCGTTTTTGCACCTCCTGCGTCCCCTGGTGGCTGTTAGCGAAGAAAAATCTATAGATAAGCTGTGGAGTTCCAAGCGTGGGAAAAAAGTAGCGGTATATGGTATATACCAAGAAAATTCTGTCATATCATAACAATATGTGTACATTCCACCCAAGGCAACTGCTGAAGTTCCATGTGAAGTTCTCCATGAAACTGTTGCCAGGATACAGACTGAACATTCTGAGGTACTTGTATTAATATCTGGAGATTGCAACCTCTGCTGACTGGATAATGTTTTGTTTTTTGTTTTTTAGATTTTTTATTTTTATTTTTATTTGGATGAGTTCCTGAATAGGTGAATTTCCCCTTGGGGATCAATAAAGTTATATTTTTCTATCTATCCATCCATCTATCCACACCGGGTGCATCTTTCCCACTATGAATGGACGAGTCCAAAAGCAGGAGTCTTCCTGAAAGATTGCCTCCTCTGATATGTAATCATTAGCATTATAAAGAGCTGTCAGCACCCATGCCCGTGATTCATAGACCAGCAACAGGCATTAGGCTCTGCTGGCTCTGCATTTTTTTGTTAGATAATAAAAAGACAGAACACAATAAACACTGAAACTGAAACAAATATAATACTGCAGTTAGTATATTAATTGCAGAGACAGTTTGAATGTTTTGGTGGTGAAGACTGAAAATTGGGACATTTTGATATTTTACAGATATGTTTCATGATTCATGTCTGAGGCACATACTGAGTAATGGTTTTTGGCGCCACAGGTGCATTTTAAACCCACGCATAGGCAAATTAGTAAAGACCTAAAGATCATATTGCCATTATGTTGGAATCAGTAGACAGGTATTCCTTAGGTTAAGCAAAGTACTTTCACCCAGAAATAAACTGAAGTACCTCATGCCATCTCATTGTATCACCTATCAAAGGGGGTGCTTGAGCCAATGCCAGCACATCTCAGGTTAGGGCTGGGTATGTACACCTTGGACAGGTCACCAGGTGGCTGTGAGTACTGCACTAATCACCATTCCACCTGCTGCCCCTTAAGCACTCCAATTCAGTACATTTTTGTTTTTATATTATTTTTAATGAAAACAGTACATTGAAAACAATATTTTATGTAAAAAAAAAAATCACTGGCAAACTTTTGTTCTATTTTGTCTCCACCTATTCATTTCCCTTTTATCAGCTAGAGCTGTATTTTGATGCTCAATTTTTACTTTTTCAAGTTTTTTATTGTTTGGATTTTCCTCATCTTGGTCTCTCTATACATCTTTCTTTTCAGCCACTTCTTTCTTACTCTGGTGATTAGTGGTGTCCTCATTCGAATGGCTTCCAAAAGCTGCTAAATTACCCTGCATGGATTATTTTAATGATTTGCCTTAAATGATAGTTTGGGTTAATTGACTTTGAGCTTTGTGACATACTTGTGCATAGTCAGCTATATAGGCAGTGATGATTTAGTGAAGTCCTATCCACAGCAGTGCCTCTGTGAGATTTTGTCACCACTTCTCTCACTAGTTTTGCTGCTATATATTGTCAGATCCCCAGTGTAAGCCCCCTGTTAGAGGACTCCACTGGTCCAGCTCTCTGTTTCAAGGGTCCAACAGGCTCTATCCTGAGTAGAATCTCTACAGATTTATTTTAGCTGGTTACGAGGAAACTCGCCTAGCTTCTTACTGCCTACATCCGAGCGTCTACCCTGCGCCCTCCAGCTGCCAGTGCACAATACATTAGTAGACAGTGTTGACTGCGACTCACCGCTGGCCCGCACCTCTCAATGATCTTGGCTCTTGGTGAATCGCTTGGATATACGAGCTCTAATGTTTATAAATTAATTAAAGTGGAAACATACAGTTAAGATAACCTTTCAGAACCTCTAGATGTATCATGCAGCCAAAACTTATCATTTTACATTCATGATGGAGAAGCTAAAATAACAGTGATGAGATTAGCAGTCTTTATTGCAAGACACAGTGGTTTTATTGCAGGTTTAGTATTAGCAGGGTTAATACAGCAGGGCAGTTAATAAAATAAATTCTTAATTCATACCAAACCAATTTATAATCAAAATCATAAAATTTCAACACTACCTTAAATCTGTTCTAATTCTATTTTGCTGGGTGGGATGAGAGTGGCTTGCATGGCCAGTGCCAGCTTGTTTCAACCCATTCTGCCGAGGAAGGGGAAATCCGGCTCCAGCGATGAGGCGCTTGAGGCCCGGTTCACTGGGTGTGGCAGATCAGATCTTACTTCCCCTTTTTCTCTGACAGGGAGAGCGGAGGCTCACTGTATGCCAATTCTGGATTTGAGATGGCTTCTTCGGTTTCTTCACCATCTGAGTGTTGGTCTGTCATTTCTTCTTCATCAGAAGTAACATTCCCTTAAGTCAGCTATCCTTCGGTACCTCTGGGTGTTGGGCGTTGGAAAGAGAACTGCCAAAGCTCAGTCCCTCGCTGTCCTCAGCTGCGGTCCCTTGCCGAGTTCCTCTTTCTCTGGGGATTTGATCTCCGGTGCACCCTCGCTTGCCAGTGTTCTCTCGGATGTGGCTAAAGCGAACTCCCTTGAACTTCCCTCAACTCAAAATCTTTTTATACAAGACATCACTTTTTCCACACCCTGCAGTACAAAACACCAATGATTTATAACATTACCTCATTTTGATTATCATACTGTATAATCTATCTTGATCTGGTGACTTAGGTATTTTTCCATTAGCTCAGACTGGCTCCATCAAAAGTTCCCTTTTTCGGAGGCCATCTGGTTACACTTTTGCTTTTGTCAAGCCATGTTTCTATCAACAACACTTCCATTTCACCTATGTTGAACTCAACTTACAGTTAATATTTCACAATCACAGTATCAGCTTATTTTAATGCATTAATCATTCCTGGCTTTATAACACTTCAGCTTTTAGTCTTATTATTCTGATCCTTATCTTTGTTCTTTATTAGTATTATTATTATTATTATTATTATTATTATTACATTTTGTGTTATTCACACATACAATCACACACAATACAATCATAACCTTTGCTGTATTTAATTGGACTCACAGTTCAGTGGTTTTTATGTGTTTAGAGTGTCCAGTCCTGGTTAGGGGCAATCCCTTGGGGTCTCAAACTTACCCGGTGCCACTTCACTATATATATATATATATATATATATATATGTCTCAAATAGGTCCATGTCAAATAACCCAAGCTCTCACTTGAATTTAGTTTAAGATAAATATCTAACTAAATTAAAGTGACCACAGTAAGAGCATATAACCAATCTAGGTCTCTTTATTTGGCATAAAAATAAGTTCAAATCTTGAAAATCAACACTTACTAATATTTAATTTAAAATAAGAATGAAAACAGCCAATCACTTGTCAGTTCAAAGAATAACCACTGATTCTTTATGCAAATATATATATATATTTTTATAACAGCCTTGTGCTGACATTCCTTTACTCTACACAACATAAAGAACAGGGCAATAAATACTAGCGGCCTTCTCTGGTTTGTAAAAATTTTCCATTGTGTAAAGGAAAAGTGGACTCATCTTGCAAGCTGTGTTCTTCTAATAGTCTCTGTGCATGTGTTTGTCTCTTATCCACCCAATGTCATGGGGATGCTGGAACCAAACCCACAACCTGTCCAGGTATACCCTGAACAAGTCGCCAGCCTATCATGGGGGCAACACATGACAGAGCTGAACAATAACTCAAACTCACATTCATACCTTCGGGCAATTTATTAATTACCAATTAACCAAAAAAAAGCATTTCTCTGGACCATGAGTAAATTATGTAAATAAATAATGGCAATTTAATTTAACTACATTCTATCCTATTTAGTTCTTCAATGCAATAGTTTGCAATATTTTTTGTCAATTTTGTTAATCAATGTGTCACACCTTGCATGCGACACTTCTTGTCGACAGGCTTGTGACTTCTTTGAGCTCTCGAACCACGGTAAGCTAACCATGGATCCATCTAAAAAATTAAAAGTTTCTGAGGCGAATAGAACATGCTTCCTCTATTTTACCAAAGCAACAAACTTCAGTTCTTACATACACAGCATAAGTGTAATTAAACTATATATATCCATTGTTATGTTCATTAGAGCAGTCAAATAGGTTTCCCGGGTCCAGGTGGGTTTTATTTGGTGGGAACCATGCCAAAATGGCTCTTTTAATGCTGAAGGTTGCTTATCACTGATACAGAAGAACCTTTGCACATCACTTCTGAAGATGGGACTTTCACTGTGTAGAGCTTTTCTGGATCTGTCTGTAACACTCACACAAACCCCACCAATAACACTGACTTTAAATTCACATTTCAATACCTTCATATGTAGTTGGCATTTTAATAGCTTCTTTAAAACATTTTTGAGATGGGTCACATGCGAATCTAAGTCAGAAGGGAAGACCAGGATGTCATCAAGGTACACAAAAACAAGCATCTTAAGCATATCATGCAGAATGTCATTTAATTAGGTTTTTGAAAATGAGTGGTGCATTTCATGGCCCGCAACTGTCAACTTTAATGCATTTCTGCTTCCTGATACTGCATACATCAATGAATAAAACAATTTGCCTATGATGGTTAGTTTTACTTGATAAAAACAAAAACAAAAAAAAAACTAACTCTAAAATGCCTACTTAGACATGTCAAAAGTAATTACCAGTTTGTGTAGCCTTTCTTAGCCTTTGAATTCTGTTGCTTGTTGAACATTGGGCTGGTGGTAGCATGGAGGTTGAAAAAATCCACCAAGTAACAAAAGGTTTGTTTTTTCACACACATATAAAAAACCAAAACAATTACTACAGTGACTAGAATCTTAATCTGTACACCTTGAAAAGTTAAGGATGTAAATATATTGCTTGAGTGACATACTCAGGTGCAAAAGGCTGCTTTTCTGCAGAGGAGCATCTCCAACTGTGGCATGGTTAATCTTGCTATTCATATTTGCACCACTCACGTACATTGCTTATCAGAAGCCTGACTCAGAAGCCAGGGAGTTAGGAGGTAGAGAAATAGCAACATCTTGGTGGAATGGTGGAAAAGAGGGCAAGACAGAAAAATGGGAGACAGAGTATGGATCAGAATGAAAGGGGTGATACCACAGATGTGAAAAAGTAATACATAAGGGAATAGGAAACAGGTGAGATAGAGTAAACAAACACAGACCCATATCAAAGTAAAAAGTAATTTAATACAGTGACTACTCCGTCATGTCTTTGTGTGTGTGTGTGTGTGTATCTCAGTTTCTATGGGGGAGTTGGGGGTAACTGACCTAATGATTTGCCAGGGATGGAAAAGACAACAGCAAACACCATTGAACTTTCACATGCTTACATTATTGATAAATTCATCCCCACTCCAAGATGCTGGTTATTCAAAGTGGCAGCAACTTTATTTCATGCTCCCTACTCATGAATATGGATGCTTTGAGTAATCACAACATTATTCTGATGCAATACGGATCATACGAGGGTATCAATTTTTATGTGAGAGCAGCAGAACAAAAGATTGGCTTCAAGATGCAGTTGTTTCATCAATATTCAAAACAAAACAATTAATTTTCCAGTCACCTGGTATAATTTCAGCTACAAACGCAGTCAGCTAATGAACTCCTACCCTCTGTGTTGTGTGACTTTTGCACAAGAAATGTATGCAGCATTTGAAGGAATCTCTGCTCTTCCAAATACACACAACACACATCTCTCTCATCAGTCAGGAAACTCCCTTGTATCTTGGCACTGCGGACTGTGAGTTGCTAAGCAACGAGGGCTTTCATTTGCAAGTACTGTGGAGTCATATCTCTGTTGCCATGGTGTATGTAGTTGAGGTGCCGCAGTTTCGCAGAATATTGAGTAATTAATTTCAAACTATGTGATGTGTCTGAGATTTATTAACCACAGAATAAGTGGTCATCTTGTGGCCCATCTAAGTGGCCCTTAAGCATTAGACTGAACCTGCCTTTCATTTCAGCTTATACTCTTATATATGATCTTGCAACAATCTCAAAGAATCATCCATCCATCCATCTCCTGCCGCTTTTCTGTTTCCGGGTCGTGGGGATTGCCAACGTTCCAGACGAGGGGCGGGGTACACCCTGGGGCCAACAGGGTTAGGGCCAACATTCAGAGACAGACAAAGATGAAAAACCACTCACTCACACTCACACTCAGACCTATGGGAAATTTAGAGTCACAAATTAACCTAAACATGCATGTTTTCGGATGGTGGGGTTGGGGTTAGGGTTAGGGTTAGAAAGCCATGCAAGCACAGGAAGAACAAGCAAACTCTGCACAGAAGGGCCCCAGGCCTGGGAATCAAACCTATGACCTTGTTGTGAGGCAACGGCACTAACCATGATGCTGCCTCCCAGCACAGGTGTACTAACCCTCACAGAGTTTCTTTTTTGTTGTTTGTGTCCGAATGTAAGATCGTTAGAGGGTAGGATCAGAGACGATCAGATGTAGGATGCAGGGAAGAAGGGGACCCTTTTTCCCCCTCCATTAGATAAGAAAAAAAAAACATTACATTTGTGCCTTTGTGTGGGAGACGGAAGACTGAAAAGATCCAATGGGAGCAAAACATACAGTACTTTATAAGGTGTTGATTAGTTTAATAATACTGTCTATCCAATGCAAGGATTGTTGTATGTGTGTGTGTGTGTGTGTGTGTGTGTGTGTGTGTGTTAAGTGTGGTGTGACAGACTTCTTGCTTTCAGAGCTTTGACAAAGCATATCATTGTGTATTTTTCCTTTAATTAAATCCATCTTTCAAGGATCACCACTTGTTTATATTCTGACACCATGAAGGTGATGGTGTGTGTTACACTGAATACTGTAAACACTCTTTATTGTGTCATTATAGCTGAACAGCAGCTGGAGAGATGGAGTAAAGGAAGCAAAGGAAGATTTTTTTTATTTGCCAGATTAATCATATTTGGTGTCTTGATATATCTTCATGCTCTGTCCAAGCTCTCTCCTTTGCAACAACTTGATTTCCTACTGTTCATAGTAGATTCAGTTGAATGGGTACCAAAAAACAATACATCTTATGGACTTTATTAGTTGACATGGTCTTAAGTGCACCAGTAAAACATGTCTGCATTTTACAGACATGGAAAAAGGGCAGGTGTCTATGTGATATTCCATGATTTCTCAGAAGAACATTTAATAGTTTTATGTCATACAATCTTAACTTGAGCGCATGGAACATTGAGTTGCAGTAATAAAATAAAAATATATGCTTATGCACAGGCAAACTGTAACACAACCTGAGATCTCTCAAAAATATTAACCAATTAGCTCACATTAGTCACCTACAGCGTCTGTTTACAATACCTGAGGTTGTTACACCAAAATAATTTTATTTTCTTGGTAGCAGAGAAAACAAAGGTAACAAATTATCATCTTTCAAGTCAATGTGTTACCAAGAATTCCTAATTAACAGGAAACAGGAGTACCCAGAGGACATAAACACAAGCACGGGGAGTACATGCAAAAATCGCACAGAAATGCCCCAGGCCGGGAACCGAACCTGAAACTTTCTTGTTGTGGGGTAACAGTGCTAACTACTATGCCCCCATGCAGCTCATTATTTTTAATTATCCCAGCCTCCTCAGCCAGTAACTGTGAGCAGTTGCAGATAACATCACTGTGTCAACAACTGTTTTTATCCCCAGACAACAAGTGCTACCACTGTCAACAAACTATGCAACTGACGGTTGTTTTGTTTCCCTGTTTAATGATCCCACTCTTCATACTGACTGATCTTTTTAATTGCATCCCTTTGGATTCGTATAACTTTTTATGTGTCCTCCAGTGAGTGATATAATCCTCTGTTGCCTTGTTACTGAGGATCCTTCTGGTCAAAGATGAAGACTGCCTACATCTATTATTCAATACTGTATTGGAACTAACACAAAATATCATATTCTTTCCAAGTGTCTTTTGGAAAAAATTTGACATTGGATGATTCTGCAGCACAAGAATTTGACTCTGTATAGAAGGCAGTATGGCCTTGAAGTAAGGTTTTCAGTGGTTGATGAGCATTAACAGCAACCAAGTATTAAATATATATATATATTTTAAAGGTATGTTTGTGCATTCACTGTTTTCATTCAGGGCACAGTGGAGATGGCAGGGCATGAAGCAGGATTACTTTTTTGACTCCTGGTTGTCAAAACTTCACAACCACAAAGATTCCTGTGCGTCACCTTAAAAACTAAATATAAAGACAAATGTGCCGGTATGGAGCTGAGCTGTGACTTTTTGCTCTATGCTTTTACATCCAAAAAAAAGAAAAGGAAAATTATGTTCTTACTGTTACTGTTCTGTTTGTTCTTAGGGTACTGTGGGAGCCCACACAATTGTCATATGTGTGTTGTATGTGTGTGATCTCTGTTTTATCTTACTGATTTATGCGTGCCACATGGCACAAAACCATGGAATCTGGTTTTGATGAATTGTGAAATGCTATTTGTCATTCTATAAACTTGATGAAAACAAGCCTAGATAAATGAGATTTTTTTTCTATTCGTTGTTAATTTATGTTTACAATTTTTGTCATATATGCTTGTAAACCATTGTTTTATGCCCATGCTATATTTCTTAACTGGTGTCCACATGGTTTGAGCGAGCGTCCATGCTCGTGATCTTGTTGAACTGTGTGACTCTGGGCATGTTTCATCCCTGTGAGGACAGCAACTGTGACTCTGAGAGGTGCAGGATACTGCAGGTAAGATCACATTTTGCATAATTTTTGTGGTTGATTAAGTTAATCTGTTGTCTATGTGAAAAAAAAATTGGCCATGTGTCCTGATAGATGAAAATGATATGGCCATAAATGTTTCAAATATTAATTAGCCTCACTTCGTGATTTTGTAAACAAACAAAGAGAAGGAAGATTATTTTACAAACATCAATTTGATTAATCTCAACAGAAAGATTTTAAAAAGATGCTAATTTCGGGGTCAAACAAAAGACCCATGACAAAGACCTACTAAGAGTTCAAAAAGGCAAAGCTGATAAGAACATTTTAAACCTAGGTGTAAAATGATAAAAATAAATGGGTGCAACTGGCCCTCCAAATTTGACCCTGGAAAACATGGTGGGGAGACCCAGAGATTTGATGATAATCTACAGAGTTTGAAGTTCACATTCACGTTAAGACTGACGTTCTACTACATGCAGTAAACGGGAGAACCAGATGTCGATGGGTTAATAATGTAATCTAATGTCGACATAACTAGTGCTCAACATTGCACTTTTTTTAAAATTCTGAATATTTAGGGATTTGAAAAATTACATATAATTACTTTAGCTGTGTCTTAAGGACAACGTGAAGTAAATACTAGACAATAGTGCTTTATATTGTTGAATTATTCAGATATTTTTAAGAAGCCTCTCCAGCAATTCCTCAAAGAAAGCATACTTATTATCTGAAATGTCATGTCATTAATCCTGCCTAAATTCCAATTTGATCATTCTTTATTTTTTATTTGCATGCTAAATAAGCATGGGCTTTCAAGCTTCATGGAACTAACAAATTGTTTATATGACAACATTTGCAGTCTCCAAGCCTAATTTAAACCATTCAAAATTTAAAGTCGCCAAAAACCTCATCAGCCTTATATTTTTTATACAAGCTGTGTTATACTCCTCATCTCCAAATTACAGGTTTTTTTTAGTGTGTTGTCAACAGTCTGTAAAGGCTTGATAACAGTGACAAAGATTTTCAGAAATATCTGCTCCTGCTGTGATAGTGAATTAAAAAGAAAATTTAGTATTTTGTATTTGCTTAGGGAATAGCGTGGAGTCGAGCAGAATTGATCTGTTTATCAAGTGCAGGGAAGAGATAATATAATTGCCAAATAGGTTCAAAATAGATTAAATCAAAACTAAGTCCTTGTATTTACTTGTCCACTGATTATAAAATTAAACAGTTTAGCTGCGACTGCTAAGACTCCTGGACTGTATTGGTTATAACATTGAGTAACTTTTACCAAATGACACAAGAGCCAATGCTTTCTGAGATTCACAGATCAAAAGCATCTTTTCAACAATGTTATAAGGAATGTCATCTTCAATAATTACAATACTTACCGCTTATCCATTTCTGGATCATGGGAGGTGCTGGGTCCAATCCCAGCTCACATTGAACGAGGCCAGGATACACTCTGACAGGTCATCATTCAATCACCAGGAACTAAACCCGTGACCTTCTTGTTGCGATGGGCAACAGCACCAAGCACTATGCCACCATGCTGCCATCACGTGAGATAATATGATGAAATTTATGCCATCAAATGTGACTGCTAAATGCTAATAGCAGGTAGAGTGCAGGTTCCATAATCAAGAGGTTTCCTATCACTCTTCAAGCTTTCCTGATTAATAAAGTCAGAAAGGTCTTCATAAAAGGAAAAGCTTTGATCCTCAGATCCTCACAGGTACTGCCAGATTGTCGTCATGCCATTCACTACTCTCCAGCTCTCTTTTCCGGACTGATATCCTGGTATTGACTCTTCCTGTCACTGACCAATTCTCCTCATCTCCACTCTGGTAACCTGAACAGCTTTATGCCCCTGACTGTGAGCTCTATCTGTGTGTCTCCTGGTTCCAGTCGCTCCAACTCTTTTGAGACGCTGTCTCCACATTAGCGAGAATGCCCTGTGGCTGAACAGTATTATCAGTCTGTCACTCCAGAGAACTGGGTCCACATCCTGGCAGGGAGACTAACTCAACCTCGGAGGAAGAGACCCCTCCACTTCCAAGTCGACAGGCATGTGACCAGCAGGGACCCACAACCTCTCCTCCGGACCATAGCCTTCCCAGTCAACCAGGTATTGGAGCCCACGACCACAGCGGCGGGAGCACAGCAGGCGACGGACCATGTAGGCAGGACCCCCATCGATGAGGTGAGGAGGAGGAGGAGGGGGAGTGGGGGGCACCAGTGGGCTCTCCAAAACAGGCTTGATCCGAGAGACATGGAAGGTGGGGTGGATGCGCATGGACCGGGGGAGCTGCAGCTTCACTGCCACCGGGTTGATGACCTTCAGAATGGGAAAAGGACAGATGAATCTGGGAGACAACTTCCTGGATTCCACCTGGAGAAGGAGGTCCCAGGTGGAGAACCAGACCCTTTGGCCAACTTGCTAAGTCGGGGCTTGAGTGTGACACTGGTTAGCACACGAGGTGTAGTGGTCAGAGGCTTGGAGAAGGGCTACTCGAGCTCGGGTCCAGATGCGGTGACAACGCCGGATGAAGGCCTGGACAGAGGGGCAGGTGATCACTCCCTCCAATGCCGGGAAAAGTGGAGGTTGATACCCGTAGCAGCATTGAAAGGGGGCGAGACTGGTGGCTGAGCTGGTGAGGGAGTTGTGGGCGTACTCGACCCACAAGAGCTGCTGGGACCAAGAGGAGGGGTTCTGGAACACCATACAACGCAGTGCTGTCTCCAATTCTTGATTTATCCGTTCAGTCTAGCCATTGGACTGGGGGTGGAAACCAGAGGACAGACTAACGGAGGCCCCAAGTTGAGCACAGAACTCCCGCCAGAAGATGGAGGTGAACTGTGGGCCCCTGTCAGAGACTACATCAGTGGGAAGGTCGTGGAGGCGGAAGATATGGAGCAGGACCAGCTGAGCAGTCTCCTTGGCGGTCGGGAGGTTGGGGAGAGGAATGAAATGTGCCATCTTGCTGAACTGGTCGACCACTGTGAGAATGACTGTGTTCCCACCAGACGGGGGAAGACCTGTGATGAAGTCCAGGGAGATGTGGGACCATGGACGCCGAGGTACAGGAAGCGGGTGCAGAAATCCAGCAGGGGACTGATGAGAAGGTTTGTGTTGGCTACAGACAGGACAGGCATTGATGTACTCCTGAGTGTCCTCCTCCAGCGTGGCCCACCAGAAGTGCTGCTTCAGTACATCACTAGTCCTCCGGATTCCAGGATGACAGGTGAATTTGGAGGTGTGAGCCCACTGGAGCACGTCAGGCCTCAGAGCCGGAGGAACAAAGAGATGGTTTGGGGGACAGGCACTGGGACCTGGTTGATTCTCCACCGCAGCTCTCACCCTCTCCTCCACCTCCCAGGTCAGGGAAGCAATCAAACAGGGAGAAGGTAGGATGGAGTCGGCTTCTTTCCTTGACTCCCCCTCCTCCTTGAACTGTCACAACAAGGCATCAGGCTTGACATTGTGGGAACCGGGGCGATAGGAGAGGGAGAAGTTGAATCGTGTGAAGAAGAGGGAACAGCAGGCTTGGTGAGAGTTCAGTCTCTTGGCAGTCTGAATGTATTCTAGATTCTTATCAGTCCAAACCAGGAACAGCAGTCTGGTCCCCTCCAGCCAATGACGCCACTCCTCTAGAGCCAATTTGACGGCTGACAGCTCCCGATTGCCAATGTCATAGTTCCTCTCAGCAGGAGACAGTCATCGAGAGAAGAAGGAACAGGGATGGAGCTTTTGATCTGAAGCAGCCCGCTGAGACAGGATGGTTCCCACGCCTGGTAAAAAAGGCAGCACCAGGTTCTGAGGCAGCCTCTCTGAGTCATGTGGGAGGAGTCCCACTGGCTGTTCCCTGTCTCCTCTCACGGCGTCGGGCCTAGATACAGAGGTCCACTCGGATGGCCAGCTCGATCATCCCGTTGAGAGTTGATGGGAGGTCGTAGGACACTAACTCATCTTCAATGTAGTCGGCCAGACTGTGGAGGAAGGAGTCACGGAGGGCCAACTCATTTCAGCTGCTCTGGCAGACTCGAGTGCGGAAGTCAATTGAGAAGGCTCAGCAAGTCACAAGCAGTGTCCAACCCCGAACACCTTGCGTACCTCCTCTGAGAATGCCTGGAAGGAGGCACAAGCTGGACTCTGTTTCTCCCACTCCGCAGTCCCCCAGAGACGGGCGCAGCCTGTGAGGTGGTTGATGGTGAAGGCCACTCTGGCTGCCTCAGTGGAAAATGTGAGGGGCTAGAGAGCAAACAAAATAGAGCAGTTTGTGATAAACGGGTTGCAGCCATCAGGATCCCCAGCGTAACGCTCAGGAGTGCCGACCCAAGGTTCGATGATGGCACCAGAAGGGGGCGGGGGTGGTGTTGGGGGTTCTGGAGGTCTCGACGTTGCAACTGCCTGAGCAAGGGTGGCTGTCAACTGCTGGATCTTGGTGAGGGCGGCCGCCATCATGCTTTCATGCCGCTGGAGAGCGTCCTCTATTCTCTCCAAGCAGCTCTGTGGAGATGGAGGGCACGCTGGGTCCATGACTGGCTAGATTGTACTGTAATGGGTGAGGTTTGGACCCAAAAGCAGCACCAACAAGACCAGGGAGATTTGTAATGACCTTTATTGTCAGCAGAAACAGGTAAATAAGCACAGTTCAGTTCCAAGGGGAAAAGGCAGTCCTTTAAGGGGCTCGAGGGGGGAAATCCGAGGGCCCAGAATGAAGGTGTGGATGAGGCAGCAGTACCAGGCAGAGGGCAGGTCGGAACCAGGCAGAGGACTGGAGAACCAGTAGGTAAGTTGTCACAGGAAAAACACTAATGCTGTAGCACTGTGGAGGGAGGACTCAGAACAGCCCCTTGAGCAGGCAGACAAAAACCAGGAAGGAGCAAGGCAGGTTCATTGTCCAAAACAGAAGGGCTGAGGTCTTTACCAGGGCAGAGAGGAGGGTTGGTCAGGAGCAGGCAGGGTCGGAACCGGGAGATCAGGCAGGGGAAAACCGCTGTCTTGCATAGCACAAAGAACAATTTGGCAGTGAGTGTGGAGGAGAGTGGAGCTTTTAACCTGCCTTGATTGCTGATGAGCTGCAGCTGAGTGAACAGGTGAATGACGAGGTGGGTGTGGCTGGCAGATGGGGTGAGCAGGGGAGTGGTGAGTGGAAAACTGCTGGAGGCAGGTATGCATGGAAGACAAATCATGACAAAGACTACAGGGGCCTGACCATCATTACAGTAAAGATTGAGTATCCCTTTCCTTTCATCTCTACAGCCTTTGAACTGTTCCTGTGGGTCACTATCTTTACCAAGCCAAATCTTTGCAAAGAATACCATCTGGTCTTCATTAGAGAGGGGGATGAATAGAAGATGGCCTTCAACACACGATCTGGGCACTATGAATACTTGGTGGCCTTGGGACTGTCCAATGCCCCTGCTGTTTTCCATACTATGGCCAATGATGGACTCCGTAACATGATCGACATCTATGTTTCTATTTATCTTGATCATAAGATCCAAGATGAGCATATCTGTTATGTCCAGTCTATGTTCCAGCACCTTAAGAACTCCTTTCCCCACTTTAAGGAGGGGTGGGGGGCATTGTCAAGCCCCACCGACCTTTCTCACCCCAACAGAATGGTGCTCCAGGGCTTTTTTTATTTTACCAAAAATTTTATTAAATAGCAAATTAAATTTATTTAAATAAATAAAGTAACACCAGCAATAGCACCAGAGAAGAAAAATCTAAATGCCAGTTGTACACAGTAACTCTGAAACCTAAAATTCAGCTCAATGGGACCATAAAGTTCCAAGTGAACATAATAAGAATTCACACATCCCTGCATTGCATATCTGTCCATGACCATTCATCCTAAACATCAAATCAATGCTCACTGTCCCACATTGCTTTTGCTCTGAGAAAGTTTTTTTAATGTTCTGCTGTTAAAATGCTGACATCAATAATACTTTTCACACTATCATTCCAGGTCACATATCACCTCCCCCATTCTAATGCTGAAACTAACCAGGTATAACCTACAAAATGAATACAATTATTAGGCTAAGTTGTTTGATTTTATCTCTAGTGAGTGAGAGTACCCGTGGCTTTTTTCCCTCCACCTGTTCGTCGCAACCCACTTTTAATACCTGTGCGGAGAACAGATTCAGAAACTGAATGCAACTGCTGTATGTGAAGACAGATGTGCAAGTTCCATGTCCAAAGTTCCATGTCCAGTCTATCTTTGTATATACAGGTGCATTTCAGTAAATTAGATCATCTTCAAAAGGTTGATTAATTACAGTTATTGAATTCAAAAAGTGAAACTCATATATGATATAGATCAACTAAACACATATATTTCAAGTGATAATTTCATTTAATTTTGATTATAACTTACAGCTAATCAAAATGCAAAATTAGGCATATCTGAAAATTTTAATATTGTTAAAGAGTCCATTATGGGATTCAGTAGGATACACAATCATGGAGACTGCTGACTTGGCAGTGGCTAGAAGATGGTCATTGACACCCTGCACCATGTCTCTTACCCTGGTAAGAAACAAAAGGTCATTGCCACAGAAGTTGGCTGCTATTTACAAGCACATCAATGACAAGTTGAAATAATGCGTGGCGCTGTGGTGGCTGGTGCAAAAAATTTTGGGGGACAATTGGCATATATAGGGGTGAAATGGTACACAGAAGTGACGGTTTGGTACACGTTTGGTGCAATGGGGAAAAACAGAAAGTAGAAAATAATATTTTGGTCCTTTGGTCCATTTTGAAAAATGTGAGCATCCAACAATGGTTCATTGTTCATAACTTTCAGTGAAGCAGTTCAGTTATGCTGCAGTAAAAAAAACTACATAAAACCACTGTTTTGTTTTTTTCCTGGTTTAGGTTCATCTTGTTTTACACATTAGAGGGAAAAAAACATGAACATTTCCATCTGGAATTTATATTATTCGCAAAGATAATGTTCCTTCTTTTCAGATATTTGACAATATACAAAATGTGGGAATGAATTATCAAATCACATTAGATAAAAAAAAAAAAAAACACACAACAACAATCGCTGATTTGCTGCTAATGTTTCTTTGATGCATACGCGTAGGGTTAGGGTTAGAATACTAGAATGACATAACAGAATACTATTCAAACCAATTAAAAAAGAGCCTCAGGTCACATACTTATCGAGGGTTTACACTGGATTACGTTTCAGAGGAGCCTGATAGCTGTAAGATCTGCGTCTTGATTTAATATTGGAGACTCTAGGAACCTCAGGGGCCTGTATCACAAAGCTTAGCTTAGTGAAGTAACTTCTGGGTTAACCCTGGGTTTTCAGTATCACAAAGCGAGTTTACTAGAGCTGGAAGAAGAGCTCTGAAGAGAGAGAGGAACTTCAGTGACAGAGTTAACTTTTCCGGATTAGGTTTGGTATGAGATACTGATCCGCATGTTGGGTAGCCGTATGCCAGGAACAACAGCTCACAGTCAGGCTCTGACAGAGCTCCAGACTGGATGTGTTGTGCTGCAGTTCTTTGCCTCAGGTAAGTTAGTGAAGTTTTTTTCCTTTTATAATCCCATATGGAATGATTTGCAGGACAAGAACAACAAGAAAATGAAATGCAGATTATTTATTTGTTCGTTAATTAATTGTTTAGATAATCCATTCATAGGTACATTGATGTATGCTGTTGACAACGCTGAGACAATGCTAAGGGCTAGCCACTATGCATAAAATTTGAGCAGCTATACACTGAACATTAGCACTGAATATTCTGAAACTGTGTTACATGATACTCATCAAGGCTATTTCTTTTTAACTTAAAGGGCAGTTCAGTGGAGGGCTGCTGGGCGAGAGGGTGTAAGCATGCCACTGGTGTTTGATGACCCCATATTCTGACCCTGGTGCAGGGCCTCAAGACTGGTTCAATGTGATCCTCTCCAAAAACCAGTGTCAGAATTGAGATGACCTTTGGGGTCCACAGGGCCCATTTCACCTGTCTCTGTCAGCTGAGGGTGGCCCCAGACTGGGCATACAATATAATTTCTGCATACATTGTACTGTGCAAAATAGTGACTATCCAGAAGGAGAGGACATCTCCTGTAAACCCCTGATGTGGTAGACCCCATCACCCTTGATTATTCCTCAGTGAGGGCAGGAAGAGAGGCAATCACTGAACTTTTTTTAATCAAGCACACAGAATTAGTTTTTTCTTCTATTTTTATTTCACCATTTTAATTTCTTTTGTCCAGTTCCTGTAAAAAATATATAAATTTCAGCTGAAAGGCTGAATTAACTTTGCTTTTGCTTAAGTTTTCCCAACTCAGGTTAAATTTTTTTGATCTTCAATTTTTTATACTCTATATCAAGCTCCAATTTTTTTTAAGCGCTCTCACAGTGTAAGCACCAACCTGACAAATATTAAATACATAATTCAGTGACTTTAGCATAATAAGTTGTATGGTTCACTTTAAATTAATGCCAATGTCACACTGACTATCATCATGAAATAAAGTTATTTAAATCTTGTGACTGTTTCTTCTCCCCCATGGATGATCATCAGCAATTGATTGTATGTGATGTATATGATAAGTTGAATTTACGTTCCTTTTCCGGAGGACACCATTTTCTGTGAGTGGGGGTAGCCAGTTCACTGTTAGGGTCTTCTCTCCACTGTGCAAAAAATACATCTTACTTTTACAGTAAATTGAAAGATGTGTTTGTGCAGACCAGTGTTTTAACACTGACTAATTGAAACATACTATGCACAAGTGTATTGCTTCGTGAGCTGCCACCTCCACCAGGGTCTGATATGGCCCCTTCTTCCAAGCCTCCGTCACGAGGGTACTTCATTATTTTAAAGGACAAGCTCCTCTGCAGGAGTGTAATCCTGAGTCGCACCCCCTGATCCGCCTGACTTTTTCATGTCACATTTCTATGCTGCATTTGTAGCTGTTACTCTGCTTGAGTAATAGATTTGTACTCCTGATATTTCCTGATATTTTCAGTATATCACACTTTGCTCCTCCATCGTGAAATACGCTGCTTTTTGTGTCTTCTCCATGCCGATTGGTCAGACAAAGGGACCCCACCCCTTTATGTGAACATGCACTGATTGAGATGGAAAATGTCTGGGCTTTGTGATACAGGCCCCAGGTAAACCTACCAGACAAAACAATAAGGAAAGAAAAGGATTTTGGTGTGACTACTAGCATCAGACTGAATTATTAAACTCATACATTTCTTTCAAAATATAACTTGAACCACAGTAATTTAACTGTGCTCCAAAACTACATTTACTTATGCTTGAGCTCAAAAATCCAGGCTAACCCTATCCTCAGAGCTGATGAGAGTGAACCCAGGTGCAAAAAGGGGAAGCGAGGCAAAGGTAGCGAGTCCAGTAGGGCAAGAGCTTTTAATCCAAATGGAGGCAGGGGTCATACACAAAAAGGCTGGCAGGATCAGGCAGACAAAACAGGCAAGGAGTAGGCAGGAGAATCAAACATCAAAAAACAGTCTGGTCATACACTGGGAGCAAACAACTGGGAACCCGAGAGAGCTTAGCACACAGGAGGTAACAAAGACAATCTGGCAGAGACATGGGGAATGAGGCGGGGTTTAAATACACAGGAACTAACACAGGTGAAACAAATTAGGAGTCAACTCATGGAGGGAAAAAGAACAAAGAGGGGAAGTAATCTACAACAACATGGAACACAAGATTTTCAAAATAAAACAGGAAGTGTACAAGACAACAAAAAAACAGTGAAAATCCTAAAAGCAGTAAAGTGTGTTTTTTGATATGTTGGCAAAACTGGTAGGAGTATCAGTTATGAGCAATAAAAAAAGAGAGGTTTCTGAGGAAATAATTACATTTAATCATTAAATTTTCCCAAAACAATGGTTAAAAAAATTTGAAAATTTTTTACCATTTGTGATTCATTATATTAGAGATTATTTTCAGTCACATTCACCCCAAAATACATTTTTAGTTTCATATCTTGCTGGAAAGAGGTTCTTAGCTTTCTAAAGACATTATATTATAAAAATATTGCCTACAGTTGTAGTTAAATTGCTTTATTTGGTGTTATTTTCAGTTAGTCAGTTATTTTTTTCTTCTTCAGTGCGAGAAATCTAGTCTGTTGGCTTTTAACAAGCGCATCCAAGTCAGGTTGAATGTCTGAGGTGGAGATGCGGAGCACGGCTGACAGATGATCATCAATGAGAGAAGATCTATACTGGGATTTGTTAAACTTCATCACTGAGAATGTTTGTTCACATATGTAGGTAGAGCCAAAGAGAATAAACATCCTCTGAGCATGTCTCATGTTTGGAAACTTTCACATTGTTTGCCACTTCACGTTGCATCTGAAGCTCCAGAATTCAATCCTTGATCATTCTCGTCACTTTTCACCTGGACAGCGGGACTTGTTCACATGCTTCTTTTTTTTTCAGGACATATTACTGTTGAAGAGTCCACCAAGCATTCTTTGACAAACTCCCCCTCCGCAAATGGCTTACTGTTTTGAGCGATTTTGTGGGATATCACAAAGCTGGTCTTGGTTGCTGCATTGCAAAAACTTGTTGCTTTTGTAGCTTAGCTACCAAAGCTTCCGATATCCATGCCATTTCAGCATCAGTCAAGTTTTTAATAATTCTCTTCATGTTTTGTCTTGTAATGCTGCTTAAATTGTAATCCTGAAACACGGCAATCTGGTCTCTGCAAACCAAACACACCGCTTTACCTCTGACTTCAGGAAATAAAAACCTGGCAATCCATGTTTTGTTGAAAGCCCTGCATTCTGCATCTACCTTTCTTTTTTTATAGACATTTTGGAGGCTAAAATCTACATGTGACCTGCTTGCGACAACATCAATTCAGAAACCTGTACGTGCCGTAAATAAAAATGCAACTTCAAAATAAAAGCAATGCACATTCAGTCTATGCATGAGGTAAAATAAGAAAATACATTTATTTTGTAATTTCCTATTAACCTTACAGGGGGTCGGTCACAGTCAACCAAAGGGCTGCGAAATGCCCAGGTCTGATTTAGAGTCTCCAGTTAACCTATACATGCATGTCTTTGGACAGCGAGAGGAAAACGGAGTATCCGAAGGAAACCCATGCAGACATGGGGAGAACATGCAAACATAAATGTTTTCTTCCCAATTTCAAATGTTCTTTGTTGTAAGGTTGGGAAGGTTAACACATAATTATCATGATAATACGGTTATTAATTAATGCCCCAAATAATTTTGTCTCAAGTTTGTTTGAGTCAATGTGCAGCAGAACCTTCAAAAATGCATTGAGAAACTGCAAAGTACTTATACAGGCACTAACAATAGCCACAACAATTGGGTGGGGTAGCTGGGTTATAAATCACTCCGGTGTTGAGTCATGTGGAAGTGTACAATATGGAGAACATGCCCTGTAAATATCATACAAATTGGATGATGTTTAAAACACTAGAACTACCACAGCCCAGCTTGTCACAATTGTTCTGTAAATGAGGCAACTACTCAATAACAGAAAGGGAACTGATCTTGCTTTGCTTTTACCTGAATAAATCAGTGTGTCGTAATGTAACGAGAGAGAGGTTGAGGTTTAGAACTACAGTAAAATATTTTATCACTTCATTATGTGTTCAACAGGCTACAATTAGTGATGATATTTCCACTTGTGTGATCACAATGGAAAATTATTTTCCCCTCGTTTGTTTGTTTGTTTTTTTGTGTCTTCGCTTTTCTTTCTTCATCTTTATTTATGTATTGGTTTATTTTTCAACAATCAAGAGAGAATAAAAGCTGCTGTATGAATGAAGTGTAGTATGAGTGTTATGCAAGTGTAATGTCTGTAAGTATATGTTTAAGTTGAAAATGTAAAAATAATATAAGGATAGTTACTGCACAGGATAGAAGAATAGTTACTGCATATCTTGTTGTAACTAATAGTGGATCCAAAATAAATCTCATCAAAAGTAGTAGTAAGAGGTCCACACAGTTTGTTCTTCATTTCTCTGTTATTGCTGATACATAAGATTCAAACAAGACGTTTTGATGTAGAAATTACTGCAATGAAATATACAAACCCAATGCATTTAGGCTACAAAAATCTCAAAGTTTCAGCGCTTCAACCCTCTACATTGTCTGAGCATACTTGGCACTGCCACAACATTTTCCACATGTATATGTGTGGCAATCAACACAGTGCACAGTGGCGTCATTGTTCTTGCACCGGCAGTTCACCTGGCACATTGCCCTTTTCCCTTAGCCAGGTGTGGGAGGTTGTTGCTGAAGAAGGTTTTCCTTATTTGCCTTCTTGCCTCCCATATGCGACCGAGCAAGCTCACTTGCAAGCTCCACAAGCAAGTCCACCCATCTCTCCTTGACCCCAGTGCATGCCTGACAAAGCACATGTGCATTCGGTGCTGCGATGTCAATCATGTTATAAAACACAGCAACTGGCCATCGCCGTGTTCCTGAGCGCACAGTGTACTCTTGCACCATCTGGTCCATCACATCCACGCTGCACTTCCTGCTGTTGTAGTCGGTGACTGTGTTTGGCTTTTTTTTCCGGATATCCCCAGTCTCCACCACGCTGTGCATACTGCTAAGGATGCAGATGGTCTTCCTCTATTTGGGTGCATAAACCGTCAGTGTAGCACCAGAGGTCGAAAACACCTGAGTGCTGAATTCATCGCAGTCCAACATCTTTTTGGCTGATTCTGGAAGCTCCCGGTGAATCTTGTTGACTGTGCCAAGGAGGATTCGGTTCTTCCTTTGTCCATAATTGGTTCCATTAGCTTTATCACCACATTTTCTGATAGTCTCTCCCCCGTGGGATGACTGGGGTCTTTGCCAAGATATGGAATGATATTGCACAATTACTTGGATTTCAAGTCATATGCCACCCAGAACTTGATGCGAAACTTTTCGGGTTGCAATGTACTGCAGGAAACAGCAGCAAGTCTTAGTTTGAAAAAGTTGCTCATCAGTGGTGATGTACCTGCCTGGGTTATAAGATTTGATGCAGTTGGCAACAAAAGACCCCCAAACACCAGAGACTGCAGCAAACCTGTCAGTCTCAAATTGTTCACTGCGCGTGTCCTTGTCATCGAAGTGTAGCTGTTGCTGTTTTGGGCCGTAATGATGATAATCAGTGGGTGTCCCAGTTTTGCCAAACATGCGACATGCAGCGATGGAAGTTTGATCACCCTCCACAGGAAGACGATGGCAATGAACGCCATTAGTTCAGGGTCATGAACAAATTGTCATTCTCTGGCGTCCATGCTGAACCGTCCACTCCTGAATGGTTCGAAGCATGTCAAGAGTGAGGAAACAGAGGAAACTCTGTAAGCGACTTGACCCCATTCTTCTGACCAAAGCAGTTGGCTCTCCATCTGTGGCATAGCATTCAATTGGGCTGTGATGGAGAGACCTTCCCACCCATTCTTCACGCCACGCTGTGCCGTCTTTTGTGTTCTCTGTTGGCCAAGTGTCGGCCTCCAGTCAACCTTTCTTTTTCAGGTGGTGATGAAGTCTCCTCATCTGGAGGGTGATCGTATTTTTGAGATGTGAGCAATGAAATATCCAAATGATGTGAGCAATGAAAACCTCAACTGAGGTTAGAAATCTATGCATAAGATATAATTTGAATTGTAATTCCAAAAAATCTCAAGTATGCCTCCTCTGTATTGATTCTGGATTGTTTTCATCTTTTCCTAAAACACAACTGCCATAATCATCACATGAAAATAGGATGTTTAGGAAATCTTACCAAAGAAAATTTCAGAGTCTGAACTCAGCTGAAGGGTTATTTCTTCTCCATTGGAGTCACAGGCATTGACTTGGTTCAGGATCATGTCAAAAACCTGCTCAGGGCTGTAGACTGTCGACATCTTTGTTCCTCAGTTGGCTGAGTCAGTAAACTATTACGTGCCGTGAGCAAGCAATTTATCCACCTTGGGTCGCTAGTATAGTCATTGTTCACAACCATGCCCACCATTCCACCACACACACCCAGTAGGCCTTCTTTTACATTTTCCATCAGTCTTTATATATACTTTTTCTTTATTTATTTTCTTATTTTGTTCTTTTCACCAGGATTTCTGTGTTTGTAAGCAATAAATGCCAAAAAATTTTACTTTATTTAGGCTACTCAAAGCACCCATGTCAACTTTGCATGCTTGAGATGCGTTGCACAACACTCTTGCATTCAGACTTTCAGAGGGTCTAACTTTGTAATAACACTGGATTTTTGTCATGTAATACACAGTAATACAGATAGGTCGCACAAAGTGCTGCATGGTTATAAAAAAAAAAGTATGTATATATTAACAACATACACACATTCATATACATATAAACATAGTTCTATCAAGAAGAATATAAAATGAGTATGGCAATAAAACACTTCAAAATAAATAAAATAAAACCATATTCAAAAAGAAAAATACTATCAAATAAAAACTTAAACTAAAAACTCATTGGCAGTTTTGCACAAGGACACTTGAATATGGACTACATGAGAAATAGTATCATATCACAGATATTTACAGCTACAATTGCCCTAAAGTCCTACAGCCCAACACCAGAAACTCTCAGTAAATGTTTGAAGCTTCCAGGCTGTATTCAAGCATACCTGAGCATTCCAGTGCTAATGGTGGTCCACCACATTCCGATGTAATGGCTGCATTTACAAAAGAAAGGTGGCTAATTGTAGGCCGCTGAGTTGTAAAATTTAAGATAACAGCCTTTTGGCTGTCCTCTGGGCATTGTGGCAGGAGTAAGAAAACCCTGGGTTTTCAAGTAATGAGGCTGACCTCCTGTATCCAGTGGGTAGTGCTTTTTGTGTGCAACTCAGTATTGACACATGAACTTTTTCAGACTGGGAGTCTGAAAAGGTGTGCAAAATTTTAGACAGATTGGACAATATATGTTGGACTTATAAGGAATTGCTCTTATGAGTGTCCACTCTGTGGTGCCAGACAGCTTCCACCAATCTGATGTCAGGTCATGTGATAGACCAGGATTTAGAGAACAGACCCTGTAGATATAATCTAAATCTAATGATTTTTGTGTGACGAGGCTAAGCTCCTGTGTCAAGGAGGTGGCGCTCTATTTGCGACTGAGTAGACACATAGACATATCGTGTGCAAAATTTGATAAATAGACACTCTTTGTTGATCCCAAACTGGGATACTTCTGTTACTGCAGTCAGATATCAGACATAACAGATGAACTGCACAATGTAAAATAAAAAAAATAAATAAAATAAATTACAAGAGCAAAATATACATATGTGCCAGTCAACAGAAAATATATCAAAATGCATATGGACTAAAAATATATATGTAATTTCCTTGAGCAAGTAATGTGAAATACCAGTCAAAAAAATTAAGCAGAGTAAAGAAATTTAAGAATAAAGTGGAATGTACGTCAGCAAAAACAGCAAAAACAAACAGTATTGGAAATAAGTTAACAATTAAATAAGCCTCAAAAGTGTCCTGGTTGAATCCAATTGTAGAGCCAGCTTTCTTAATCAGTTTGTTGAGACTCTCTTTGTCACTAGCTCAGATTCTGCTGTCCCAACAAACTGCAGCAAAGAACAAGTATTGGCCACAACAGACATCTCCAACATCTTGCTGCACACGTTGAAGGATATGAGCTTCCTTAGGAAGTACAGTCTGCTCATTCCCTTCTTGAATACAGTGACCATGTTGAATTTCCTTTCCACTCTGTTGTTGATGGTGACTCCCAGGTACCTATAGTCCTCCACCACCTCGACATGGGCAAATTCTAGATTTTCAGGGTGGCGCTGTTGACTAATTTTTTGACATGCATTCCTGTGCAGACGAAATATGAAATAAGTCGTGACCTAACGTGTACAAATTTGGGGGCAGATTGGAGGATGGATGCTGGATGCCTATTGAAATAGGTGTTATACCACAGCCACTAGGAATAACCATTTTATGTCAAAGCCTCAAAAACTCATTGCAACCCCTCGCTAAGCAGGAAAAAGTAATTAGAAAGACTGGTAACACTTTATATGAAGGTACAAATATTCGCCATGAACTAGGTGCTTACTAATATGTATATAAGTAGCATACTAGCCATTTATTAGTAATTATTAAGCACGTATCAACACCTTATTTTACATGGCCTTATTCTACCTCTATTACACCATGAATTAAAATTTTTCCTGTAAATTATCACTTATTGACTGTAAATTAATGCATTGTTATGTCTGAATAATGAATGAAGTGAATAACCATAGTATTTCAGCCTTGTAAAGGGCCAGTGACACAAGTACAGTAATTTCTTCCTTTATCACTCTGAATATAACCTTAATAACAATAAATTAATAAATTAATAATATAATCATATTCATTGATCGATTTTCTTCTTGTTTCATCAACCATCTGATAAATTTGTCAGCTTCCTTGGCACTCTGTCGAAAATAAATTTGTCTTAACATCTTGTACTACAATACCAACATATTTTCTCTTTCTTGGTAAAAAAAAGAAAAAAGAAAAAAAAAAAGCGACTAGGATAAAAAAAAACGACACTTGAGTGATTGACTATCCACCAAATCAAATCAAATCAAATCAAATCAAATCAGATTTATTTGTATAGCGCCAAATCATAACAAAGTTACATCAAGGCACTTTACATATAGAGCAGGTCTAGACCATAAATTTATTTAAAGAGACCCAACAGATCCCCCGATGAGCAAGCACTTGGCAACAGTGGCAAGGAAAAACTTCCTTTAAGAGGCAGAAACCTTGAGCAGAACCAGGCTCAGGGGGGGCGGCCATCGGCCTCGACCGGTTGGGTTGAGAGTGGGAGAGAGAGAGAGTGAGACAGGCATTGGGGGGGATGTAGGCAGGAACATGTTGCTGCATGAAGTTCATGGAGTTGAGCTGTAATACAGAATTCATGAAATATGGGACCAGCAGGTGTTGCAGGAACATGGGATGGCAATGAGTCACCACCTGCAGGATGAGGACAGGGAGAGAGAGGAGAGGAACTGGGAGAGACAGAGACTTTGGCAGAACATGATTAGTAAATGCAGTATAAATGCTAAGAACTGGGTGAAACTGTGTTTTTTAAGAAGGATGGTTCTTATCAACGCATGCAAGGGGGGAGGAGGGAGAGAGAAAGAGGGAGAGGGGGAGAGAGGGTGACAGGGAGAGACAGGGAAAGACAGAGAGAGAGAGAGAGAAGCTCAGTCCTTCCCCCAGCAGCCTAGGCCTATAGCAGCATAGCTAAAGAGTAGAGAACTTTAACTTTTTTACTATAAGCTCTGTCATACAGGAAAGTTTTAAGCCTGGTCTTGAAAAGAGTCCACCCCCCGGGCCGATGATGGATGTTGGTTCCATAGAAGAGGAGCCTGATAACTGAACAATCTGCCTCCAGATTTACTCTTGGAGACTCTAGGAGACTCCAGTCAGTGTTTATCAGCCACTTACTTCCTCTCAGCACTTCCAATCATCGCAAACTACTGAGCAGACACATCACTTCCCTGCCACAGTTTTTCGCGTTTCAAGAAGAGTTTGGATCAGGTTTGGATCTTGTGTTTCGTAAATGGTAAGTTATCTGTTAACTTTTCGTGTGTTATGTTCAACCTTCTCTACAAATGCCAACTAGGGTTCCGCTGGATGTTAGCTAGCTAAACGAATGCCCATACCAATCCCTGCGAATTTATTTTATTTGCTGAGCTAGCCGATAAAGTTTTTTTTAAAGGTGTTTCCCACATATTTTAGGAGGCTGTGGTGGGACCCTCGCAGAAGGGGGGGGAGGGGTTGCAATCACGGTCACAGTCACGGACCCAGTGATAGCAGAGTAATTTGAACACTGTACAATCCCCCATTTAGCGCGTCTATAGTTTATTAGTGTGCAGGGGGACATGTGCGTCTGCGTGTGTGAGCGAAAGAGAGAGAGGGAGGGAGAAAGAGAGGGCCAGAGACCGTTGACTGATAAAGATTAGAAATGTTGAAAAGCTGTTAAAAAAAAGCAACCACATTTGGTTTTTTTTTTAGCATTGGTGTGGGGGTGAGGGGGACTATGTGCTGTGCCACACAATGAGAAACACTGACGTTAGCTGTTTGTATTGCAGTAAGTCAATACTGGTAGCTACCCAGACATGAGCACCTCACTGCTTCACAGTATTATCAGCACTCTAGTGACATTAAAATGTCTTATACAGTATGTTGTATTATTAATGTCAGCAAAGCCTCTTTGTGTGGCATACTGTAAAACCACTGAATCTGTCACAAATGAATTAATGGAGATTTTAAACATTTACATCAAACAGGACATTGAAATTACCCTGAGCCACAGAAATACATGTCTTATCTTAATTATGAGTATTTGGGTTAATCAGTCTAATGTAAACTTTGTAAGGTAGCCTAAGTTTGTCAAACTGTCAAAAAGTTTGTCAAACTGTCAAACCTCATTTTGCAGACCATAAGGCGCACTGCATTATAAGGTGCGATATCAATGAACGGGTCTATTTTCATACATAAGGCGCACTGGGTTATAAGGCACATGATAAAACATATATAAAGCGAAGCACAGTATGTACCGGTATTATAAAAAGTGGCGAAGGTAATACTTTTAACTGATTGGTTTATCGTTGCCAGTGATAGCAAACACCTGAAGTTAGTGTGACATTGGAACTATGTAAAACATTTGATTATAATTAGATTATGGATTTGAAAATTGGGTTTACGTTAAAAACCTAACGTTGGCTTGACGTCTAATTATAGTAAGGTAACACTGACGAAATGTTGCATGGTGGTTGGTTGCCAGCACTACATAATTAGTTATCAACGTTGTCTGGTTGCAACCCATATCCAACCAAGGACCAATGTCTTTATACGCCTTTATAGTGCGAAAAATACAGCATTTTTATGTATTTTGTGGACCATAAGGCGCGCCAGGTTATAAGGCGCATGATGAAACATATATAAAACGAAACAAAACAGTCAGGTAAATTGAACTGATTATAATTGGTTTATCATATAGATTTGAAAATTGGGTTTACATTACAGAACCTAACGTTGGCTTGATTTTCTAATTATATTAAGGTAACACAGTCTAAATGTTGGATGATGGTTGCTTGCCAGCACTGCATAATTAGTTATCTAACGTTATCTAACATTGCAACCCATATCCAACCAAGAACCAACGTTAATACAATGTCCCTGTGTAAGCTTGGAATGCTCCGACAATCCATCAAGCAGAGCGGCTTCGTCACTTACCAAAGTCGCACTAAAATATTTTGACAGATTTTTGAGTGCAGTGTATCACATAAAATTAGTTTGAGGTCAGTAAGCACAACAAGAATTCATACATAAGGTGCACTGCCGATTTTTGAGAAAATGTAAGGATTTTAAGTGCGCCTTTTAGTGTGAAAAATATGGTAACCCAAGGCAAAGAGGAAGACAACTCTCCCCGAAGAAGAGTTGATGACTGACTCAAAAAAGAGGACTAGCAATGAGCTGCATAAGTAAGGTAGGTAATGGTCAGTTTGTTCTGTGTAGAACCTACTTGACAAGCTATCTTACTGTAATATAAACATTCTGAACCTGAAATTAATATGTTGTGCTTCTACTGTAGGGTCTGAAGATAATGAAAGTCAGGCACCCAGCTGTAGTAGCCTCGGATCAGGTAATAGCCTCACGTTTTCTGGTATTGTACTGGTTATATACAAATAAATAAGAACAATGAGGACCTTGAGGAAGAAAATTTACAATTATTTGCATGTCCAAATCCGTGGTGGAGAATACAATTTTCACTTCGAGACTCCCAAGGCATCCCAAGCGTCATAGCACTAGGTCACTCACACTCTCACTTGCAACTCAGGCTCACTCTGGCAGATCTGCCAACACTCCTGATATTTATGCAAGAGTCTCCCATTTTTTTATCCCTTTCTCATTCGGCCCTGCTCCAGATTTGTAATTTATCCCACTTTCCCCTGATTTCAAAGTGATAAGAGTCAAATTGTTGTGTTGGTACCTGACAACCTGGCAACCGACCCCAAATGCCCCCACTAGGTGCCTTGAGTGCCATACGTCACTAATCACATCCAAGCTCATGTCAACTCCTGGGCTACACAAAATAAGCGAGATGGCAAACAAAAAGAAGAAGTACGCTTCAAAATTCCAATCTGCATGGTGTGACACTTTTACGTTTGTCGTCTGAGCCATGTAAGCCATTCCCATGCATTCTGGAAAATGTGTCAGGCTGACTTCATAATGAAACATGGAGGTAAAAATTACTTCCACCTGTCTTTCTGTTACTGCTTCTGCTGTCTTCACACACACACACACACTTTACACACTTTGGAGACTAATTAATTATTGCAATGTTTATTGTTTTTATGTATGCATAACTGTATTTTATGTATTGTTATTAATATTAAACATATTTAGCTTCAAGCAGACTGTAGCATCTTTATGAGATGTACATTGTAGCACATTTCATTGTAGCTATGGATTTAAGGCTCTTTAAAAGTCGTTTTATCTATTTTCCCAGGTCTGAACAATGACTTCAGTTTTCAGTGGTGTGGATAGAGGCACCATCAACATGACAGCGCCAATTGCAGAATTGACATATGTGGACGCAGAAAAATTTGCATCCTTGAAATTCGACCCTGCAATGGACACCCTCCTGGCCTTTGTCAGGATATGCATACACAACATCACCTGAGAAAAATGAACCATAATCGGGGATATGAAATCCAAGGGAAAACTCCTCCCCTAGCTAATATTATTTAGGTATTAAGAGGTGTTGGATACGCTTTTACCAGTTAATCAGTTTTACTGGTTTTAAAATTAGTTGTTGAAAAACAGTTAAAGAAAAGGCTTGGTTTAAAAATGTTTAGGTAATATCAAGCTAATCCTGCCAGTTGTTTTGTTGGTTGACAGGCCTCGGTTTACATTTGACTACATTTAGCCTTCGCTGCAGAAAAGCAGAACTTTTATTTTTCTCCTTTTTAAAATTTTGTCTGCTGATATGTTTATTTTTGTTGAGATGAATGTATGGTGTGAGGGTTTCCAGTTTACAATAAATGTACTTGTACTAACTGGCTGTCTTCTAACTGCTAGTTGTACGCTATAATGTCTAACTTAACTACATGTGAAGAGTCTGCAACTTTAGGGAACAAAAGACGATTAATCAGGGCCATACTGCTTGTGAATTAAATATGAACAAGACCCTACTTCAGAATAGTGAACAAGGGAGCCAACAAGTTTATCAGGTGTGTGATGGGAAACAAGGCCTTCTCCGAAAAGATCAATTAATATTAATATATTATTAAATAATTTATAATTATTATAGTAATATTAATACTTGTAGTTTTGCACTGCATTCCACAAGAATATATTATACTAATTCAGAGTGATCAAGGAAGAATTTCTGTTCCTGTGTGTATATCAGGGTCTGTGTTGGGCGCTCCTGGGGTTGTGTGTTTCTCTCTGCTTTTCTTTCAGATCCTATTGGTGCATGGGGCTCTAATTTGGACAACTCGGTGCACCTGGCCATTGTACTGTGGGGTGTTGATTTGAGCCCTGTTTCGACATCAGTCTCTCTGACTACTTGAGGACAGCAGCACCTTTTGGTTTTGTTTGACTTATCCTTTTTTCTTGTGTTTTGCACCATACAACACACGTGAAGCACAATCTACATTCATAGGATTCCCCCATTACACTACTGACTACTGATTGCCACATCCCACCTTTATTCTTCTGTTGCACATTTTGGTTTGGTTGAGAATTATTTAAATAAATTGCATTTTTTGATTTGTAAACCAGTGTGCTTCATCTTTCTTTTGATAGGGCCGTTGAGCCAGGTCGTGTCATGTGCTACTGGCCGTTTACAAGGCCCCAATAACCCACTGGTTAGTCACATTATTATTCAGACACAACAATGCATTAATGCACAGTCCGTAATAATTAGGAGATAACAGGAAAAATCTTAATTCATGGTGTAGTAGAGGTAGAATAAGGCTATGTAGAATAAGGTGTTAGTAATTCGCAATAAAGGGCTAGTATGCTACTCGTACACACTGGTAAGCACCTAGTTAATGGTGAATGTGTGCCGTAATATAAAGTAAGATTTAAGATCTCATTTCATATCTTCATATCCCTAACCCTTTCATGCCTTCATTGTTTTGACATGATACTGAGTGAATATCAACTAATTTCTCTCACGAACTGAGGCAGATGGGCAGAGGACCCACAGAGCAGAGCTGTTGGGTTTGAAAAGGTTGTGTTTGGTTATCAGCTATAATTTCTAATTATCAGAGATAATTATGAATTATAAAATCAAAAATCATTAAATTAATAAATTGGGGCACCACCCAGAGTCCGAGACCAATAACCAAACTGTAAACGTTGCCCCATAAACAGTTGTTCAATTAGTGGAGCCAATATCTGAACTATCAGCACGACTAGGTGAACGGAGAAGGTGTGAAATCCGAGCTCTGACTCTCTCAATCAGCCACCTGTCACAATACAATATGCACAATAATGACAGGACTTATCTTTAAAGCTACAAATAGCATTTATTAACTTCCACAATAATTAACAAAGCTAACAATTGTTTCATTTAACAAATGTTATGCTACCAACTAACGCTAAGCAAAACACATAAAACAGCAGTGGTGCAAGTCAGATATTATACAGTATGTGTGTGTCTCAAAATAGCCGGCCTGGATCCCATGACAGACAGCGCAAACCGGTGGTTGGAGGCATTTTTGGCACACGCACAAAGCTGATAGTAGATAATGGGGGATAAGGCAGTGCTAAGCCGGCGTTATCTGGCGATCTGATGTGCGGTGTTAGCCATGAATGTGGTGTGTGTTAGTAAGAGAAAGAGGAAATCGAGAAGAATGGAGACCAGCTGTCTGTCCCGCGACCATGAGGAGACCAGCAGTTGCCTTGACTACACAGAGAGAGCGTACGAACGGTAGCCTGTAGCCCGCTGTGTGGTTGTAGACTGACAATACAACTTACTTTTCACTCACAGTGGCACAAGCACAAAAGTAATAATACCGAATGGGATAACACAAAACACTTTAGCGTGGTTAACTATAACCCCTAACCCTAACCCCTATAACCCCCAACCCTAACCCAACCCCAACTTAACCTCCCCTTCCCCCTAATCATTTGTTTTCCCCTCCTTTTCTTTTTCTCTTTTTCCTAACCCTATTAACCCCCCCCCCAAAAAAAAGAATTTTTTATTTTTTATTTTTTTTCAAAGTTAACACGCCACTTGTGCCAGAGCTGCTTGGTAAAAATTATGAGCTTCTTGTCCACAAACTAAACAGGCAGCAACTTAAAATTATTCTTTTTATTATTAAAGCAGAGGGCGGACCCGGCAGTCCGTTAAAACACAACAATAACAATAACTTAGCACTAAGCTCATAAAACACAAATCTAACGTCGCTGCCCAGACAACCTCTTACATGTGTCGCTCTCCTGACTGAACCGGTGTGTGCAAGTCACCAGGTCCTCCAGTGCATGGTGCTGATGGCACAGTTTTTTTTGGCAGGGCAGCGATAAAACATAGGATGGTCAATGCCTGTGAAGAAACTCCTTCTTCTTTCTGCAGGTAATAGCTGAGAGGTGGGAGTGGGTTGCAAGCAGCTGACTCTCATGGGTCCGGGTCAGCTCTCGTCTCTCGGAGGGTGAAACTCCAAAAGGGGGAATAAGCTTGCGTGTATAAGTGACTTTCGTCAGCGATCTAGCTTATCGAGAAGGCTAACCTTCTTCTAAATTCTAATCAAAAATGTCTGGCTTCATGTTGGAGTGAGGTTATGGTACCAAGAAACCTTTTTGTGCAGTTTGTCATGATACATATGTGTATCAATTTATTTATTTTTTTCGTGTGCATGAATCCTGAAAGAGGGTCTCAACAAAAGGTGGTTCTGTGGAGCCATTTTTTGATATGTGATTCTGCAATGAATGAAATATTGAAATTTCATGTAGTCATGCTGTGCATATTTCATGAGTTTTGGGGTATGTTCAAGCCCCCCAAAACACAGTTGAAGCAGCGGAAAGAATTATAATAATGGGATCCAATAGGGATCTTGCACTGCAAGTGCTTGGGCCCTAATAACTTAACAGCTTAACTTCAACAGTATGTCAGCCATAAGACTAGAATGTCCCTGAGTGACTGATCATATGCCCACAAGCAGCCAAGAGCACCTCGGTGCAAAATAAAAACGGGCAAAAACTTTTATGAAAGGAGCTTCACATTCTGCAGTGCTGCTAACTTCCCTGTCATGAAATTTTGAGAAATTTTTTCAAAACAGCTTTCAAAAGGTATAACTGGGTAAATATATCATGTCTGAACCATGAGTCAGCTGACTGAGGCACTCTGGTTTTCCTGGCTCATTATATTGTTGAAGTGAAGAAGATACAATGATCCTCATCATCAAAATCAAATCAAATCAAATCAGATTTGTTGATATACTGCCAGATCATAAAAAAGTTACATGAAGGCACTTTACATATCGAGCAGGTCTAGGCTAAACTATTTGTAAAATTATTTATTGATAGACAGCTGACAGGAGGCAAAGACCACAAAGGTGCTGAATGGGCTGGCAATCCATGGTAGCAGTGGCAAGGCTTAGCAGCTTTTTCACAACTAGCATAAGCTACAAGTCAGATAAAGAAGATACCCCAAGGGTCATCGAGAGCAGGGGTGGAAGCTTACTCACAGGCAGACTACATGGTAACAGACACGGGAATGGACAAGACTATGAGTTGGAATGTGACTCAGTGAAGGATAGGGGCACTGACCTTTTCTCTAGGACAAGAAACGGGCAGAGTAGTTTGCAGGCAAAGTGAACGTGGCTGGAGAGAATAAAAATGGTAGCGGGAAGCTCCAGGCTTGTCCTTGTGGTTAGAGGCCTTAGGGTGCATCAGGGAAGATGTGTAGGAAAGGAAGTGTGACCGCATCGATCAGTACTTTTTAAGAAGTCAATTGAGTAAGTTGGATGAAATCCAGCAACAGGTAGAAAAGCACAGTTTGAAGATATTCTTATTCCAAAGGAGAAAGAGGTTCCCTGTATGTATTAAATGTAAAATGGTTAGGTAAGAGCTCCTGCTATCTGGGAGTGAAGATGTGGTAGTTAGTAAAGTGGTTACAAACCCAACCAAGGGGAGAAATAGGAATCCAAAAATGGCAGTGCAGGAAGCGAAAGCAACTGTTAGGCAGACAGAGATTGTGGGTAATGTGCAAATAGGAACGAGGAGGCATGGGGCTTGGCCCAGGCAAACCGATGTGGAGTAGAGCAGGTACCAAAGAGAAGAGGAAGCTAGTTGTGGAGCAGGTATACAGATCTAGGTAAGGATGCTGAGCAGCGAGGATGGAAGGTTAGGATTTGTCCAGTAAAGTAGGATGTAGAGGGTTTGTAGCAAGAGCACTTTGTTGAGGTCATGAGGAGGAAGGGGACAGAGTGTGAAGAAAATAGTGAAGGAAATGTTAGATGAGGTAGTAAGATCCAGTCAGTGGAGTTGGATTAGAAGAAGTAATTAGAAGTAGCTGGGTCCCAGCAGGGGGAGCTCTTCAGACACTCTTGGGAGAAGCAGAGGAAGAAGTCCAGGAAGAGGAAGTGTATTTAAGTGTAGGGTGTGGTCTGTTTCAGCCTCTTTAAGACCATGTGGTTAGTCCAGGTGAGTTGGCCTGTTTTGGCTTGAAATGGCTTGTATTATGTCTTTGTCTCTGATTATAAGACTGTTCAGGTGAGTTTGTTTACTGAATCTGCTAGTGTAGCTTGTCCACCACCTCTTCCACCCTCTTTCATTGTCCCCTGCCCAAACCAGGGTCAATATTCCCACCCCGCTTTCACTGGTACAGTTGGTGAGAGGTCAGAGTAGTTGAGAGTAGCTGTTTGATATAGCTGTTTGTTTGATATAGTTGTCTTGGTGTGAGGAGCGGTGATGGCTGGCATTAGGGGGTGATGCTGGGACACCAGTAATCACTGCCTAGCTTCCTGGAGATGTCGTGGGACTAGCTAGATGAAACACCCGTAAAAGGAGGTTCCCATCTGATGACCCTAAAGACATATTAGTTATCACTGCTCACTGGCCTAGTTAGATATAATTATCTTTAGGGCACGTAGGGCAGTGCGCAAGTTTGTTGTTGGGGGGTTAGTCACTGAGTCTGCTCCATTTATTGGAGCACAAGTTTCTTGTGTTAACTCTGATAAAGAGACCCAACAGATCTCCCAATGAGCAAGAATTTGGCAACAGTGACAAGGAAAAACTTTCTTTAAGAGGCAAAAACCGTTTGGGTTGAGAGTGGGAGAGAGAGTGAGAGAGGCACAGTGAGGCGCGTAGTGCATGGTGAGAATGAGTGCAGGATAGGGGGATATTCAAACAGGTGTAGGCAGGAACATGATGCTGCATGAAGTTCATGGAGATGATGCTGTAGTATGGAATTCATGAGGATAAGGGAGCAGCAGGTGTTGCAATAACATGGGATGGCAATGAGTCACCACCTGCAGAATGAGGACAGGGAGAGAGAGGAGAGGAGCTGAGAGAGACAGAGACTTTGGGAAAACATGGTTAGTTATTGCAGTACACATGCTTAGAACTGGGAGAAACAGGGATTTTTAAGAAGCATGCGGGGGAGCGACAAAGAGAGAGAGCGAGAGATGCTCAGTCCTTCCCCCAGTAGATCTAGGCCTATAGCATCATAGATAAAGAGTAGATGGACTATACATTTTTAACAATAAGCTCTGTCATACAAAAAAGTTTTAAGCTTGGTCCTGAAAATTGCTAAAGAGCCCGCCCCCCGGACCGATACGGGAAGTTGGTTCCATAGAAGAGGAGCCTGATAACTGATAGATTTGCCGCCAGATTTACTCTTGGAGACTCTAGGAACCACAAGTAAAGCTCCATCTAGAGAACGGAGTGGCTTAATGGGACAATAAGAAACTATGAGCTCTCTGAGATATGATGGATTTTGGCCATTAAGAGCTCTATATGGTAACAGAAGGATTTTAAGTTCTACTCTGTATTTACTGGCAGCCAATGAAGAGCAGCTAACAGATGAGAGATGTGATCTCTTTTCCTATTTCCTGCTAATATTCGTGCAGCAGCATTCTGAATCAACTGAAGGCCTTTCAGAGATTTGTTTGGACATCCAGATAATGAGTTACAGTAGTCCAGCCTAGAAGTGACGAATCCATGTGTAGCCGTCTCACTACCCCGGGGATTCTCCTGCACAGACACACAGACTCGTTAGATATGCTGACATTCAGTTTATTCTACTTCTGCTTACACCACAATACAATAACATAAATACAGTGACTGGCGTTGCGACTCCGTGTCCCTAGCCACCCGGCACTTGCAGCTTTTTTGTCGCTCTGCCGTTCTGTCCACCACTCCTCCGCAGGTAGAGGTTCGCCTCATTTTAACTCCAGGGCCGGCACACTACTACACAGAGGGAGAGCACAATTAGTTGAGCAGTTGCACCTGTGCTGCTTGACTCACCTGGCACTAGTCTCCTGAGCCCTACTCCACAGCTCTCTCTCTCTCCTGCAGCTCACACCAAACCACACCCCCCGCCACAGCATGAACTAGTTTTTATGCATCATCCTGAGAGAGGATGTTTCTGATTTTCTTAATGTTTCTCAGGTGGAAGAAAGCTGCCCTAATGACTTGTTATATGTGAGGGACAAAGGACGTGTCCTGGTCAAAAGTTACTCCAAGGTTTCTTACAGTGGAGCTGAAAGCAAAACTAATGCTGTCCAGACTGATTAGATGATTAGATAGCGTATCTCTAAAGGTGCCTAAAGGAAGCAGATGCACGTTGAAGAGAATTGGTCCAAGTATCAAACCTTGTGAGACTCCATCATTGGCTGTAGTGCGTGAGGAGGAGCTATTAACATGAACTGTCACGGTTCAAGGCTTTCTCCATTTTTCTCTGTCTCTGTCTGTCTGTCTGGAGCTGGGGCGGCGCCAATGTCCAATGTCAAAATGTTTTCAGGCTAAGACCTGTTTCCTTCTCGACCAATCTCTCCAAGATTCAACCCAACCGGTCGAGGCAGATGGCCACCCCCCTGAGCCTGGTTCTGCCTGAGGTTTCTGCCTCTTAAAGGAAGTTTTTCCTTGCCACTGTCGCCAAGTGCTTTCTCATCGGAGGATCTGTTGGGTCTCTTTAAATCATTGTATAAAGAGTTTGGTCTAGACCTGCTCTATATGTAAAGTGTCTTGATGTAACTTTGTTATGATTTGGCGCTATACAAATAAATCTGATTTGAAATCTGATACATTCTGGGCTTACTACGGGGCAGAGCAGTTTCGCCACCAGGAGCGAGTTGCCTCATCTGTGTCCACCAGAACCCGGCAAGACTTTTCAGTCCCACCTCCTGTGTGTACCCATCTAGCCCCAGTGCACCCCTCTCCACTTCCACCCGACGAACTAATGGAGTTTGGCTGAGCCAGACTGTCCCGCGAAGAACACAACAGTCACATCAGCACTGGTACATGCCTTTACTGTGGCAAGCTGGGCCATTTCATCTCTCCTGTCTCACACGGCCAAAAGGGAGGGCTCACCAGTAAGCCTGGGGATTCTGGTGGGCCATACTCAGACCGCATCCAGGAAAATTCCCCGTTTTCAAGTCCCAGCTACTTTGTGCTGTCAACTCCTGTCAATCCCTCTGCTGGCACTCGTCGACTCCGGGGCCGAGGAAAATTTTGTTGGACATTCAAGTTGCTGAGCAGGCTGGCTTCACTACAGAGGCTCTGGAGGCTCCCCAGAACGCTTTAGCAGTGGATGGAAGTCTTCTCTTCAAAGTAACACACCACACCATGCCTGTCACTCTCATCCTGTCTGGTAACCATAAAGAGGCTATTCAATTCCATCTCATCACAGCTCCCAACACCCCACTCATTCTGGGCCATCCTTGGCTGGCGAAACACAATCCACATATTGACTGGTTGCAAGGGAAAATTATTAGCTGGAGCCTAGCCTGTCATAAGACTCGTCTGCATTCTGCTCCCTCTCCTACTAATGATTCGTCCAGCCTGCCACCAGCCCCTCCTGATCCTCCTGATCTTTTGGGTGTTCCAGTAATCTACCACGACATGAAGTTTTCAGTAAAACTTTTCAGTAAAAGTAAGGCTCTCTCACTCCCACCACACAGATCATATGACTGTGCCATAGACCTCACCCTCAACTGCACGTTTCCATCCAGCCGTCTGTACAAATTGTCAAGACTAGAGTGTGAAGCCATGGAGAACTATATTCGAGACTCACTTGCAGCAGGTATTATTAGATCATCATCCTCACCATTGGGAGCTGTTTTATTTATTTATTTATTTATTTTTTTGTGGAGAAAAAGGATACCACCTTACGGCAATGCTCAGATTTCCGTGGGTTAAATGACATCACTGTTAAGAACAAATACCCACTTCCACTCATTGATTCTGCTTTCACCCCTCTTCAAAGTGCTACCATCTTTACCAAACTGAATCTATGCAATGCATACCATTTGGTGTGTATATGTCAGGGAGATGAGTGGAAGACTGCGTTCAACACTACCCTGGGACATTTTTAATACTTGGTGATGCCTTTTGGGTTGATCAATGCTCCAGCTGTTTTCCAAGCACTTACTAATGTGTTGAAAGACTTCCTAAATCACTTTGTTTTAGTGTATATTGATGACATCCAGATCTTTTCCAAAAACCCCACAGAACACCAGGATCATGTTCGCCAAGTTCTACAGAGGCTCTTGGAAAACACACTCTTCGTGAAAGTGGAAAAATGTGAGTTTCACACACCCAAAGTCAGCTTTCTTGGTTTTGTCATAGAGGCTGAGCAGGTCAAGACAAACCCAGAGAAGGTTAAGGCAGGAGCAGATTGGCCCGTACCTACCACCTGCAAACAGTTACAAAGGTTCCTTGGTTTTGCCAACTTTTACCTGAGGTTCATAAGAAATTTCAGTCAAGTTGTGGCCCCCTTCACCTGTCTTACCTCTCCGTCTCGCCAGTTTTCCTGGACTCCAGAAGCTAACTCAGCCTTTGCCAAACCAAAGTCCATGTTCACTTCTGCCCTTGTTCTGATCCAACCTGATCCTGCACAACAATTTGCTGTGGAAGTGGATGCCTCGGAGGTCAGTGTTGGAGAGGTCCTTTTGCAGAGAAAGGGTCCCGAGTCCCAGCTGCAGCCATGTGCCTTCTACTCTCGTCATCTGTCCCCAGCAGAACGCAACTATGACATGGGTAATCAGGAACTACTGGCGGTTAAGACGGCCTTGGAGGAATGGAGACACTTGATGGAGGGCTCCATAAAACCTTTTGTGGTATGGACTGATTACAAACGTTTTGCCTATATTCAGTCTGCTAAGCGTCTTAACCCCTGTCAGGCTCGTTGGTCTCTGTTTTTCAGCCGTTTCAACTTCACCCTCTCATTCCAACGCGGATCTAGGAACATCAAACCTGATGCTCTCTCCCATCAGTTTTGTGCCAAGGAGACAGTCCAGACTCCAGAAACCATTTTGCCACCCTCCCAAGTCATAGCTTCTCTTACCTGGGAAATCGAGTCCACGGTCAAGCAGGCCAGTCCCAACATCCCAACCCTGGTGGTGGCCCCCTAGGTTGTTTGTTTGTCCCAGATTCTGTCAGATCTCAAGTTCTCCAGTGGGTTCACACTTTCAAGTTCGCCTGCCATCCAGGGATAAATCAGACTCTGACCTTGGCCAAGTGTTTTTTTTTTTTGGTGGCCTGCCATGGACCAGGATATGAGAGCCTTTGTCTGCGCCTGCGCTATCTGTGCCAGGGGGAAGTCCACAGACACACCGGCTGGATTGTTCAGACCTCTTCCTACCCCTGGTTGTCCCTGGTCCCATGTAGCATTGGACTTCGTCACCGGCCATCTGCATCCATTACTGGTTCCTATGCAATAAAACTGATTCTCATCATATTCAGTGTCCTGAATCTACATCATGGTCCCGCTATCAGTAGACTTAACAGAACAAATGGATGTCTATCAGATGAATGTGATTTGAACAATCTTAGTACAGTTCCTTTAAACCCAATTTCATGTTCCAGTCTCTGTAATAAAATATTATGGTCAATGGTGTCAAATGCAGCACTAAGATGTAAAAGGAGAAGTATGGAGGCTGATCCACTGTCTGAATCCATTAGAATATCATTGGAAAATTTAACCAGCGCTGTTTCTGTGCTGTGACGAACTCTAAATCCTGACTGAAACTCTTCAAGCAGGCCGTTCCTATGCAGATGGTCGTGTAATTGGTTTGCAACTGCTTTTTTTGATGATTTTACAAATGAAGGGAAGGTTCAATATGGGTCTATAACTGGCCAAAACATCTGGATCACGAGTCAGTTTTTTAAGTTGGGGTTTGATGCGTTGGTATGCAACCCAACGATAAGATCAAATTAATTAGAACTAGAATGAATGGCTCAATTATGTAGAAAATTCATTTTAAAGAGTCTAGATGAGAATGACTCCAATGTACAATAGGTGTTGCAGTTGATTCAGGAGTTTCTGTATTCAGTAGAAGATTATTGTTTAATGTAGGTAAAAGCTAATGAATTCTTTCTCTGATTCTTATAATTTTATCTGTACAAGGCCCATAAAATAATCACTGCTGAGAGCTAAGGGATCACTGGTTCAATTGAACAATGACTCTCTCTCAGCCCGGCTACAGTGTTAAAGAAGTACCTATGGCTGTTCTTGTTTTTTTTCATCATTACAGCAAATTAATTACGATCATTATATGTATTATTTTCCCACTGTCATTTAATCAAAGGTGCATATATGCCTGAATTTTTGCATACTTGTTTTATAAGTGTGCATCGTTTTCCAATATGGCACCATGGATGGCAGCCTCCGTGTTTCACTCTGCTGTATGGACTATCTTTTTTGCTTTTTTGACCCTTTCCAGTCACTCATCACAGCTCTTAATTTTCTGCCACTTTTCACAAATCCCGAAAGTTTTCAGATATTTTGGTCAGAGGCGTAGTAGCTATTTACGGAGTTGCCAGGAGATGCAGACGCTGACTGGGGAAACGCGCAGGGGCACTCATAAAACTCTATATATATATATACACATTGACGGCCCATTTTAATGGGCTCTCACCCCTGCAGACAGGGAACATCCCACAGAGCTGCGGTAGAGGAGATGCTCTGACTTAATAATTGATACAACTATTTCAAGTCACTCACATTCAGTTCCCTGGTTACCAGATAATGAATCTTATTCAGTTCACCAGTCAGAAGTCATAATGCTATGGCTGATGGATGTCTTTTCTGTCTTTCCTGAATGAGATTCACATGTCTATCTGTCTTTTTGGGTATGCTGTGCTTGAGTACTGTTTCTTCTGTTTCTTCTGTTTCTCTCATTCATGAGCAAAATATCTATTAGTCTATTAATCTATAACTATTACATTTAAAAGCTTTGCCGCTCAACCAAAACAAAATCAAAACAAATGCTACTTCGAGATCATGTTCATGTTCTTGGATATGTAAATGGCGTAATATAATGTGATAATGATGATTCAGCAGTTGATGACTAATTTGGGAACTTGGGCGAATGAACGGAAGGTTGTTTGTCAAATACGGCGGATTTATCTGACGAAGGAGAGCTATTAAAACTAAGATTTGGGTTAACATTATCTAATAGCCATGACTCACACCACTCAGAACAGCCAGATAGGGGAGCAGATAAACGCAACCTTACTTTGGATGGCAGCTGGCCCTGAAAAGGGCAGAGGAGATGTCCGGTGAGAGCGGCCGTGTCGAGGCCCTTCGTCGTGGCCTCCTAAACTAGACTGGTCCTCAGCTGAACTGGCTGTCGGTCTGGCTTGTCCCTCGTCAACGGCAGTGTTGTCTTTCGTGTGATTTGCTTGGTTATTAAGTTAATGTCCAAATTATTCTTCTCTTCTCTGATGAAAACAGACTGGCGCCGCGTGCAGCACAAGCAGACCTGGTTACCAAGGCAACTCGAGACGCTGGCGGCTGAGTGCTGTGCAGCCAAGCTTGTTCCAGTCGCAGGCCGTCTTGGCTTCAAGTTGGAAATTAGCCCTTGTAATTTAGTGGCTAAGTTCTCACTCCTGAGTTTTTTTTTTGTTTTTTTTTTCGTTGTTGTTGCTGTTGTTATTGTTGTTATTGGAAACTCTCTTCTTCAGAACTTCCCCAGAACACCGCCAATTCAAGACTCCATAAAATTTCATTTTAACTACTTTTATTTGGGGGGGCGACCCACACTTATTCACTGTAAAACACAATTAAATGGTTATTAGTTAATCACGATATCACAGAGCACACAACCAAATTAATTAAGAGAAGAACATTTTCATGCATATCTTGACTGGTTGTGGAAAATCAGAAATGTATGACTATGGACTGTGCATTAAGTTTCTCTTTCTTTTTCTTTTCACAGTTTTCTTTAATAGTTATAGGCAACAACCAAGCACATAGATTACGCTGCTCAGGCAATATGCCATTGATTCTGGTGGTTCGTCATTCAGGTGGTGCTGTTGTTACATAATTGGAATAGTTCATTGTCCGGTGTAAATTCTATCTCGTAGAAAAATGGGGATGTTTTGCAGTCTCTTATTTGATCGGAATATCCAATTTTTTATGATATCAATCCTTGTCTCCTTGTTGGCCTGGATGCATTCTAGATTGGCAATTTACATTTGTTGCCTGATAATGTTATCAGGCCAACCCAAGTGGAGGGTTAGAGAAGGGGTACCTCTCTGCAGGGTTAGGCAGGTTTATGCTGATTTGTGGTATGAACTGCAATTTATTGTTTTGAGAAAGCAGGGTCTTTCGAGGCACTTAGCAGAGATCTGGGAAATCTCTGTGGAGGTAAGAGTCTCTTTAAAGTCTGAGGGGTGTGGGAGATTGGAATCTCCACCCCCCCATTTCCAGACTTCACAACACTGATTACAATTTCAAAGTTTAGTGTAGTGTAGTTTGTACCGTCTAATAGAGATGTCCTTAATAGAAGGAAAGCTGCCGGCACTGAGCTATTGAGGCCAGCCTGCCTCATCCTCCTGGGGAAATGGAGGCATTGATGGCCCTTCTTTATGATGTTAGAGGTTTTTAGTGTCCATTTCAAGTCTCTTCAAATGTGGAGTCCAAGGTATTTGAAGCTGTGGACATGGTCCAGGTCCATGGTCAGAAATGTTTCCAATAAATTGCAGGATGTACAGAAGAAACCACAAGTAAGATATGCAAGGACTTGTTTGAAGTCTTGACCTTAAAGCCTCTAAGTTGACAAGAAGGGTTTTGGTTACTTCCCTCTCATCTCATGGTAGAAGTTAGTCTCTTCCCTTCCATGTAATGTACTAATTGTATCAGTATGGACTCTCATGATTACTGTAAGATATATCTTAAATTGATCCCCTGATTGTTCTTGTGGTGATACCATTAGTTTGATATTTTTAATTTTGAGCAAAATGCTCAAATATTGTTATAAGATCAGACTATGTATTAACGAGGGAGGGAGAGTTTAAAAACTGTCACAAAATAGCTTGCATTCTTTACTGACATATTGCCAACAGCAGACTGTTCTCTATGTTTGATAACAATAATGTCTTTTTTTTGTTTTTCTGGCAGGATTTTGATGATTTCATTTTTGCATTCTTTGCCATTGAAATGGTAATCAAGATGGTGGCTTTGGGGATTTTTGGCAAGAAGTGTTACCTTGGAGACACATGGAATCGCTTGGACTTTTTCATAGTATTGGCTGGGTGAGTTATACAAGTACACACCTAATACATACACAAATACATAGATGGAAAAGTCTACATATTGTAGGTTTGCACAAGACGCAACTACAACAACTACAATGTTATAAATGTTTCCATCTTGGAACGTAATTGTTGTTAGTACTATATATTTTAACAACCTGCAGGATTTTTGTTGTCTGTTGCCCCCAGAATCTACTTTGACATTGGAGTTGAAAAGTTTTGTTGCTAGAACTACCTTTTATGTAACATCAGGCCATGGCACTTCACTGTAAATACTACTGGGTTTGTTATTGAATATATTGACCCTAAATGTCTATTAAAATCCTTTAAATTATCTATTTGAAGGAAATACCATCATTAACTCCTAATTATTTTGAATCTGGCTCAGTATGAAAGAATTGGATCAAAGATTATTTAATTAGAATATGATTTGCACCTACACAATTGGAACTGTAATCTAGGGATTACACACATACAAATAAGTTCTCAGAGTAGTTTAACTAAACACTTTTCCAAAGATAGCCTGTAAGTTTTGCTCTAGCATTTTCATCACACTGTTTCCCCCGCTGCTTTTTAATGCTATCCTTCTGCCAGATCTTCTGATGTCCATTAGCAGGAATGGGGCACTTTTCCTTCTGTGGATGTCTGTCTGTCTGCATGTGTATGCGCATCTGTGTCTGTACATGCATGTGTATCAACAAGACAACAGTGGAAAATAAAGGAACTGTCCTCTTCAAAATAATTATATAGGGTCAGAGGTGATATGTTAATTGCTATGGGAAATGACCAGAATATGAATATAAAAAATATTGATACGATATACCAATGTTTGGAGTTGTTATAAGTGGGTAATAGTAGGAGATGATGTTCTTCAAGGTTTGTGGGACAAAGGAGTATTTAGTCTTGCCCAGCCGGTCACAAATGATAATGTCAGTTATTTGAATTTGCTAGTTGTTAGTGGCTTTAAAAGACCTGTTTTACAGAGAAATCAATTTCTTTACTTAGAGTCAAATTTGACATTATTCAGGTTTCACAGTAATTTCATTAAATGCTGGACAGCTACAAGGTACTTACTGTGCAATGTACAATACAATACTAAAAACACTGACTGAATCCATGTATCTGCGTATACTGAGTTTTTGCACTTTCTATGTGGGCCAAAAGGACTTTTGAGCAGGACTTCACCAAATTCACGACGACCGTGCTGAGTAACATTGAGACAAAGTTGTTTAATTCTTGCATTCTGGAAAACAGGAGCAAATATTTGCTTAAAGCTGTAAACAGCACAACAGTTTTGTACATAGATGACTGTTTAGCATCTGTCAAAAATGCAATTATCTGCACTGCAGATATTGAAGCACTGTGTTTCTCAGGAAGATTATTTTTGACTCAAATTGACAGACAACAACCGCAAGCTGCTAACAGCAATCACAGAATCAGTGAAGACAGACGGTGAAATCAAGTTAAATCAAAATTTATTTATAAAGCACATTTTATGCACGAGGCAGACTCAATATACTTTACAGCATAAAGAAAAGTGCTATAATCGTTTAAACATAAAGTGCAATATATTCAAATGTAAACAACATATGTGAATGACATACCCAATTTCCTTAGACACACATATGCACAAACACAGGCATACACATACGACCACCTGAGACATCAATCACTCAGTGGGCATGTAATTGCCAATAACATTGTACATTCTTGTAAAAAGTCCTTTCAAACCACAGAAAAGTTATTTTGAGTGTGTTCATTGCTTAGTTTCTGAGATACACTCATTCTTATACTGTACCAAAATCTAAAATAAATTGAAAATTTTGCACAATATGCAAAAAGATGGCATGTTCTCAAAAATAAAGAATTTACAGCAGTGCAATCCAGTGTCTAAGTCTGCCAGGTACTTATGAGGATACATATCTTTGTACAAGACCATGTTCATCCATGAAAAGTGCAATAAACTACAAAAAATAAAAAATAAAATAATAATAATAATGCGTCCACACCCCATAAATATGTGTATGGGAATGTGTATGGAGTATTTCATGAGTGTATGGTGACTGTCTGCAGTGTGTGGGCTCTGTGTGTCTAAGTGCTTTTGTGAAAAAGCAAGAGAGTAGATGACATAGAGAGAGTAACTGCAGGCTAAGTGCTCATCGCAGAAAAACTATAACTCCCTGACTCCTGATACTCCCGTATCACAGGTATTGTGATACATGGGAAAATCATGTGATAGTTCCTGTTTACAGCGAGATGGCAGATATTAGAACAATATTGTTGTTTGCGCTTTTTAGTGGATTTTTGAAAACCCATGAGTGCAAGGAAATTGCGCTCCGGGACACATTGAATGCCTGGTATTAAAGTGTCACTCCTCTGATTTCATATGAAAAAAAAAAAAAAATACTGCTCTATCTTATTTGGTTGCAATTCTACTGGCATTTAAAAATAGATATGCAAACGCTCCCGCTGGTTTAAGGTTAAGCAAACTTGATATTTACAATTCAAAACTCAAAAAAGCTGTTATTTGGGTATAAAAGTAAAGCATATAAAGTATATAAAGTATATAATTTATGTATAAAATGTAAAATCAAAACAAAGTTATATCAAGGCACTTTACACATGGTCTAGATCAAAACTCTTAATGGAAAGAGAGCATGGAGGACTTGCAAGCTTAGCACTACATTCCTTAAGGACTCTGGCAGGGATCTGATGTGGCCCAGAGGCTTTGTCTGGTTGGAGTCCTTCCAAGAGCCTCTTGATGTCCTTAGGTTTGACTGTCATGGTGTCAACAGTGCAGGTCGATTGCTTGATTTGAATCAGTTGTATTTTGAAGATGGGATTTTTGTACAAAAGCCTTGCAGAAAACCTCTGCCTTTTCTCAGAATAGACACCACAGATAAATATGGTAATTTTTATCATATTGTTTAGATAACATTTTGTTGCTATTGGAAACTAGAAAAACAGTATTGAAATTGGGATTTTCAAGTTGACTATCTGAAAATAACCTATATTGAGTCTAAAAATCTACTTCTGCCTCAGTGAAATATGTCATGGAAGTATTTTTTCAGAAAAGATATGAATAAACTCAAAACTGCTGCCAATATATCACTATCACTCAGTTCCTACTACACACATACTGTTAATACACATAATACTATGTAAACCAGAGAATTTACATATTTCAAAAACCTTTACTGAACTAATGCAGGGTACTGTGTTTATCCATCAAGATTTTTTTTTCAAAATTGTTATTTAGTGTGCTAGCATGCTAACATTTGAGCGGGTGTATTTGCACAAAACATGATGTTGAAGTAAGACTAATGGGCATGAGATTTATCATACAGTGTTGGGTCAACTAAATGTTTAAAAGTATTGGTTAAATAATGAAGATTTATCAAAGGGAGCTTGTTCTGGACTCGCACCAACAGTAAATGAAACCCAAAATGAGTAGGATAAATCTGATGGTGTTGGGATACAACTGTCCAGACTAAATTGGTGGGCTATACAAATAAAATCCAATCAAACCCCATGGTCTAGATATGCACCATAAATGTTGATTGCACACAAAAAACCTTATACATGTGCATTTCACTAAACTAGAATATCATCAAACACTTGATTTCTTTCAGTAATTCAATTCAAAAAGTGAAATGTGTGTGTCATATAGATTCATTACATGCTGAATGATATATTTGAAAGGTTTATTTCTTTTAATTTTGATTGTCATAACTTCGAGCTAGTTCTCCCAGTGCTTGTGTGGGTTTCCTGTAAATACCCTGGTTTCCTCCACAATCCAAAGACATGCATATTTAGATTAACACATAAGTATGCGTGTGACTGGTTGTTTGTGTCTGTCTGTATTTTGGCCGTGCAATTGACTGGCAACCATCACATAATGGGCCTCCATATTGGAGACTCATTGTGTTGCACTCTAATCATCTATTTCACTTACAACACCTGCAAAGACCACTGACCTGATCCCGCTAAGCGGATGAAAATGGATGTATACCTGCAAAGGTTTGAAAAAGGAATGGATTGTTGCTCAGTTGTCCAAAGTCCTTTTTTCAGATTAAAGTAAATTTAGCATTTTAGAAAGTCAACATTTCTAAGTCTGGTAGAAGAGAGGAGAGGCACAAAATCCAAGTAGCTTGGGGTCCAGTGTAAAGCTTCTGCTGTCAGTGGTGGTTTGGGGAGCCATATCATCTGCTGGTGTTAATCCACTGTTTTATCTGTCCAGGTTAAACTCAACTGTCTACCTGGAAGTTATAGAGCACTTCATGCTTCCCTCTGCTGACCAGCTTTATGGAGATATTGATTTAATTTTCCTGCAGGGCTTGGCACCTTCCCACACGACTAACACCTGTCTTAAGGATCGTGATATTCTTGTGCTTAATTGTACAGCAAACCTGCCTGCATCACAGTTCTGTCACTCAGCTCCCATTCAGTACTTTTCCACTCACTTTGCCTGCCATGCCACACCCACCTGTGAACACAGGTGCTCTTCACCTACTGCTCTCAGCACAACATATATTCACATGCTCACTCCTTTGCAAAATTGTTCTTCACCAAGACTCTCCAGCACTCATCTCTGTCATGACTCCCTGTTGCCAACCATATCTTCTGCCTCCCAGTCTGTGGAACCTGTCTTCCCAGAACTGCTTGTTGAGCTGTTCCTGAAGACACTTTTCCTGCTTCTACCCTCCACTGAGTTGAAGGCAGTATCTACAGTATTGCTCTTTTCTGCTCCCCTGTACTACTCCATAAATTCTTGGACATTCCCCAAGGCCTTCTGCTCCTACTCATCCTCCATCTGTTTATTTATCTGCTGTGGTGACCAATAAAGGTCATTAACAACTGTGAATCGCTGTTTGTCTTACATTTGGGTTTTTAAGTTCTTACTGCCTAAACCCCATAGAGAATCTTAGAGGTATTCTGAATAGGATAATGCAAGACACCAGATTGATCGCCTCCATGCCACACAGCATTGTGTGGCATGGAAAACTTAAATTTTCCAAGTTACTGAATTTTCTGTTTTAATTAGCTTTAAGTTCTTTCATTCATTCATTCTTCTACTGCTTATCCATTTCTGAGTTAGGGTCCAAGCACAATCCCAGATCCCATTGGGCAAGAGCACACCCTGGACAGGTCATCAATCCATCGCAGGGCCAGCACATACAGACAGTTAGATATGAACAACCACTCACACCCTGACCTATGGACAATTTAGAGTTACCAGTTAACTTTAAAATGCATGTCTTTGGACGGTGGAAGGAAGCTGGATGAAACTTACACAAGCACAGGGAGAACAAATCCGCAACATACTTGTTGTGGGGCAATGCCGTGCTACCAAATTGATATATTTCAAGTGTTTATTTCTTTTAATTTTAATTGTTGTAACTGACACCTAAGGGCAGCACGGCTGCATAGTGGTTAGCGCTGTTATGCTGCTAGAAACAGGAAAAGTTTTTGCAGTTTTTTGGAAAAGATGGTCAGTGTATATTACACCTGAAAGTCCATCATTTGTGTATGGAATTTCTTGCCCCCCCTTTTTTTACTCTTCACATTTCTAATGTGAAGTGATCTAAGTATTGGGTAGTGGACCCCAGGACTCTAGTTCCAGTTCTAGAGTTTGATTTCTGTTATTGTTGTCCTTTTTCTGTTTGTTTTATATATATATATGTTATCTTCCACAGTTAAAACAGCGTTGTTGTTTTTTTCAAATACTGTATTGGTCATTAATTGCTTCTATAACAGTGTTTCTAAATCCACAACATCTTGTTTGAGCTATATTTTACGAAAGCATTGCTTGACATTTGTAATTATCAGAATGTATAAATAGATATGTCAAATTTCTATAATAAAAGAATAATGACAAAAAAGGAACAGTCTACAGAATACCCCATTGTGGGTATCACAAGCAAGGCAATCAAATGCCCCAGAAGTTGGAAGGAAAACATAATTTGAAAGTTTGATTTAAAATTTTACTGTACAGTGCTAGAGCTGGAATACTGTATTTTCTTGTTCTGGGGTCCACCTCGGTTCATCTCATTATGAGCTACAATATCCTCACTCTTCAAGTGGGTTAGCAAGCTCACCATGATATTTTATTTAGGAAGACAGAGCATGATTACATTTTGAAATACAATTATTGTATATATTAAAGTAAAACTAGAAAATTCCAGGGAAATTTTGACTGCCATGGGGGGTTTTTGCTGGGATGAGATCATTATTTATTTTCCAGTGTTCAAAAGTCACTGATATTCTGGTTTGGAGAAATTACTTAGTATATTGTTACTGTAGCGCAGAATGAAATAAAAGAGTGATTACAGTCTGCTAGACCTACTAGTATGTTTAGAATGCCCCTTCTAGCCCATATAGTTGGGACAGATGTGTGATGATAATACAGATTGAACAGCTCATGTTAAGGCTTCAGCTGCTGCCTTCACTATGGCAGCAGTCGCTGAGGATCATGGGTATTGTAGGCTAATGCAATTCATTCCTACACCCTTGTACCTGTGTCATTAAAAAGCAGGTGCAGCTAATCAAGGAGATCCGCAGGTACAATCCAACCACAGGAGGGAAGGGGGAGGAGCAGACCCACAAAGCACACACACACACATACACATACACATACACTCTACAATCTGAGAAAGGCTGACATTTTCAGAAAACATGAACTGCGATTGTGTAATAACCATAGCAGCTATCAAAAAGCCTGTTTCCACCAACAGTGTTCAAAGTCTTGTGACCCGTTTAACCTTGGAACCACATTTTTGTGACAAAGTATGAGAAAATAGTGTGGCTCCAAAGAGGGATGAGTTTGATCCATTTGTTTCCAATAGAGCTGCGCTCAGAACCTGCGGTTGCCACATTAATTTGAGAATCTGCTTGGTTCAGCAGTCAAAATCCCCCCAAAATGTGGCTTCTGACAGGGTCCCACACTACTGCAAATTGTGAGAAAACTGTAACTCCAAAACTGTCCAAAAAACGAAAACACTGTGAGACAAAGAAGCTGACAAATTCTTCATTTGAATCTGATAATCCTTAAAATGAGCGATAAAGCTCAGTGCGACGAGACAGTGACATTCTTTTGAATACATTACATTACGTTCAATTGGGAACAACCCACAGGGGTTCCTGGCAGGCTCTGTGTTTTGTATGTTTTTGTACGTTTCTATGTGCAGGTATGAGAGAGCTAGGTGAGTTTTGAGTTTTTTTTTTTTTTTTTTTTATTCCCATTCATTTCCAATCGGAAATTCTTGCTGTTCTTTTGGGAAAAAAAAAAAATTCTACGCTAAAAGGAATTTGTTGATCAAGCCACACATATTAATGTATATATTGCTGGGGTTTTCTCAAAGCTGTGGGACGAGTTACGTGCCAACAATTTTGCGGAAGAATAATAAATAACTAGAAAATTCCAGGGAAATTTGTAAGTGCCACGGGGGCCTGCCACCCTCCCGTCGTACCCTCCTGTGTTCAAAAATCATCCCGATCGCATTTTGGTTTGGGCAACCGATTTCGTTCAATTCAATTGTTTGACAGATATGACTTTGACCTGGATGAATGAGAATATGCACAGGATGAGAGTGAACAAATGAGTCTGCTGAACGTACTAGTATGTTCAGTAGGGCCCTCCTAGCCCATATATTTAGGACAGATGTGTAACGATCAGTTTTGCCAGCTCCTCGGTAAGGAAAGTCAAACAGTTATTTTTTCATGCTTCTCTCACTTAAGTGAATGAGCAGCTCCACTCTGGCTTTGACGAAAAAGTGAAAAAGTGTTCTGCAGTTTAACAGAAATAGCAGTAGCAACAGTTCATCAGCTGCTCTCATGTCAGAGGAGTCAGGGATGAGTACATCGATTTGTCAATGTTTCTTTGTTTGTGTTTCTGTATTTATTTTTGTGCATGTGTTTGTATATCTTTGCGTGTCTGCGCATGTCTGTAAATGTGTTTTTGTATGTATGTATGTGCTTATGTATAGGGCTGTTTGTCTGTATATTTGTGTCTCTTTGTATATGTCTGGCTGTGTTTTTGTGTGCCCATCTGTCTATATGTGTGTGTTGTGTCTTTATGTATGTGTATGCATCTGTATATCAGTTTCTGTGTGTTCTGTAGTCTAACACAAATGTCAGTAGTAACAGTTGATCAGCTGCTCTCATATCATCAAACTACGAGCGCTCAAAGGAGCAGTCAAATTCACTTTTTCATCAAAGTTAGAGTGGAGCTGATCGTTAACTTGCGCAAGAGAAGCATGAAAAAATAGCCATCATTTTCATTTTAAACTTGAGCTCACGGCCAAACCGTAAAAAGGAGACAAATTATTTTTTGGCAAAATGTAGATGTAGGTGTTGGGATTCATAAAATGTGATTTTGAGAGGTGAGCTCTTCACAAAAGTTAAACAGGGGAACCCAGATTGACAGCCACACTTGTTTCTGTCCCAATTAAACATAATGTAATCCAAGGTTTTTTTCGACACAATCTCACTCTGTCCTCGCACTGTGCTTACTCACTCATTTTAAGGAGTTTTTTTATAAAAAAAAGAATCAGCTATGTGTGAACCCGTTGGAAATGGAGCAAACCCGCCCATCTTTGGAGCCACACTGCTTTGTCATACTTTGTCACAGAAACGTGGTTCAAAGTTTAAACGGGTCACAAGACGTTGAACTCTGAGTGAACTAGAGTGGAGGAATCTTCAGTTCGAGTGCGTCGGTGAGCTGATGATTATCGGAAAAATTATTTGTAAATCGCCATCACATGCACATAGTTTGAGGAATGTGCGTCATTTTCTCCAAAGTGGTCGAGATTCTTGCCCTCTCTTGAAAATTGTGTTAACTTAAACAGTAACTTAAACAAATTTGAACTGTGCCCTTGTAAATGACTTGCTCAACCCTCGTCTCTGTTATTTCTCCCCATGTATTTTCCTCTAGCAGGAAGGAGAGGAGTTCACATTTTCATATATTTTTTAAATCGCTCCCTGTGAACCTGTGAACTAATCCTATTTTTGCATTTTTGCTCCTGCCTGACGTCTCTGTGCCTTCTGCCAGATGATTATGTGTTTTGCATTTTTTCTTTCACTTCTGTTGGATCCATGCTCGGCCTGAGGCCTTAGTAAAGAGACTTTGGCTTTAAGCTGTGATTCAGCACTTGAGTCCTTGTGTACATAACAGTAGAACAGACTAAGCAGAATTCCAACACTCCACTTCCACTCTCTTGTCGAAAAGCAAGGCACCGCACTCCACACCCATCAGACAGAAATGGCCTCAGTGACAGTAGTTACAAGTTCTGGCCAACAGTGTGAATCAAATCCAGCTACAGGCCATGGCACCTTCCAGTCAGACAATTTTGCCACCACCTATCCCGCCGCCTGTTCCTCTGGTGCCGCCACCAAGTCGTGAGCCAGATCTGCCTCCTCCCAGTCGCTACAGTGGTGAACCCAGCCTTTGCCGCTCATATTTTGCACAGTGATGTCTTGTTTGAGCTGCAACTTTCCACCTTCCTATCTGATCAATCGATCCAAGGGCTAGGGAGTGGGGCACTTCTGAGTGGTAGGCTAACTCGCCTGTCTGTGTGGTAGGTCAGTCTCTGATTACACTATTGACTTCCGCACCGTGGCTGTCAAGTGCTCCTGGAATGAGGATGCTCAATATGATGCCTTCCTAAATGGACTTTTCGAGGACATTAAGGATGAACTGGTTACGTGTGAGCTACCCGTCACATTAGATGCCCTTGTTGACACCTGGTTGGCTGAGAGACAGAAGGTGAGACTTTCCAGGTGTCCTCAGTTACCGGTCCCCAGGCAACGAGCAGTTACTGAGCCGTCTCCTAGTCCCTCATGCCCTGAGCCCATTGAGGTGGATCGGACCCATTTATCCCCAGAGAAACAATGGTGCTCCTGCCTTTCCTGCAGTCACCCGAGACACCATGTTGCTGCTTGCCCACTAAAAGACAGCACTCGCCAGTAGGATGGGAGTTACTGTGAGTCATCTACCATTCTCTGAATCTTCTGCTAAACATGCCCTCTTAATGGGGAATCTACAGTGGAGAGGTCACCAACTGGAGGTTGTGGTGCTGATGACAGCATGATTGACACCACTTTGGTCTGGCAGCTGGGCATCAACACAAAGGAGCTGCCCCAGGTGAAGTAAGCCAATGCCCTCAACGGCCCACTTCTTGCTGGAGCTAGGTATAGTAGTAAACCGGTCACACTATTGATTTCTGGTCACCACTGCAAAAAGATCTCTTCTGATTGACACCCCTCAAGTTTCTATTGTTTTGGGATACCCCTGGCTTGTTAAACACAATCCCCAGGTTGACTGGGCCACTATAACCATTTCAGGGTGTAGTGCCCTCTGTTTGTTGCACTGCCTTTGGTCCAGTGGTGCTGTAAATATCTAGTAATGCAATTTGGGTTGACAAATGTCTCTGCTGTCTTTCAGGCCCTCATCAATGACGTGCTATGAGTGATATGAGTGTATCTAGATGATATTCAGATTTTTTTTTTAAGTCATGGCAGGAGCATGTGCAGCATGTGAGACAGGTTCTGTGACACCTGCTGGAGAACCAACTTTATGTGAAGGCCGAAAAGTGCGAATTCCATTCGGACATAGTGTCCTTCATGGGGTTTGTTGTGTCTGCAGGCAAGCTGGAGATGGACCCCACCAAGGTCAAGGCCGTGGTGGAGAGGCTCCACCAACCCACTTGGTGGGTTTTCTAATTTTTATAGGAGATTCATACGCAATTACAGTTCCATTGCTGATCTCCTAACCACTCTTACCTTCTCCCAAGATCCCCTTTTTCTGGTCTGCTGCTGCTGAGGAAGCCTTTTGTCACTTTAAGAGATCCTTCAAATCTGCCCCAATCCTTATTACACCTGATCCTCACCTCTAGTTTGTGGTTGATCCGGATGCTTCCGATGTTGGTGTCAGGGCCATCCTGTCACAATGCTCTCCTAAGGATAGTAAGTTGCATCCCTGTGCCTTTTTTTCTCATCGTCTGCCCCCCCCCAGAGAGAAATTACGATATCGGCAATCGTGAGTTGCTGACAGTGAAGATGGCGTTGGAGGAACGGAGGCACTGGCTGGAGGGGGACAGATCATAAAAATCTTGAATACATCAAGATGGCCAAGCATCTCAACTCCAGGCAAGTCACGTGGGCACTATTCGTTTCACGCTTCAATTTCACCCTCTCTTATTGTCCAGGTTCAAGGAACGCTAAGCCGGATGCCCTGTCCTGCGGTTTTTCCTCAATTAGGGGGAATCCTCCAAACCTGACACGATCCTGCCCAGCCAGTATTTCATTGCTACTGCCCAGCTTTTCATTGGGCAAAGAGTTTTGGAAGCCCTCTACTACTCTGCTTCTGAAGCTACCTTCAGCCAGAGAAACTGCTCATCTTCTTGTGCAACATGTTTTCAGGCAACATGGGTTACCTACCTCTGTGGTCTCTGATAGGGGACCTCAATTCACCTCCCATTTTTGGTAGACCTTCTGTATCCTCATAAGCACATCAGTGGATCTGTCATCAGGCTTCCATCTGCAGAGTGCTGGTCAATGATCAAGCCAACCAGCACCTTGAGACTGCCCTCTGCTGCCTAGTCAGCCAAAATTCATCCTCCTGGAGTCAGGTCCTCCCCTGGGTCGAGTATGCACATGCTTTACCTGTCACCTCTACAGGGCTCTCTCCATTTGAGATGTCATCGGGTCTGGCGACATCCTTGTGGCCAACTCCTGTGGTTCTCAGCCAGAAGGAACAAGCAGATCACCATTGCTCTGCTGCTCTGCTGTTACCGAATGGGACCAAGGGTCACTTCTGCTCAGCCTGAGACCTTAGTAAAGACACTTTTGCTTGAGTCCTTCCATACATAACATTTAGGTTACTTTTCAGTAAGCAGAACAAAATTAATTTGGCTCTCATTAGGGGCAGCGATTGTTTTTACATGAAGTATTTTTCAACAGTCATCAATTATCATCTGCTTTTAAGATTGCTTATGTGACCCTGCTTCACGGAAAATTACCCTAATATTTGTATTACATCACTCTGGGATATATAGAATGCCAGTGGTATCCAAATATGAATGTTCTCACCAATATCCTAATAATGTTCCTGTAAATTTCCCTTACCAACAATGTTACATCATGCTGAATTTTCATCTTTAGTGTTATAATTAAATTGAACATTATTCTTCTGACATTGTATTCAGCCATTTTCATTCTGCAAGGGTTTGCTATGTTGCCCTAACTAGGAGTAATCATTGTATTTGTTGTGTTAACATCGACATAATTGCTTGGAGCAGTTATAACAATAGTTCAACATTTTGAAAAATGTACTAAAAAATGTATGTTACTGTATTCCGATCTTGCAAAGCAGTAACTCACATTTATACAACAACAGACAACAAATGGCTTAGCTTAGAGAATGAAAGTGGCTAGCTTGACTCAATGTGAAGGCAACAAAATGTGACAATTACCAAATGTAAAAATCATGATCATGTTACATATATCTAAACTAATCCAGACTGCAGAAATTCATGAGTTATGTTTTTTTATGCAAATCTATGGGACTTTGTTTTAGTCACATGTAAAACCATTTTCCCTACACTATGGAGGAAAGAAATAGACAAAAAGACAAGCTCAAAGACGATAATAACAGCATCAAGCATCAAGCCTGTAACAATAGCATTTCGCTGTTCTTACTAAATATGAGCCTATTCTTCATTTAACCTACTTACTAGGTATACTATTGTACTTCTTAGTTGTAGTGACATAATGAAGTTTTAGTACATGAAAGCCAGAAATAATTATTTCATACGTTCAGCAGGCCAATTTTCTCAATTAATAACAGTTGATTCAATAAAATGTTATAAAATTGCATAAAATTGGTGAAATTTTCTGAATCCTTGATAGATTCCTTTCAAAACTTTTACATTTTCATTCCATTTTAATTTTTTCTGAAGAACAGTCCAAAAGCTAAAATTCACTTTAATTTTTTTTTACTGAGAGAAAAGTGACAATTCTTTAAAATTGCAAACAGGAAAAGAGGTGCTATTTTCTTAAGTGAATAAGTAACTTCTTAGAGTTGACATGATTAATGCAATGATTAATAAATGGAAGAATAGGGGTTTTTTTTTGGTGGGATTTGAAAAAAAACAAAACATACAGGAATACTGTATTTAGTAATGTATCAATGCACTTCAAAAAGGTTGTGAAATAATGTTTAACACTGGTATAATAGAGGCTGAGATAAACTAACTTTAGTCCCTAATATGAGAACACATTGAAGTAAAAAAAAGTAAAAATCCCTTTCAACATAAAAAAATTTTCACATACTCTCTTTATAGAAGCTAATTGTGGTGTATGATATTTTCTTTAAAATCCTGCTTGAACTATTTGGAACTAAAAAATGATTGACTGGTTATCCATGTCAATTATTTTTCTGTGATTCCTGAAGGCTAATTTTTACTCATTTATCTTCAACTGCTTTCGGGTCATGGGGATGCAATCCCAGCTCACACTGGGCGAGGGCAGGGTACACACTGGAAATGTTGCCAGTCCATCACAGAGCCAGCAGGGCCAAATACCCGGAGTAAACCCCTGCAGGCAGGAGGAGAACATGCCCCACATAGATTTATCCTTCCATCTTCTACTGCTTTTCCATTAACGTGTCACGGGATGCTGGAGCTAATCCCAGCCAACATTCTGGGCAAGAGGTAATTAACTTAAAACTTAATTCCATACTTTCCAGGCTTGCTTGGTGTGGGCTGATGGAAAGGACAGCGACCTAGGAAAACATAAATAGAGGAAACCAATTATTTATTTCCCTTTTATCTATGGAAGTGCATAAGAAATGACAAATGAGGGGAATCAGATGTAAAGAAGTGATTAATTAGTATAACAATAAAAGACAATTTTTACCTCTGAATGGAACCAGTCTTTCGTCCATTGTGACGAAAGGACCAGGATTGTACATGAGAGGCAGCAATGCAGTTTGGTGTGGCATTAAAGACCAATAGATAGAATTGTTTTTGGATAAATCTCCCTTGCTGTCTGTGCCTCTCCGTCAGAGTCTTCTTCATTCGAAGGGCTGTGATCAGAGTTTTCCCCCACATTATTGCAGTACTGTGCAATATTCCACAACAAGTATTTCTAATGTCAATGTATATTTATTTATATTTGTATTTTTTCTTTTGCTTTTCCCTTAACATGTGCTGCTGTACTCTCACTCACTGAAATGGCACCTTGGGTACCTTTATAATGTTATGAACCCCACAACAACATCCTGACAACCCACAATTTTTCTCCTTTGTTGATTAATTTGTTAAATTGAAGGTGCTTTTGCTGACAGATGCAGATCTTGTGTCTGTGTCAAGGCACCCTCTGACCTCTAGATGACTTCTATTCCTTGTGTGCCCCTTGTCCTTGCCCTTGTCTATGATCACTGATAAGCTGTTTTACAATTACACTTTTTCATGATCCCCGCCATGTGCCTTCAAAGACTAGCAGGTGTCTGCCTCTACATCTACATGTGGAGGGACACAGACAGGGTCAGGGAACTTGAACTCTGGAACCTCTGCCCCATAGAAACCACACACAGACATGGCCTGTAGAGTTTCACAGTTTCAAGATTCCCTGAAAGCACTATTCTCCTTAATTTGACACACACTGGTGGAGTTAAAATCCATCTGAAAACCTGAAAAGGTCAAATTTAACCCTGATCGGACTCAGTGTGCAGAAATTTGAAGCAATTGTGCAAAAGCATAACATTTAAAAATAATTCACTTTTGAGTAATTTGGGTCACTTTAGAAGACGTAATCAAATTTCAGGCTAAAAGAATGATTTTTAGGGTATTTTTCCTGCTGTCAAATGTCAAAACAGGTCAAATTTGGCCCGTATGATCTGTTACGGTTAAGCACTGCCCCTCTAACCTCCCATCACAGCCTAAAAGAGCCAATAAAGAGGGGCTAGAGAGGCTGTTAAGTGCCTTGCACTGCATGCTGTTCTTTTACGTATTGTGAATGCCACATCCTGACAAGTGATTCATGACACGTCTTTTGCTTGTTTGATGGTTGATAGTACAAGGGTGTATGTAAATATGATGTAAAGTATGTCAGATGTATGTGAATGCATGGTGTTGTCCACATACCACCACATGCAACATGTGTCTTTAACTTCCTGATGTTGTAGTTGCAGTCCAATTAGCTCTTGAATGAAAACTTGTCTCCCAGAACACACACACCACTGTGGTCTCTAAAGACAATAGCCAAAATATGATTTTTAATATTAATATTATAAGATTAATTACCTCTTGTCCAATGATAGTGGAGGAGCATGCAATATATAACTGACTTATTACCATAAAATTTTCTCTGACAAATTCCAGATGATAAAGCATGTCTTGCAGTATCATCTGTGAAAGCAGTAAAACTATTTGGTGTATGTTAACACGTATTTTCCATCTCTCTCCACATGCTGCAGGATGCTGGAGTACTCCCTCAATCTGCAGAACGTTAGTTTTTCAGCGGTTCGGACAGTTCGCGTGCTGAGACCACTTAGAGCCATCAACCGAGTGCCAAGTGAGTACAGACCTTTTTGTCCTTATACTCCAGTTCTCTATCCATATACGTTAGATCTGAGAGCACACTGTCCTCTAATATCCCAACAAGTATCACTCCCTCTGGACTCACAGATTTATTCATTCATTCATCTTCAACGTTTCTGGGTCACGGGGGTGCTACAATTGCAGCTCACACTGGATGAGGGCGAGGTACACCCTGGGCAGACCAACACACAGAGACAGACAAACAACCACTCACACTCACGCTCAGACCTACATACAATTTCGAGGCACCAATTAACCCAAACATGCATGTCTTTGGGAGGAAACCGGAGTACTTGGAGGAAAACCATAGGGTGAACATGCAAACTCTACACAGAAAGACCCCAGGCTGGGGCAAATTGATCCATCCATCTTCTACCACTTTTCAGTTTCTGGGCCATGGGATGCTGGAGCTAATCCCAGCCAATGTTCCAGGCGAGAGATGGGATACACCCTGTCCAGACACCAGTCCATCACAGGGCTAACACACAAAGACAAATAGACAAACAACCACTCATGCTCGCATTCAGACCTGCACACAATTTAGAGTCACCAGTTAACCTAGACATGCATGTCTTTGGACAGTAGGAGGACATGTAAACTCTGCACAGAAAGGCCCCAGGCCCAGGAACCAAACCCACAACCTTCTTATTGTGGGGCAACAGCGCTAACCACTATGTCACCATACTGCCCCCACATGGATTTAATTAAATCAAAAACCAAATGCCAGACTGTAAATTACGTACTGGAATTAATTGTGTAATGAGGATTGACAGAATCCAAAGGCAGCAGGTTACAGTAGGTACAGTCCTGCAATACCTTCTTTGGCAAAAACAGAGGATAACAGCACAGATCAATTTACAGATTGGCACAGTGTCTCTTAAGGCTTGAGGGAGCCAACTTCTGGGACTCCATTTGCAAAGGTAAAAGAGTGGTCAACAGTCACACTTTCTGGCCAGCTGAGCATCTTCATCAACAGGCTGGGAACCAAACCTGCGACATCATTACTGTGGGTTGACAGCGCTAACCACTACACCACTGTGCTGCCCACAAATGAGCTATTAGTATTTATATCCCTCTGACAGAGAGCCTCGGATCAATTGAACCATTGATTCCTGTGACTTTCAGCAGCAATGATTTTATGAGCTTTCAGCAATCAGAAAAAAATATCATCAGCTCTTAATCACAATTAGCAGTAATCTGCTATCAAATACAGCAGTTTTTAAATGAAGCTAAATCTTAATCTGGACTCTATTTCAGCACGCAAATCTCTTTGAGATAGTTTCTATAGTTTCATTAACCAAATCAACTATTCTCATACATACGAACGAGGCTGTTTTAAGATGTTTTTCAATTAATTAACACATACATTCTGGATCTACATTGGGTCCTGGTTGAATTCATGCATGATTCTCATGTGAGTCACGTGTCATTTTAGAGGAAGAGTAAATGTGTTTTCATTAGATCAAAATAAATGTAATAGCACAAATAAAAGTACTAAATTACTCTCAATTAAAAAGGAATAGAAACACTAAAAAACTCTATTAATAAAGTTTTTTGTATGCTAATGAGAGTCACAACAACTTAGGCTCATTAACTAAACAAAGGGAAGGTGTGAAGGGTTTTTCTTAGTGTGTATGTGTATGTATGTGTTTGCAAATGACAATGGACAGGGAGGAATTGTCTTGAGGACGGTAACTCGCAGAAAACATGCGTTGGTCCGTGCATTGCCTCAGGCTCCCTATTGAAACTGTCCAGTTGTTGGATGAGACAGGGACAGTTTGTGTGTACTCCTAAACAACCACCCTATATTGAGCAAATTACACAAGAAGCTTTATGATTCTTTTTCAATTCACAAAATCATTTTGTAAAGCTATAAAAACTGATCTTTGCACATTTTTTTTTTGTAAAAATCCTCTCTGAATTATGGAACTGATTAGAATAATTTCTTCTACCTAATATGCTTGTATGGACTTTGAAACTTCTGTGCACTGTGCTTCTGTGTGGACTGTGCATAACTGTTTCTCTCCCTCTGGTTAGCCATGGCTGCTGAGAGCAAGGAAAATCACAACCTCAGACGACTTATTCTTAATTAATAATTATTCATATCATATTATATATATATATATATATATATATATATATATATGTATCGACCTTGTACAGACATTCTGTCGACGTCACAACCAGATGTCCCGAAAATATCAAAAGAAGACATCAGCAAAACTTTAATTCTGCACTTGCGGGAGACATCTTTTCAACTTTGAACCAAAACGTGTGAAAGATATCGTATTATTGTTGGCTTGCTCAGTGGGTACATTGTGGTCAAACGTGGAATTTTGTAAAACCTTTTGAACGGCATTTAAATACTATGCTTCCACTTACCAGTTGTGACATACATTTCACACAATGCCTGAATCTCACTCCCCCCAAGTGAAGTGTCGATTCTTATTCAGCACCAACTGTCGTCCATATGACTTTATCTTCAGGTTGTATACAACAGGCTTTAAAGATTATGAACAAAAACCCCAGAGGTTTTGGTTAACCTCTCTTTCAGTTCTAAAATCCTCGAAAAAGCTGTTGCCAATTATCCAAATATGGGAATATCTGCCTACCAATGGCTTGTTGGAAGAGTTACAGAGTAAACCATAGTGCAGTAATAGCATTGATAAAAGTTGCCTATTATATTCTGATGGCTTCAAGTAGCAGAAACACCTCCATACTGTCCTGTTAGATCCCAGTTGTGCAATTGACACCATTGGCCATGATATTTCACTTCAGACTGGACCATGAAATTGGGATTAAAGAAACACACTAACATGGTCTAAATCATATTTAAGAGCATAAGAATATTGATTTATCTAAATATGTGGAGAGCTTTGCAGCATCCAACACCTTGTCAGTATTAATTCCAAAATTAGTGACAGTAATGGTATGGTATGTATGATACACATGCATGGGGGAGAGAGAGAGGAGAAAGAGAGGTGTGCAGTGCATCCCCCAGCAATCAAGGCCTGTAGAAGCATTACAAAAGAGGAATCTAACTTTAAGTTGTATTCATAAAATTTGTCAACAAGGAAAGTTTTAAGCCTGATCTTGAAAGTAGAGAGAGAATCTATCCCCTGGACTGAAACTGGGAGTTGGTTCCATGGAGGAGGAGCCTGATAACTGAAAGATCTGATCAGATCTCCTGATTTACTCTTGGAGACTCTTGGAACCACAAGTAAACTTAAAACTAGAGAGCAAAGTGACTGACTGGAACAATGAGGAACTATGAGCCATGTGCAAAAGTAAAGTCCAGGAAATGGAGATAGTGTGGCACAATGAGGAAACACAGAGGAGCTGAAGACAAGTTTAAACTTTATTCCTCAACTTCCACTCCAAGCTGATTCAGGAAAACAGCTCACCTGAAACCCAACCCACAATCCTGAAGCAGGCCCCTTAGTGTCCCCTACATCCCCCCCCCCCAAAAAAAGACCAAGAACTCAGTCTCTCACTGGGGCCTTAGGCTGCCTACCATAATAGCTTGGTCATCCCTCAGCCAAAATAGCAGGTGGAACACTGTCCAATGCAGGCTGAGAAACAGAACTGCCAGCCTGTGAAGACACAGCTGAAGTCTTGGAAGGAGGGTGATGGGAAATTGGACCACTATTCAACGTGACAGGCTCTCTATGCTTACCCATATCCGTCTTAAAAGCTATAGGATTAAGATTTAGGACTTGTCTTGAGAACCCGAAAAAGGCTATCGTATGGTGGTTGGAGGGGCGAGCGATGAGCATCATGCCAGAAAAAGAGTTTGTGAAGCTGAACTCAGGCAAAAATTTCACAGGAATGTGAAGTGGCTGAACAAGCACCAGCTCAGTTGGTAAAGCATCATGGTCCTCCTTAGGAGCAATGCAATCCAAGCATAACCCAAGGCAAGTGGTCCATCCAATACCATCAGAGAGCACAGCACACACCACAGCGGGTGGTGCTTGCCAGGCACATGGAAAAGTCCTGGATGTTTGGGATGGTCTAGGAGTTTTTCAAGTGGCAAAATCCACCACACGGGCACCATGACTCATCCACCTTGGGCACCATGTGAAACAATGAGGCCCAGGAGCTGTTGGAACGCCTCACTGTACCACAAGCACTCCTCTTTAGCTGTGGGATGTGCGCGAAACTGACCGTCCCCGGTGCTTCGGTGGAACGGTGGAAAAGGAAAATGCCAGCAAATGCTGGAAAACCTCACCTGATGCTACACAATTAGCATGTGTTAATGGCCCAGCTCCCCTGTCTCTCGTGGAAAAGTATGGGAAGTTACAGCGTCAATTAAATGGTGATAAACAATTGGGTTGAGCCAGACGCTGCGGCTGAAACAAGATTGATTATTTATTTTTTTCCCATTTTTTAAGAAGTGGTAATTGGATTGAGCAACCTTTTTTAATTTTTTTTTTCAGAGTATAGTCAAAATCAGCAAACGTGTGGTCTATGAATGGTTTTGCACTTTGCATGGGTGTACTTGTCAGAAGTGTGAAAACCAGCATAGGCATTTTTAGTATAAAAAATCATTCAATCAGTCAGTTTGCAGTTGTATCTCGTTCAGATCAAAATTGTTATTTTCTTGGCTGTGACTAATTCAAGCAAAGGAGCATCCTAACAGCTCAGCACATTACACTTCTTGCAAACTGTTGCTTACTTTGTGCAGGTATGTTTGGATTTTGTTTGATTAAGGAAGAATGTATGTGTGCCTGTATAGCTCATGCTGTCCATGGAAATAATGAGAGGGATGGAACTTCTGTTGCAGCTCTGTTAGCGTGTATGAGCAGCTGAATGTATAACAATACCCATTCTTGATCAGTTCAGGGTAATTATGTTCATAAAGTATTCTGCTAAAAGTAAGGCAGCTGCAAATTACCATGTAATCTTCACAAACACTTAGGTGTTTCTTGGTGCACTGTTGTGTGTGGGCCAACTATTTGAGCTTGCCCTTGTCTCTTCACTCAGGTATGCGTATCCTGGTGACTCTCCTGCTGGACACCCTGCCTATGCTTGGTAACGTGCTGCTGCTCTGCTTTTTTGTCTTCTTTATATTTGGGATTGTGGGTGTCCAGCTGTGGGCCGGTCTTCTAAGAAACCGCTGCTTTGTTGAAGACAACTTCTCATTGTAAGTTACACTCAAAATGTTGCCATATTGTTTGTGTTCTGCCACTGAGTTAAAAGCTTTTTCTATTATTACTATTGTTATGCTTATGTTATTTTATAATTATTAGTTTTTTTCTTATTTGATTGATTTTGAATTTGAAGTATTTTTGTAGATTGTATCAAAAACCTGCAAAATATTTAAAGCTACTACGCACATCCTGCAAGCAAATGACACAAAAAAGTCAGCATAGACACTCATACAATAAACAAAGGACTTCTCATTAGTCATATTTGTTTGAAGGTGAATCAATTAAAATCATTTGTAGTCAATGTTAACCTATCAAAAATTCTTTTTTAGGAGGCTTTTAGTTTAGTCAGTAACTGGCAGATCGGCAGTTAGGAAACAAGGAGAGAAAGAGGAAAATTACCCGCAGGGTAGGTCTCTGGCTAAATTAAAACCAGGCATGCTGTGATTACATGGCACATACTCTAAACCACAAACTAACCAGGTGACAACAGAATCTGCTCGCAAACAGTGATAGGCACTGTAGCATTCTTCAGTTTACTGAGATTATGAGCAGCCGCTTTACATGGCAGTTTTGTTCAATGTTGGCAAACTTTAGACAGATGATGCTGTGTGGGTGACATTGCCCAGTTAGGCCAGGCTATGTGGTCTTTATCTTAACCCTAACCCTAACCCGCAGATCAAACGGGACATTATTGTGTCAATGTCCTGTAATATGAATTTATTTGTCTCACATGATAGAAAGTGTGTTGGAATTGTTCTATGTTGTACTGTATGTCTGGATTTATAGTTGATCTAAAGAAAAATACTATACTACACTAAATAACAGCACAAAAGTCAAAACCATGTATAATATACAGACTTTTTCCACTATCCTAACATTAACCCAAACACAACCCCCTCCCCCCCTGCCCCACCCTAATCTTAACCCTTTCCCTCCTCCTTTTCCTCCCCCAAATCCTAACCTTAACCCCCCCCCCCCCCTTTTTTTCTCCCCTCCCTTCTCTTATCCAACCCTGTGACCCCAACCATAACTTTAACCTCTCCCCTGCTCTTTCCCCCACCCCCTCTTTTTTCCCTCTCTCTCCCTTTTTCTCTTCTTCTTCTCTCCTCTTCCTCCCCCTACAAAAAAGGAAAAAACATTTTATAAAGTGAATATGCCACCTGTGCCAGAGCTGCTCAGAAAAAAACAATGAGCCTCTTGTCCCCTAACCTTACCCTACATAACTACAGTAATCATTTCAACATTATCTTTTCTTCCTTCTTTAAGCCCTCTGTCTGTGAAGTATGAGAAGTTGCATGAGTACTACCACACTGAGAATGACGATGAGAGCCCCTTCATCTGCTCTCAGCGCCGAGACAATGGCATGAGGGACTGCAGTTCTGTGCCCAAGTTGTATGAGGGAATTCTGCAGTGCGACTTGGACATGGACTCTTACAACAGCACTGATAACACTACTTGTGTCAACTGGAACCAGTACTACACTAAGTGTTCTGCTGGTCCGTTTAATCCTTTCAAGGGAGCCATCAATTTTGACAACATCTGTTTTGCCTGGATTGCCATCTTTCAAGTAAGACACTTATTCAGCGAGTGTTACTTACCAAGCAGTTAGGTAATGAGGTAACATGGAGTTTCATGGACTATTTGTTTTATTTACACAAACAATACCAAGCAAGCCTCAGTGAGACATAGCTACTCAAGATAATACCTAATCAAGTTGCTAACTGAACAATATGAATAACACTTTAGGCTTTTTAGTAGCACAAACGACAAGGCACATAATCAATAGAACTAAAATTGTTGGTGTCAAATATTTTGATCTGAACCCTCTTGGTTGCTGTCCCTCATTTTTTTCCTTCTCCTTCCCCTTTTTTCTGTAGGTGATCACTCTGGAGGGTTGGGTGGACATTATGTATTTTGTGATGGATGCTCATTCCTTCTACAACTTCATCTATTTCATCCTACTTATCATAGTAAGTACTGCCATATGTTGCCACTTGCTGTGGAGAGGGTTTATGAGCAATTCATTGTAAGTGTACAAATAACATTGTCATCTGCCCCTCATTGTCCTCAGATTGGTTCATTCTTCATGATCAATCTGTGCCTCGTGGTCATTGCCACTCAATTCTCAGAGACCAAGCAGAGGGAGAGCCAGCTGATGAAGGAGCAGCGAGTGCGCTTCATGTCCAACGCCAGCACTCTTGCCTCAGTTTCTGAGCCAGGCTCCTGCTATGATGAGCTCCTCAAGTACTTAGTTCATATCATCCGCAAGGGGGCCAAGCAAGTGGTCCATATGTGTAGCCTCTTACGCCGTCATGTCAGCCTCAACAGTGCCACCTTACCCCCTGCCATGCAGCCCCAACCTAGCCAGAGCCAAAGAAGGAGGCAGAAGTTCACTAGGCAGGGATCACTGTCAGTTCATCACATGGTGCACCATCATCACCACCACCACCACTCCCACCTTGGAAATGGAAGTGTGAGGGCAAGAAGTAGCATCCAGTGTATGGACGGAAATTATGTGGAGTCTGGAAGTCATAACAACAATGCAGGAGGTCTTGAAACAACTGGCACAGGGCATCTTATGTTGGCACTATCCTCTTCTATTACAGCAGCCACCTCTGATTCAAACCTTGCCACTTTATTCAATCGTATGACAGGAACTGCTAATTCATCATCAATTCACAGTGAATTTAACACAGAAACTCTTTGTAATACCCCTTCTTCCACATCCATGGGGCCATCGCCAAGCTCCCTTAGACTGATCAGAGGTGCAACTTCCAGGAACATGAAGAGGAACTCAGTGCCCTTTGCTGCTCCAGGTCCTAAAAACTATCCCACCCTGCAAGCACAAGTCCTAACAGAGTCCAGACGAGGGAGTGTTACAGCCAGCACTCTGACTAACATCAATTTCAACTATAATATCCCTGCATTGCCCCTCGAGAAATGGCCATCAAGCATGATGGACGCACATTCTCACACAGGTAGATAACTAATCACAATCTGACATTGATCAAGCCACCAATTCACAATTAAAAATCAGGATCACTCATACTAATCCAAGCTGTTTGGTTAATAATAATAATAATGGTTATTGTAATAACAATATTTTCTATTTATAATCCACTTTAAAAGAAAAAAAAAGTGCTATACATATAATGAGCAAAGAACAAAACATCCAACAATGATAAAAGCACTCAATTGACAAACTTCAGACTCCGACAAACTTCAAAGCAATAACAATTAACTATATGTTGTGTGGGTTACCATGTCAGGCAGTCCATTCTGTTAGCAGTAAGCCTTTTCATGAAGAGAAGTCTTCAAATTGCTTTTGAAAGACCCAATAGTCTGGGGTGCCATAACATTATTTGGCAAGGCATACCACAGAAGTGGAAGACTGGAAGGCGTGACCCCGCTTTGTATGGAGCTAAGTTCTGCAATGTTGAGGGAGAAGGACAAATTTGAATTTAAGATGGATGGGAAGCCAGTGGACTTTACGAAGAGTTGGTATAATGTGTTCATATCTCTGCACCCTCATCAGGATCCCTGGCAGCACTGTTTGAATGTTCTGGAGCTTTTGGAGGCTCGTGCCAGGGATCCTGATGAGAAGTGCATTCAACAGTCCATCCTGGATGAGACAAAGGTTTTTCTCCATCTGGAAGAGTAAGGGGTGAATCTTTTCAATGTTACTGAGGTGGTAGAAGTGATTTCATTGGACACTGACAATTAGTCTGAAACACTTATTTATTGCAACTTATTTCAATTGTACAGAATTCACTTTAGGTCCCTTCTGTTTGTTTTAGACTTTGCATCTGACACTTTTCTTTCTGCTGCAGCCCAACTCTCCTGCCACTTGTCAGTTCATGACCTCAGCACCATAAGCTGTGCCATGGAGACAGCTGCTTTTACAATGGACCATGATAGTTGCCCCTATTGCACAAAGGCCCTAACCAATGAATCTGAGGGAGCCACAGAGTGCAATGAGACACCTGGAGACTCTGACAGTGAAGGTCTATATGACTGCACACAGGACTTCCACCAGAGGGAGAGGAGAGAGAGTCGGCAGCCCACAAAGAAGCACCATAGGTTGGGTAAAACAGCAGCAAAGGTTGTTCACTTCTGGAGGCTTGTGTGCAACACATTCAGGAAGATTGTAGACAGCAAGTACTTTGGCCGGGGGATTATGATCGCCATTCTGATTAATACTCTGAGCATGGGGATCGAGTACCATGAGCAGGTTAGTGTACACGTAACTCTGTATGTTTCATTAGGAAATTTATGAGTGTGTTAAAGTTGAATGATGCCACTGATATATTTCATTCATTTATTCATCTTCTATCACTTATCCATTTTTGGGTCACGGGGATTGCTGGAGCCAATCACAGCTCACATGGGCGAGGGTGGGGTACACCCTGCACCCATTGTCAGTCCAATTGCAGGGCCAACATACAGAGACAGACAGGGAGGAATAACCACTCACATTCACAGAAAATTTAGAGTCACCAATTAACTTAAACATGCATGTCTTTGGGCGGTGGGAAGAAACCAGAGTACCCAGAGGAGACCTACAGGGAGAACATGCAAACTCTGCACAGAAAGGCCCCAGGGCATGAACCAAACCCACAACCTTCTTGTTGTGGGGCAACAGCACTAACTACTATACCACCATCTGCCACTGAGATAATAGCAAGTGTAAATGACTACACAAAGTTCACACTTGGTTCTGTCAGCCCCACATTGAAAAAAATTACAGTGTTATAGCAGCAACGTGGACTGTGCATGGCAGAGATGACAGAGGATGGCAACACATGAGTGGCAGCCTGATATAGTAGTCAAAGACAAATTGCTACAAACTGCTACTATGGTCTTATATGGACATCTGTTTCATTGTCTGTGATAATCTAAACTATACTGCTCCCTTGGGGCCAACTGTAATTGTTAATGGCTTTCTCTGGTCCATTTTTGTATATACAAGCGTAATTACAGCCAGTAAGAGAGAGCATGATAGAATAAAAGGAGACATCTGATGTAATGGGCGAGGAAAGCCCCACAATTTATGACAGATTATCATATGATCCAAGAAATTGTCAGGATTTCGACTTTACCTTGTTCAGGGTTGGCACAGCATGGTTGATTTGACTACAGTTTTTACACCGTATGCCTTTCCTGTCACAATCCTCCCCATTTATTCAGGCTTGGGACTGACACAAGCACTGGTTGTGGCTGGTGTTTGAAAGTGGGGCCTCTGCATGCAAAGTACAGTCTAATGAAGCCATAAATATCATAACATAAACATAATAAATCAAAATTCATAAAAGCACAAAGGTAAACGTAAAAGAAAAAAGGAGAGATTTGTTGTGTAACCCAAACCCTAACCCTGTCTCATTCGCTGATGCCAATTTTGATGCCATAATCTTTAATACATTTGCTGATAGATGGAAATAAAAAAAACAACAACAATGTATTTGATCATTTCGAGTCAAAGCCTGTGTTTTAGTGAAAATTGTCCTTTTAAGAAGTTTCAGCTCTGTTGTGTATAACAGTGTATCAATCAGACTGATCTGTTTATTTTAGCTCACCTCCTGTTCTGTAAATGAGCAATGCACTCAGAGTGCATCTGGTATTTTGCAGCATTCAGCTCCAAATACGGAGTGACAGTCACTGTGCATAAATTTTTTTACTTATCAAATTATCCTTTTATCACAAAGAGTAAATATGGTTTAAATAAATCTGGACTAGCTTACATAACAACAAAGAGACAACATACTCAATTATTTTGAATGTAGCAAGTGTTTTTGCCATGGAAGAGAAAGAGAGAAAAACTTTGTCCCTGATTTATGGTGGTCAATTTCTCGTAAAAGTGTTTTTTGATATTGTTAAGTAGAAAAGGTTCACAGTGGCCGCTATGAATATGTGACACCAGCTGTCTGTACTCCAGAGAACCATATGTCTCACATTGGTTGTGAGACATATAACCCTGTGTGTTGTGTCACTGCTACTGGTGACTCTAATGTTCTTTATGGGGTTTGCTAGTAACTGAAATATTGGATATCTTCAGCTGGTTAAATTGTTTACATTTTTTCACAAATTGTCCAGCCCAGATTTTGAAAAATTATTGAACTGTTTCAGTTTAACTTTCAGTAAAACTGTAAAACTGAAAGTTAAACTGAAAGTAACCCTACACAAGACACGCAATCGCATAATACAGCCATAATGGCTTCACTTAACATGGTCACTGAAATGAAACCCAAGATTTTCCACAGCTGTTCATGGCCCAAGAGAATGGCAGAGCTTTAAATCTCATGAAAAGTAAATATTGACATTTTATCACAGAAGCCCCATATAAATATCATCACAAATATGTTGTTGCTGTGCCAGCTATTGGTGTATATACAGCCGCAACTGTAATTGTCCCTGAACCTAACCCTAACCCTAAACTTTCATATCTAGTTTCCCAACACACTCATAAATATGTAGACACAAACACAAATTTTACATAAAATAATTCATACATTCTCTCGCCCCAACGGTAACAGGCAAGGTAAGCACTGCAAATATAAATGTGTATGTGATGCAGAGATGGAGGAATTAAAAGATGATTAAATAGAGTGTTGTATGAAGATAACAGATGAGATGTGTCTGCTGTAGCTTTCCATACAGTTAAAGAGCACTACCATTTATGGTGGAGCTGATGGAATAGTTGCGTGCTTGCCAACTATGTGAAATAGACCGTGGTCTTTTTATTAATTTATTAACTTGTTCTGAGACTCAAAGATCTGCGTATCTGGTGAATATTTGACATGGACAATTACACTCAATTCCTATTAAACATACATGAATATTAGTTTATGTAAGTTATGGCTTGTTTCCTTAAATGTACTGCAGTCATAGAGTTTATTGAAGATCTCTAGATTAATTCCCTTGCTGTATTGTTCACATGCACTCAATATAATTTTCCTGTTTATGACAGAGAAACAATTTCACTGTGCTTATAGCTTCAACTAGGGCAAATATTTATTCAGCTCTGCTGGAGGAATTTAGTGCTAGCATTTGCACACTGGTGCCTGCCAAGACACCATGAGAGGAGTGTTTTTCTAATTTGTACAACGAGATGGAAACACTGCTCCTAATCCTGGTTTGTAGAGGAATAGCTTTTCCTCCATGAATTCAGAGAGGCAGAATAAGAATCTGCACTCTTTGACATGATGAACCACTATATACTGCTATCTGTATCCTTCAATATGGGCAACTCAGCACAGAGTTTTCTTGGTTTCAAGGTGTGCCATGGTAAGGACATCAGCCCAATCCCCTTAAAATATGGGTGCCCCAATGCTTAGAGACACAAGACTCCACAGTCTTGTTGCAGAGGGTATCCTTCTTTCCTCATGTATGCTGCTTTGTCTTACTTGACTCATCATGCCCAACTATAATGAATGGTTTTCCATGAACTTCATTGACATGCATGTAACCCTAGGGGGCCTGAATTTACTTGGTTACTGAATGTACCATTAACCATTGTCAATGGTCCATGGCAATGCCACTCCTGCACACAAAGGAGTCTTTGCCCTTAGTGTGCACATGCACATTATTTACACATATATTTACTGCTGCTTTACTGTATTTACTTTAGTGTTTTGCCACATAAATGTAAATTACTTTGGAATTTTGATGCAGACTTTCAAATCATTCATTCAACTGAGACAAATCATCCTCATTGTTATTAAACCAGGACCAAGCAACCGCATTATGTAGTGCATCACTCTAGTACATAATATGTTGAAATGTCCTTCTTTGTGACTTGATTAAATGAAATGCACACTCACAGGCATACTGGACATGGTATTGCATCATTAGGTGATATTACATTAATGTTGCCCGGATTACAATATTCTTCACAAAGCAAGCTTAATTTGACACCTGATAAGCCTCTTTATCCAAGATGCCGCCACTGAAGGAGGCAGCAGTGAGGAATACGTGCAGACTAGACATATCCTTCAGGCTGTGTACATACTTTGCTGGTCACTGGTCAATGAAGAAATTTATTCCATTTGATAAGATAATGGCTATAAATCTTTCATGATGCTAGCCTTTTATTTTTCTTCCTCCGAACTCCTGTGTGCCTTTCTACATGTGAAAAAAAAAGTAAATATATTCTCATTCCCTGCAGTATTCTTGCATGATGATTAAGGAATGTTTAATATAGAAGCTGGAACAATTGCAGAGCAGAAACAGATGAGGAAAAATAATGACCTGAAATTGTCAAGGCCAGGTGTTTACATAATATACAGTTGGTATGGCAGAACAAAAATAACAATTTTTATGAAGTGGAACTTAGCCTGCAGTGCTTTAGTGTCGACATGCATGTTTTAAAGTGGAAATAGGCACAGAGCTTTGTATATAGAGCACATTTGCATCCATGTTAATGAGTGTGGAATTAGAATAGGTTTCATGAGATTATGTTTGTGGCCTTTGGATGTGTGAGTCCAAATGCTTGTTAAAATAACTTTGGTTACACTTGAATGCATGTGTGTTTCTACATAACTGTGGTTGAGGGCATTTAATCTGATAGAACGCACAAACATCATATTCACCCTGCATTGGTTTGCCCTTTTAACACTTTTTAATTGCACAACGTGTGTGCACATACAAAGACTTTGGTGACACTGTCATTGTCATTGTTCAAATAAAGTTGTAGGATCAAACAATCAGATTTATCTTGCTGTGAACACAGACAAAGACAAAGAGGTGGTATCACCCAGAGGAAAGCTTGTTTCTCAGGAACTGGGGTTTACTGGCAGGATCTGCACTGTTGAGTATAGTTACTCTTTTTAACAAGGAGAAGGAAGGATGGAAAAATATATTGACCTTAATATAGTTAATTATTTACAAATTTATGTTCACTTAGATATGTATACTTATCTAAATTATTATTATTTACACATGTTGAAATTTCAATCGGTACATCTACATCCAAGAGGAGCAACCTTGTAAATGTAACAGACACCCACACAAACCGTCTGACCCCTTAATTCAGGGCTAATCCCTAAATTCAATGCACTAACACTGTTTACATTATGTTACACACACACACAGTGGGATACTTATACTGTAAAACAAGTATGCACACATTTACGTACACATTTATAGTAGATAACATGCAAACACAAATCAAGTCCTTAACACTTCCATCCACAGTGTTATGTCAGTGTATGTCGCCTGATGAAGCCTGTCTGGTGTGGCTTACAGTCCCCAACATTATTTTCATGAACTTTACAGTTTGAAGTTTGATTTACATATGATGTAGTATTTGGAAATACAATGATTCACTCACTTTGTTTTTTTGGCACCTAAAAGCCTGTCGCACACAAACACACACCAGTTTGTTTGACATAGAGGTGAGTGGCAGCCTAATTCTATAATAAGCCTTGAGCAGACGTCCCGTAACACATTCAGCTGCAGCATTGTAAGTGGTGTGTGTCCTGGTGCAAGATAAAGGTCATGTGTGTATACTGTGTTTATGAGAAAAATTTTTGTTGTGTGTAAATAGACACTTTTGACAGATTTTTACTGAGTTAATTCCCGGACACATTTGATCACCTCTTACTGACGTTTATAGTTTAGTCAGTAAGATGCTGTTTCTTCAGTCTGGTGATTTTCAGTTTTTATCATTAGTACAGGTTGCATGTCCTCCCTGTCTTGTATACAGGCTAAAGTAATATAGTAACATTCTACTTGTTTTTTCTCTTTCTGTGTCACCAGCCTGAAGAGTTGACCAATGCGTTGGAGATCAGTAACATTGTGTTCACCAGCCTCTTTTCTCTAGAGATGTTGTTGAAGATTTTAGTTTATGGGCCTTTTGGCTACATCAAGAACCCCTATAATATCTTCGATGGCATCATCGTGGTCATCAGGTGAGTTGTAGAGTAGGACATTCTAAAAACAGATTATTGTCCCTGATTTTCCTACTTTCTATTTTAATATGCCACTGGCAGTATAAAACCTGAATATGGTTTTACTTAGCCAATAGTGCAATGCTGAAATAATTCTGAATGACATACCACTGCAAAAATGGCCTCTCAATTTTCAAAAATTGTTTTACTGAGAAAGTGGAGCAGCACAATTGCTTCCTCCCACAGACATGCACATCCATTAACTGGTGACACTAAATTGCCAGTCGGCATGAGTGTGAGTGTGAGCCTGTATTCGCACCTAAATTGCATAATGTTAGTGCATACTTTGCCCTTACCCACTGCTAGCTGGGATTGGCTTCAGAATCTAAATCCACAATTAGAAACATTTTTTGCAACTTATATTCACTCTTTTATTGTGAAATTCTTGACGAAAGTTTGTTATTAATTAATATCCTAATAGCGTACTGAATATCTTTGATGCCTCTTTAGGATGTCTGTCTTCTTAAGTCATATGGCGAATCCATTTTTATGCTAATATATCTGTCTGTGCTTCTCCCATTGGTATACTGTACAGTGTTGAACTGCAGCTGGTATTGGTGAACCGTCATCCTACATGGACTGCTACACCAAGTTTCTGAAGCTGTACTATTCTGAACTATGAATGTTTTTGCCCATCAGTGGACTAGCTTTCACACTTAGCACTCAGGTGGTTAGCACCTACTGAACCGTGAATACCAAATTAAACACCCAGAGTTGTGCTGATTGGTAATGCTGTACTTAGCTTGTTCAATTAATTTTGACTTTAATTTCATCTGCTATAGTGATGCATTAGTATCACCGGCATATAAGTGGTATTGTGACCACTTGCTATGTGTGTCTTCTCAGTGTGTGGGAGATAGTGGGTCAACAGGGTGGTGGTCTGTCGGTACTGAGGACGTTCCGACTGATGCGTGTGCTGAAGCTGGTTCGTTTCATGCCAGCCTTGCAGAGGCAGCTGGTGGTGCTGATGAAGACAATGGACAATGTGGCCACCTTCTGTATGCTGCTCATGCTTTTTATCTTCATTTTCAGGTATGCAGACAGACATTATATTAAACTATATCATGCCTATATTTATATTGTTCTGTTGAGGATGCAACAGCATCAAACACGATGAAAAAAAAAAAAAAAAAGTTTAACACAAGGAATTCAAATCCTGATGGACTGCGAGTTGGTTCCATAGAGGAAGAACCTGATAGCTGAAGGATTTGCCCCCAATTTACTCTTGTACACTGTAGGAAACACAAGGCCTGCTGGTAAAATAAGGAACTATGAGCTCTCTGAGATATGATGGATCTTGATCATTAAGAGATTTCTATGTAAGGAGAACAATTTTAAATTGTATGCTGAATTTTACTGGGTGCCAATGAAGACAAGCTAGCACAAGAGAAATGCGATGTCTTTTTCTAGTTACTGTTAATATTAATGCATTTATTGCGTAGGTGAAAGAAGGCTGACCTACAGACAAAGTCCTGATCAAAAATGACACCAAGATTCCTAACAGTGAAACTGGAGGCCAAACTAATACTGTCCAGAGTGGTAACATGATCAGATAATGCTTCTCTAAGGTGCTTCGGGCCAAGTCCAATGACTTCAGACAAGTTCAGACAGAGTTCAGACAGGTCTTTATGTCATAAGACATAAGACATGCCTTAAGACATGCCTTAAGTCTGATTAGCTAATTAGTTTCAGTCAGCTTCATTGACAAGTGTCATCTGCATATCAGTGTTTTTTCTTTTTTTGTCTGCACTTGTCCTCATTTAACACCACAAGGTGGGTCAGTTTTTTTTTTTTTTTTTAAGATTGATGCACTTACAGTCTTGCATAAAAAGATTTTTTTTGCATGTGTGTGACCATCACTAGTCCTGGGAAGCTAGTTTGTTGACCTTTATTGAGTAAAATTATATCTATATGGCAGGGAGGGCAGTGCTACACCACACTGAAAGCAGGCCAGACAATATACAGAAGGAAGGAACGGAACGGAAGCAGTTGGTGCTGGTAGGAACTAGTCCAGTGAAGGGTTTTTTGCTTTTCCTGTCACCTTGCTCAAGGTTATTAGACCCTAGAGGGTTTCTGTGTAGATCTTGGGAGAGATGGGAGTCCAGATAGGAGAAGGTATCCCAATAGAGGAGCCGAATCAAAGATGGGGTACGTAGTGATGGAATGAAAGAACAACTCAGCCCTATTTTGTCAGGATTCATCTGTTCTTCATAATGTGACCCAGTTCAAGCTGGTAAGTGAAACCACACATGCATGTGGGCATTCCCTAAATATGAGTGAGACCATCACCAGAGCCCAGAGTCAGGTCAGGTGCCCACGCTCCCCAGGAATGCCACTCTGTGTGTGGGAAAACAAGAGGCACCAAACCCAGAGAACAATCGCAATCCCCAGTGTTCCATGCGGGTAATGGTGAGCACCACTGAAACACTGGCATCCCCTATCCATGAATAAGTGACCCTGGATCAGCGGGGGGCTGGAGGTGGCCATTCGTCCTTTCTGGTGTCCTTTCCATGTCCTGTGTCTCCGGCATGTCTCTGTGCATCCGGGGTTGGAGCCCACACCCTGCCTGTGGTTCCCTTGGACCACCTTGCCTACCTCCTAAATTGCACCTACATCACTCTTCAGCCACCACACACTTTGCACTATATAATTTCTCACAGGCACATTTAGGTACCTTTAATATAAGATTTTAATGCACCACACCTTGAGGGGCAGGCCAGGGTGGTTGCAGGGGGCACTCTGTCAGGGCAGGCTGCAGGACAGCAGTGTGCTGCAGTCCTCTGACTTGTCAAATAAGCCATTCCTATGCAGATGTGCATATAATTTGCTTGCCTTTTCAAGAATTTTGGAAATGAAAGGGAGGTTAGATATGGGCTATCTTGAAAGGCTGTGGTACACAACGAGGAGATAAATTCACCTTGATCAGATCAGGAATATATATGTTAATCAGTGGAAAAACATCTTTAAATAGCCTAGAAGGCATTAAGTCTAAAAGACAAGTTGATGATTTAAATGATGACCCTATAGATACTAGCTCTGACAGATTTAAAGGTGAAAAAGATTCCATCTTTAGTCTGTGTTTTATTCTGTGTTTCAGATGGACTGAACGTCATACAAAATTTTTGTCTTTCTTTTTATCATGTATATAATTATTATATTGATACGATTTTAATCATTACTTAAACTGATATTACTGAGGAATGTTTCCAAAACAGAGCCATGCAGATGAATTAAATAACTTTGACAAGAGTGAGCTATTTCCCCCTCTCTCTACTTTTATTTTTACCTTTGTACATTATTTAATTGAATTTATTTTATTTCAAAATCCAAATTCCTATTTTAATATTTCTGTTGCAGCGATGCAATTCTTTTTGCATCTTAAAGTGCAAGAACTATCTCTTTGCCAAGTTCATGGTGGTACTCTAGAAGGAAGCAACAAAGGTATTTAGTCTAAAATCGAGTTTAAGGCATCATTACACTTAGAATTTAAGTACAAGTGGTTTGCACTAGTTTAGCCTGAAGACTGGAAGCAGGGTTAGGACCAAAGTTTAAAAATTAGTTTAATTTTTCCAAAACCTTAACAAGGTTGTGACCTCCCAGACCATTGAGATCATAATACATTGGGTTGCTACACTAAAGACTGCTCTGATTTAACAAATTAGCATTTCTTAGAGATATTTATTTACAAATAAAAAAAATTAAAAACATCAAGTTGTTTTAATGTATTAATAAGTAAAGTTTAAAATTTGGGTAGAGCTGGCTTACCTGACTTATCCAGTTTCCTTTCTTCATGCAAATATCTAATATATCTAATATAATAAAAGCTTATTATTTCTGGTGGTAGTTACTGACAAAACTTAAGTCTTAATCCAACTGGTCTAAGCAGATGGCCACGCCCCCTTAGCCTGGTCCACCCAAGGTTTTTCCTCTTAAAAGACGTTTTTCCCTTGCCCTGCTCTATATGTAAAGTGCCTTGATCTAACTTTGTTATGATTTACATACAAATATACAAATAAATCTGATTTGATTTGATAGTATTTGTTGCATTATTGCATCATTCCAATTTCCAAAATGGTGGGAATAATGTTCACAAAGATCTTTCTCCCTAGTGTGAGTGAGCATCATCTGTTAGCTTATTAAAATGAAAAAAATAAATAAATACATACATCCACTATGTCAAACTCCATGGTGCTGAACCTACGCTGAAAGAAATACTCCACTTCTCATTTGTTTGAGAGAAAAATTTTTTGCCACAGTATTTATGAAACAATAAAGCTTTAATGCTATCAAAGATATCTGACAGTATTTCATACACAGTTGTTAGTTTGAATACTTTGTTGGTTAAAAATTTGCTCACTGTTTTCTTTTTTATTTATCCCTTGTGGGTCAGTATCCTTGGGATGCATCTATTTGGTTGTAAGTTTGGGTCTGAAAGGGACGAAGACACTCTGCCAGACAGGAAGAACTTTGATTCTCTTCTCTGGGCCATAGTGACTGTCTTTCAGGTAAGCGTTGAACCCCATCTCCCATCATTACTCTTCACATTTTGCTGTGCCGTGCACAATTTAGCCTTTCCTTAATTCAACACTGTGTCTAAGGATAAACAGTTTATTTAAATCTTCTTTTATTAAGTGGGAAGAGACTATAATGTCACAAACAATTAGGCTTTTTTATAATTTATACCCAACCTTCTCTTCTCTCACCTAGATCCTTACACAGGAGGACTGGAACAAGGTGCTATATAATGGCATGGCTTCCACCTCTCCTGTGGCTGCCCTCTACTTCATTGCACTTATGACCTTTGGAAACTACGTCCTCTTCAACTTGCTAGTGGCAATCTTGGTTGAGGGTTTTCAGGCAGAGGTATAGCATTGCTGGTCACATGTACAAATGTGATGCATACAAAAAATACAGAAAACACAGATTAAAGTATTAAGATGTTTTGCCTGCTTTTACATACATATATACACACACACACACACACATATATATATATGTATATATATATATATATATATATATGTATATTTATTTACATATATACTGTATATATAAGAATGTGAAACATGCAGTTTCTCAAGATCAGTTTGATGGTGTTTAGCTCTCTTAACATATTACATATTATTTCAATATTTGATTGACTAGATATCCTGGATGGATGTTCCCACCTGCATGCACACACTTAGCAAATTCATGAACACTGTATGCCTTAAATCTACAACTTTGCCTGTACTCTCTGCAGCAGTTTATGCGATGACACAAGATCTCTATAGCTGCAGCTTTCAAATTTTCCTCTTCTCTTCATCTGAAGAGTGCTTTCCTCCCACTTTCCTAGTATCTTGGTAGTCATCTTCCTTATTGTTCCGCTCACTTTCCAATGCAGTCATGCCAAAGTTACAGTTGGTGCCTTGCTCTCCACATATCTCAACCAATCTTTCTTTTTAATAGTTGACAAAAGTGTTTAGATTACGGATGTTCTTTAGCTCTTTGTGCAAGTAGAGGGAAAAAAAGATGAGGCATGGCATCAAGAGAGCGGTTGACAGTCTCATAAAAAATGTATTATTTGAATGGGCTTCTCCTACGATTGCACTTGCCAACTGTACAAATATCAAGTGCATCACTGTAGTGAATGGATTGACATGGACAATTCACATGTGAATTGACCCAAATTACTTGGGTCAATATAGATAAAGGCAAAATATTTCAGGATTTTTAATATATTATATTTATCTTTTGGCCAGCAGGGCGGCGTAGTGCTTAGCGCTGTTGCCCCACAATAAGAAGTTTGCTGGTTCAGTTCCTGGCCTGGGTCTTTTCTGTGCAGAGTTTGCATGTTTGCATGTTAATATAATAATAATAATATTAATAATAATAACATTTATTTAACCAGCTCAGTCTCGCTGAGATACAAGGACCTCTTTTTCAGGTGAAGCCTGGCCAAGATAGCAGCAGGATAAGTTCAAGTTAAAATATTAAGACAGACAATGTATCAAAACAGGGACAGACAACAACATATACAGTAAAATACAAACAAAACAGACAACATATTAAAATAGGCATGGACAATACAGGATCATAACATCATGAAAAGCAAGTACAAATATTATCTCTCAAGAGTTTTTAAAAGATGTGACTGTAATAAGATCCTGCAGTTTGAGACTGCTCTGGAAAAGGTTCCTGGATGAGGGAGCCCGATACATAAAAGCCTGTTTACCAAGTACAGTGCGGACTTTTAGTTAACAGTTAACAGTTAACTGATATGTGTCATTGGAACGAAGACTGTAGGTGCTATGGGATCTGATAATATAGCTACACAGGTATGTGGGGAAACCCAGAATGGCCTTATAAATGAAAAAATGCCAGTGAGTAAGCCTGTGTGCAGCTAAGGATGGCCACTCAACTCAGGCATAGAAGGAGCAGATGCGTGAGAGCTTTGCAGCCTGTAACAAACCTCAAGGCACCGTAGTACACAGTATCAAGGGATTGTAGGCAATGTACAGGGGCATGCAAATACACAACAGATCACTGTAGTCAAGCACAGGGAGGAAGGTAGCAGCAACTAATTTTTTCCTTGCAGCAAAGGAGAAACATGATTTGTTCCTGAAAAAGAAACCCAGCTTGATTTTCAGCTTTTTGATAAGGCTCTAAATGTGGGTTTTAAAAGTTAGACGGTCATCAATTAAAATGCCCAAATACAAAATGTGTAACCAATTCGATCTGGTTTCCTTGCAAGGAAAATATGCTGGGTGAAGGATCACTGACCTTCCTGCCATTGGAGAACAACATAAGTTGATGTTCTTCCCGTGTCTGCGTGGGTTTCCTCCGGGTACTCCGGTTTCCTCCCACCATCCAAAGACACGCATGTCTAGATCAACTGGTGACTCTACATTGTCCGTAGGTCTGAATGCGGGCAGGAGTGGTCGTTTGTCTGTCTTTGTGTGTCAGCCCTGTGATGGACTGGCGACCTGTCCAAGGCTTAACTCCACAAACTATGGAAAAAAAGTCCTAATCGTGTTAGGTTTGATTTTTTTATGGACTTTGGCTCTTTAAGAGTTTGGATTTTTTGTGAAAGTTGTTAAATATATGAATATTTTGGTTTTGCTGTATTTATATAGTGCCAAATCCTAACAAAGTTACATCAAAGCAATTTACACATATAAGAGGTCTAGACCAAACCCTTTATGGAGTTGTTAAAGAGATTCAACATATCATTCCAAGAGCAAGCACTTAGCAACAGGGGCAAAGAAAAACTTTCCTTAAAAGACAGAAACCTTGGGCATTACTAGGCTCAGGGAGGGCAGCCATCTGCTTTGACTGGTTGGTTTGAGAGGGCACCCTCCTCTCAATCCAACCAGTTAAGGGGGGGCGCGGAGGCAGTGAGAGAGACAGTGATAGTGAGCGTGAAGGAGAGAAGCGGGGGGACTCTGTCAAGGGATGGAAAACGAAAAAGAGCAAGAGGAGAGAAGATGCCATTGAAAATGCAAACATACAGAAAATGTACAGTGATTGCATCCTGGTAACACTAAATGTACACTAGTGAATATTAGTAGTAGGGGAAATATGGTTTAAACCAGAAGAAGTAACAGTGGGAAATAATTGAGCGTGGGCCATAAAAACTAAGATTAAGTTTAACTAAGAGTCCAAGATTCCTAATAGTGGAACTGGAGGCCAAAGTTATGTCACCCACAGCAGTTAGGTGATAAGATAATACTTATCTAAGGTGCTTATGGCCAAGTATAATGACTTAGATTTTGTCTGAGTTCAGAAGTAAAAACGTGCAGGACATCCAGGTCTATATGTCTGTAAGACATGCCTGAAGTCTGACTAGCTGATTTATTTCATTCATTTAACTGAGTATTATCTGCATAACAGTGAAAATTGACACTGTTCATTCATTCATTCATCTTCAACCGCTTCATCCGATTCTGGGTAACAGGGAGCTGGAACCAATCCCAGCTCACTGGGTGAGGGCAGGGTACACCCTGGACAGGTCTCCAGTCCATCGCAGGGCCAACACACAGAAACATACTGAGACCAACAACCACTCACACTCAGTCCTACAGACAATTTAGAGTCACCAATTAACAGTGGGAGGAAACAGGAGTACCTGGAGGAAACCCACATAGGCACGGGTTGCCTGTGGAAACGCCACACAGAAAGGCCCCAGGCCCAGCCAAACCCATGACTGCTGCGTTGCTCAAATTGATGCTTATCTTCTGGATAATATTTAGTATAAGGACAGAACCCTGTAGAACCCCATGAGTTCATGAGGAACAGCATGGTATCTTTCTGATAAATATGATTTAAACCAGTATAGTGCGGCTCCTTTGATCCCAATATCATGCTTCAGCCTTTGTAACAGAATATTATGATCAATGGTGTGAACAGCAGCACTAATATCTAACAGGACAAGTATGGAATAATGTCATGTAATGTAATGTATAGAATAATGTAAAGTGTGGAATAATAGTAAAGTATTGAAGAACCTTGGAGATAGAAGGTAGGCTAGATATGGGTCTATAATTAGCCAAAACATCTGGATCCAGATTAGGCTTTTTGAAGAGACGTTTGATAAAAGGAATCCTGAATGGCTGTGGTACATAACCGAGAGATAAACTCACATTGATCCAGAATGTACGTGATAATTAATGGAAAAACATCTTTAAATAGCCTGGTAGGTACTGGGTCTAAAAGAGAAGTTGATGGTTTCGATGATGAAACTATAGAAACTAGCTTGGAGAGATTTAAAGTTTGAAAAAGATTTCAAATACAAAGCAAGTGTTACAGCTGATTGAGAAGCTGCTTCATTTGGTAGTAGACAACTGCCAATTGCAGGTAAAAGCTTTAGAATTTTGTCTCAGATTATTACTATTTTGTCACTATAGTGAAAAAGCCCAGAAAACCATTGCTGCTAAGAGCTAAAATGAATCTATGGCGCCACTGTGCTATGATTCATGGTCAACCTGGCTACAGTACTGAAGAGAAACCTGGGATTATTTTTGTTTTCATCTATCAGAGCTGAATTGTAGGAGCTTCTGGCAATGCTAATATCTTTTTTTATATCTTTTCAAGATTTCTTTTCAGACTAAGTTGAATTCATCAATATTATGGGACCATTTCCTTCCCAGCTGCCATGATGTTTGCTTTAAGACATGAACTGGAGGATTATACCAAGGTGCAAGCCTCCTCTGTTTCATTACCTTCTCTCTCCCCTCTAAAAACAGAGGCGCAACAGAATCAAGATTTGAACATAATGAGACCATAGTGCCATTCACAAGGTCGTCAATCTGTGTAGCAGAGAAGTCCTCTATCGAATTTAAGCAATTTAGCAAATGATAACTGAATATTCTCCTTAAATTTGGCCAAAGCAATGTCAGACAAACATCTGCTATTGTTGAATTTATTCTTAGATGCTGTGCAGCCAATTATTGTAAACTCAAATGTATTATGTAATGGTCAGAGAGAAAAGGGTTTTTGGGAATTGAAATAAAGTTCAATGGCGTGATTGAAAGAGTGCGTGGGTTGATTCAATTAGAAAATCCAGTTGAGTCCAGTAATGACTTAAATGCAGACCTAAGGCTGTCACTGACATGTACATGAAGACTGAAATCACCCACTATAATGATTTTATCTTTCCTTAAGTACTAATTCTGAAAGGAACTCTGAAAGTCAGAGAACTCCGATAGAACCTCTGAGTAAGGACCAGGTGGAAAATATACTGGAGTAAAATTGGTAACTGGTAACTAGAACTGTTTTTTAAATTTTCGAGTTTGAATGGAAACAACTGGAAAGATCTATAAGATCTATCAGATTTTGGTCTGGGATCGATCACACGTTTTGTGTGTGCACACTGCAAAAAAGGGCAACATAAGCTGGGATTGGCTCCAGCATCCCCTGTGACCCAAAAATGGATAAGTGAATGAATGAATACTGCAAACAAAACAAAACTTCCAGAGAGACACCTTGCCAGCTTCCCATGTCTTGAAAAAAGGGTACAGAGATAGTTGGTCTGTTACAATTTATCTGGAAATGTCACAAATGGTGAACAAAAACCATTAAAAACAATATTTCTCTGTCTGCCCCTTGAAAGTGAAGCTTCTAGCAACTCAGATTCAATCTTTTACAATTATGACTCAGGTGACGGGAACTCATAATAGACAATTGCTTTTGTGTGATCTATTCCAAACTACATTTATTCCTGTTCTCATCTATTGCCCATCTCTAACACTCACTTCTTTGCATGACAGTCTGACACAATCCAATATCTGCTGCATAGAGTGCACTGCCACTGTCTTCATAAAAAGGAAATGGAAAGAATGTCTGTATTTTGATCAGACTTTCCAAGGTGTAAATAAACAAATAGGCCAGCATGCACCATTCACACTTAGAGACACTTGACATGTCAATTGCTTCCATACTAAACAATGCAAATCTGTTCTGTGCTGCCATTAAACTTATATATTTGCACTTGTGAACAACAATATTATAATGGATCGAATGGTCAGTAAAATATGACTGTTTCTCTGACATGTTTTTGATTAATTGAGGTGACCATAATACATTTGCAATACTGCACACTGTGATCTACATAGATATGTTCTATTGTACAGTAGTTTATGTGGACAGCATGTGTGTATGGTTCAAATGCTAAAACATGCTGAACCTCCTTTAACTTTTTCCTTCTGCTCTTCTCCACTATTATGGTACCACTTCTTACCTTTGTGCCTCTTTTCCTATCCACGCTTCCCTCTCCTGTGACTGCACTGATCCCAAAACCTAACCCTTCCACTATAGGAAGTGACCAAACGGGAAGACTTGCATGGCCAGCTGAGCCAAATCCAGCTACCTGTAGACTCAGGGGTATGTACAGCGCTGGAGCTCTGCCTTCCCAATCTCCATTGCATACCCCGGTGCCATCTTTGCCTTCCCTCACAACCTGCTTTCCTCACCCATTCCTTTTTTTTTTCTCTAACTTCTGTTAGAATATATCGAATATTTTATTTTCCAACAACTGCAAAAGTACTGACATGAATCTCAGCCTCCGTTGTATAGTAGTTTACATTTAAAATAAGCTAAATTTGTGATCTGAAATACACAGTGAACATGGTCAAAACAATCTAATCTGAATCCCTCACTGCAGTGTTAGATTTTATAATTTTGATGTCATTATAATTTACTTAATGTTAAATCCAAATACACAGGGCAGCAGTGGTAGGTTTCAATCCTAACAGACACACATACCACACTCACAATACACCACCTCACTACCTATAAAGAGCCATCCTCTGTCTCCCATTTGCATTCTTACTGAAGTGATGTAACTGAGATTACATCATCAGTTTTCAAACTGACCATTTCAGGACCAGGGATTTACACTGAGTTTGGCACACCCTAGAAAGCTATCATCTCAACATTTCTTTCTCCTTTAAAACAAAAATAGTCTAACCTTTTTTTCAATATACTTAATCTTCACAAAATTCCCCCAGCATAGTCACCATCAGCACACTGGATATGCACAGTCAGAAATCATTATGATATCAATCAAACATATTTTACTAGTCCCTTAATGTGTCCTGTTAAATTGACATAATCTGTAAAAAAAATAAAAGACATTTAACTACCTACCAACAACAGATTTTGTGTGATTAAAGATAGATAGATAGATAATAACAATTAGTACACCGAGCAGTGAGAGAGCAAAAAGGAAAGTAAACAGAGAAAGACCCTTTGACAGTTGAACTCTGGAATAAAGGAAATTAGAACCTTACCTAGCTTCATGCAGACAAGGTTAGATGCTACAGGACTGACTGATTCTAGGTCAAATTTAAACCATGTCTGATGTGATATTTTAGGAGTTGAGCAGGGATATTCTTTCACAGGCAATTCAGCACACCTTTCTGTCAACTAATCCCAACAAGATTTTCACAGGAGTGTTCCTCTTTTGTTTTTGTGTCAAGGGTGATGCTTCTAAATCAGGTTCAGAAATTGATTGCTTCACACAAAGTATGGATGATGTTAATGGCTGCAAGAAAGATTCATCAGCTTCTGCAGGTGAGGCATGCACAAACACCATTTGTATAACATATAACACACTGTTTATTTGTTTGATGCTCTAGGAGGATTGAGTCAATCCTCTGTGATTTTGAACACCCTCCAAAATTTGTCTTCAGTGATTGCACAGTTCACATATTCTTTCCCTCATTTTGTTCTGTACCTGTACATTACATTACATGTTGTGTTTCAAGCATACAACATTTCAAATTGCATGTAAATTGTTATGATGAATTTAGTAAATTAGGTCTAAGCCATGGAAATGTCACCCTCTGCAAACCTCCCCACACCTTGTCTCAGTCTTTCCCACTGGTCTGTGACCACCCTCAGAGGGCATGTGGCTGCCTATTGCTCTGCAGAGCATCAACTCATCAGCTTAATCCATAATTACTAACACAGCAGTTCCCATCCCTTCCGATTACCGTACTGCAGAGTGAAAGACCCAATGGAAACACTGGGCTACAACTCCCAGACATACAGTATAATCTTTGGTTGTTCTGTATAGAACTGATTACACAGCTGGGACAGATGAATATACATTTTCTCAGCACGTTTGCATCCCCCTCTGAATATAATCTATTTGTGTTGCTGTCACACATAAAAATATTCACCACACATCCTGTGAATGTCTGGCTGAAAAATTGACCAATAACATCATGACGCATACATTTTTAAGGATGATGTGTCACATTACTGGATCGGCATGGCACCCCTCCTCTTGCTGATCCCAAATTTTTCATTCTATTTCGTGCTTTCATTTTCCTCTGAATCTTTTTGCCCCCATGAGCTTCTTTTTTTCCATCCCTTTTTTCTTGCAATTGTTTTTTTAAACAAATCTTTCTTTTTTCTCTTTAATCGTTTCGTTCCTTTCGCTCATTTGATGCTCTGTTCTTTCCATTTAACCACATTTAGAATAGAGTATAAATTTAAAATACTCTCACCTGAATCCTGAATCACGTGATCGTATCCCTCTTCCCTTTACTAGTAGTGCCTGCGAATGGTCACATGGATCTGAAGACCAGTCTGACTCCACCTCAAATTACCCACACAGCTCCCACCCCCATGCCTGTACCTAAGCTGCCTATTGGAGGTGACCCTACCTTGGGCTATGAGTCCCGGCGTGGCAGCAATGTTTCTATAGACCCAGCCTGTTATGAAAAATCCCTGGTTAGTGTTTTTATTAGTATTTTCACATACACCAAAACATAAGGCAGTTCTCAAGTGTAATTCCCCTGATCTGGGGTGTAACAAAGCAAATATTAATACATGTGTAAGGGGTTAAGTGTCTGAAGTTACCGCAGCTCATGCGATTCACACAGTGTCTTTCTGTATGTTTCCTGCAGAGGTTTTGAGGTCATACATACAGACTGATGATTGATGTGGTATGCCAGTCCATAATTCTGCTGCATCTATATTTGACAAACTGATTATTGGGATAAAGACCTGAAAAAAAAAGGTCCAGATCTCTACGTCTTCTCCTGTGTGTCAGTGGGACTCTCAATTCAATTAAGCTAACATAAAACTGAATCAATACAGTTAAGCTTGGTTATTCACATTAAAGACCGACATCCAGATTACTTTGAAAACACCTTTTTTGTCTCATGATTTTTATTGTAGCCTCCCTTTACCATCCTGCCCCAGACAAGTGGCCACAGCACTACTCCCTGTGTCCCATGGAGCTCTGGAAGCAGCTGGACCAGCCAACGATCCAGCTGGAACAGCCTGGTTCATGCCCCGTCACTCAAACGCCAGAAGTGGCAGTCAGGGGAGCGACAGTCGCTCCTCTCTGGGGAGGGTGGCTCCAGCTCAGAAGAAGGGGAGGGTGGAGGAGGTGGGTTGATGGAGGATGATCACAACTCCCTGGCCAGGACAGACTCCATGTCACAGTCACAAAGAGGTCCTGGACATCAGAGGATGGAGTCAGTTGAGACTCAGAGCTCCATTGATTTGGAACCTGATGCTCTGCTACAGGTAGACCTCTCGCACCATCCATCATTTTATGGCCTACAACTTGCCAATCCTCAGAGTGCTGAGAGTATGAATCGTGACATAGAGCAGAAATTAAATAGTTTGGATTAATACCAACAGCTCCAAAAACTGTAGGCCCATAACAGTATTAACTTAAAGTATGTATTTTATATCTGTTTTATATATTTATTTAATTTTTCTATTTCTAACCCTAACCCTCTTCCAGCAGTGTTGTAACGTACATCTACCATATAGAACCATGTCTATGGATATATGGCAAAAAGGGAACTCTCTTTATGGCACAAAATGTCTTTCATCTTCTGCTGCTTTTCTGTTTCCAGGTTGCAGGGGGTGCTGGGGCCAATCCCAGCCAATGTTCTGGGTGAGGGCGGGGTGCACCCTGGACAGGTCCGCAGTCCATCCCAGGGCCATCACACAAAGACAAACAGAGACGAACAACTACTTATGCTCACCTATGGACAATTTAGAGTCACCAGTTAACCTATACATGCATGTCTTTGGATGGTGGGAGGAAACTGACACAGACACGGGGAAACATGCAAACACCATACAGAAAGGCCCAAGGCTGGGAACCGAAACCGGGACTTTCTTATTGCGGAGCAACAGCAAAGTGTATACCAAATGTATAAATAATCATAGGAGGGTAGTTCCTTAAAGCAAGCAGGTTCTAGTTGCAAACTTGGAATCTGGGACTTTCTGTGTGTAGTTTGCATACAATTCTGTGGCTTTCTGTCACAGTCCAAATACATGCACCTTTAGGTTAATTAGTGACTCTGAATTTCACATAGACCATGAGTGGAGTGGAGTGTGAATTGCTGTTTATGCCTGTATGTTGGCCCTGTAAGGAGACTAGCAACCCTTTCTCACCCCACCCTCACCCAGTTACTGGGACTGGCTCCAGCTGCCCTATGACCTGACAGATAACTGGTATAGATAATGGATTATGCGGACTTGAGAAGATTGTATTTCACTTGTCTATTTTATTTTTCCTTTTTCCCTGTGTAGGTACCCAACTTGCACCGCTCCAGGTGCCCCTCACTCAGCCATTTACAACCCACAGAGCATTGTGACTGCAATGGAAAGGGCTCTCTTTCAGTCCTGGGTCCAACAGACTCCTCATTAGAAGACAACACTGAAGATGAAAATGCAGAGGAGGAGCTCAGTCTGGTCAGTCAATGCTCATGTGTTACCTGCAGCTCTATCTTTTTGAATGAAAATGTCCTTCCAGCCTATTTTACAACTATCCTATGGTGAACACATTGGTTGCAGCCTGTAAACATGCTATTGAAGTTGGCCAGTCTTTGCCAGCTCAACAAGAAAAAGAGTACACAGTGGCAGTTGAGCAAGCAAGAGAGTGAAGACACACAAAGGAGTGGTTTGCACAAGTGAATAAGTAAAATAAAGCTTTTATATTATTTCAAAATGTTTCCATCCTGGATAACAATTAAAACATGTCCACACGTCCTCAATCAGTGTATGACTAAAAACAAACCCACCTATTATTCTGTTAAAAATTTGAGTAAAGCTAGAGTCAGGATATGGCTACCAACTGTGTGTCTACCAGTGGCTATAAACCCACTTTCGTGTTATCTTTGTTTGCCGTTAGGTTTGCAAACTTAAACTATTGTGATGGGATGTAATAATGCTATTGTTTTTGGTTTGCATTAGCAAACTACCAAATTGACTTTGTTGTAATTGGCAAAAAATAATAATGTATAGAATGGCAATAGGGATTTCATAAAGACTGAATGAAGAAAATATCTAACTGTAGTGAAACAACTAAAATTAGGCTTCAGTGCACCATGGTGATGTTGAACGTTCTACACTTAATTACAACAAATTCAAAGTATTAGCCAATGACTTGATGTGGAGATGTATTTATAAAGATGTGACAGCACCACAAGTATTTCAGTGACATAAATCAATTATTAGATACTCATCAAAAATATGTTGTTCATATCTTTAGCTGGTGTTGTGGCACAAGGGAGAAACTGAGTGAGAAACTAGCATTGTGTGACTGTGGATAAAAATCAATGAGGAACTGGGAAATACATGAAACAAGCAAAGAAGATTTTTGTATGCAAAATGTTCTTGAGCAGAGAATAACTTAACCTAAGCAATCAAAATGTATATAGTGTATTTTAAACATTTATTTTCCTGTGCGACAAAATTCCAACTGTGTGCTCAGGAATGAGACAGAAAATAACACCATAATTAACCATTCATCACAAAACAGCTGTAAATCATTTTGGCAAGCTTAAGTATATATAAGGATAAATGTTATGTTCAGAGATGTGGAGTTAAAGCTGTGAAATTTATGTTATGTTTCTACAGAGGAAAGATAACTGTGGAACTTTAGAAGTCCCATGAAAATAAACTGTAAAAAAAAAGAAGCAACGGCAGCAAGGCAGCATTGTGGTTCGCCCAATATAAATAAAGCGGTAGAAGATGAAGGAATGAATGAATAAAACATTTGTTTTTCTATTTTAAATACATTGTGAAATAAATGTTTTGCTACTCCCTGCAGGGTCGACTTGCCAGATTATTCCACTGGCTGGAGAAGAAACAGCCAGAATGGTGTCGACAGAGAAACACCTGGTCACTCTACCTCTTCCCTCCAGAGTCCAGGTAGTATTTACCCCTCCACTTATCTCATTGCATCTTTCCTTTGCAGCTTTCTATATACAATATGAACATTTTTACTTATTCATGGAATGGGTACACAACAGTATTGGAAGTTTGATGTTTCTCTTTCTTGTTGTAGTTAAGCTAAATTATGCTGTGTATTTTATTTTAATTTTAATTTAGAATTAAATATTCAAAGTATATGTATATCACCAAATGGTGGACCACGGGCTGGGTCCTGACCAACGTTTTTGTCCAGACCGGTGATACCCCAAAACATGTATTAACCCTCCAGACCGCTGTTTAATCAAGGCACGGTACCCAAATGTGTATTTAATGTGAACACAAAAAATAAGTATTGCTGAAATGAAAAGGAGCTACAAATGCATGCATCTCCAATTTCTCAGCCCTCTCTGACTACTCGATTAACTCGTCCAGATCAACAATATTACCAATAACGGAGAATGCATGGGAACCTGCAGACCAAAATGTCCAACTTTCCCTCCCTGCAGGCAATATCAAATACTTGATTTGTTGATTGTTGATTGTTGATGCACTCCTGGACAAAATCTGTGATGATCTGGGCCACTGTAACAATCTTCCTATCACTCTTATGGGGCATATATCTACGGTTAAAATAAAATTTTTTACTACAAATCAATCATTTTTTCTACATAATCCCATTCAAACCCAGTGGTCCCAGAATTTACATTATAAAATTCTACTAAAAGGACAAAAAGACAAGAATACCCTTTCAAAAATTAAATCGGAAGGAGGATTGGATGCACCAAATTTCATGAATTACTGCTTGGCAATTCAGTTGCAATATATCACTAAATGGATAAATCCAAAAGCAGATTACAGCTCCTGGCTTGAATTTGAACAGGTAGATTGTCACAACAGTATCTCTGACCTACTCTTCATTACTATGACCCTCAAGTGATATAACTGCTTCAAATCCCCATGATTGCTTCTACCCTCTCTGCTTGGTGGAAAAGTCTTTATCAAAAGATGTATTGTGTTTCATTAATTGCAAAAAATAATCCTTACTTTTTACTTTTACTTCAAAAGTACATTTCAGAGCCTGTACTTTTACTTGAGCAAAGGAGTTGAATCAGTACTTCTACTTTTACATATTTTTTTACACATGTATCTCTACTTCTACTTAAGTACAGATTATGAGTACTTTTGCCACTTCTGGCTGTTGATATCGAATAATAATTTGGAAGCCTGGGTAAGGAGGCCAGCACTGAGGTAATGTAATCGAATCTACCGACTCCAGTCAGGATACGAGCTGCAGCATTTTGAACCATTTGCAGACCATGAGTGCTTTTTTTTGGAAAGCAACTCTTGTAATCTCTTTAATGTGGAGATAGAAGAAAGAAAAATAGAAGAAAGCGTGTTATCAAAGACCACACCAAGATTCCTCACTCTGTCTCCACCATGAATAACACAGTCATCTTGAGACAGAGTAAAGGTATCCTGTAGGTGGCTCTACTTTGATGGTCTAACAAGTAGCATCTCTGTCTTGGCTGAGTTAAGTAGCAGGAAATTTGCTGATAACCAGCTCTTAACAGCAGCCAGACAGTCCAAAGGTTTCTGTTTGTTAGACCCATCACTGATAATCAGTGGCATATATAGCTGCAAATCATTTTAACTCTAAGTTAAGGTTGCTGAATTGGCAAGGCTAACTTTGGGAGCTGAAACTAACCTAGGCTAATGCACATCCACCAACTATGTTTTAACCCCATAAAGTGGGGCACATTTGAAAAGCTATTTTAAAAGCTATTAAAATGATGATGTAATAGCGTGTATGTAGCCTAAATTTTTATTGCTATTTGGTTAAATGATGCAACCACAAACCAGAAGACTCTGCCTGGTCTTCAAGCCTGATGTGTAGCCGATGATGGCGCCTCTCATCTTACTGCCTGTATCCACTTCTTTCGTCTTAAAGGTTCATTTCTTTCTGTTCGGTGTTCGGTGCTGTTTTCCGTTGCCCGCCTGGCACAGCGGACACTGCAGTGTGCCACATGGCTACAGTGGCTCTCTAGGCTTGGTATCTCATGCACTCCTGCACACAGGGGGATGGGAATGGGCAGCCAAGCCCTGACCCAACACTGGGGCCTGGTGATGGAATTAGCTCATAGTTTGGGAATGCCCACATGCATGCGTGGTGTCACTTGCCAGCTTGTGTTGGGTTGTATCATGAAGAATTGATGAATCCTACATAAAATGGGCTGAGCTGTTCCTGTTTCTTTAATTCCATCACTATTTTCCCTATCTTTGACTCTGCTCCTCTTTGGGGACATCTTCTCATACCTGGACTCCCATCTGTCCAGAGATCTGCACAGAAAACCTCTGGACTCTCTTAATTCTGAATGATGTGACAGGAAAAGCACATTCTCCTTCACTCAACCAGTTCCTACCCCTGTTCATTCTTCCATGGCTTCTCTGTCCCTTAATTCCCCCCTATATTCACTGAGGCGTAGCACTGCCCTCCCTGCCACACAAAGGTCAACTGCAATCAAACATCCATCTCATATAATGACAATCTGTGGTGTTAAACTCTGAGGACAAATGCAGAGAAAAAAAAAGAAACAAGAAAAGAAAAGGAAATACAAGGTTATGATTTGATTTGACAGGGATAGGTCATGGGATGCAATTTAGACATTATGTGGTCCATCCCTTTTCGAGGCAAAAAAAACCAAAAAAACAAAACTATTTGACCTGTTTGAATTTTAATTGATTACCCCTGTGATAGGGCCATGCTCTTGAGAGTTAAAATGACATAAAATAGTGAAACTTGCAAATGAAAGTTAAAATAACACTATTGGATTAGATAGTAAAACTCAGCTTAGTTGTTTTTTTGGTTTTATGTTATGTTAATTCCATTCCTGGAATTGTAAAGATATGTGCACTCAAAAATGTTTAAATTGAGTCTAATAATCGATTTAAATAGCCACTTAATGTGGCATCATGGCGGCATAGTTGTTTACTACTGTTGCCTTTCTGTCCAAAGTTTGCATGATCTCCCAGTGCTTGCGTGAGATTCCTCCAGGTACTCCGGTTTTCTCCCACTGTCCAAAGACATGAATATTTAGGTTAATTGGTGGCTTTAATTTGTCCATTGGTCTGAGTGTGAGTGCTTGTTCATCTCTGTCTGTTTATGTATGTTGGCCCTGTAATGGACTGGCCCACCCTTACACAATGTGGGCTGGGATTGGTTCCAGTAACCCCCACAACCCGGAAATGGATAAGTGGTAAAAGATGAGTGAGTGAGTGAAACCACTTAATTTTGTGCGGTGTCACACTTAATTCCAAATTCAAACACTGTAAAGGAGGATATAATATATTACATTTCATGTGTAGTATTGAATGAACTTTGATTATCAAATGGCTTATAAAGATAAAGTATAAAGATTATATTCATAGAGGGATTTTTGTAAAACTGCATGATCACGTTCAACGCTCACATTGAAAGGCTTATTTGTCAAAAAAAAACAAAAACAAAAACAAAATGTCATTGTCAACCAATCTTGTATTTGTAATGGGTGTGAGGTGAGACCCAACAACAGCATGAACCCAGACCGAAACAGTTCACAACTTTGCTAAGTATGTTCAAAAGTCCAGATAATAATTGGGATGCCCAATCGGTGAGCACAGTCAAAGTTCTGAATGTGGCAGGACACTTCGGAGAGGGGCCTGGGCAGGCTGCAGGCAGATGCAAAGTCCAAAGGCAAAAGGCAGGCCAGGTTACTAGGGCAGAGATGAGAAGACATGGTCAGAGGAAGAAGGCAGGTCTGTCAGTCTGGAAAAGAGTGCTGGAGAGTAATGCATGACATGACAAGAATCTGTTAGAAAGTGAGTGTGGAGGAGCTGGTGAAGGCAAGGCTGGGTGATTAGAGCCAGCTGGGAGGAACAGGGGAGTCTGATGATCTTGATTAGGAGAGGTAGGCAGGCAGGTAGAGTGGGGTGGTTGAGGGGAAAACCAGGAGGGGATTATGACAGTAACACTTATTTGACAAAGCACTGGCATTTCCTTCCTTCATTATAGTCTATATTCAACACTCAAATTTTTATTGTTGAGGAGGGGATGTTACTTGAGGTATTTTATTTCTGGTGACTTTCACATTCGTTTCACTACATTTCAAAAATAAAACGCACTGTTATACTTCATTACATTTCCCAAAACCATTAAAAAAAATAACAAAGGGAAAAAAGCCACTCTGGTGATTTAGGGTGGTCTGGTCAAAGGCCAGCAGCACCCCATTATTTAATCACTTTATGTGCAACATGCACTCAAAACCCAGACAAAAACAACAACAACAACAAAAAAAAAAAAAGATGTGCAGCAAGCTTGGACTGCCAGATCAGCACGTGCACAGTATGCAAAAACTGAGGCACGTCGTGAGTATTGATCTGTATTTATATTAGTCACCAGGTTTTCCTTGTGAATAGTTGAGAGGCAGATTGTCAAATGTTGTAACCTTGCCTTGGTTAATTTGTTAATTTGTTAATTTCTTCTTTTGTGTTATGTTGTATCGCAGCTGATCAGAGTTCTGTTGTTGGTTGTACTCTATAATTTTAATTGCAAACTACAACGAAGTAAGTGAAATATGTGATGCTGATTACAGTTTGAAGAGGTGATGAGGTCTTAAAATATGTTGAGATGGTCTTTGTGTGGTCTTAGAAAGGTATTGAAATTAACCTCAGGATTCCTGCATATACCCTGAAGGAGTGATTGACTTTGCCTTTATGTGTAATTGATGTGCTTGCGGTGCTGCCTGGACTTCTTCCATCCCACTCTGTGTTGTGTTGTCTTCATAAAAAGACACTGGATGCAATGCTGAGTATCTAGTTCCTTTTCTTTGCTATTAGAAACATGAGGCAAACAGTGTGTGTGTTTGTCAGGCTCTCTCCTCCAGTCAAAGGGAAAAGAACATTTTCATGTAATCTCATCAGTATGAAGTACAACAAAAATATATTCTATACACAAATAAAGAAACACAAACTAAACCTTATAGTAAAAAAAGAAACCTTGAAAACAATCCCCTACATTAGTGCATTTGCCCCACAATAACAGCCGCAGGTTCAGTTCCAGGTCCTGGGGCCTTTCTGTCCAGAGTTTGCATGCTCTCCCCCTAGACGAAACTCTTTACATAATTATTTAATGAGACCCAAAAAATCCCTCCACGAGCAAGCATTTGGCAACATTGGCAAGGAAAAACTTCCTTGCCAATGTTGCCAAAAACCTGGCTGGGTGCAGTGGTGATCTGCCTCGACTGATGCAAGAGATGCGGGGGGATTGAGTAGAGTAGTGAGAGAATGAGAGCACTCACTCTGTCTGCTAAGCCACACTCCCTAATTATGCCAACTCTACTCCCCTGTGAAACAGCTGCCCTTCATTTACTGCTATCAGCACAGCATATATTCACCTTTGCTAGATTGTTATTCGCCTTTTCATGCAAGACTCTCCATCACTCATCTCCAGATTGGCCATGTCTTCAGGCTCTGGGTCTCTTGAACCTGTCACCCCAGAACTGCTTCGTGAGCTGCTCCTGAGGATATTTTACCTTCTCCTACCCTCCACTGAGTTCAAGCCAGCATCTATTGCTCTGTTCTGCTCCCCCGCCTTGGTTTTACCCCTACACAACAGACCCCTGTACTCAAATCAAATCAAATCAGATTTATTTGTATAGCGCCAAATCATTACAAAGTTACATCAAGGAACTTTACATATAGAGCAGGTCTAGACCAAACTCTTTATAAATTTATTTAAAGAGACCCAACAGATCCCCCGATGAGCAAGCACTTGGCAACAGTGGCAAGGAAAAACTTCCTTTAAGAGGCAGAAACCTCGAGCAGAACCAGGCTCAGGGGCGGCGGCCATCGGCCTCGACCGGTTGGGTTGAGAGTGGGGGAGAGAGAGAGAGAGAGAGAGTGAGACAGGCATTGGAGGAGGGGGGTGTAGGCAGGAACATGTTGCTGCATGGAGTTCATGGAGTTGAGCTGTAGTGCAGAATTCATGAAATATGGGACCAGCAGGTGTTGCAGGAACATGGGATGGTGATGAGTCACCACCTGCAGGATGAGGACAGGGAGAGAGAGGAGAGGAACTGGGAGAGACAGAGACTTTGGCAAAACATGGTTAGTAAATGCAGTATAATTGCTTAGAACTGGGTGTTTTTTAAGAAGGATGGTTCTTATCAGCGCATGCAAGGAGGGAGGGAGAGAGAAAGAGAGGGTGACAGAGAGAGAGAGAGAGAGAGAGAAGCTCAGGTCTTCCCCCGGCAGCCTAGGCCTATAGCAGCATAGCTAAAGAGTAGTTTTAAGCCTGGTCTTGAAAATTACTAAAGAGTCCGCCCCCCGGACCGATACTGGAAGTTGGTTCCATAGAAGAGGAGCCTGATAACTGAACGATTACTCAGCACTCATAGAAGAAAACAAGAACAACCCCAGGTTTCTCTTCAGCACTGTAGCCAGGCTGACAGAGAGCCATAGCTCAGTTGAAACAGTGATCCCCTTAGGTCTAAGCAGTGATGATTTTATTAACTTTTTTACAGATAAAATTCTCACGATCAGAGAAAGAATTTATCAGCTCTTGCCTACGTTAGATAAAAATCCCCTACTGAATACAGCAACTCCTGAATCAGCTGCGACGCCTCTTTTACATCTAGAATCATTCTCACCTCTGAATCTCTCAGAGCTAGCTTCTATAGTTTCATCATCCAGACCGTAAACCTGTCTATTAGACCCAGTACCAACTAGCCTCTTTAAAGAGATCTTTTTTTTAAATTGAGCCGTTCATTCTAGATTTGATTAATCTGACTTTATTTCTGGGTTATGTACCCCAGGCACTTAAGACTGCGGTCATCAAATCCCAGCTTAAAAAGCCTAATCTTGATCCAGATGTTTTGGCAAACTATAGACCCATATTGAACCTTCCATTTATTTCTAAAATCATTGAGAAAGCTGTAGTAAAACAACTACACGAGCATCTAGATGGGAACAGTTTGTTTGAAGTGTTTCAGTCAGGATTTAGAGCCCATCATAGCACAGAAACAGCTTCACACTTCTCCTTCTAGATCTTAGTGCTGCATTCGACACCATAGATCATAATATTTTACTACAGAGACTGGAACATGAAATTGGAATTAAAGGAACTGCACTAAGGTGGTTCAAATCCTACTTATCAGATAGACATCAGTTAGTACATGAGGAGGAGCTGTTGTTTACATGAACAGAGGAGTAATGGGTTCCTGCTACATTAATTGACTCTGGGGCAGATGTCTCTCTCATCGACGATGAACTGGCAAGGCAGCTCAACATCGACAGGGTTCTGAATCCCCTGGCCCCTGTTAACCCTTCCCCAACACCTCCACGCCTCATCAAGGGGACCCGGCTTACACTGTGTGACGCGGTGGAAAGGGCCTCCAATATCTGGTTGACCGGAAGGAGAGATAATGGGTTCCTGCCAGCTTCATCCTCGACCCTTACGTCATTGCTGACTTCCAACCATCCAGTTAAAAAAATCTCCACTATTTTATTCACTGTTGGCCAAACTGTATTATATGTTGTATTGTATGTTGTACTGTATTATATGAAAAAGTTTAGAAGGATAAGCTTGCTGTAGTTTGTTATTGTCAGAGTTAAAAAAAAAAAAAAATGACTGACAGGTTTTGGTCATATAGGAAGTGACACTGAGGACACAGGATCTGTGTTACCCCTTTCTGGCAGCTGAAAAATGGCAGATGCCTGCTTGTACTTAAAGTCGTATCAAGAAACAACAGCATAATGTGGCCAGAGTTCAGTGGCATGCACATTGAAGTTCACCATAGCCTGCTGTTCACTTTTGCTTTGTAGGAATTCTGTCATCCAGTCTTGTGCTTAGGTATCTGCTGGTTTAGTGAAACAAAGGGTTGTGTAAGAACATGGTCTGTGTGGGGCTTGCCAAGGACTATGACAACTGTGGTTATGCATAAAGCAGGGATCTGAGGATTGTTTTTTTATCATACCAAAACACACACCTATTGGTACACTTGCTTGCTTCATTTGCTCACTGTATGTAATAAGTTTCACGTTTCTGTTTCTTTTTTGCCAGGTTTCGGACCTTGTGTAATATGACCATCACACACAAGATGTTTGACCATGTTGTGCTGGTCATTATCTTCCTCAACTGCATCACTATTGCCATGGAGAGGCCTCACATCAACCCCAGCAGTGCTGTAAGTCTTTAATACAATCCCTTAGTGTACTCTGCAGAGTCACACGATAAAGATGCAGGACTTTGGAGTGATTCATTTGCATTAAAAAGTTCATCACAGACAAAAAGTAAAAAAAAAAAAAAAAAAATGCAAATACAAAGAAACACACTGTAAGAAAAGATACACCATATCTACTCAATAAAATGAGCCAAAAGGTTACACACAATACTATTAATTAATTTGCTTGGTATTGAGTAAATATAAATTAAATGAGATCCTTTCTATTTATCCATTTAATATGATTAGATTCAAATAGCAAACAAAAATGTATTAATTAAAACCTAAACATAAATATTGAGTTGATATAAAACACAGAAACCTTTGAATGTACAAATAGCAAAATAAATAAATATTTAATATATCAATGATATATAATTGATTTATTTTGATTTATTTTACATTTATTTAAGTGTACTCAATGCATTCATTTAAATTTAAATAAATGTAAATAAATGTAAATAGTACAGTACAGGAGAAATAAAAGTAAAAATCCTACCAAATATGCAATGACATTGCCTTTTAATTGTTCAAACTTTACAAGGACAAATGGATGTGACAGTACAGTAGCTGCATGAACTTTGAATGTTGACCTTTTTAAAGAAAAATCTGCAGCATATGTGCCACAACATAAAACATATTAAAGTGCAATTTGTACATAGTAAGAAACATTTGAACAAAACTTTGAACACTCAACAATAGAAATTTCCATGACTATTTTCCAACTCTGTAGAAGCTGCAACCAGTCTCGTTTCAAGCCAGAATTTTGATCTTGAGGGATTGGGCTTTCTTTGACAGCTTTGAAGGATCCAGTTACAGGAAAGGTTTTTGAAACACCTTAAAGGTATACTTCAGCTGCCTGGAATAATCCAGATTCAGTGTGGAGAGAAAGCCCTGGCAACACCTTGAAGTCCTATGATGACTTCCACGCTACAATAACAATACCAATCACCTTTCGGCTGTCACTTTTAGAAGCACAGGCCTTCCTGATTACAGTTATTGCCATTAAAAGTTCAAGTTCCTCCAAATTCTCAGTGCCCTGCAACATGAATTTGTGGTCAGTGTTATAAATATAAAAATCTCTGTCCATACATTTTTTATATCCATGTCAATGTAGGGGTGGATGACAAATCAAAGGAAAAATTTCTAGTTAAAATTTTAAAACCCTAAACATTGTCACACATCTGTATTAATTTAATCTACTTGATAACATCTTATCAAGGCTTTACAGTACTTTAATTAGGTTAATGCAAATTAAGTCAACTGAATTTTACCTTAATTTCAGCAGTGGAGTTGAGAATAAAATAGTCCACAAAATCTGGATCTCAATCTGAAGTCATCAGTGATATTTAATGTCTGTTTGATGGCCAATTTCAGCACCTCCACAGTCTCTGGTATTCCAGATGGGAGAGTCAGTTTCTCTATAATGTGACCAACTTTTCTGACAGGGACTCTGAGCTGTCTTAATAGTGGAACAACACCCCCAGTGTTCATACATTTTATCCAGAACGGTTTGGCGGAATGACGGCACAAATTTCCCACCTTAAACATTCTGTGTAAAAGGCAACACTACACCTTAGCCTAGTATGACAAGCTAATCTTATGTTATACAGTAGCTTGCAACACACATGACTTGACACATTTCTCCGATAATTAACAGATTTATGCATGAAACAAAATAAAATTGCTGCTCTAAAATGTAACAGTGTTAATACAGTCACTTTAATTGTCATTTTAAGTAACTTAACTTCACATTTACAACAGCGAAAGTGCAGGGGGGAAGCCTATCTACCTGGGAAAAGTTTCAACACATGGAGGAAGAAAAGCAAATGGAAAAGTGACAAGTGCAGTTACAAAAATATGATGCTCGCCAGCCTTCCGGCGAAAACCCCCCAACATTTACCATTACCATTTATAACCTTTATCGAAAGGTGTCTAACCTTAACATGAAACCCAATATACTTATTTAGATAAGAACATACTGACAATATATCAACAGGACTTAAGAAACTGAGACAGCATGATAGTGGAAAGGCTTTGCACACAAGGCATGCACTAACCCTAACCCTGGCTGTTGTAAATTCACCTTTGACACCAAAGATTGCTATTGTCTACCTGGATATTTTGCTTATTTTAACCAGAAAGTATTCTGTAAGTGCTTTGGCCCATTTTTCAAGAACACTTACAACCTTCAATATCCAGCAGTTTACTGTATGTAGTGGCTAGTTTCCTATACTTCAAAAGTTCCATTCATTTCATTAATTTCCTATAGTCACTGTGGAGGCTGCCTGGGGGATAAGTCCTGATGTACAAAAATTGCAGTAAAAAATAATTCCAATGTCCAGAAGTTGAAAATGATGAACCGAAGATTTATTCCAGAATCCGGGGTTATGCAGAAAATAAAGAAATATACTATAAGATAATTAATATCAAACAAACAATTCTCTTTGTCTCAAGAGCATGAGGTGTGTGTGTGTGTGACTGTGGTGAAGACTGTGTGCTCCCAGTAAAGCCACCTGCTAGCAAGCTCCACCCTTGGCTTTAATAGGTGCTTCAGCCTGCAGAGGGGGCAAGACTCAAAAATCCATAAATGCACACATCAACACAAAGCATCCACACAAACAAGAAAGTCAACAATAATTTATCAATAATCAAATCATATTTCTAGCTCCTACACTGTATTTTCGAAAGAATGTATGGTTAACAACAAAAGACATAAAAAGATCTCCATTGTAACCTATGCCTATGAGAACAAACGTTCTCACAGCAAAACATAGGAAACCTCAAATTAAAAAGAATTTCAACAGACCAGTATGTTTACATCGACATTCATTCATTAACTTAGAGTTTTCACAGTTACGTGATCACATAACTTTTTTTTTTTTTTTTTTTTTTTTGGTAATTCAAGTTTTTATTTCTTTTATCATCAGTGTTGGACAGTACAGCGTTTTACATTGTGAGACATTTCCTATAGGGCTCATTACATGTAACATAGCAAAATTAAACTAAAATGAGAGTACAGTGAAAATTATACTGTTAGACATGGGACATATTGGTATTAACTTAGCTGGAGAGCATACAGTAACCATACAACAGATTAAAGTGCATAATACCCTCAGATTCATGCTGTATGCTCGTCAGATATTGTAATGTTAGCCCAGAACAAGTCTCAGGCTGATGTTTTAGTCTTGTTTCTATTCTTCATCCTGTTGAGCATGCGTTCATATAAAGCTGTTTTTATCGTAATATTTATTCACTCTTTCAGTTCAGGAGGTTTGGGTGTTTTCCACACTTTGAGTGGAAGTGTTGCAGTCCCTGCCATAATTACAGAGAATTCTGTATTATATACAAATTGTGCATTTGGCTTTTATCCTCTAATAGACATAGCATGGGAGATAATGGTTTGTAACTTCCCAGCCATTTGCTTGCTTGTTTATTATACCTGCTCTTTTGAGTGTCTGTGGAGTTCAATAGTACCTGTGTGTTATTTTGTATTAAGCTAATTTCCCCTCAGCTTCCCTGATGCATTTCCCATTGTTGGATATAATTCTCAGCCATTTCTCTTCATATATCTGACATCCCAGATCTCTTTCCCATATTGTTTTAGGCTCTGACAGTAATCGCTGAACAGTTGGTTGGTTGCTCTATAAAATATAGAGGCTTCTGTGGTCGCTTGAAATGGTCAGTGATAGGGTTTCCATCTTTTTACTGAATACTGGATGTGATACAGTCTCTGAAGATATTTCCAAAAAAAGTTTTCTTCCCATAAGATTGTATTTTCTTTTTATATCAGGAAATGACATGAACACACTTTCATATAAATCAGCAATATGGCATGATCCATAAAGGTGCCATCCCTTCCTATATACGGATGTCTTACCAATGCTTCTCATCGGGTTCTCTTTGGAGTGAAAAATCATAGGGTTCAGTATATTATGTGAGGACTGGGATAATCTATCAATAAGTGAAGGGAGATGACAGGTTATTTTCAATAGTGACCCAATCTAGCTGGTTGTCTTTGTTCCAATGTTTGGCTAGTTTGGCAATTTCAAAGGAGACATAATGTAATCTTGGGTCTGGTAACTCCAAGCCTCCTCTATCTCTTGGCTAGCATATTTTACTGAGTTTATTTCTGGGTCTATTCCTGTCCCATAAAAATTCTTTCGGTATTGTATCATTCTGTTTTAAGATCTGAGAAGATATAGTTACTGGTGTTGTGTCTAGGATTGTGTAAATTATTGCCTCTTATCAAGTCTCAATCTGGAAGGGATGTTTTTTCCTGTGGACTGACTTAAAAGAATTACTGAAGGAAGGAGGTGTAACCATGGCTTTATTTTTTTGGGATGGGTTTATTAATTGCTAAAGGATATATCAAAACATGTGCTCATTATATACAGGTGCAGATCAAAGCATAAACTAAATGAAACGACATGATATGACAGTGATAATCAAGCAGCTGGTGACTATAACTTGGGCAAATGAAGGTAAGGTTGCTTGTCAAATACAGGGATTTCTGTCAGGATCCTAGTGCTTTTGTTACCTGCACACCTGCCAGTCATCTACTATCAAGCTTCCTACCAGCCATCAGCAATCAAGTCACCTTCACTCCACACTGCTTATAACCCGGGTCCAGTCCACAGCTTGTCGCCAGATTGTCAGCTTACCTCAGTGGTATAGTGTATTGGCTTCTAGCATTTTTTCAACATTCCCTTGTCCATCTTGTAACCCAGGTTTGACTGTGTGTTTTCCTGTTCCCAGTTCCTTTTTTCTTTGCTGCAACTCCTCTGGACCCTACACGTCATTCTCCCTGATCTGGTCTCACTCCGCTTCCTGCAGACTCCCTCGGACTGCCTCGGGACACCCCCAGACCCAGCAACCCCCTCCTCCCAGCTCCAGCCCTTCTGTCTTAACGCAAATAAATTATAAATTTTTTGCGACCTGCTATCTCTGCATCTCGTCATCTCATTGTGGGTCCAGACTCATGAATCATGACAGAACAATCTGGCCATGAAATGGACCCTGCAGACACCAACCCCGTCCAGCGAGTGCTAGGCCATCAGGGAGCAATTATTGGTCAGCATGAGTAGAGCATTCGTGCCTTGTTTGAGCAGAGTCAAGCCCCGTCCCATCAAGTCTCTGAATTTACTGCTCGTGTTGTGGCACTACTGTCCGCTCTGTCCTCAGTATATTCCGGCACACCTGCTCCTGCTGCTGTTTTTCCACCTGCCCTTGTCACTTCTGTACCCCAAGATTCCAGAGCCACCAATCCAGACCCATACTCAGGTCAGCCAAATCATTGTCTGGGTTTTTTGGTCCAGTGCCACTCGGTTTTATCAATTAGAACGTAGTTCATTTCATTCCAACACCGCTAAGATCCAAGACATCTGTGGTCTGTTGAGAGGCCAAGCTTTGGCTTGGGCTGAAGCCCGGTTTTCCTGCCGCACATTCAACAGCATTAGTTTTGATGCCTTTGAGAAGGAATTTAGAGGAGTTTTTGACCACGCCGATTACCAATGTGACGCATCCCGGCACCTGATGACTCTAGAACAGGGACAACACTCTGTCACACCATCGAATTCTGGACACTAACGGCTGAGGTGGATTGGACCTCCAACACCTGCTGGTCCCATATAGCATGAATTCTGTATTACAGCTCAACTCCATGAACTTCATGCAACAACATGTTCCTGCCTACACCCCTCCCCCTCCAATGCCTGTCTCTCTCTCTCTCTCTCTCTCTCTCTCTCTCTCTCTCTCTCTCCCACTCTCAACCCAACCGGTCGAGGCAGATGGCCGCCCCCCCTGAGCCTGGTTCTGCTCGAGGTTTCTGCCTTTTAAAGGAAGTTTTTCCTTGCCACTGTTGCCAAGTGCTTGCTCATCGGGGGATCTGTTGGGTCTCTTTAAATAAATTTATAAAGAGTTTGGTCTAGACCTGCTCTATATGTAAAGTGCCTTGATGTAACTTTGTTATGATTTGGCGCTATACAAATAAATCTGATTTGATTTGATTTGATTTGACCGAGGAATGTTTACAGACCGCTTTCAAGAAGGGGCTAAGTGGTCGTATCAAAGATGAACTAATTTCAAGGGAGGATCCCAGCAACTTCGAATCCCTAATTTCTTTGGCCAACAGGATCGATACCCATTTGTGCTCCCACCACCGAGAAAAGAAGGCTCAGTCCCTTGTTGCGACACCACAGCCCAGATCTGCCTCCGTCTCAGCACCGGTGTCAGTTCTCGGCAACTCTATGTTTTCACACTTTGTCTCTGCCTCTGGTGGCCCTGGTGGATTCTGGGGCCAAAGAGAATTTTTTGGATCAGCAGGTCGCGGTGCAAATGGGCATCAGGTTGGAGCCTTTGGATAAACCCCGGACAGCTCTGGCGGTGGATGGACGCCTGCTGGCTCACGTCACTCTCAGGATGGAACCCATCACACTCATTCTGTCCAGTAACCACAGAGAGATTATTCAATTATACATCATCTGTACTCCATCCACTGCAGTAATCCAAGGTCATCCCTGGCTGGTAAAACACAACCCTCTCATCGATTGGGCTAAAGGAAGAGTTATTGAGTAGAGTCCATTCTGTCATGCAACCTGTCTACAATCTGCTTGGTCCCCAGCTAGTGGCTGTCCTCCCTCTCTCAATCCTCCTCTGGATCTGCCCGACCTCTCCAAAGTCCCAGAGGTTTACCATGACTCTCCGCCTCTACAAGCCTGAACAGGAAGCTATGGAAGCTGTGGAAGCATACATTAGAGACTCCCTTGCAGCTGGGCTTATTCAGCCCTCTTCTTCACCGGTGGCTGCGGGTTTCTTCTTTACGACCAAGAAAGATGCTAGTTTGAGACCCTGTATTGATTATCATGGCCTGAATAATATAACTATTAAAAATCAATGCCCCCTACCTCTGATCGACACAACTTTCACCCCCCTGCAAGGAGCCACTCTTTTCACAAAACTGGATCTCCGTAATGCCTATAATTTAGTAAGGATCAAGGAGGGAGACGAATGGAAAACTGCTTTTAACACCCCATTAGGGCACTTTGAGTATCTAGTGATGCCTTTTGGTCTAACCAACGCCCCAGCGGTGTTCCAAACCCTCATTAACGATGTTCTGACCCTAACCCTAACCCTCTCTGAATCGTTTTGTGTATGTCTACTTGGATGACATTCTGGGATTCATTATTGAGGAGGGACAATGTAGGACTGACCCAGAGAAGGTGAGAGTGGTGGCGGAGTGGCCCATTCCAGAGACCAGAAAGCAACTTCAGAGGTTTTTGGGGTTTGCAAATTTCTACCGACAATTCATCCAGGATTACCGTGTCAGATTATCAGGGTGCCTGATCCTCCAACCTGTCTCACATCCCCCTCTGTACAGTTCTGAACTCAGTTGCAAACTCAGCCATCTCCAAGCTGAAACAATCGTTCACCTCGGCACCAGTTCTCATACATCCCAATCTCACACTACAGTTCGTCGTCGAGGTAGATGTGTCAGAGACTGGCATTGGGGCAGTCTTGTTCCAAAGACATGGGCTGGACAGCAAGCTCCATCCCTGCGCCTTTTTCTCCAGATGGTTGACCCCGCAGAAAGGAACTATGATGTGGGGAATTGGGAGTTTCTGGCTGTTAAGATGGCCCTGGAAGAGTGGCAACATTGGCTGGAGGGATCCAAATAATTGTTTGTGGTCTGGACCGACCACAAAAACCTGACCTACATTCAGTCTGAAAACACCTCAACCCTTGTCAGGCCCACCTCACACTGCCTCGGGACACTCCTAGACCCAGTAACCCCCTCCTCCTGGCTCCAGCCCTTCTGTCTTAACGCAAATAAATTACTAATTTTTTGCTACCTGCTATCTCTTCGTCTCGTCTGCATTGTGGGTCCAGACTCCTGAATCATGACAATTTCTCTGAGGAAGGAGGAACCAGCTGGGAGAGCAGATAAGTAAAACCTTACTTTTGGTTGGCGATTTACCTTGCCACGAAAAAGGCAGAGGAGGGCGGAGGAGATGTCCAACGAGAGCGGCCCCTTCGAGGTCCTTTGTCGTGGCCTCCCATTGGTTTGGCTTGTTCCTCTTCAGTGGCAATGTTGTCTTTTGTGCGATTGGCTTGGCTATATTAATTAAAGGTTCAAATTATTCTTCTCTTTCCTGATGAAAACAGATTGGAGCCATGTGCAGCACAAGCGGCCCTGGTTACCAAGCTTCAAGTAGGAGCTTAGCCCTTGTAGTTTAGTTTAAGTTCTGACTTCTGCGTTTCTTTTTGTTGTTGTTGCTCCATCAGGTCTCCTGGGGAAACTCTCCTATCAGAACTACTGAAGAGAAAAAACTACTCTCTCCAACTTTTTTTCGAACATCTTCCAATGATAAAATTTTGTATTGACTATTTATTGCTGGCCAACCCACGGGCGTGGTCTGGCTGTCTGTGCAAATTTGGTCCAATCAAATTTCTCCCTCTAGCTTCACAGCATAACGAAGGCGGTTTTTGGATTTTAACTATGCCTTTCATTTACCCAAGTTTAAAATTATCTAAAACAAAGGGAAATGTATCATTTTGATAGGTACAGTTTTCTCTGCTTGTTGTGGTTACTTCGGTGGACATGATTACATCTTATTGTGTCTAAAACAATTAAATATTTATTAGTTCTTCACTACATCACGGAACAAACAACCAAATGAATGAAGAAAATTTCATGTGGGTCTTGACTGGCTGTGGAAAATCAGAATTGCATGACTACGGACTGTGTATGAAGCTTCTTTTTCTTTTTACAGAACAGTTATAAGCAACAACAAAGCACATAGATCACGGTGCTCAGGTAATATGCCATCGGTTGCGGTGGTTCATCATTCAGGTGGTGCTGCTGTTACATAATTGGAATAGTTCATTGTCCGCTGTAAATTCTATCAGCCAGATTATCTCATAGAAAAATGGTTCGAACAGCTGTGAAGTCCTCTTCTTGAGGGGGAATGAGTTTGGTATGTTTGCAGTTTCCCTAATTGATCGGAATATCCAATTATTTATTATATCAATCCTTGTGTCTTTGTTGGCCTGGATGCATTCCAGAGCAGCTATTTACATCCGTTGCCTGATAATGTTATCAGGCCAACCCGAGTGGAGGGTCAGAGAAGGGAAACCTCTCTGCGGGGTTAGGCAGGTTTATGCTGATTTGTGGTACAGATTTCAATTTATTGTTTCAGAAAGCAGGGTCTTTTGATGCCAGGTTCAGATAAAGGCCCAGGATGGCACTTAGCAGGGATCTGGGAAATCTCTGTTGGAGGCAACAGTCTCTTTGAAACTTGAGGGGTGTGGGAGATGGTACACTCCACCCCCCTTTCGGGACCTCACAACACTTGCAACATCATAACGACATAATTAAATTGCAGTGCAACCACCATTTTTGATCATATTGACCTTCCCCATAATGTAAGCCTAAGTTTGCCCCATTTATCAAAATTAGTTTTAATTTTTTGGGTTAGGGTTAGGGTTAGTGGTTCTAAATTTAATGAAGGCATTTCCTTCACTTTGTCATGTGGGTTGATAACTTGTCGAAAGCCAAGCAAGATCGATACAAGCAAGCAAATCAGGTATTTAGAAATTGAAATGCACATGCAAACATTGAAAAGCAAACTAAACTAAAAAAAAAAAAGACAGTAAAAATTAAGCAAGCTTGCATGCTATTAATGCCACCTGAGGTAAGAAAGGGGATAGGATGACAGTAGAACTAAATATTAGAAGTGAAAATCAGGCTTCCTGACACAATAATGAATAAAAATTAATAAACTATTAGTTTTAACTAGATGTTAAAACTATGAAAAAAATATCTCTTGATGTTCATCGTTTAACTCTGCACAAGATCCATTTAGAAGAAGTAGTTTTTAAATCTTTAAAACTATTTGAATGAGCTTTGTTCTGTTTTCTTGGCAGGAACGGATCTTCCTTACATTGTCGAACTACATCTTCACAGCAATCTTTGTAGCAGAGATGAGTGTAAAGGTAAGACATTTGCATTGACACATAGCATTGTTTCGACCTCAGTTTTGTGAGATTGTAGGCCGTAGGATTGTGTAGGATTATTTCTTTTGACACATAAGGCTCAGTGCAGATTTTTCAAAAGCATTTTAGTCACTAATGAACCAGGTTACAGGACGCTATATACTATAAATATCTTTCATTAATATGTCTTTGAGAATGAGCACAGATGTGTCAGTTCTTGTTTGTGTCAATGTAAAAATGCTTAGTGATATCAAGAGACTTGACACTGAAAACTATCCAGAGATAAAAATACTGTCAAAAGTGTGTGTAAGAAGATCAAAAGAATGACTCTCCAACTTGAGCAGATATTGATATAACATACAATATCGACCTACACATTCTGAGGGCTGTGTCAAAATGCTAAGCAGAGCATAGTCTCACCAGTATTAAAAATTTCCCAGCTTTAAATGGGGGGTCATGCATGCACGTGCATGAGAAAGCAAAGGCAGAAGGGAGGATGGACTCTGTTGCTTGGCTCAGGAACTTCAGGTTTATGCACAAAGACACATAGTCACTAAATGTAAGTATCATTTCATTTTCAGATAATCTCTTCAATTGAAGCACAAAAGTGATGATTGGTTATTAGCAAATAAAAAGATATGTTTTAATGTCGCCAGCAGTGGAAAATTCACTAAACATCACCTATATATAAACATAGAAGACACCTGCAATTTTTATGTCCAAATTTCAGCTCATTTTCTGAAGTCTCCCAGCCTTAGATATTTAACAAAACAGCAGAGATTAGAAAAAAGTCTAATTCAGATGGATTTTATAACCCTTTTGTGGGGAACAACTGCCAGATTAGGAACCAATGAACTTTACTCCACTACAGCTACATGAAGTGAAGGCCCAATGTAAACTCTGTGGACTGCCACAGAAAATTGTCCATGCCCTTATCCTTAGCTCACAAAACATCCTTCATTCACCTTAAATGAATGTAGCCTTGGCCAGGAAGAGTTGATGTCACCAGGTGGTACCCACCAATTATTAGGTGTTTCAACCCGTAGCCACAACACTCTCCCGGCGGTGGGTTGGCAGTGCTGGCCAAGTCACTGCCCATCTCCTCCTCCTGGCTACCAGCTTAACTCTAGTCCACTGCTAGTCCACAACCAGCATGAGGTTCTTTCTGCTGCCTCCCCCATCCTGTGAGGTGCTGCCTTTCTCTCCTTCCCTGACACTGACTGGGAACAGCCATGCTTGCCAACCTTTCCCCTGCAGTCATGCAGAGGGTCTTGGTATTTGGCATGCTTCCTGGTTCACCCTCTTCCCATGGGACTGTTAATTCTATGAGGATGATCTTTTTTGCCTATTCAGACCACAGTACCACATCTGAACTCAGGGTTGTCTGGACAAACTGGGGGAACTGCCGCCTTCCTCCCTGGTTTACCTCTGTTTCCCATGATTGGGCCTTTTGTAGCACAGGGGTTGCTGTTTTTGCTATGGTTGTTCGCTTTTCCCCTCCCTTCCAAACTGAATTAACGTTGTTTTTTAAAGTGGTAGGCGTTTCTTGTTTCTCTTCTGCTCTAAGGTGTTAGTGAGCGTCATGAGTACCGTGATGATCCTGGGAGTCTCTGTATGTCATTGCATCTCTGCATTTTGCAAGTTTGAACTCCTCAACCATGTATGAGAGAGGAAGTTGGAGCCGCCCTGCAGTGAAGCTTGGGGGGGATTCCTAACCATTTTAGGCGGTACTAAAATGATTTAGTACCTCTCCTCTCCACTCCTTCGACTGGCTTCGTACTGGCTTCCTCTCCACTCATTCGACTTCATACACAGTCAGAAGCCACATGGGTCTTGCAACAGTCTGTGTTGAGCCATGCTTTAAACGTCCTTGGGAGCCCTGATTTTTCAATCCTCCCCAGTCTTTCATTCATCTGCTTTTCTGTGCTGGTGATGTTGTTCCTGTCAGTAGTTCAGAGTCATTGATCCACTTTCCAAAGCATTGATTGGATTGTTCTTTTTTGATGGAAGCACTTCCTCTTGCACATGCAACTTGAACCTGCTGGTCAATGTCACATTCCTGATCACCATACTCCTAGATTTCTTTGGCTTAAACTTTATTTTGGTCCACCCGCCTTACCTCTGCATGGATTGTGGACATCATGGTAAGGTTGTCCATGTAACCTCATATTGGGGGTTGTTTGATGCCTGACTCCATTTATGGACTCTGGGCTGTTATTAGGAGGTTCATTCCTATGGCGAAGAGGACGGGGGAGATTATGCAGCCAGTTACGATGCCCTTTTCCAGGCTTTGCCACTGAGTTGTAAAATGGACTGTCTTGAATCGTAGCTTGTGATCACTCCCTTAATGTCCTGAAAGATGTGGTAGTGGTCTAATGCTGCATGGATCAGGGTGTTAGGCACTGCTCCATATGCATTGGCCAAATCCAGCCAAACAGCAGTCAAGTTGCCTTTGCTAGCTTTGACCTCATGGATCATCTGATTAAGAACTCCAGTGTGTACCAGGCATCCAGAAAAGCCTGGAATTCCACCTTTCTGGATATCAATGTTGACGTCCACTCTCTGTCATGTACAAGGTCATCCTCTTGGCCAGTGCAGAAAAGAAAATCTTCTCTAGGACTGGTCAGCCTTCCAGATTTTGCTTCTAGAAGGGATCTTGGTGAACTGGGATCTTTTGTTCACCCTATTCTTCCTCTTCTTTCAAGTGCTCTCTGCTCTTCAGAGTCTGCAGAGGAATTCCTTGAGTGGATCCGGATCCTTGATGCCTTCCCTTTCATCAGCCAGGGCTCTTTTGAATTGCTTGGTGAGCGTCTTGATTTCTCCCCTCAAACGATGGAGTTCCCTTTCTCTTCTGCTTGGCTGGTGTGCAGACTTGATGTTGACTTTCTTCTCCGCTAGTCCAAAACTCTCCCTTGTCAGGTTGTAGGTTATTATTGTGAGAGTATTGACTTTCTACTCAGCTGTCTCTGCTGTGGCTGGTTCTGAGTCTAAAAACCAAATCAGCCAGGATACAATTTTTTGGAATATAAATTACTTGAAGAATTGCCTATATAATTAGAAGGTTTGCCCTTTCTATGTTTTTCACAGTTATGCTCCATGGAAACAACCACTCCACAAAGTCAATAAGCAGGGCATGTGGTATATTAAGTATTGACTCCTGAAAAATATGAAACATAAGTCTTCATAAATCTTCAAATGCCCACCAGTGTGGTGCACCAGTCTGCTTCATCACATTTAATTTTTTGCTAATGGTAAGATGCAAGATGTTCCCAAAGAGCAGGGATCTGCCCCATCTCTAGTGGTTGAAGATATTCTGGAGAGGTTCACATAGTTTGGTAGCAAAGCCCTTAAGCAACCTTGGGCACACACCATTGGGACCAGCTGCCTTCACAGGACAAGAGATCCTCAAAGATGTTGCTGTATTAAATTCCTCATTTATTTTCTTTCTGTTATCCACTTTTGCCATTGATTTCCTCTTTGACTCATGTGGTACGTGTTTGAGTCATTCCTTGTCACAATCACGAAAGGCCTCCTTTTTCTGGTTGAGGAGTTCTTTCATGTCACCTGTGATCCAGGGCTCATCATTTGAGAAATAGCTACATTCCTTCTAGGTATGGCAGGGTTTACTCAGTTGTACTTAGTTAAAAAATTAAGCTGGCTGTCAATGTCCATACTGTTCCCATCACTTTCCGGCAGCACATTCTAATCTGAACATTCAAAACAGACCCTTAGAGGCTCACTCGCCTCAGGTGCCCATTTTCTGCATGTAGTTGCATGCTGCCTCATTACACAAGGTACAGCAGTAGCTTTGTAGGCTTCTCTGACATTTGCAGCTCAAGTGTTTTATTTCTCTGATGGGACAGTTAACCAACTCTGTAAATCCAGCCAGGTGGGAGGACATGGTAACATGATTGATTGTGTCCAGATATTACATATGGATGCTTATATCCTGGCAACAGCTTCATTTATGATATTTTGCAAAATATCAGTATTTGCCGGTGTTGGGAGGTAAACAAGGATTGTTATGATATGACTGAATTCCTGTGGAACATTGTCTGGACTCAGACATACTGCTCAGTGTCTGGACAGCATATCTTCTCTTTTATTGAACCCTGAGCAGGTTACACCATCTTAGGTTCACAAATAAAACCAGTTGTGTGCATCTCTGTCTGAATAAATCAGAGTAAAGCCAAGTAGTTCCACACAGAAGTCTGAGATGTTTGGATTCAGCCAGGTTTCAGTAATCAAAATCAGAATCATCTTTAATGTCCAAATTTGTGCACACAAACAAGGACTTTGACTCCAGTTCACTTTGCTCACAGAATACAAGCATTTTAAAAAGGAAACGTATACACAAGAAGGTAAAAGTAGAAATATAAAATAAGAGCGACAACAGAGAGAGAGAGCAAAAAATATTAGAACATAAACTTTAAATATTGATTCAACAGTGCAGACTGAATAGTGCAAAAAGTGCTTATGTGCCTGTGACCTGAATTGCATGAATTGTGCATTATACTGTCGGATACTTGGGGGCTTTGACTGTAAAGTGTTCAGAGTGAAATCCTGGGGGAAGAAACTTTCTCTGTGCGAGTTTGTTTTTGCAAACAGTACTCCTTATCATCTATGTGAGGGGAGAAGACTTTATGTCCAAAATATGATGGTTTGCAGAGATGCTTGCATACACATAAGACTGCTTTGCAGGTTTTGATCAAGCTCATCAGCTCATCACTTTTTTTGGCAGACTTATGTAAATTCTCTCCACACAAGTATCCAGTTGTTTATTAGAAAAACAAAAAATAGCAAAATGAGAGTAAAAGACTGTAGATTAAACTCCAGAGTGACCAAACATGCTGGTATCCAGTGGAAGCATGTCTTTTGAAATACTAATAATTGAAATGCAGCAATCTCCACAGGTGTAATTAGTATATGTTAATAATATACAGCATCAACACCATGTTATGTTTAAGTGCCTTGTTTGTGTTTTTGTTCAGATTGTAGCTATGGGCTGGTGTTTTGGGGACAAAGCCTATCTGAAGAGCAGCTGGAACATTCTGGATGGGATGTTAGTAATGATTTCCGTTATTGACATCCTGGTGTCTCTCATATCCAACTCGGGCACCAAGATCCTGGGCATGCTCAGAGTTTTGAGGCTGCTGAGAACCCTCAGGCCTCTACGGTAAGTTTCTCTCCCACTTTTTTCCCAAAAGGAAAAATCATAATTACATTACTAAATTAAACCTTAACCCTGTCATGTTCTGGCAGCAAGGCTGAACCCAAAAGGGATTCTTGTGTGTCCGTGTGTGTGTTACTAAAAAACAAACAAACAAACAAAACAACCAAAAATTCTATACAAGGAAACAAACCTGGAGAAAGTTATTTCTACAGGTGAGGAATGTTCATGCAACATACAGTCACACAGACACCAAGGTAGATTTGACTGTCTACCTTTCACATATGTCTCAGGCACAGACGAGCTGGACTCAAAATGCAGAGTCAGGAACACAGGGAGGAAGAGTTCTCAAGTAGTTTGAATCAGTCCAAAAGATGAAAAACCAGAAAAACCACACTACATGGCAGAAGTACAAAATGACTGGGCAAGAAACAAAACTGGCCAGTTAACACTGGGAATTCACACTGAGACTATAGACGCTGGAATACTTACAGATAGCTGACAAGATGATCTAGCACAGTGGGGAAAGACTGCAACCATTTGTGGTTATGTGGGTGCAAGTATGTACACATGGATATAATAGTAGTAGTAACAATCAAATACAGCTAGTTACAGGATATTGGTGATTTAGAGGTGCATAATTATTTTTATTGTGGTGCAATTCAGTCCACTGAGTCCATCAACTGGTCTTAATTTCCATATCCCTGCTGTCGGGCTCCTTTCCATTCTGACACATTTCCCTAAATACCTGTGTCCCTTTTCTCACTGTACTCAGAACTCATCCTCGCTCTGATTTGTCCTCAGAATCATCCGCATTGTTCAAATAATCAGGTATTGGGAATAAGTTTGCATCCCCCAGTAGTCCTTGCAATGCTGGACACATGTGAGTCATTTGTCCATTTGCCAGTACATTTACCATTCAGGTTCCCTGCAGTCGCTTGGATCTTCTTGGACCTGGCAGGGGCTGGTTGGCACTGGCTTCATCTGTCTCAGATTGCCTAGTGACATCAACAAGAGAGTGCTTGTCACTAGTTTGCACCAAGTCTGCAACCTCATTTTTCTCATTGTTCTCTGTCAGTGTTGTACTGCGTTTTTTGTTTCTTGGTACTTCTTTTTTTTTTTGCCATGTTTTGTTTCTTTCCACTTGGACGGCTGTTGGCTTTGCCTTTACAACTGTGTAAGGTCCTTCACATCTGGGCTTGTGCTACTTTCGTCAGAAGACTTTAACATACACCTGATCTGGCACCACTGGTCGGGCCAGACCCTGGTCCTGTTTGACCTCTCTGGCTTTTGCCTGCAGGTATATAGATCTATGGACAGCAGTTGTTTCATATATGCTTTTATTTCATCTTGCAATTGCTCAACTGATGGCCCCTTATAAGGACCTCTTAGTTGTGGTGCGATAGGTCATTAGTGCTATTGGCAAAGCGTCAACCCAGTTCAGTTTAGTAGAAGCACATATCTTATTCAGCTTTGCTTTTAAGGTACCATTGATTCTTGCAACCATTCATTGACTTCGTGGATGATAGACGGCTCTTAATCTCTGTTTAATCCTCAACTGCTGCAAAATGCCTTTTGCAACTTTTTCTACAAATGCTTTGCTACTGTTACAAATTGTGGAATGACTTCTCCGATTAGGAATGTGATGACAGTTCCTGCTCCTAGAGCTTTTGATGGAGTCGCTTCCACCCATTTGCTGAACCTGTCAATGACTACTAACATGTATCTTTTTCCATTCAACATAGTCAATCGCTAGGTGTTTGAATGTGCCTTCTCTACTATGTCTACCATGGCTTGCATGTATTTTCTTTAACAACCCCCCCAGCACAGTGGTCTACACTGTGCACTTTGACGATCAAAATGATTACTAGCATCACAGGCACCACCAGAAGGCCGTCATGCGACCTCCACAGTCCTTTCTCATTCAGTTTGGCTGCCTCATCTGCAGATTTGTTTCCTCTTATGACATCTGCATTGCCTTTTCTGTGAGCTTGACATTTTATGATTGCTAGTCTTGTCGGCAGCATCATATCCGAAAGTAATTATTTAATCTGGCTGCAATGTTGCACCGGGGTCTCATCAGGTCTCTTGTAGCCTCTTTGTTTCCAAACTGCTCCAAACAAAAAGCAAACACCATGAGCATAAGCAGAGTCTGTGTAGATATTTGCTTAACACTTTTAACTGTGCTAGCTGAGCTGAACACAGCTGCTTACAATTATTTGCTTTTTCTGTCACCCAAGCATCCTTCTTTTGTCTTACTACTGCATAGCCTGCATGATTTTCCACATAATCACAATAGCGTGAACCATCTACAAAATCGATGCATTTCAAATGGGAAATAACTCTAAATCAGGCCTGAGCTTGGTGTATCTCATAGTTTCTGCCCACATTCATGGGGTTCGCCTTCAAACTCAAATGGGATGGTCATTGCTGGGTTTAGATGTGTACACTGCTTAATGGTCACATCTGGATATGTTAGGATTGGAGTGTACTGCAAACAACGCAAGTTACCACAAATCGTCCTTGATTGATCAGTTCAGCTTTTGTGACTGATGCTTTTTCAGACGTGTAATGGATGGCTGCTAGCCCCTGATAGCATAGAAGCCATCCTTGTGCTACATTGTCCAATTCTGTGCTGTAATAGGCCAGAGGTTGTTTCTTCTGACCCTCACATTTCTTGTATCAGCACCGCAGCCACATATTTATCACTTCTGTTCACTATGTACAGACAGAAAGGTATAGTGTACTCTGGTGTAGCTAGTATCTGTTTCAAATGCTATCATAGCGTCAGTTGTCCATTTCAGTGGAGTTGTCATTGTGGCATTATCAGACTGTTTGATTATATCTCTAAGAGGAGCCACTTTTTCTGCATAGTCCTCTGTCTGCTCAGAGTTATACCCTGTCATTCCCAAAAGTTTTATCATTTGTCCAACAGTCTGAAGGCGTGAAGCTTGGCTCACATGTTCTAATTGTGATGGTGAGATTGCAACTGAGCCATGGGAGATGATTTTCCTGAGGTACTCCACCTGTGTTTGACAGTACTGAATTTTGTTTTGGACCTTGTGTCCACCTTCAGTCAACCTTTGTAGAACCTTTACCAAGTCACGATGGCATTCTTCCAAGGTGGCTGACCAGATAAACAGATCATGTGCATATTGTAACAGTGTGCAAAATCGTTTTTTAACATGAGGTTAAACAGACATGGTGACCATGCAAACCCTTGTGGGAGGTGAGTATAGGTATACTGCTTATCTCTGTATGTGAACGCAAACAGATAACGGGAAGCTTCTGACAGTAGCATGCTGAAGAAAGTGGAGCACAAATTAAACTTTTGTGTGATGTTTGTATATTTGAATGTGTTTATTCATTTTCCATTATTGTCCATTTCATTCGTGTGTACACAGTTGTACAGTTATGTTTATTTCAGCAGAAATAACATGAAAATCACCAATTTGCATACTGTTTTACTCTTATCTCCAAATATTTGTTTGTACTATAGAGTGACAGGGAAAACAAGGTGTGTCTTTATGTAATATTCAACACATTTATATGTGTGTTAAACCTTTTAACGTAAACTGGTGTGTGTGTGTCGCTACATACTTAATTTGGTTTACAGTTGGATGCTCTTATTCTTAAATACTTATCACAGTTCTCAAGAGGAGCCCAAAAATCAAATATTAATTTTCACCCTGCCAAACTGATTCCTTTGTTTCTTTTTTGCATTTTTTTTACTTACAGAATTTGCTGTAAGTATACATTCTCTGTTTGGGTTTTTAATCACAACACATCTCAGAAACCTTTACTGGTTCTCACATCATGTGGCTAAACTGTCTGTAGTTGTGAATCTGTCTCCACATGCAAGTCTTTTGATAGATTGGCTGCCTGTATAAGATATACAACACATCTACAGTAGCCCTGAGTGAGCCATAAATGATAAGCAGTCTAGTTAATAGATGGATGGGTAAGAAACACAAGCTCTTAAACACAGCTGTTAGAGGAAAGAAAGGTTCAGGATGCAATGGTAGTAATAAGCAAGCATGCACTCAGAATAGGTCCTCAGTAAACCAGTCTTGGCGTCATGATGTGTTTTTATCAGCTGGTGTTTCCCTAAAGGTGTGACCGGCCTGGTAATCTGACAGATCTGCCAGGCCAGTGACGCCCCTGCCACCCGATGGTCTTTGGAGGAGAGAATCCCAGCTGTGTGACAGCATGAATACCCCCTCATCTATGGGGTTAAATTTGTCCCTCACATCTGAGCGAGTAATTGGAAATTTTGAGTACAGGAAAATAAATTGTACAAGCGCACTAATAATATTTTGAGGAAAAAATAAAATTGAGTGAATAAAAACTTAAGGTTGAGCAACCAAAAATCTCAGTTTCTTTCACTCACACAGCAGCGTGTATGCTCAAACTGTCTCTCTCTCTCTCTCATTCTGCCCATTGCGTCGCTCAACTTGTGCCCAGTGTTACAAATGTGCCACAAAGTCAACCAATCAGAGAACTTGGGGCGTTGAATGATTGGTTGCTTTGGCTCAGAAATGAGGCTCAATTTTAACTCCATACTCATCCTGGTTGATGGTTCCTTTAGAAGACTGAAGGGCAGTCGAAAATTGTCAAGGTAAAGATACATCTCCTTAATCTCTCTGTCTAAAAACAGAGACTGATCACCATGCATTACAGTGGATGAACCGAATGAAGGATTCCAATGTGAGGATTACAAGGTGGTATCTGTCACAACAGCCATATAATTTCAGGATTCAGTACAGACTAGGACACAAGAATGTGGCAGAGGACTTCCAGTCATTCCTATGAGGAATGACTGCCTTAATTAGGGGGGAGTATGACAAATAGGGTGCAGGCTTTGTATACCCACCACTTGTCCGTATATGTTCACAGTATGCCATATTATTTTCATTTTGCTGCCATAACATTGTACCATTTACAATCCTAGGTTTGTTTGGGTTATGTTACAGTTTATATCAAAGAAAAGGAGTAAATTAAAACATACACATAGTCATTAGTTGAGTTATCTTTGTTGTTTGCAGATTATAAATTGTTAAATTGTTTTTCTTTGTCTGTACTTCTCTTTTGGTTGCTCCTTTTGTTCAGACCCAGCATGCAGGAGTGTTTGGGAGGGGGCTGCTCAGCCATTCCTGGGTTTTATGAGAGTGATGTCATGGCTGACATCATCAGGCTGAACCATGTGGAGGGGTTTTTCTTTTGTCAGCAAATGTTACAATTACAGAAGAAAACTGAACAAATGTAAAATATTTTGTAAAGTATTGATGTCTCTATTTTAAGGAAAATTGTCACACAAGGAGAAATGGGATTCACCATCTACCACTCAAGAGAATAGAGTGGTAGAAGGTGGAAGGAGGAAGAAATATGTGGAGGAAGAAAGATGTGGGAGCTTGTGGTTTGTAGAAAGGTATTTTTCCTCAAAACATCATCTTATAGCTTAAAGATCCAAATGCACAATAAGGACCCAGGGGCGTTGTGTGCAAAACTGCATCTGTGGAAATGTTTTTTTCCTGAAACAATGTGGCCATTACATTAAAACAGGCTCCTGGGGGATATCCCCCATGCTCTCATCACTAAAAAAAATGCTTTACTTGCAGTACCAAAAACAATTAATTAGCGCTTGTGTTACATATATATTTGTTTGTGTGTGTCTTTATGTGCGTTTGTGACATTTTTATATGGTTTTAAACACAGCTACATAAAATATTGAGCCTTACAGTTTTTGTCCTAAACATGGCGATATACTGAAACATAATTATGTGCACAGATGTAGCACTGCCCTGCTGACAATTTGTTTCTTACCTTTGGTTACCTTGCTAGGCTTATTGAAAAGATTGGTTTTAATATTTTTGTTGTGGCCCCCTGGGCCTCTCTTTTTACAGCATACCCCTCATTTCACTACAAGAAATTGTCACATGAAACTCAAGAGAATTGTATAAATAAATAAAAGGCTGTTATGTTACCTGAGTATTACTGAGGGGTAGAACACATCTCTTAAATGTTCAAAAAACGTGTTACAACAACAAGCCTTTCTTTCCTTATTAGTTACTTATTAGTTGGGCAGAGCTGACACCTCTTTCTCATTGGTGGTCTCACTGGCAGTGGGCTGTTTTCTGATAGTGTGTTTATGATTTCAGTTTTGGCATTTATTATTGCTTTATAATCTCATAATTGGGTTGGAACTGACCCTAACATCACAAAGGTCATGATTTTCACCACAACATTTTAAAATGTTGTAAAATTTATTTTTTTGATTGTATTTTTTTTTTTTTTTATAGAAGTTCCTGAAAAAGTCTTGATCCAATAAACTTATAAATTTATATAGTATTTATATGCGTGAAACCTAAAACGGGTCAGTGCTGACCCTAACACTAGAGGAAGGTTAGAGAGTTGCATTACATTGCCCAAGTGTGAGGGTTCCACATGTGTATTTGACAGACTTAACACGCACAAATACATGCACACTTTGGCAGTTAGCTAAAAAGTCCCAAACTTCACCTCACCAACGATCCTCTCCTCCCTCTATTCCCTATGTTGAGCTCTTAGAGTTACAGTGTTTGTACTCTGGAAACATGCCTACAATTTACTGCTGTACTTCTTGTTGTCTTTCCTGAGTAGGGTTAGGCTGATTTCTTCTGTTCTGCTTTGCTCTCCTCTTTAATTAGCTTTGTCACTTTAACATATTTATCAGTGAGTGGAGCTCAACAGGAGAATATGATGGAAATTGGTTTGCTTGAAGTTTTCATATGGAAGAACAGTGTTTTAGGGGTCATTTCTCGCAAAAAGCACTTCACTTCTTTTTCTTTTTTCTCAAAATGTTTATGCTGAAGCCAGTTGCTTTTTTCTTTTCACAGTCAATATCTGTCTTTTCACTGTTCATAAAAACAGTTGATCAAGTTTATTTTGTTGAATACAGATTTAGAGAATGAAAATGTCATATTCAATCACAAAATGGATGCAACAAGCCTTTATTGCATATCTCCAGTTATATCCAGCTCAGCTTCATCAATCATGTAATCAAATGAATACATGGAGCACTGCTGGTCAAATGGTTTAGAGCAATGCCATGTAATCAAAGAATCCCTGGTTTGAATCCAGCCAGGGACCTATGCTGCTGGTAATTCCCCTCTCTCTCCCTGTTTCCTGTCAGCCTCTATGCCTATTAGTGTATCAAAATAAAGACATAAAGTCTCAAAAACAAATCTTTACAAAGAGCAAACCTAATGTCCGGACACACCCGCATCATTATGAATGTATACTGTACATTGTACATTGTATACTATTGACACTTTTAAATCATGTATAAGCTGTTACAACATGTCCAAATGGCAGCAGTGGCTTGTTGCTTGCCAAATTGTAAGTCAACATTCAGCTGCACTGCTAAAGTATTATTTCATAATTTACTCATCTTTATTTGTTTTCTGCTACATTTGGCTTTTGTATAAACTCATTAGTAAAATAATATATAGTATAACATAATCCAGCCAAACAAGGAGGCCCTATCAGTTTATGAGAACATTTAATATCTTGTCTTCAAGGGATTTCTGATTTCTGATTCAAGAAATAAATTAATAACATATCATCTCTCTCTCACTCTATATATATATATATATATATATATATATATGTGTGTGTATAGGATTGGGGTTAGGGTTCAAGACTATGAGATGACCTACTTATGTGATGATAATATATTTGACATACATGGCACATATATGTCACTCCTGATACAGGGACAAATAAATTTAGCACAGAATGTAAGGAAAATTGTGTTTGTTTGGGTATATCCTGTATTTCAGTGTGATCAGCAGAGCCCCAGGACTGAAGTTGGTGGTGGAGACTTTAATGTCATCACTTAAGCCCATTGGCAACATTGTGGTCATCTGCTGTGCCTTCTTCATTATCTTCGGCATACTGGGAGTACAGGTGAGAGAAAGACAGTACACCAAATTAAAATAATGACAAAACAAAAAGTCTTGTCTTACAATGTTGGACCTACAGTCCCACATTTAGCCATCATGTCCATATCCATCGCCTGAAAATTATTACAAGATTTGTAGTGATTTGAATGTGTACAGTAACCTTAGTACAGAAATCATGTTTCGATGGGCTCAAACTACTCATAATCCATATGATTATCTAGTCACAAGGGATGTTTCATGGTTAATGGCTGAAAGACAAATCTATACAATATTAATCAGACTGACAAATATATGTGACGATACAATGAATGTATTTGGTATGTTTGCCCCCTTGTACTATCCTATTTACTCTTTAAATATTCTTTGAGGCCAAAGTCAACTTTATTATCAGTGCGATGAGTACCTGACATACATTGAAAGTGCAGAAGTTCATTTTGAAGTTCATTTTAAAATAAAAACCTTATATTTACATGCTCTTTCCCCAGCTCTTCAAGGGGAAGTTCTTCTTTTGTCAAGGAGTAGAACATCATATAAAGAACATTACGAACAAGTCTGACTGTTTGCAAGCCAACTATAAATGGGTCAGACACAAATACAACTTTGACAACCTAGGACAGGTATGATATCAGAGACTTTAAGACTTATCTTAAGGCTTTTAACTTTTTTTTTTTTAAATCATTAAATTGATAAAACAAAATAAATTGTCTGATATACAGGTTGAGAAGTTATTGTAAGGTTGTTAACCTTTGTTGTCATTTAATATTAAATAATTCACTCATTCATCCTTTTTCTCTGATTCAGGCCTTGATGTCTCTGTTTGTTCTGGCATCAAAAGATGGCTGGGTGGACATCATGTATAGCGGACTAGATGCTGTAGGAGTTGACAAACAGGTAAGTGAATACTTAAGCACATGTACAAGGAGATAAAATAAAACTAGGTACATGTTCCGATCACTGCTATATAAGCATTGGGTTGATCCACTCAAAAATATTCTATATATGAAATACAACATTATTCACATTCTATTTTCCATTAGCAGTCATTTTCAAGTTTCTATAAAAAGTGAAAGTGTCTTCCACATTTTCTGTTTCTGTGTATGTTTCAGCCAGAATTGAACTACAATCCATGGATGCTGCTTTACTTCATCTCTTTCTTGCTGATTGTGGCCTTCTTCGTGCTCAACATGTTTGTGGGTGTTGTGGTGGAGAATTTCCACAAATGCCGGCGCCACCAGGAGGCAGAGGAGGCAAAGCGCAGAGAGGCGAAGAGACTGAAACGCAAGGAGAAAAAGAGACGGAGTAAGGAGAAGGAGCTGGCTGGTCGGTAGTCTTTCCACATCTTTCTGAGTCCTGCTTGAGTTGAGCCTGAGCTGTTATTTCCCTTTTACTTATTGGTTTAATTTTGCATAATCTGGATCAATGTAACTAGTGAACTAGTACCAACATTGGTCACTATTGTACATTAGAACTTCCTCTTGCCCTTATTTTTTGCTTTAGTTTCTTATCATAGCGGTCACCTACATTTGCTCTGCATATTGTGCTGCAAATTGTGGAAGCTAGTTGCTAGCTAAGTTTCAGGTAACTGATCAGGTTGCAGGCAAAGAATGGCTTCCACAATTAGTAAGTTTGCAGTGCTAGAACAGCTAATGATGATGAATGTGACCCTCTTCCTTAAGCACCTCCTTAACTTTGCCTAGTCAACCATAAATATCATGCCTGGGATGTCCTTTTGGATAGTGCCCAGTGATGTTGACAGACGTGGATTGTATTTAAACAGGGCTTGAGGAAGGGGGATTTGTTGAGCATTTTATTGCCTTGATCAAAGATGAGATAACTCGGCTCCCTTTCCCTCTTCTGCATGTGGTTTAGTTCAGCTTCAGTGGAAGGGGTCAACCTAATGACCTAAAATGATTACATGTCCCCCCTTTGTTTTCCCACTGAAAAGATTTGACACAATACTAAATTTCCTGCCTGCCCCTGGGTTCCCTCCAACTCGATAGCGTACATGACAAGTTGCTTGTCTTGAACCTTTACACTGCCTCCCCTACACAAAAAGAAAACCAAAACAAAACAAAACAAGTGCCAGCTGGCATTATTTATATATTTGACATGTACTTAGAATATTTGAATCACCAATTCCAAAGGCACTTTCTTTTTTACATATGTACAAGTGGACATGAACAAAGACTTGATAATTAACTAAATTTTCTCTGAAATAAAACGGCGGCATAGTGGCTAGTACAGTTCGCCCACAATAAGAAGGTTGCGGGGTTCTGGCCCTGGGGTCTTTCTGTGTGGAGTTTAAATATTCTTCCCTGCATGGGTTTCCTCCTGGTGATCCAGTTTCATCCCGCCGTCCAAAGATATTGTGAAGGAGGCTCAAAGTTAGCACACTAGCCTCTCAGATTTGTTATCGCGAAGTGCGCGTCTGTTAGAACGCACTCCAGAAATCTAGAAGTTCCCCCAAGATTTAGGTGAAAAATGAAGAGACAGGAGACAGTCCTTCCTTTTTAGTGACTTAGTCCAATTCAAACAGGGTACACAGATGTGGTCGGTTTGTGTGATTAAGATGTGTGGTCCTGAAATAAACCAAAATAAAGCAGCCATCGGTAAAACAGCTCACAATATGTTTAGCCTTAGCACACAAGCCAAAATAATAATAATAATATAATCATAATTATCACTAGCAAAAAATGTATGTATGATATGCATATATCATATATAGAAGAAATATCCATGATATAATATATATCTCACATATTTAACTCGCAACAGAGAAAAACTGTTGGCAACAGTGGCATAAATAACATAAAAGACCATTCAAAACTTCAGAGGTAACAGCTAACACTGCTAGAAATAGTCACCGTAGCACCAGATATAATCTCAACCAAAAGACATGTAACAGATAAAATATAACAATGACAAGTGTACATGACTTATGTTTCTCGGGACGCACACTGAACCACAAACGGCAGATCAACCAATACAAAGTAGCAAACAGAACTTCTGCTGCCGGTGTGTCAATCGATTTGCCATGTTAACTGACAACGCCCACAGGACCAACCCAGAACAACTGGTTTTACGGAAAGTGGTACAAAATGATCGACAATTTGCGTGAGATTGCAGCGAAAACGAGATTTCCCTGTTGGTTTGATCATCTTCGTTCGGTATCGCCAGTCAATGTTTTTAATGGAAAAGAGATAATTGCAAATTTGCAATTTCTTCGCTCTGACTTCACGCCTGTTGATTTGTTTTAATAATTTTTGTGAGTAAATAAATACCATTCTTTTTTGCTGAATTGTTATTGTGTCAATGTAACAGTTTAACTTGTTGATCTTCACAATGATAATTGTGTAGACCTATAGCCTATTTTATGGGCATGTCGTGCAAGAGATAACAGATCATGTGTAGGCTTTCAGGAAAAAAATACTTTCTTGACTTTCTTATAAATCATGCATTTACTTGGAACTAACCTAGAGTGTAACGTAATTCCCAACCCAGTTTCCCAAGGGCTCAACGTTGATAAATTTGGGTGGCCAGGATACGCGCTTGAGGTTTAGTTAACGAAGGCTACTCTCGCACAGCTGGGCTAGTTGGCATCCATTTACACAGAGATTGACAATGAATGGTCTAACAAATGCATTCTCAATTTTTTGTTTTAATATAATACATAACATATCAGTAGCCTACACATTGGTTTGTCCCATTTAGCTTTCCGTACACCCAGCTGCGTTTCGGTACGTACGGTAGCATAGCAACTACGCATGACTCAGCAGTAAATCAGCGTAAAGGGGAACATGAACCTTGGGGGAACCAAATCGGTTGACACACCGGCCATACACACGTCTCACAGTAGTTCGTCTCTTCCTCTCTCTCACAAAAACAGTGGCACTCTACATGGTGAGCACATGAGCGCCACTAGTGGCTGGATATGGTGACGTCACCTGCTCTGTCACGCAGCCATCAGAACAGACATAGATGTTTAAATTAATTGGTGACTCTAAAATTCCCACAGGTGTGAGTGTGAGTGGTTGTTCGTTTCTGTCTGTTTCTATATGTTGGCCCTGCAACGGACTGGCAACCTTTGCAGGGTGTACCCCGTCCTCGTGTCTACAATCTATATACATATACTTCTTTTTTTCCCCCTGGAATAACTCAATATTTCAATGGTAATTTGCACGTTACTTTTTTCCTTCCTGGACAAGAAACATTTTTTTTTTCTGAACTGTGCTATTGAAGTGTAACTTGATAGAATACAGTTTCTAAGATGATTGATCATATCTGCTTAAATTTATGAAACTTGAATTGAGAGCCAAAGGCTTTGTGATTTTCAATTTCAATCAATTTTATAACTGAAGGTGGTAATCCAAAGGAATGGACTCAGAATCACTGGAAAGGCAAAAACATAGAAACATAAACCAGCTTGATCTTTCATTGCTTCCTTCTGGCCTTACTCCACCCCTCTTTCCCTTTTTCTTTCTCTTTTGTCTCTCTCTCATTTCTGACCCTCATCTATTATTACTTCATGACTAACTAATATGGTCTCATTCCTCTAGATTTATTGGTTCCAGGGGTGAGTTGGGCCCTCTCTGAAGGCACACTGAAAGGTACAGCAATTCCATAATTTTTTGTGTCCCTTTAAATGGCACTACCACCGCGTCTTAAGTTCAATAATCATGGGAGGCAGGGCCCCGTCATATTAACCGCCCCGTGCCTCTCTCTCATTAGCACTCAGTCTTCTTGGCATCCTGTTTTCTCAGTTGCGGTTTTGTCACAGTTCCTCCACACTGCCTGCAATTGATCCACTGTCCACAGGGTTACAATACATCACCACCACAGGAAAACTAAAGCTCTTAGTTGGTTTGGCAGGGAAATTTCGTGATGCTGGAATGAGATAAGTTGAAAAACCCAAATTGTCCAAACCAGTTTTATTTTTAAGAAAAAAAATGCACTGGGAAAAGAAAGATGTACCAAAAAGGTTAATCTCTAACTTTCTGAACATACTTTTACAATTACCATTAAGAATGAGGGCGAAAGCTGTAATAATAAGCTTCAAGCTCTGATAACTGATGGCTCTCTCTCTCCCTTACGCTTGACTAACATGATCTAGATCTCTTTACCCCTCTTTTCTTTCTTATTTCTTATATAATTTAATCTCATTACTGATACTGTAAACCACTTCAGTATTCCTACAAGAGCTGTCATTGTGGATGAACAGTTTCTTTCTGTTGCTATAAACCTTGAATAACATCCTCTATCATAGGCTAGTGATTTCCTTTAAAATACACTGAAACAAAGAAATTCAGTCAATATTATCAGTTATTATCTTTTTGGTTCTATGCAGACTTAAAAGCTAAATACAAAACCCCCACCTCCAAAATATGCAAAGGTTTTGACAGTACATAACAACAACAAAGCTTGTTCAGCAAAGTATTTCATGCTATCTGTTTTTTCTGGCTGCAAGCTTCACAGCTCAGGCTTCAAATCTGTGTCTCCCCTAAAAAGATAGTTTAGGTAGATAATGTGTGAATATGCTTGTATGCTTGCACAAACACAACTAGTTGTGTGTTAAACAGGGGTGCATTCCATGAATTCCATGAACTTACTGTACTTGAATGTTTGTTTCATGTATGTCTGTGTGGTTACTTTCTTGCAATTTGTACCTTATACTAAAGCAAATCAAATCAGATTTATTTGTATAGCACCAAATCATAATAAATCTACATCAAGGCACTTTACATATAGAGCAGGTCTAGACCAAACTCTTTATAAATTTATTTAAAGAGACCCAACAGATCCCCCGATGAGCAAGCACTTGGCAACAGTGGCAAGGAAAAACTTCCTTTAAGAGGCAGAAACCTCGAGCAGAACCAGGCTCAGGGGGGGCGGCCATCTGCCTCGACCGGTTGGGTTGAGACTACATGTTTGTGCAGCTTGATCAGAGTTGCAAGCTAGGTTTATTGGAAGATGCACACAATCAGCAATAGCTCATGAAGACAATGTGACAGTTTCTTTCTTCCAGTTCATAACTTCTCATCACCCTCTGCTGTAATGGTGTTAATCTTTGTTATCAGTACATGGGTAGCAGTCAACAACAAGACTGGGAAAAGAGAACCATCTCATCAGATATCCCACTTCAGAAAGCATACAGAGACATCCAAAAACATAAACTTGGGTAAATGCAAATTGCCTGACTTATCAGTAACACACACTCAGTGATACAACATTTTGTGGTAATAGCCGTATCTTGGTGTAAGCTGACTCAAATTCAAGATTCATATTGCCACTGTATTTTAAGAGGAAGAGGAAGGCAACAGGGTCATTTAGTGATGTGATTTGGAAAGACCTCTGGGATTTCATTTACGCGGCAGAAGTAGGCAAATCAAATCTCTCAAACAGTCACACCAGATTGAGACTCAAGCACATGATTTATTGATTTCACATTATCTGGTAAACCGCAAAATTTAGCTCATTTACCCTCTGGAAACAGCAAATATATTAGTTCATCCATCAGTTTGGAACCATGGATGAAAAACTATTTGTAAAATGGGTGACAATAGCAGAGACAGAAAATCAAAACTAATACGAGTAATGTAACTAATTTATTTCAAATAGAAGTAGCAATATTAATAATCACTTTGACTCCTGTGAATGGAAGTACAGCAATTACTTAGTGTGACTGAAAAGTTCTAATAGAAAAGCTGCCCCATATGAATGTTTCATGTTGGAAACTTTCATAATGAATGCAGTAACTTATTTACCAAAATCATAAGAAGACAGTGGCATAGAGAAGACAAGCAGACATAGTGTTCCTCGTGCCACTTCATAAAACTGGGTGCTGCAGCTTAAGCTTTTGTTACTGGGCAGAGTGGTATTTTTAAGAACAGACATGCAGTACATATAAAGGTTTCTTGGACAGTCGTCTTTCACTGATGCAATATTGCAAAGCTCAGAGGCGGACTCTCGCTCAGTTTTCAGGGTTGGGCTTAAAGACCTCCTTTATGACAAAACCTACAGTTAAAAGAGCGCAATGTGTCCTACTCCAAAAGCCACGCCCACTGGATGGGACATCCATTTGCAGCACAATTTTAAATACACAGTAGTTCACTTAAAACCTTATTTCAACATGTCAGATGATTATTTTAACACGCTAGCTGTACCGAAGAAAAAATGGTACAATGAAAAACTCACATCTGTGGGTCTCTCTCATTATCCCTTCTGCTTTCCTTCATTTTCATAGAGAAATGATCCAACTGAATGACCGAAGGTGACATACAGTCATATGAAAAAATTAGGACAGCTACAGATATGGATAGTGGTGTACTCGCTCATCCCTAATAAAGAGTTTGGTCTAAACCTAATATATATGAGTGCCTTGATATAACTGCCCTAATGCAATTCATAACTCAATGTTATGATTTGGTGCTAAAAGAATACATTTTATTTGCTTCATTACCTGATCTTTTGAAACAACTGTCTTGGAAGTGCTGGTTTCGTACTTTGTTAGTGCTCCATTCACTTGCCATGAGAGTCATTGGAGTCGTTAGTCAATTTGGAGGCGAAGCTTTTGAGTCTCCTGAGTAGAGAAAAAAAGGACGGCAATGTGAGTTGAAGAGAGGTGGTGTTGCAGACCTCCTCCTCTGTTCAGGAATGGTTCTTTAGTTCTACATAGAAGGATTCCTTCACCCTACTTTAAAACCATCTGTCTTCCCTGTCCAAAATATGTACATTGCTGTCTAAAGATAAGACTCAGCAGTCTAGTAAGTGTAGACAAGTAGTCCAGTAAGAAGGGTACCAACTGATGAAACCGCTTGGGTGAAATGTGCAACTTCTTCACAGATATATAACCAAGTCCAGTTGTAAATTTTCTTAAGATATTAATTAAAATTGTCAATATAGTAATTTCTCCTTGTAAACTTTATCGTCCTTGTTGTTGATTATGTTCCTAACCCTTTCTGCAACAATTTTCAGGTTAACTAGCAATATTATTGGAAATCAGTATTTGTCAGAAATTTCAGTTGCTCTGTCAGGACACAAATAACTAAAAATATGTGTTCTGTTTCTGAAGTTGCCTTTGAAAATACTCAGAAGACAGTGTAATTGCTGAGCAGTGCGTTGTGTCCTTTTTGCTCTTACTCATTTGGAAAAATCAGGGTCAAAAGAAAATCATCAGATTTTGTATGGAATAAGGATCATGAACACTGTATCACTGTACACCTTGTTACACCATTCTTCCTGGTACCTTTTCCTCCACTCATGCCACCCAAACGCTTACCTTCACCATTCAGTCCTCCATTTCAATTAACCTATCCTGCTCCAGTATGACTCAGAAAGAGGTATGTTAGTCTACCATGTGAACCAGAATAATCTGTTTGTTTGTCTGGGTGTGTGTGTTTGTGCCAAAGAGTGCATATGATTGTATCATGTGTTATCATGCCCAGTCATTTTGAATTATATGTTTTAATTTTTTCTTTGCTTTTTTCCTTCTGGAGTCTTCCAATAGCTCTGCAAAACCTCTGTTTTTGTAGGTTTGACTCACTTAACTTTTTTTTTTATTTTTTTATTTGTTTCTCTTTTTATCAAAACATTTATACAAGTGGAGCATCTTAAAATTCAACTGAAATTTTTTCTTGTTTTACATTATCTGTTTATGTTGACATTCTTATGTTATACTCAGTATTTACTTGTTTTCAGAATTAGATATCCAGTTCTTGACACTGGTACTTGACACATTTTTCCTGGCAGACACTGAGTCTCAAGGTGTACCACTGAACCATTCAACATGAAGGACAAGGGCATAAAAGAAGCCACTGCAGCCAAACAAGCTGCTGTTTCAGAAGTATAAGCATAAGTTCAAATTTTTTGGTAACATTTTACTTATATCCATTCACGGTTTTACCTTTAAAATGCTGTATTGCTGCTTTTGCAGCTCATGCCCTGTTCTTTTCCTTTTTCACCCTACAGGATTAAAATTTTCATGCCTCCATTTCATCCATTACCCTCATGCATATCAAGTCACACTTAATATCCCAATATCCCAATCATCTATCTTAAATATCAGATGGAAATACTACACCCAAAAAGCCTTCAAACATATTTATCTGAGATCCAGGAAAAAAAGCAGTCATTGCAGTGCTGAAAAGGAGCAACACCTGTGTCCATGGAGATTCATTATGACACCATCTTTTCATCAGAGGAGCCAGCACAACACATTTTCCACTTCAGTCTGTTCTAGACATCCTCACTTTATAACCGTTAAAAGACCCGGACCCAGCACCATACCCAACATATCCAGGCGAACCTCATCTTTACACTCCCACACACTCCATCTGCTGGAGCCAATCCCAGCTCACATCAGGCGAGGGGCAGGGTACACCCTAGATCACCAGTCCATCGCAGGGCCAACACTCAAGGACATACAGAGACAAACACTCGCATTCACACCTGCAGTCAATTTAGAACCTATACATGCATGCCTTTGGATGGTGGGAGAAAACCCACGCAGACACGGGGGGAACATGCAAACTCCGCACAGAAAGGACCCAGGACCAAGGCCAGGAACCAAACCCACAAGCTTCTTATTGTGGGGCGACAGCGCTAATCACTACGCCGCCGTGCTGCCACTCCCACACAGTCAAAGTAAATTCATTTAAATTAAAATGGTAAATTGCTCCTTGAGGTTATTTTTAAATTTTTTGTATTATCCCTACAATTATTAATTGTACAATTCACTTCATATGAAATTTAAATTAGTAAAAAATATTTCAAAACACGAATTTAGTGTGATGGACTAGCGTCCTGTCCAGGGTGTACCCTGCATTCGGAACATCGGCTGGGATTGACTCCAGCCCCCCCCACACGACCCAGAAATTGAAAAGCAGAAGAAGATGGATGGATGGATGAAACACAAATTTGTTTTGTGAATGCAAAATAATTTAAACTGAAGTGTAGTGAGGAGTTCCAGAGCAGATGACACAGAAAATAAGAAGGGGATGAAGAATAAGAAAATGGAAAGGATGTCACTTCCAAAATCTAAGCGAAAAGTGAATGATGCGCACATACAGTATTTAAAATAAACTGTGTTTAAAATAAAAAAACTACTACTACTACTTTCAGAAATATCTTTCCTATTAAGTTTTACTTAACCTTCCTATATCGTATGTTAACAGGTCAGTCTTGACCCATGTCTTATATCAGCCATAAAATACACCAAAAACCATTATTATCATGCAGTTCATTTCTTACCTCTTGGTTACCTTGTTAGGTTTGCTTACCCATGGAAAGATTGGTTTTAATAATTTTGCTGTGGCCCCTTGGGGCTTTCTTTTGACACCATACCCCTCGTTTTCAGTATAAAAAAATTGTTAAAGAATTATATAAATAAAATAAATAAATAAATAAATAAAAAATTATATCTACCTGACTATTACTGAGTATTACTGGTATTAGAACACATCTCTTAAATGTTCAAAAAATAAATAAATAAATAATATTATGATAGTAACATCTATGGGGTTATGGATTGATTTTGATCCTTATATATTTACTTCAAGAAAAAGTAAAAAAACAAGTCTGTTTTTATTGGACTTTAATACAAATACAAAATGCAAAACAGAGCAAGTAATAAAACTAAGAGAAATCAAGTTCTAGTGCCATAAAAGGTCTTTCTGTGCAAGAACATGCATGGGTATCTGTGTGTGTTGTATACATGCATGGCAAAACGTGACACTTTCAGTGTGTTCTTTGCACCTGAAGTTATTTTTTGCAGGTGAGGCACAACATGTTAGCTCTGCCCAACCTCTTTCTCTTTGAATCAGGTGTTCTCACTGGGGTTGTGGCTTTGGATGTTGTTGATGTTGAGGCAACACTGGTTGAGGAGGAGGCTGGCACTGATGCTCTTCGTGTTTTTGTGGGCATGGACGGAGTGCTTGGTGGGCTCTCCAGCTGTCTAACCAAGGCTGCAATGGCTGGGTCTCGGGGCACGCGTCCCCTTTGGTCAATGTGTGCCTTGACAAAAAAAACGTCCTAGCTCTTCAATAAACAATCTCTGCTTGATTTTTTTGGTTGAATTCCACCTTTGGTGAATGTGGAGCCACGACACAAATACATTGTATGCAGATAAATGCAGGATCCCAGGTTTCATTTTGATAGCTTTTGCAGAAGCTGCCCTGCCATGTATGTTAGGAGGTGCTGAGTTCCAAATAATGTTGCCACTTTTGGATTTGAATATATCAGTAGGAGCAGGAGCAGCGAGAGCAACTCCACATTGTCTTCTGTCAGGTTTTGAGTTAATTCTGTCCTGTCCTTGTAACTTCCTGTTTTATTTTGTAGTCCTGATTCCTTCGTGTTCCCTGTTACTTTACTTCCTGGTTGTGTGCCATGTTGATTGCCTTCCCTGCCCTAATGTGGATCACCTGTGTCTTGTCTAGCACTGTATTTAAGTCCTGTTTTCAGTCTAGTCCTTGTCGGATCCTTGTCGCTCACTCCTTGTTGTTTTGCCCATGCCCTGTCGTTTTGTCCATGTTTTCTTGTTCACTTTATGTTGTAGATTTAGCTCAGATTAAAGTCTTTTTTCGTCACCTACCTGGTTTCTGGCTCCTACGATTGGGTCCTCACCCTGCAACGCACTCGCACCGCGTTTCCGTTGTGACATCTTCCTCCTCAGAAACCTGCTCATCTGTATCGCTATGGTGCTGTGTCCTCTGCCTCATTGTCAGCAAAGATATGATCCAGAGATTGGCTTACAGTAAATCTTCTCATTGTTGCAACCCTCCAACCCTAACAACACAAAGATCATAATTTTCACCAGAGAATTGTATAATTTATAATGCCTTTCTAATAAATCTGGAGATTGTGATAATGCAGCCATGAATGTCCAAGAATCTGTGCATAAGCAGGGGATGTGTATTAATGAAAGCTTAACTGTTCCTTATGGTTATTGATTTGTATTTCTAGAGGCTCTGTGGTGTGTGTGTGATGGTGAAGAGCTTACTACCATTAAGGGCACTGAGCCTGATAGGTGCAGCCAACTGTTCAGCTCTAAGTCCAAGTTTAGTAGCGAGTCCCAAATCCATGAGGCTCTCATCACCCCTCTAGTCTAGGAGAGCTTCTAGGTCCATGGTGGAGGTGTGGTGCATTACCTGAGCCTGCATGAGACTACGTTGAGGAGAGCTGGAAGGAGTGATTTGACCCCCCTCTTGGATCTCTTGGCTGGACAGGAGGCAATGAGGTGACCCTTCTCCCCCACTGTAAAAACACCGGCCCTCCAGCTGTTGGCACCAGCGCTCCTCCTGTGTCACTTGAGCCCTGCCTAGTTCCATGGGTCTCCTCCCGAGGAAAGTTAGGGATGATGGTCAGGTGAAGTGTAACGGGGAAAGCCGCCCATCCGATTCTCAGGACTGCTGGGCTTCCTCTGCTGTTGCTGCCGACACGCTCCTCCCCTGATGACGGATCTTGCGAACTCGGTCATCTGTTTAGATGGTGAGGGTTACAAGGGAGTTTAGATCCAGTGGCAGATTCAATGGTGCTAGAAGCTCTTGAATGGGTGTAGCTCGTCCCTAAAGAAAAACATCATATAAAGCCCTGGTGTTTCAGCCACTGTCTGCAGCCAAGGTGCTGCAGCCAAGGTGCGGCAGCGGATGGCGTGACAACACATTGTCCTAGTTCTCCCCTATAACACTGTGGAGAGGCTGACTTGACTCCAGCTCCCATGTGGATGTGAGCAGCGGAGGTGGCTGCTGGGGTTTCAGGTGCGGTGAGATGACCCAGTTGAGAGGCCATGGTGGTCTGGAACTCCTCCTCCCGCCAGTGCTGTGGCGATCTGATCGCTCTCTGCTGAGTCCATACTGGCCAGAATGTACTGTCAGGCCCGGACTCAAAACAGGACTCAAATCGGTGAACAGCAGATGCCGACTTTATTGTCAAAACTCAAAATCACTCAAAAACCACGGAGGCCTAAAACAAGAACTTGAAATCACTCCAAACAGGAGGAAAAAAAAGGGAAACAAACAAGAACTTAAGACTACTCCAATCGAGAGGGGAAGAAACAAACAAGAAATTGCTCCGACCAGAGGAAAAACACAAACAGGCCTCAAAAATGCAAGAACAAAAGATCACTCATGAAGAAGAGAAGCAATCAGCAAACAAAGGGCTCGAACAGACGTGGCTGTGGCGGGGTACAAGGTCTTGAGGCAAAGGGCTGGGGTGCACATACAAACAAGACACTCTGGCACAGGACGAGGGGAGACGCAGACTATATATTCACATACACAGGGAAAGGGAACAGGTGGTGACAATTACACCGGAATACATGAGGAAGGGCAAGTGACCTGGAACAAGAGGAGAGTTACTTTTCAAACTAAAATAGGTCACAAGTCGAAACACAAATAAACTCAACATGGTGTGACAACATTAGAGGAAGGTTAAACACTGATGTGGCCCTCCAATAAGATGATGGTGGCAGCAGACACCCCTAGCTCATTTGAGTTTGAGGTGTCTTAGAGTATTATACACAAAGATGAGGTGAGGGTAGGCATTCGTAGGGAATTCTTTATATATTTTTGCATCTGTTTTCTTTTGTCATTTTTTATAAAGGGTTTTAGATCTCTCACATAATAACAAAAGCTGAGTGTCTACTGTATGTAGCTTCTACTTAGTCAACGAAACATATTTGTTCTTCAGTAGCAACTGTTCCGACAAAGGATGCCTTAATTACATTTATGATGTCATGTGCATGCACAAATTCATGACTATGCCAGATAGATGCCATAACAGCTATTTTGTGACTTAGTTAATTTACATAAATAAATACTTCAAACTTCTTGCAGTAGTGTTCATTAGCTACACACAAATAATAATTTCACATTTATTATTTTGCATTTGCATCAGATGTCTGATGTTGTGAGCACGTTCGTCTTATATTCAAATGTAAAGCATACACACACACTATAGCAAGGCTTTGATCAGTCATGATAAAGTTACATGATACAGATCACAAGAGAGCTTAATCTTTCTTTCTCTCTACCGATTATCTAATCTGCCTTCCCCTTTTGCAATCTCTACACATTTATCAAATGTCTTATTGACAGTCAAGCCAAGTGTTGTTAGATCACATTTATGTTTATGTTATCTCATTTTTTCAACTCCCATCCCCAATACCCCACCTCTTGACCCTCCTCCCTTACGTTCCCCCACCCCAACCCCTATCACCACTTCCAACAGAAACTCAGACTAAGCCTTACTTCTGCGATTACTCACCTACCCGTCGCTTCATCCACACGATGTGCACCAGCCACTACCTCGACCTGTTCATCACCATTGTCATCGGGATCAACGTAATAACTATGTCCATGGAGCACTACCAGCAGCCCAAGGTATGGTTCTTGGCTTCAAATATTACCTGTGATTTAATAATTATTGCAAAATTATTTTGAAAGGAGTCCCTTGTGCTTTAGCTTCTACATTAATAGGTAGCTGTGCTCTCAGAGTAAAACCAGGTACAAATAGTACCCTAACCCATTGAAATACTGGAGCACATGATTCACAGCAGCAGTGCTGCAACACCCTCTTTCTTCACTGACTGCAGTAAGGTTATTTCTTTCCTCTTTGTGAAGGCATCCCAGATGTTCCAGTCAGCTACAGAAAAGCTACAGATAGATTTCCTGATTTGGTGAATTGGATGTTGTATTAATGCTTTCCCCAACATCCTCAGGAGTTGGACGAGGCCTTGAAAATCTGTAACTACGTCTTCACACTCATCTTTGTTTTGGAGTCCGTCTTGAAGCTGGTGGCCTTTGGTTTCCGACGCTTCTTCAAGGACAAGTCAGTATTTCATTAGCTTCCTCCCAAAAGGACATTATGACTTTTTTTTATATTTGTATTTCATATTATATATATTTATGTCAGCACTAAAATAGACATCCTAAGTAAACACATACCAGCCAGCGCTGGCTTTTTATTTGGCATAATAATGTAATATATTGATGATTAAAGGTACCATTCTTAGACCTCTGAGTCATGTGGAAAATCTGAGGCAGCATTTGGAAAGATTAGGTGAACTTTTTAATTGTGTTCCTCTGGGCAGCTTGCATGTATAAAATTTGCCCCGTTAAACCCTCATAAAACTTGCTGCCTTAGATGATTTCATAGCTTGGAAATCTCTGACAACCACAAATTAATGCACAAATACAGGCGTAACTATATAAGTTTATACTAGCTTTGATTACATGTCAATGAATTGACATGCTAACAAACACCAAGATAAGCCAGGTCAAAACACTGTCCTTGCATTTGGCAGTAATCCAGTTTGATATTACACTCATTACACTCCTGTAGACCTAAACAGATAAACACAACATAAACTTAATTTCTTGTGTTAATTTGTGAAGGTGCGCCACCAATATAAATCTCTAGTTTTTTCATATTATATAATAAAATTTATATATTTATATAATAAAATTTGGACCTATGGTATATCGGTATATTTGTATAGCCTCTGAAATCGTCTCAATGCTCCAATTGGCATCCAGATTATTTGTCGTCAAACATGTCTATCCAGCTATCCAATTAATCTGTCAGATTTGTGAGTGCAAGAGCAAATCACTGGCATTGAGTAAGGGGGTCCAATACAGTGCTGACATATAGACACATACAACCATTCAAGAACTCTCACATCTGCAGACAATTCATATAAAAGTGCAATTCTTTGGACTGTGGTGGGAAAGCTGGACTACACAGAGGGGAACCACACAGGCACAGGAAAAACATGTAAACTCCACGCAGAGAGGCCCCAAGGTCCAGGGACTGAACCTTACTGCTAGGTGACAATGCTAACTGCTGTTCCATCGTGTCACCCTTAATGTATATGACAAAAATTTGCCTTGTAGTTTTGTTAGTGCAGGGGACTTCTGACTGCCTGTTAATAAATTTGTAAATATCATTGAGAACAGCAGGTGTAAAACAAATTCATGTAATCCTTGGTTTTTCTACAGTATGAAACTTTTCAGGCTAATTTGTATCATCCATTGCTTTCCATGTTGCAACTAAATGTATATATCACAAAGCTCTCTTTCTCTGGCGAACACAGACAAGTTTTGAAATTAAATGTCCGATTGTCAAGTTTTATAGTCATTGGCTTCAGTTTGGAAAAACAAAGATATTTATATACAAATAAAAACAAATTGTGGCTAGAAAATTTGTTTTTAAGTTCTAATGTCTAAAATCTAACTGAGCTGAATCTATTTTGTCATTTTGTGTAGTTTGAAGCAATTTTATTTGTCATTCAAATTTATACCCAAGTCCTGTGACTTAAGTTCACATCTTTCTGCTAAAGGAGATGTTCAGATGAGTTTCTGCAACCAATTCAGGTTTTTTGTCTCAAAGAAAAACAGTAATTTAAGTCATTGTTGGGGCCTGATGTATGTGTATGTGTAGGTGGAATCAGCTGGACTTGGCTATTGTGTTGCTTTCTATCATGGGAATCACTCTGGAGGAGATTGAGGTCAACGCTTCTCTGCCCATCAACCCCACCATCATCCGCATTATGAGAGTGCTGAGAATCGCACGAGGTATGGAGTGCTCATTACTCCGCCCGCTGATCTATGTATTTCATCCTCTCTCTAACATTCTATCACAGAGGCAAAATTGAGTTGGTTGACAAACATAGCTATGAAGGGACTGAATATGAGTGTAATAAATGCATCTTGATTTTATCCTGATTTTTCAGCTGCTGTAGATGGTTGTTTTTCCTGGTGGCATCAACATACATCTCATATCAAGTAAATAGAATAGAAAAGAATATATACAGATATATCACACAACAGATAGCAACAATATATAGCAACAATGTATAAAAAAGGGAATAAGAGTAACATATAACTAAAAGCAGCTATCAAGATTGGGGATGGTTTCTCAGCTCTTATTACTTGCAGAATGTTTTTGGTAGAGAACTCAAATTTTGAGTACCCTCAAAATTGTACCCTCATTTGTCTATTACAAATAGCAATGTCTTCAGCTTCTGCAACTTTAGCACATAATTCATAATTTGATGTCAAATGGAATGAGTGCCATTATTTCAACCCACCAACTCTTGCGTTATGTTGATGTTGTAACACAACCTGTAGTAAATTTGAATAGTAATTAAACATTAAGTAAAATGAGACCACAGAGCAAAATATGCAACTATGTAGGTTTATTGTGTTGTGCCAACATCAAAGCATCAAATAAAAGTGTCAGTGGAGTGGCTCCTAACAAGAGGTTTCTTAAAGAACATACTCTGATAATACCCATGAATACAATGCAGTACAGGCCAAAAGTTTAGACACACTTTCTCATTCAAATTAATAGGAAAGTGTGTCCAAACTTTTGGCCTGTACTGTATATGTATGCTATTCAGCAGATTTTCAGAAGCAGTTCATAGCCCACATACAATTCCAGGAAGAAATTTGATTTCTAATAAATGAACAAACATGCACACTGAGATTAACTCAATTAAGTGTCTTTGTTTGTGTGTGTTATTCGATCGGAGTAACAGTAGTGACAGATGTATGTAGGTCTTCCAGTGGTTCCAGAACTTCCAATTAATCGGATCCCAAGGAAGTTTTCTTGGATTTTGAATATCCAAAGGTCTCCTTGCACAAAATACCAAACTTACCTTCTTCTCAGGTGTCCTCATCCTTATCCTTGTTCTTTGGGGATCTCTTTTTGGCTGGCTGTCTCTCTGCATTATTTTGTTTGTACTGCAAATAAATATATATTTTCATATTCTTTTTACTCTTCTTTTGTCCTTTCTCCAAGGCTTAATGACCAGTTTATCTGTATAGATTTCTGACTTTCTCTGTGTTGTGTTTAGAAGGAAGTGACTGGACTTCTTTATCTTGTTTGAAGACATTTTGCCTCTCATCCAAAAGGCTTCTTCAGTTCTAAGGGTATCGGGAATCAGGGACCTTGAGCCTGAAAGGACAGCTTGGGGCTTCCGCCCTTTTCTCTCCATTGTAGGTGGAGCTTGATGGGCGGCAGGAGGAGCAGGACTCTAGAGGAAGGAGGACGTATATGGACTAAGGCAGGAAGGAGGGAGAGAGTGAGAGACAGAGGGGGAAAACAGGTGCTTGTGCGTACAGTACAGGCCAAAAGTTTGGACACACTTTCCAATTCATTTGAATGAGTAGGTGTGTCCAAACTTTTGGCCTGTACTGTATCTAGTGTAGGCTTATTTGTATGTGTGTTAAATCGGATTTGCATTTATGTTTATGTGTCCATATAAGTCTTTGGTGATGCGTATTGTATTTTCAGTTACTCCGTCATGGGATGATTCGGGGTTCAACAGCTGGGTAACGAATGACAGGGGTTTGTTGGTTGTGAGCCGGGCTTCCTTAATTGTCTTCTGCAGGGCGGGGTTGGTTGTAGCGGTCTTGAAGTATTTCAAGACTATGGTTTGATGCTGTTGTCGTATGGGCTGGATACCTGTTATTGTGTGTTTGTAGTGATTACTATAGAAAAACAGGAGTCTATTGGCCAGTTTTAGTACTTTGTTCTGAATGGTTTGTAGTCGCTGGAGTTGGTTGTCAGACATGGTGATCCAGGCTGGGACAGAGTGGTTTGAAGAGTGGTCTGATGTATGACAAGTAGACACTAATAACTGTTGAGGGTGAGGAGCCATGTTTGCCACAGAGGGCTCTGAGGTGGTTGAGTCTATTGTTGGCATTTTGTTCCAGGTTATTGATGTGCTTGGTCCAGGTCATGTTGTTTTGGAAGGCAACTCCGAGGAAAGTTGCTTCTTTGCTGAGAGGAATTGGCTGCATTGTGTCTTGGCAGGATTCAGTATGATTCTCCAGGGGTTTGGCCAGTTTTCTATTTCTATTATACATGTTTTGAGTTTTTTGGCTGCAATTTGTGGAGTTTTGGAGCTGGACCAGTGGCAGAGATCATCAGCAAATTGGGAGACTTTGGCTATGGTTGCTGGAGTGTAATAAATGCCAGAAATTTAGAGGAGGAAGAGAGGAGACTTAGGACTGCACCTTGGGGGACTCCTGCTTTTGGGGGTGAAGAGTGTTGACATGGTTGATGAAACTTAAACTTTGATTGATTGATTATCAAGGTAACTTGAGATAGTGGACTGGGTGGGTTGTGGGAGTTTGAGATTGGAATCCAGTATTCCGTTGTGCCATACTTTGTGCCAGTTGTCATATGCATACCTGTTTGTTTTCAGCCTGGATTTAAACGTTGTCAGAGTTGAGGCCTGTCTCACATCTTCTGAAAGACTATTCCAGACTTTGACAGCATATAATTGGAATGCAGCCTCACCATGTTTCGTCCTGACTCTGGGTACCATCAGGAGACCACTCTCTGAGGTTCTCAGAGCCCAAGATGCTTCATATGGCTCTAGCATTTCAGAGATGTACTTTGGTGCTAGACCATGAAGAGACCTGTACACAAGCAGAGCTGTTTTAAAGTCTATTCTCTGAGCAACAGGAAGCCAGTGCAGAGACCTGAGCACTGGACTAATATGGATGTATTTCCTGGTTCTAGTCAGGACTCAAGCAGCAGCATTCTGAATGCACTGCAGCTGTCTTACAGCTCGTTTAGAGTCCAGTGAGCAGGCTGTTAGTGTAGTCTAACTTGTTGGAGACAAACACATGGATTAGTCTCTCCAAGTCTGGTTTAGACACTATTCCATTGATTCTGGGAATGTTTTTAGATGAAGTTTTTAGTCATTGTCTGTGGGCCACAGACAATGACTTCAGTTTTGTCTGAGTTAAGCTGGTGAGAATTGTTTTGCATCCACACACTGATCTGTTCGATGTTGTGGCAGAGTGTATCTACTGACCCATGTTCACCTGCTGTCAGTGACATGTAGATTTGACTGTCATTTGCATAGTTGTGGTAGGACACATTATAGCTGCGTATTAGCTGGCCTAGTGGAAGCATGTACAATTTTACAATAGGGGTCTCAGGATTGACCCCTGGGGAACTCCACAGGTCATAGCCATTTGGTCTGAGACACAGTTACTAATTTCAACAAAGTACGCCCTGTCCTCGAGATAGGACTTAAACCAGTTTAGAGCAGTACCAGATACATAATATATTACTTATTACTATATATTACTCAGTTTTCTAACCTCTGTAATAAGATCACATGGTCAAAGGCAGCACTCAGGTCCAGCAGAACTAAAATTGAGACTTTGCCTGTCTCTGTGTGCAGGCAGATATCATTAGTCACCTTGATCAGAGCTGTCTCAGTGCTGTAGTGGGGCCTAAAGCATGATTGGAAAGTATCAAAAACACTATTAGGCAGGAGAAAGTCAGTTACTTGTTCGTAGACAACTTTTTCCAGAACTTTGCCTAAGAATGGTAGGTTTGATGTGGGCAGATAGTTGTTCAGTACTGTGGCATCAAGACTGCTCTACTTGAGAACAGGCTGAATGGCAGCAGTTTTTAAGGTCTTTGGAAATGTTCCAGTCTGAAGTGAGATGTTGACTAGTTGAGCAAGTTGTGGTAACAAAGTGTCCAGCACAGACTTTGGAAATCCAGTGGGTAACTCATCAAGGCAACACATTTAGGGATACAGACTGCAGTTTGACTTCAACTGTTTTGTCAGTGACAGATGTGAAATGTGTCAGCTCTAGGTGTCTCGCTAGTTATTTGTGTTGTGGAGGTTATTACATTTTTAATTCCTTCAACTTTGTCATTGAAGAATATTGCAAACTCATTACACTTAGATGTAGATATTAGGTCTAAAGGCAATGAAACTGGAGGGTTTGTTCATCTGTTTACCGTAGCAAACAGGACATGAGAGTTGTTACTACAGTTTGTGACGGTTTCAGAAAAATAACTATTGACTGGTATAAGTACTGGTAGACTGATGGGGAATGAGCCTCAGGAGAGGAGATTGGTGGAAAAAAACAGGTGCAGGGAATGACAGTGATTGCCAATCAGGAGGGTGTGTCATGAGCTGCAAAGACAGGAGAGTCAGTACTTGTATTTGTTGTTGTCTTAGAGGATAAGCTTTAAATGTTTTATCCTTTTGTCTACCCTTGCTGAAAAGTTATAGATTTTTTATTTTGCAGAATGTCAGGATTGTTCCAGAAAAGCATGAGCCTTGTTGGTAGAACCCATTTCCTTTGAGGAATTCCCACCAAGCTGTGAGGGTGTTGCTGATGCTAATACACCTGCAGCAGTGACGCTTGATAGTAGGACTGATAAAGAGCAGATCAAAGATTTCTATTGTTTGTTCAATATCGAGCCACGCATGGTCTAACAAGTTTGGCTTAATCCATTTTAGTATTTATTATAATCTGTTGGCCAAGTAGTAAATTTAAAAGTTTGGTAATTCTTTAAGCTAATGCGTGGTGGTTTAGCTTTTTGTTGGAACCACCGAAAAAAGATTTTTTTTGGCAAGATTATCATTTTCACTGTTGCTACTCTTCCCATATGTAATATGGGTAGTGTCCTCTACCAGGTGAGGTCATCCTCTATTTCTTTAATTAGGATGGTGTGATTTAGCCGTGTCAGGTCAGACAGTTTGGCAGGGATGTTGATACCTAGGTATCTAATGTTTCGTGGCTGTAGTGGGGCGGCTAACGTACTCTGGAAATCAGAGTTTATGAGTAGTGCAGTCAATTTGCTCACATTAATAGAGAGACTTTTGTGCATTTTGTGGGAAAACTAATACATTATCGTAAAGACTTATCTTATGGTTCACATTTGCTGTATTTTTGTTCTGCCAAACTGCGGCTACGAGTGGCTCTATAATATAGCAAAAAGGGAAGGGGAAAATGGACAACCCTGCCTAGTTCCCCTCTCAGTGAAAAACTTGGAGAGGTTTGATCTTTTGTTCTGACACAGGCACTGCACAGAAGATTATATATATTATATAATATTATTTTGCCTCACATGATTTTGCTGCCGGCAATAGCACGCAGGCTTGTTGGTCTCTATTGTTTAGAAGGTGGTGTTTTAGTTTTTTTGTGGGTGTCAGTGACTCGTGCATGGTCGCTGATCGAAATTGGGTGGATCTTGGTAATTAGTAATTGAATTACTAATTAAAAAGTGGTCTAAACAGGAATAAAAGTGGTGGACTGGCAAGTAGTTGGGGCATTCCTTCAGTGTGGAGCGATGTGAGCATCGCAAAGAGCAAAATCACTCACTCAGCTTTATTATCTCGGACGATTGTTAGGTGCATTGACTAGCTGCCCAACTGATTCTGTCCACTTGTGGATTGATTACCAGGTTTAAGTCCCCACCTACTATAAGTGCTGAGTCTGAGTGAGCCAAAAGTCCTATGAAGAAGCTGTGGAAGATGGAGGGGTCATCAACATTTGGACCATATATATTGGCAATACATACCTTAGTGTTGAATGTGGAGATGCTAACCCTAACCCTAAACCTACCTTCTGGACCTACAATGGTGTTCTTACAGGTAAACGAAATGTCTATGCCTCTTTTTTTGGTGTTATAATTAGCTGTGTATGTGTACAGAAACTATAATGAGCTTCATATATGATTTCCTACTTTGGGTAGATGGGTTTCCCAAAGCAGGACGATGTCTGCTTGTAAGTTGTGTAGGTGTGTTAAAATGTTTTGCCATTTTTCATGTGATCCAATTCTGCGCACGTTCCAAGTGACAAACCATAATTAGTTCATATCTAATATAAATACAAATTTTCCATGCTTGAGAACAGTATGGTATACCACGTGCTTGAGTTCATTTTGATGGAAGTTTTGAGGGCTTGGTTTTTAGTGGCCAGTGAAGCTACCTGTTGCTGCTATAGCGGGCCCTGCATGGCAGAGTTGAGATAAAGAAGTCATGCTAAGGGCACGGGAGGGCTCTGGCACTCCTGAGCCCACACCACCTCAGAAAACTATCACTTGGACCTAAAACAGATACCAAAGGGATGCCTAGCAAAGTTCTTAGTATTGAGCCTTGAAGCTGTAAAGATGCCAAAGCAATTTACAGTTGGCTCAGGAAACCTGCATATGAACCCCCTCTCCCACAGGAAAAAACAATATGCATGAAACCCCAACAAAGTGACATTGGATGATTGTGGCAACAACAACTATCACCTGGGATTGATAGTTGGCTGTCACCTCTCAACAAACTATGTAATAAGGTATCTTGAGCTCCATCAAGACACTACCCTGGGGAGCTCACACCTGCTGCAACACTCTCCTATCCTCTCATACCAAAAGTGTAGGGGGGGTTGAGATAAAACAGGCCATAAGTCACCTCACACACCAAGCTGAGCTGAAAATTAATCAACGACACTCATTAAAGCATGTTTAAAATATCGCGGAACTAAATATATAATCACTATGTAACCCATTTGTCAATACTCTGTGTAAGTTTTCAAGAATCCTCATCTAAAGTACAGTTCTCTAGTCCATCACACAGCTGAGATGTATTACTCCAGTTCTGATGTGAATATGATGTGACACTGCTACTCTTTAAGGACCTTTCCAGACCTGAATCCTCTAAGACAGTGGTCCCCAACCTTTTTCTAACTGCGGACCGGTCAACGCTTGACAATTTTACTGCGGACCGGGGGGTTGTAATAATAATAAACGTGAATCCACGGTGTACTCATTTCGAACTTTATTAGCACATTGCTCCAACATTACAATGCCATTATAACATTAGGAAGTAATAACTTTATTAACACATTGCTCCAACAATATAACATATTAAAACATCAAAAACTGTCCGTAACGCTAAATCAATGGGAGCCCTGAGCTTGTTTCTTTGCAACGAGATGGTCCCATCTGGGGGTAATGGCAGACAAAGACACCCGAAGTGTGTTGCTTATGTCCAGTCTACTCCTTTGCCTTGTTTTGGTGGCTGTCACTGCAGAAAACCCCGCTTCACACAGATAGGATGTTGGAAATGGCAACAGGGTTTTCAGCGCTGTGTTAGCGATCTCTGGGTATTCTGCCATGACTTTAATCCAGAACACCGGCGGAGTTGTTGTCTCGAACACTGTTTTAACGCCGCCGTCATTTGCGATCTCCAGCAGTTGGTCTTCTTCTTGCACGGACATGCTGGATTCAGCTGGTTTGTTGACAAATGGGTCACGTATCCATTCCTTGGCCGTTCGTGGGTCCTTTGAGGTCGGGTGTAGCGCTCAAACTCCTTTAACAGCGAAGACAGGTGATCATGCACCAGCTTGGTGAGTGAGGGCGCAGACTCAGTCTCACACAAAATCCCCGCTAATGTTTGAAACATGTCCAATATGCCTCTGTTCACGCGCCGTCCCCACAAATCCAGTTTGGCTTTAAATGCAGCTACTTTATTTGCCAACTTAAAGATAGTTGTCATTTTCCCCTGGAGTGACAGGTTGAGTTCATTGAGCAAGCTGAATATGTTGCACAAATAAGCCAGTTTTGCGACCCATTCCTCGTCACTGAAATGTGCTGCCAGCGGTGACTTCTTTTCTGAGAGAAATCTTTGCAGCTGCTCTCGTAGTTCAAACATTCTGGCCAGTGTTTTCCCACGAGATAACCATCTTATCTCTGTGTATAAGAGAAGGCGTTTGTGCTCCGCGTCCATCTCCTCACAAAGCTGCTCAAACAGACGCGAGTTAAGCGCGTGTGCTTTGATGTGGTTAATAACTTTAACGACATCATTCATTACGCTGTTTAATTCCAGTGGCATTTTTCGGCTTGCAAGCATTCCCCTGTGAATGATACAATGCGTGGATTCACACTCAGGTGCAACCTCCTTAATCCGAGCAGTTAATCCAGATAGCCGTCCGGTCATGGCAGCAGCGCCGTCGGTACATATGCCGACACAACAGGACCATTTCAGTTTTCCTGTTATGTAACCATCCAGCGATTTGAACAGTTCTGCGGCTGTGGTGTTGGTTTGCAATGATAGTGCACATAACAAATCCTCATGCACATCCTTCTGATAAATATATCAGTAGCGCCTTGCTGTCAACATCTGTAGATTCATCAGCCTGGAGTGCGTACCACGGTGATTTATCAATCCTCTCCAACAACTGTGTCTCAATGTCTTCCGCCATTTCCTCAATGCGCAGAGTCACTGTGTTAGCCAACAGGGGCACCTGAGATATCTTTTTAACAGCATCCTCTCCTAGAAGTTCACGGCAAATGTCTTTAGTGGAGGGCATGATCAGTTCTTCACCAACAGTGAATGGCTTTTTAGCCTTATGCGATTCGCCACTAAGTATGATGCTGTCAGTGCATTTTCATTTACTGATGTGGAGGCCCTCAGTAATTTCTTCTGTCCTTCGTGTTCATGTTTTTTTCTTTCAAAATACTCCGGGGGCTTGTCTTTAATTCCTGGGTGTTTGGTCTCTAAGTGGCGAAGCAGTTTTGAAGGCTTCATTGCCTCATTTGAGAGCCGGTCGCCACATATTATGCAGAACGGGCTTGGTGTGTGGGAATCACCTGTCGCGATAAATCCATACTTCAAGTAGGACTCCTGGTACTGTCTGCTAAAAACTTTTTTTCTTGGAAGTCGTATGCTGCTCTTCTCTCTCTTCATTGTGCCTTTTACCTTTCGCAAAGAAACTTTCCAAAGACGCCTGTTTCTTAATCATTTTGCTCGATGGGTTAAATTTTGGCGCGTAAGTGAGGAGAATAAGGTCATTTCAAAATAAAAGACCGCTCGACTTAGACCGGGACTATAATAGAGGGGGACTTACTACTCTATCTACAGTTGGTAGGAGAAGAAGAAAATATTAAGTATGAATGCAAATAACAAAAGAGCGCGGAGAACATGTAGTAGGCATTGTAGCTTGTTGCCCGTGAAATCCGATGAGTCAACTACCCCGCACAATTAATTATCTTTTGTAATTTGCATTTATACTTAATATTTTCTTCTTCTCCTACAGTCTGTAGATGAAGTAGTAAGTCCCCCTTTATTATCGTCCCATACTTAGATAATAAATAAAACAGAAATAACTAATTAATTCTTGTGCAGCCCGGTACTGATTGATCAACGGACCGGTACCGGTCCGCAGCCTGGGGGTTTGGGGACCTCTGCTCTAAGGATTAAAAGTACCTCATAACCTCTGATAAACCATGCTATCGATGCATCTCATGTTATCAAATTTTTATTTGTATTTATGTAACAGGGCGAGACTAAGGGCTTGTAAACAGATAAGGTTCCTGTAAAAACAGGAGAAAGGATGACACAGTTGACATTTGCTTCTGTTCGGTGCAGTTTCGCTCAGTAGAATGAGGAAGTAGACAAGAGTCTGCTCGCAAGAGAGTCCCAAGAGGAGAAGCCGAGCGTCACACTGCCTCCTGCTGGTAAAACTGAATACCTCTCAGTGTGTCCTATCGGGAGGGCTTTTGCTCTTATCAAGAGGCAATAATTGACCTTTTTGGTACATTTTAACACATTTCCTCACCCTAAATAATATTTTCAAAATAAAACAAACAAAATGTATTAGTATTTATTTTCTGGAGCATGCTGCTCCATATTCAGTACAATAATGATAGTAATAATAATAAAATAATAATAATGAACATTTGAAAATTTTATATGTTGTTTTTTTTTTTTACATTTAGTAATTTATTTTACATTATGGTAATAATTTAAGCAACAAAAAATCTGAGAAGCCACTTGGTTCTTCCTTTTCTGAAACCGGCTTGGTGGATTACGATGAGGCCCACTGATTCAGTGTGATTGCTGAGATGTGAAGTGAGTATTCTTTCAAAATGTTTTCCAATGTGGCTGAGGAGGCTTATGGAGCAGTAGCTGGTGACATTGTGAGGGTCTTTTCCTGGTTTGCGGATCATGATGACAAGTTCTGAGGGTCAGTTAAATACCCAGGTATTTAACCCAGAGTGGATGGGGGAAATCACCAAAAATGAGGATGTAGGTGAAGAAACCCAACCTGGGGGTCATCCTTTGGCTAGGTATCATGTGAGTTGTTACCGTCACATGAGCCAAAGTGTGAATCACCTGAGAGTGTTCCATGTGACTCCAAGGTGTCACATGGAAGGTTAGGGGAGGGTGTCAAAGACAGCATTGTAGGTTGCAGACAGGCTTTTAAGGTCTTTGATGCCTCCTCTCTCACCAGAAGGGGCTCTTTTTTTGCTGTTGAGAGCCTTGATTTGTGCTTTCAAGTGATGGATCACTCTTCTGCTTAACTGATTACTCGGTTTTGGTATAAGCCCTCAACAAAAATTTGTGTCATCAAATTTGAAATGCTTTTTAGCAAGTACACAATAATCATGCACATCAACTTTCCTACTAGTGTGGCTTTTAGCACCTGGTTGTTATCTAGTTGTGCCATGCTTTGAAGTCCTTCATCTTGATTCATTCTCTCACAGGGTAAGTTCAGTTCTCTAGGGTAGTATTGAATGAGTCGTTCCGGGAGTTTAGAGTTGATACAGGTGATGAGAGATCTTTAGTTCTGTATGTTGCTTCCTTCCTGGATTTACTTGCATCTCACCTGGTGCTACCATTTACCACTAAAACTTTGGCCCCTCTTTCCTGCATTGGGACCTTGCTTAATTTATTATTACCCCCAGACATTGGAGGAAGTCTGCCCACAGAGTAATGACAACATTTTTTTTTTCCAATTTTGTCTCTCTCGCTCGGAGTTGACACCAGCCACCATGTCCTATACGTGTCAAGGGACCTGAGTAGTGATGGGTCTGGCAACACCAATGCGTCAGCACGTGTCGAGCTCATCGAGCAAAATCCTGTGTTGGTGTGCGCATCGCTTTCAGAAAGTCATGTGACCGATACAGGAACTGTTTCGAACTGACACTGACGTGTAAAACGAAGGAAGCGTATCTGTCAACAGGATGCATCTGCCAAAAGAATCTCTGATCTTTTGTGGTTCATTGTCAAATTCATCAAGAATTATGGAGCAGCCTCAAGCCAAAAGAAATGTTTCCGCCGTGTGGGACCATTTTAATCTCATATCGGAAAATAAGGTATATGTTTTAATTTCCTTGTTGTATCATCCTGTTCCTCTAAGAGTTTCCACTTGATCTATCTGAACTCAAGTTAATTTCAAAGTGACTCTTAGTTTACTACTCATATTTTCTGCAGGTTAAATGTTGCATTTGTTTGACAGAACTTTCCTATTTAAACAAGACCACCTCCTCAGTGCTAAGACATTATAGGGCCAGGCATAAGAATGAAGTCCCAGATACACCTAGGATAAACTCAGGTATACAGCCATTCTACAACTTACTCACAGTTTCTTTATTGATAATTAATTCCTATTAATTTATTCTTTACCTAATTTTTAACCATCAAGCTTCTAGGAAGCAGATGCTGGATCAGGCTCTGCTGAATTTCATCCTAAAGGACTGCCAGCCCCTCAGCATTGTGGAGAGTGAAGGGTTCAGGGAACTGGTTCAGGTCCTTCAGCCCTCATCTGTTTTGCCAACCAGAAAGGTTTTTGTGGAAATTATCTTAAGTAGTAGTTAATATATCCAATTTATTTAATTTTTAATTTAAATATGTTTATTGGCTTTTGGTTTGACTTGGTGTAATTTTCAGACCATTAAACAAATGGTGGCCAAAAAGTACAAGGAGGAACGGGAACGAGTGAAAAAGGGAGTACAGCAAGCTGTGGCATTGAGTATAACAGCTGACTTGTGAACATCTGTGAACATGTAGGCTCTTACCTTGTCACTACATTAATGCGAGTTTGCAGTTGTGTACATCTGTGTTGGGAGTGCAATACTTTCCACAAAGTCACACTGCTGACAATTTGGCCCAAGTCAAAAGGGGCATGATGGAGGACTGGACCATAACCAATAAAGTAAAGTGTCTTGTGACTAACGCGGCACCAAACATGATTGAGTGCCGAATTTGGAGCTGTCTAGTGGATCCAATTTGCATTGCACATTGTCTCAATTTATTAGTTAGAAAATCATGTGATCAGAGCCCCACACTTACATGCATCAGACACAAAGCTAGGCACATTGTCACATACTTGAGCAAGCTTCTCCTTGGCTGTAGTGCTTGATCTTAAGTGCAGCAACAGATGGGATGACCAAGCCTGAAACTTATCAATGAGGTGCTACACGATGAGAGGGAACCAGTGTGGGTAACTCTGGCCTCTCTAAAAACATATTTGGCTCCAATTACAGCTGATGAGTATACCATCATAGGAGAAACACTTCTTGTGCTTGCTCCTTTCCATCAAGCTACAGTGAAGTTGTCTGAAGCGAGGCGAGTGTCAGGGTCAAAGGTCATCCCGATGATGAAAATGCTGTATCTTGCACTAGAGCATAATGCTTCAACCTTGCACACACAGGCAGCCATACACCTTCATGAACACCTGAAACGTCGAGTCCCAGACACTGCTTTCAATCTGGAGTCATTAAGTGTGTTGACCTTAGTAACACTTCTAGACCCCAGATTTAAATCACTCGGGTTCTGCAGTTTCTCCAAGTGCAATGAGGCCATCAGTAGACTGCGGTCAGAATGTACGGTTGTAATCGGACGCACAAATGAGCCCCAGCCATGGCCATCTTCACAACAGCTATCTGCACCCACTTCAGGCATGTTATTCAGCATTATTTGTTTGTTGTTTGGAAATCATGTACTAAAATGCCAATTTGTTGTTTTTAGATAACCTTTGGCAACATCTCCACATCGAAGTGGGCAGGCAGAACAAAAGTGCCACAGCTGATGCCATCCAGGAGGTGCAGAGATACCTGGCAGAGGGCAATATCGCCAGGTCCCAGGATCCTATGAGATAATGGGAAAACCAAAAGACAATCTATCCAAACCTCTTCTAGCTTTCCTTATAATTTCTCTGTACTCCAGCCTCATCTGTGTGAGCAGGTGTTTTCTACAGCTGGAGAAGTTGTATCAAAAAAGCGAAACAGACTCAATTTCAAAACATTGGAAAAACTAATTTTTTTTAATAAAACATTTTTAAAAATATCCCAGTCCACAAGCATCCTCATTCACAACACGTTCACGATTTTCACGGTATGATACATGTTCACATTATTTATTGACTGTATCTAAAAATATCAAAGATATTAAAAATAATCAAAGATATTTTTTAATTTAAATGAAGATATGAAATAATACAATATGAAATACAATGACTTAAATTATAATATTGTATACACTAGGTCATCAAATCAGTGTCAGTTGAGTCTGTCAACTAGGTTGCCTGTAGGTATTTTTAAGGTCCAGCAGGTGTCAGTATTCAGTGACACAGTATCGACACAGGATCAATACAGGTTTGCAATGTGTCAAAACGCTTTATGATGCCTCATCTACCCATCATTAGACCTAAGCATTGTGTCTGCCTGGCTTTTGTCGTACCTCGGTAAATTGGGCGCATGCTCAGTCCGGCCCACTGCACTAAACCAACTCATGAGGGGTGTGAAAGGTGGTTGCAGATCCATTCCCGTCTTTGTGTGTATTGTGAATGTTGTGATTTCTTATTTATATTTACTTATTTAAAGGGTTGAAATGTAAATACACTTTGCAAATGTTTCTGCTGTGGGAAACGACTTATGCTAGTAGATTGATTAATAAATTGATGCCCTCAGGAGATAGTACAGTCCAGTGGGAGGGGCTTAGCCTTTAAATTCTGGGAGGTTTCCATGTTTAGAGCAGTGAGAGAAGGGCTGCTGTGGAGGCTGAATGTGTTTGTACCTATGCTTGCTGCAGTCTTTTTGTTCCCTTTGCTTATTTTGTCAAAAGGAGACAACAAACTTTTTTGTTTTGCACCTTCATGGACTGCATCTTCATCTTGCCACCTCCACCAAACTGCCCTCACTCTGGGACAGAGTGTGACACCTTCTCTCACTATTTTCCTGTAGTTTTATCCCTCTTCCTTAATCATGTTCATAATTCTCATTTATCTTTAATAATAAATATCTCTTTGTGATAGTTAATCTGCCTTTCGATGTTCTCACACGCTGCCACATCAAACATTCCGTCTTTAGGACATCACTTTTGTTGGTTCCTCCCACTTTCCTGAAATTGTGGAAATTTGCTTTAGGTACTATTTACTAATGAATTTATTTATTTAAAACATGTTGCACTGAATATCAGACATTTCTTCAGTTGTTTGATTTAAAAAAATTCAGTTTCTCTGTGCAGAACTCTAGATAAGCACAAGGGAGCACTTGTTCTTGGAGGAGCCGGGAGGAGCTTCTACCTTCACTCACACCCTTCTCTCACTGTAGAGAAGGGTGTTCAACCTCCCATTTTAAGCATGCCATTTCCACTTCACACTTTCCTTTGTGCTCTTACACTTCCACTTCAATTCCAATTCTCACTATGTAACAACAATGAATTTAAGCACTGGTTAAACAGAACAATATAAGTAGGGAAAACAGAGAGCCACCCAGCAATGGGCCACAGGACCACCATCCAATAAAGCTGCCTTAAACCAAATTCCGACAAATCAACCAAAACCTACACCAAATTAAAGTTTGGAACTATAATGCCCAATCAAGAAACTACAACACTGAAATTTGACCTTAACCCAAATGAAACATGTTGCCATGCCCTAACTTCAGTCTTCACACTCACCTTCTTTCACTTGCAGTTTGATTATTTTGCACACCAACATGCCAACACATTTAATTTTGCACATTGGTTCAGGTTAGGGTTAGAACAACAGCACATGGACACAGATATTTTTGATTTGTTCAGTTTATAGCTCAATGGGGCCCATCAAGCTTTTTTTGTAAATGTGATTCAACAATTCTTAAACAGCACTTGCTCTTTCACACTTCACCCTTTCTGCTCTTTTCAGGCACACACTTGAGTCTGGTCAGGTTAGTTGTCTCAGTCAGGGGAGAAAAGAAAGCAAAACATATTTTAACATTTATTTTGCCGTTTTATTTCATGCCCTTCAAATTGTTCATGAGATTTATTAGACATATTATTTATCCTTTACTGGATAATTTGCTAGGAGTAAGAGAGACTGGCTGGACAAACCAGCCCTCTGGCTGTGACCTCTGTATTTCCTTTATGAACTTTTGTAACTTGGTAATCTGTGAGGTCTATAATTCACTCTTAGCAAGATATTAATATTACTTTCAAACATTTACTAAGGTCGCTTATCTAAGGCTGGAGATCTAAATGTTTTGAAGGATATTGAACTTATAGGTTGCGGCTTTGGCATGGCTTTTTCGCACTGCCACTGAAATGCCTTCACTAATGTAGGAGATGTGACTCTTCTCCACATATATTATATATATTAATTAATAAGTAAATACAGACTTTGTGGGTTTCCCCACTTTGAGCTCTAGGAAGGGGTATGCCACTTGGAAAGACTTCACCATGAGCACCACCAATTTGCAGCACGGCACACTGTGTGCCGTGCTGCAAATCTTGCAAATCTTTTAGTTCCTCAGCCAACAGTTATCACATGTACACAAAATTCACAGTCAAGGGGCCCTAGCAGCCGGTTTTACTTTTTCACAGCACTTACCAATTCGCTTATTTCCTCAGCTCGCAGCTTGAGCACCTCCTGCTCTGTTCTGTACTTGGACAGCTTCATGTTTCTAACACACAAATAGGATCCAACCCGTCCTTTTGTCATTAAACTCAACAACTCATCCAAGCACCGTGGCTGGCCAGCCTCACTGCCAGATCAGCTAAATTAATATACTCACTCTCCTGTGTTGATCAAACTGAATCAGAGAACCTTCCATGCTTCAGCACATTCTGTGCTTCTCACAAATACGTAACACCATAAAAAACTATAAAACAGTAACTACAGTCTTTTTCAGAATTTCCTGACAGCACTTCCATATGTGCACGTTCCACTTGAGACCTGTATCTCCCCCTTGTCGGCAACCTCTCTTTCTCCCTAACAATGTTCAGAAGTAAAAATTATGCTCCATTAACCTCAAATCAAGGACATAATAAATCAACTCTTAAAGAACTGTTCATTCAAATGCAACCCCTAATGGTCAAGGATTCAGCGCCCTCTGTGTTAGGGAAATGCAGACAAGAAGTAGTGGCACAAGTCCCTGCTCTTAAATGGAAGAACGAAAATCTTTCTTGAAATGTATTCAATAATTTTGTCATTTTCTGTGTGTTCACAGTGTTAAAGCTGTTGAAAATGGCAGTGGGGATGAGAGCTTTGCTGGATACCGTTATGCAAGCCTTGCCTCAGGTACACATCCAACTTTTTTATGTCCTGTCACTTCCAACAAATTCTGTCCCAGAAGCATTTTCTCTTTCATTCATAACATTCTTTTGTTTCAGGGCGATACCTTTGTCTATTACCTTTCTGCAACTAGAGGCGACCCTTATTTTGTATTTTCAGCCCCAGTAGAGATTGAAAAGTGAGGACTTTATTTAAATTTCCCAAGTCAACCTTCCCAAAAGTCGACCATCTTTCAAATAGTTTCTTCAATGCTAAAATTAATGTAAATAGAAAAAATATATATTTCAAAGCTGTGAGTCCATATTCTCCTGTTAAGTCTAGTCCAGCTGCAATCATTTTTCTATGAGATTTTTAAAATTTATTCCTGGGATTTTTCACTCGAGGCAGTTCACAGATGATAATTCTGAATTTCCACCCTCTATTAAACTTTTTTATTTGTTCTGATCAGCTGTAGTTAGCTACCTTATGAACTTATTAACTTATTAAGTTAATGACTTTGTTAAAAAAAATGTCTCTTGTTGATTTAGCACTTTTGATAATTATCTACTTTGCTTGATGACTAAATGGTTAATAGTTTTCCAAGTTGTGGTTTCAGTGTGTCCTTTGGTGGTAAGGTTCAGCAAGTTGCCATAGCATGTTTATCCCTTGCTGTTTCACCTGAACATTTCTTTAATTCTCGCTCTGGAATTATGGGTTTGTGGTCCTTGTTATTGGTTTATTTTTCCTGGAATTTCTCTTTTTCGACTAATCCTTCTCTCTTCCTGTTGTCTCCTTGCAGGTGGGCAATCTGGGTCTTCTCTTCATGCTTCTCTTCTTCATCTATGCAGCATTGGGAGTGGAACTGTTTGGTGATTTGAGTAAGCACATGTCATCTGTGCATTGGGTGTAGTTAGGCAAACAAGAAAAAGTTGTTACCTCTTTAATCAATCTGATGCTAATTTTGAGAATTCACTTTTGTTATTGGTTTTTTTTTTGTTTGTTTGTTTTTAGTTGATAACATGAGAGAAGTCATCAAAGTCTCTGCTATCTTTTTCTCTTCATTTCATCCCTACTTTTCTCCACAGTTTGCGATGAACTCCACCCATGTGAAGGTCTAGGGCGCTATGCTACATTTAAAAATTTTGGGATGGCATTCCTACTTCTCTTTAGAGTATCCACTGGAGACAACTGGAATGGCATAATGAAGGTGAAACAGAACTTCAGCTTGGGATTCTAAATACATACATGCACATACTGCAGGTTCTTTCTTCTTCTTTCTTTGGAAACTATATATTTAAATATTTAGTATTTAGTAGGAGCAGGTATAGTGGCAATATATTGCTGTGTTACTTATTAGGACAGCTTACCCCATCATTGCATATCATTAAAAATCAGTGATGTTTGTACCAAATGCCATGATTACAACTGTTGCAATAACTGCTGAAATATATCAGAACTGACAAACGACCCCTGTGACCAATCAGGCTGCTACTGTGACTGAAACATTGCAAGTAGACACCTAACAATAGTTATAATTCCAGATAATTGTTGCTAGTGTAATGTTTTCCTGTTTCTTTCAGGACACGTTAAGAGACTGTGCCCAAGACACTGGTACCTGCTACAACACTGTCGTCTCTCCTATCTACTTTGTCTCCTTTGTATTGACTGCACAGTTTGTCTTGGTCAACGTTGTCATCGCCGTCCTGATGAAACACTTGGAGGAGAGCAACAAGGAAGCCAAAGCTAGTGCAGAGCTGGAGACAGACTTTGAGCTGCAGATTGATGGGGCTGACGTGGCCTTGAGGTCACCCCACCTAAACCACCTGACCAAAGGCATGGACAGATTGCGTTCCGTTGATTCATCCTGGAAATCCTCTTCAGGAAGGGAGAGTAAACAAGAGGGAAATAATTCTATGGACTCACCCACTGCAGATAAATGCAGAGAGTCTGTAAACATCAGATCAGACCCCACTTCGTGCCTGGACCTGCCGCTGGAGGTAAAGCGTTGTTCTCATGTTGCTTGCATGTTTTGTGTGCATGTTATGTTTGATACATTGCTAGTTTGTTTGTTTTGAACTGCTACATTCTTTGTGCGACATCAATATAGGATTTTTCTAAAATCCAAACGAATCAATGGAAACAGTTAAGTGGGAGGTGCTATTCAGCAGTTTGTTTTGTTATGCGTGTGTGATTTTGTGACTCCCTTGAGACAGTTATCATATAATACTTAATATCTTAATATAAATGCCTTATTCAAACCTCACACCATGTGTTCCTGCAGTCACGCATGGTTCTATGTAGCATTCTCCAATACAAGACAGATGCCATGCTGGGAGCAAGGCTTTGATGCTGTACAGATGACCCAATGTCTCTGGTTATCTAATGACTGACTGATAAAATCATCGTGTGGATGATGAGTCCATTAAATTTTTTTTACACTACCTCTGTTTTCACAACCTTGAACAACTTTCAAAATTGTAAACACAAAATCATGTAAGGTCAGGGTCCACAATGAAGCTAGTAGGAATGCACGATCGTTCCTCTGGACCATAGCCCTCCCAGTCTACCAGGAATTGCCTGCCGCGCCCCCTGTTGCACACATCCAGGAGAGCCTTGACGGAGCAGGCCGGTCCACCACCAACCATCCCAGGGGGCAGAGGGGGTATGGCTGCAGGAACCATGGGACTCTCCTTGACTGCTTTCACCAGGCTGACATGGAAGGTGGGGTGGACTCTCAGGGACCGGGGCAAGCGCAAGCGAACAGAGGAGGGACCAATGACTTTGAACACTGGATAAGGGCCCATGAACCGTGGAGCCATGATCTTGCAGAACTCCTTCCAGAATCTGGATATGAACTGGCGCCCCCACTCTGAAACAATATCCTTAGGAAATCCATGGATATGAAACACGAGTCATCATAATTTCCAATGTTTCTTTGGCAGATGGAAGCTTGAGTAAGGCAATGAAAGCCACAGAAATCTGTCCAGCACTGTGAGGACAGTGGTGTTACATTCTGAGACCAGGTGCCCCACGACAAAGTCAAGATGTGCACCCTCTAACCAATGTCTCCACTCTTTCAGAGCAGTTTTGACAGCCAACAACTCACGGTTTCCAACATCAGAGTTCCTCTCTGCCGGCAAGAGTTTCCGAGACAGGAAGGCACAGAGGTGAAGCTTGTTGTCCCTTTTAGAGTGCTGTGAGAGTACAGCTCCCACCCCGTTATTGGAGGCGTCCACCTCCACCACAAACTGCCGGCTGGGATCAGGAACCGTGAGGAGGGCGGCGGTAGTGAACCGTGCTTTGAGCTACTGGAAGGCCGCCTCAGCTTGAGAGGACCACTGGAATGATGTCAGTGGAGATATGAGCGCGTGGAGGGGTGTAGCTATGGCACTTAGGATTTGCTAATTTTCATAGACAGCAATTCTTAAGTTTCTGATAATCTGAGCCTTTTTATGGCTATTAGGTGTCGGTCACTGAGCCACAGCGCTAACTTTAGCATTACCATTTGCATCTTTCCAGGGGCTATAATGAAGCCAAGGAAAGATACAGTGAAACTTGAAACATGCATGAAACTTGCTTTTTTCAACTTTAACATACAATTGGTTCTCCAGCTGTTGCTGGAGAATCTGCTGTACATGGTGAACATGAGAGTCCAAGTCTGAGGATAAGATCAAGATGTCAAAGTAAACATAGACAAAGTGGTTCAGGAAGTACATCATTGATCATAGCTTGAAAGACAACAGGAGCATTAGTCAGCCCAAACTGTATTACTAAGTATTCATAATGACCAATAGGTATGTTTAAGCCTGTTTTCCATTCATCCCCCTTTCGGAGTTGAACCAGGTGATAGGCATTTCTTAGGTCTAGTTTTTTAAAGACTTTGGCCTGTTGAAGTTGCCCAAAAGCTGATGACATGAGTGGCAAAGGGTACCGACTCTTAACGGTAATGTCATTGAGTAGCCCATAGTCAATACATGGTCGGAGTAACCCAAAAGAACCCTGCCCCACCTGGAGACGAAGAGGGGCGAATAAGGCCAGCCTGTAATGATGATTCGATATAGTCTGTCATGGCCTTCTTCTCAGGATCAGAGATAGAATACAATCTACCCTTAGGAATAATGGCCCCTGGGATCAAGTCAAAGGGACAATCATAGGGTCTGTGAGGAGGGAGGGAGGTAGCCTTGCTTTTACTAAATACCTCATCTAGATAATGGTAACATCAGAGAACTGAGGTCAGGTCCGGAGTTTCAAAGTCTGCGTGAAAATTAACAAGAGCCAACATTAAAACCAGTTTTCACAGTTAAATCATGACATGACGTGACAGACTTGTTTTTGCAACTCTCAGCCCATTTAAAAACCCTCCCAGTACTCCAGTTAAGGTGCAGGTTATGCGCTTTTAACCATGAGAGGCCCATAATAAGAGAATACTCGGTAGATCTGTAAGAATGAAAACACGAGTTCATGGTGGTCACCAATGACAACTGTTAGTGGTTCAGTCTTGTGAGTCACTCAAAATAATAAACTCAAGAGCACCTCTATAGAACAGGATAGTTGTTCAGCTTTCAGATTGAGTCTTGTGGCAAAATCCCCTCCATGAGGCTCTCATCAGCCCCAAAGTCAATGAGGACCCCAAGACAAAGTGTGGTGTCATGATGTTTTACCTATTAACGCCTGAGGAGAGAATTCAGTGGAGGAGAAGTAGCTCACCTTGTACCTTGATTCTCCCGTCTACTGGTGAGCCTGCCCTTTTGCTGGATATGCTGCGAGGAGATGACCATGCTGTCTGCAATAGAAGCACCTGCCATCCTGCAGTCGCCGACGACGCTCCTCTGTGGACAGTTTGGCTCGACCCAGCTGCATGGGTGACCACTTCTTCCGTGGAACCGGTGATGGGGAGCATGAGGAACCCCGCCAACTGGGTTTAGTGGCTGCAACACAACCCTGATGGTAACCAGCTGATGAGGCCGTTTGTTTTCAGCTTTGTTGACACTGCTGTAAACGATTGTCAGTTCTTATGGCCAGAGTAATTAATGAGTCCAGGTCAGAAGGCAAATCCAGGGGCACTAACAAGTCCTGAATCTGGTCAGAGTCCCTCAAGAAAGACATCATAAAGGGCCATGGCATTCCATCCACTGTCCGTTGCTAGGGTATGAAAGCGAATGGCATAATCACAAACGGAGTCCGTACCTTATTTAATATTGCTCAATTCACAGGCCTTCTCTCGGTTGGAAGAGAGGGGATCGAAAATCCTCCTCAGAGCCTGATCAAAGAATCCAAAACCTGACTTGACATGAAAAGGGCCATGGACTAGCACTGGTTCACAATCTTCACAAGACAAGGCAAACTGGCACAGGAAGAAGGGAAACACAAACTATATCTACGCACAGTAATGGGAAACAGGTGGAAACTATCAGGGCAGGGTACACAATCAGACCAGTGGGAAACACAGGAGGAAGGGCAAGTTACCTGGAACGAGAGGAGAGTAGGATGTCAAAATAAAACAGGAAGCCACGGGACAGCATAGAGTCTTGAACATGACAAAAGTTTCAGCAGGTGAACCACATACTGAAGTTTTCAACAACAACAACCAAAAAAAAAATAAAAAATGTGTGTATGGCTTTGTGGGGACAAAGATGAATTTCCACAAGCAGTGGACAGTGAAGATCCCAATCAATACTCGTGTCTGCTGGCCTGGAGATTGTCCATGCTCCTGGCTGTAGTGCATGTAGGCTATCTGAAGCATGTTTGGATTCAAACAGCAAGCATCAAATCCCAGGTGCTGTGTGAAGAACTGCACCTGGAGTGTGGGGGTGACATTCTCCACTAAGGTCCAGTAGGTGTCTGTCTCCCTGCAGCGCATGCTCTCCTCAGCTGTGGTCATAGCCTCACATTTCCCACATAAGCACCTATCAAACAAAACATGGATCACGAAAGTGATTCTCTCCAGCGGCAGTAGTACAGCGCTACTGGTTGTTGAGGTTGTTAATCTATTTCCCAAGAGAGATTTTACCTTCAACAATGAGGAGTGAGATGATACCGAAATTGCTTGATCCCTGTCAAATCAGATTTATTTGTATAGCACCAAATCATAACAAAGTTACATGAAGGCACTTTACATATAGAGCAGGTCTAGACCAAACTCCTTATAAAATTATTTAAAGAGACCCAACAGATCCCCCAATGACCAAGCACTTGGTGACAGTAGCAAGAAAAAACGTAAGAACCAAGAAAGAGGCAGAACCAGGCTCGGGGGGGTGGCCATCTGCTTTAACCGGTTGGGTTGAGAGTGAGAGAGAGAGAGAGAACAGGGGGGTGTAGTGTAGGGTGAGAATGAGAGCAGGAGAGGGGGATATTCAAAACAAGTGTTGGCAGGAACATGATGCTGCAGGAACAAGGGATGGCGATGAGTCATTACCTGCGACTGAGGAGGACAGGGAGATGAGGACAGGGAGAGAGAGGAGAGGGGCTGGGAGAGTAAGAGACTTTGGTAAAACATGGTTAGTAAATGCAGTGCAAATGCTTAGAGCTCTGAGAAACAGGAATTTTTAAGAAGCATGGTTATTGTCAACGCATGTGGAGGGGGGGAGAGAGAGAAAGATGCTCAATCCTTCCCCCAGTAGCCTCGACCTATATCATAGCAGCTATAGCTATAGAGTGGATGGACCCAGCATGTGAATGAACCCACTCACAGCTACAATCATATCCTTGACCTTGTTCTAACATATGGCATTGAAATTGACAGGTTAATAATCTTCCCTCAAAACTTTCTTTTGACCGAACATTACCTCATTACAGTTGAGTTTACTTTAATCCCTGACAACAAGGGAAGACTATCTTGGATAGACAGCTGACAGGAGGCAAAGATGGACTAGCAGTCCATGGTAGCAGGGCAAGGTTCAGCAGCCTTGTCACAACCAGCACGAGCTACAAGTCAGATAAGGAAAATAGCCCAAGGGTCAGCAAGAGCAGGGGTGGAAGATGACTCACAGGCAGACTACATGGTAACACTGCAACGGATAAGACTACAAGTTGGATATGTCTCAGTGAAGGATAGGGGCATGGACCACAGTTCGAAGGATATCAGCAACATAGCCACAGAGGTAGAGGAGGAGGGATGCAGCTGATGCTGAGGTGAATAGGCCAGAGAGAAATATGGAGCAGAAATCTTGAGTTAAATGGCCTATGGCAAATAGTAGCAAAGAATGGGAGACAGTCAGGCACTAATAATTTTGAGCAGACTAGGAGGAAACACAAGCAATAGATTAGAGAAGATGGGAGACATAATTTACTCCTATGGTGTAGAAAGATTTGGGGTGCAAGATAGAAAGAGGGTTGAAAGAGTCCGCCTTCGAGACCGATAATGGAAGTTGGTTCCATAGAAGAGGAGCCTGATAACTGATCTGCCTCCTGATTTACTCTTGGAGACTATAGGAACCACAAGTAAACCTCCATCTAGGGCGTGGAGTGGCCTATTTGGACATTAAGGAACTATGAGCTCTCTGAGATATGATGGGGGATTCTAAATTCTATTCTGTATTTTACCGGCAGCCAATGAAGAGCAGCTAAAACAGTAGAGATGTGATCTCTTTTGCTAGTTCCTGTTAATGTTCGTGCAGCAGCGTTGTGAATCAACTGAAGGCCTTTCAGAGATTTGTTTGGACATCCAGATAGTAATGAGTTACAGTAGTCCAGCCTAGAAGTTACAAATGCATGGACTAGTTTTTCTGCATCATCTTGAGATGATGTGAGAAATACAATGAAAAGTAAGGTGTTGGCCTTCAGTGCAGGGTATAAAAACTATACGAGTATGTGAACAATTTTTACAACTATATAAACAATATACAGACTTACAAAGTCTAGGGAATAAGAGAACAAGAAACTAAAGAACAAGAGACATATTTAGTAAACATGGTTTACTAATGAGTAGTAGAAAGAAAAGGTGTAGCCAGGAAGATGTGTGAAAGTTGATATTACCCAGAGGTAGTGCAGTTGCAAAAAAAAAAAAAAAAAAAAACAGTAATGAAGAAAGTGTAGTTGCATCAGATGGTAATATGAAAATAAAAGTCTTGCACACTATTTAGGTGCTAAGTGTTATGCATTTATGGCTCTAACGTCAGTTGGAAAAAAAACACTTTTTCATTATGTTAGTCCTAGATTTCATGGCCCTATACCGTTTGTCTGACGGCAGTGGCTCAAACAGGGAGTGGCCCAGGTGGGATGACTTCTTCAGGATGGTGTTGGCTCTCCTGAGGCAGTAAAAGCTGTGAAGGTCGGTAGTCATTGAGGCTGGTTGTGGGGGATTTCTTGGGTAGGGGGACTATAGTGGAGGTCTTCAGGCAGGATGGGACTGTGGACTGTGTCAGGGGCAGGTTTAAGATCTTGGTGAAGATCCCTGTGAGCTGGTCCGCGCAGTCTTTCAGCACCTGTCCGGAGATGCCATCAGGGCCCGTTGCTTTGCATAGGTTTACACCCCTGAGCCTGCGCCTGACCTCATGCACCCCCACCGTGAGGGTGGAGCTGGTCCCAGCCGGTGGTGGCGGCGTGGCTGCTCCTGTGTTCGGTCTTGAAATGGGCAAAGAAGAGGTTTAGTTCTTCTGCCAGCGTCGTGTCACCCTCAGCAGCTCTGATGCCGGGTTTGTAGTTGGTGAGCTGCTGAACCGCCATCCATGCCTGCCTGCTGTTGTTGCCGTCCAGGTGTCAATCTTCCTCCTGTAGTCCTCCTTGGCCTACCTGATGCCTCTCTTCAGGTTGGCGCAGGCTGTGCTGTAGAGTGCTGTCACCAGCTTTGAAGGCAGTATTTCTCTCCCTCAGCAGCTGCTTCACCTCTCTGGTCATTCAGGGTTTCTGATTGGGGTAGATCCAGATGTGTTTCCCCACTGTGACCATGTCTACACAGTTCTTGATGTAGCATAGTACAGTGTCCGTAAATACATCCAGGTCTTTGTCCTCAAAGATGGCCCAGTCAGTGCTGTTGAAACACACCTGCAGCTGCTCAGAAACACTCTCTGGCCACGTTTTAATGTTCTTGATGGTGGTGGGGGGGGTGGATTTTCAGAGGGGGGTGTATGTGGGGATAAGTTGTAAAAGGATGTGGTGGTGGAGGTAGAATGGCCAGCATTTCACAGTCAAATATTCCAAGTTGGGTGAACAATGACTTGCCATCATTGCTACATTGTTGTTGTTACACCAGTTTTTGTTGATGCATATGCACAAGCCTCCTCCTTTGTTCTTACCGGAGTCACTGGTCCTGTCGAGGCCTGTGTTTTGTAGCATGCTAGCTTAATAGCTGAGTCCAGGATGGATGAGTGTAGCCATGTTTCGGTGAGGAGTAGAACACAGCAATCTCTGGTGAAGTTGTCCAAAGCCTCCTGGAGCCTCAGTTCATCCATTTCATTGGCGAGGGATCTTACATTAGTGGGGAGAGGCTGGGAAATGGTGGTTTGTGTGGCCTCTTCCATAGCCTAGCTAGCCCGCTGGCCCTGCATCCCTGCTTTTGTTTACAATCCCTGCGCCGCCTTCACTTCCCTCTTGCTTCCTTTCCCAGGGAGCTTCCAAAGCCATTTGGTATACTGCACTCACACATGTTTGGTTGGGTTAGGTTTGCAGAAAGAAACTAATGTGCTAAATGAGTTAAACAAATATTTTGTACCTGTGGTTAGGGCATTAAAACATTATTAAAGGCAACTGTATGAGAATGCTTATATCTCTTTGTAGCATCTTTCATAAGTACCTTTTGCAAGCTTAACTTTCCTGTTCAGCTCCCAAGCTGTTGAATAGCAAATACACACCCATTAGTTCTCTCTGTAAGCCTGGTGGTTTAAAATAATCATCCCATCACTTCAAAATGCTTGCATGTTTTCCTCATGAAACTCAGTTCATACGGCACATCTAAGCCAACCAGCCAAGGTTAATCAGTCTCAAAATCAGAGAACTGCTGGCAGCGCATGACATGAATTTACTGGTGTTCCATGATTCAAAACAAAGGCCATTGAAGAGATAGTGGTGGTGTTGAAATATAACCCTATGTTTTGAAATTTTTATCTTCTCTGTCTTTTTCTACCTTTCCAACCTGGTATATATTTTCCTCCAATCCAGTCCAGTCAAGTCCAGTAGAGTAGCGCACTTCCTCACCTGCCAGTTTTGCTGTCCTTTCATCTCTGCCATTGCCATTCTTGCTCCTTTCGCTAACCTTTTTGGTTCCTTTGCTCTGTTTTCTAAAAAATCCTTTGCAATCAGTGCTCATCTGAGTTTTTTCACGTGGTGTGGTACTTTTCATTCCTTTTTGAATTGTCACATTTGTGATGTATACTGGCGCTCCAGTTGCTCTATGAGGAATGCGAATCTGTCCTGAATCACAGGACAGGCTTAAATAGACCTGCATGAGTGACTTGTGTTTATGTCTGCATTTACCCTTCAAATACTTTGTCCAAAATTTGTCCTTGGAAATTTCAATATTCACTGTGATCTGTGGAAGCTCTGCCAGTGAACTCCAAATGTAAAGATCCTCTGTTAACTCTCTCCAAGAGAGATATCAACTGTGAGTAGGTTAAGAACTGTCATTGAACGTCAGTGTTCAGATGAGTAAAAAGCAGACCCCAACCCTTCCAGCTCCAGAATGACCTTAATAACCCTAACCTTTTCTTTTTCTCTACAGCCAGAGCAACTTGATCCTTCACAGTCAATGCAGGACAACCTGCTGAGCGTCAGGAAGCCAATGGTGGGACGCACGCACTCCCTGCCCAACGACAGCTATATGTTCTTTCCCCTGCAGCCTTTTGGTTGTACAGTTACAACTCGTTCCCAACTTCTAACACAGACTAAGAGGCCCCAGCACATGCAGGACATACATAGGGCACGAATGGGTAAGATATCTAATTTTTAATTAATACTATAATAAAATCTAAGAACAAAAAATTCCAGGAGTATAACTTTTAAGACACCACAGTATCGTGTTTTTTTCTTTATTTGCTATGTAATATGTGACATTTCATTATGATAGGTAAGCTGGGAGATTTTTAATATGATGTAAACTGTTGAAAGAAATAAGAAATGAAAAGCAAATAAGTTATTTCCTAATATTTTTTTTACCTGTCAGAGCTGTGTCTGTTTTTGTGTAGGCTCCAGTGTTTCAGTGTACTCACAACCAGAGGGGTTTCTTCAGCAGAGGGCTATTCCCACAAACCTCTTCAGACCTATCAGCCCCTACAGCAATTCGGACTTAGGGAGTTTACCGCGATTACCTCCTACCAGATGCACACATGCATTCACCCGCACACTCCGCAGACAGGTGAAAGAATCATATTTTTTTTTCAGATTTTGATTTTTGCACTATTCACCTGTTCATGTCATACTGTATGTGATGAAATTGCTGTTCTATACAAATGTTTCTCACCTATGTGTGATTATTGTTCTGAGTTGTTGCAAGTCTAGTCTACCAAACACAATAGGGGCTGAATGTACTCATCAAAACAGGTGCAAATGGAGTTGAGGAGCAAGAACCTTACATATTCACAGTGACTCACAATGATAACATTTTTAATAAAGCTGTAGCATACAGACAAGCGCAATAGACCACTATTCAAGGCTATCCATGGGGTATTAACTGCAGGGTTTTCTTCTCAAACAACAGTAAAAAGATGTTGTTTTTCCTCCAAGTAATGGTCTAAATTTATTGGTTTAAATCTTTCTTCGAAACGATTTAACTTTCCTACTCTTATCTTTTTCCCCCTTTCTGTTACTAACTCGTTGTCTGTCTCATTCTCCATATCACATCTGTTATTCTCTGATCCCAGCTGAGTTTGGTTCAAAAGCAATCTGACCCTGAACCACTAATTAAACACAGATATTCCTGTTTCTGAGGAACATTGTCACATTTTTGTGTAAATTTTAGCTACTGCTGGCGATGTTCAGAGCTGGACTCCATGATCATTTTCAAGAAACAACCTAATCCCCCCTCCTCACCACCTGATCCCACCTCACTTCCCCACTCCACAGATACAGGCTTTCCTTTTCAAGGGGATCCAAAAAAAAAAAAAAAATACTCCGCTCAACAGGCTAGTGACGACTGGATTTATTTCCAGAGCCAAAAAATTAACATAAGATTATCCGAGTCGCTTGGAAAATAGCTAGGCTCAGTACACAAATCAAGGGCAGCCAGACAACTAAGCAAAAGGACACTAGAGAAAACAAACTGCTAAACTTCTGAAAGAACTCAGGGCTGGCTTCATAGGCGCACTGAAGGGAACCGGGCTGGAAGGGGCTGAGGCAAAAGGCAGGGCACTGAAAACAGAAGTAAAGATAAAAACTGAGTCAGTTTCACAGAAGGACAAGTTGAACAACTAAATATCTGGTTCAGAAAGGAGCCACAAGTCTACCAACAAAGGTGAACAGACAAACTGGCAATGAGTGGGTGAAGCAGCCAGTCTTTTATACCCCAGGAAGGTGGTGGAGTTGATGAGTCCTGAATTGTTTGCAGGTGTGCAGGAGAGCCCAGAGCAAGAAACCCAGCTAGAGGGAAAAAAAGGAGGAGGAGGAGGAGGAGAGCATGACAGGGCGGAGCCCTGACATTCCCTCCTTTTTTCTCACCTTTGAATCATGTGTGCTTGTCTTCTACTAATCATTAGCCACAAAGTACCCAAAGCTTAAGTTAAGAAAGCTTAAGAAAACTTAGATGAGATGATGAGTGAATTTCCCTGTATTCCTATAAGTCTCTATCTGTGGATTATCAATTAGCTAAGTGATTGAATGTAATTTAGCTGGACAAAGATATTACTCGGCTGGCAATTTTACCCACAACTCAGGGAAGTACAGTTGATATGCATTTGGCTATTGTATACATGGTATCAAGGTACTGAGGCACTTGTGTATTTTCTTTTAGTTAGGATTTGTCCAGTGGAGGTAGGATGTAGAGGGTTTGTTGCAAGATCTGTTGTTGCTTTGTTAAGGGAGTTAGGAGGAAGGGGACAGAGTGTAAGGAAAATAGTGAAAGAAATGTCAGATGAGGCAGTAAGAGCCAGATAGATAGATACTTTATTTATCCCAGACTGGGAAATTGGAAAAAAAAAAGAAGCCAGTCAGTGAATTTGGATTAGAAGACGTAATAGTAGTTGGAGGCCCAGCAGGGGGGAGCACTTAAGATAAACAGACTCTTGGGAGAAGCGGAGGAAGAAATCCAAGAAGAGGAAGTGTATTTAATTGGAGGGTTTAGCCTGTTTGAGCCTCTTTGAGCCTCTTTGAGACCATGCGGTTGGTCCACGTGAGTTGGCCTGTATTGGTTTGATGTGACTTGTACTTTTTCTCTGTTTATACGACTGTTCAGGTGAGTTTGTTTGCTGAATCTGCTAGGGTAGCTTGTCTCCATATCCTGCACCCTCTATACTTTCAAGTCCCCTACCCAAACCAGGGTCTCTATCCCATCCCTACTTTCATCTCCACCTCTTCTATTTCTCTCCCCTACCCAAACCAGGGTTTGTATCCCCACCCCGTTTTTACTGGTGTAGTTGGTGAAAGGTCAGAGTAGTTGATGGTAGTGCCGTTTGACATAGTTGTCTTTGTGTGAGGAGCGGTGATTGCTGGTATTAGGGGGGTGACTCTGGGACACCAGTGATCACTGTCTAGCCTCCTGAAAGTGTCATGGGCCTAACGAGATGAAACACTGGTGAAAGGTTTCCACCTGATGACCCCAAGAGCATGTTAGCTATCACTGCTTACTGGCCTAGTTAGATATTATCTTTGGGGCACATAGGGGAGGGTGAGAGTTGTTGTTTAGGGAGTTAATGAGTCTGGTCCATTTTTTTTATCAAACTAGTTTCTTGTGTTTTACGCTAAATAGTTAATGTAGCAATAAAAGTACATGATCATTGACTCCTGTGGCTGTGATTGTCCCAGTATGGCAGGGAGATCTTTGGCACCAGGTTTCTTTGTGGTCACATTGTTAAGTGTAATATAGGGAAAGACATGCAACTAAACATGTGTAAAATGCGCAGCACTCGACTATACAAATGCAAATGCAAACCTTGTTTGCCTGTCCCATGGATTTGAAGCCTTGTTTACTTGAACTAACGTAATTCAAAAACTTGACATTCAAGTATCATTCATTCTCTTTCCCTAGTTCATCATCTGTGAGAACCAAGTCATGAGATCTTGAGGATATTTTATGATTTTAAGAAAATGCTGCACTCCCACTCCGTAGTAGTAGTTTTATCCTCTACCTATGAGCCTGCCATAGAGTAGAGGATTTGTTACAGAGCTAAGGATGAAAACAGGAAAACACTGATCAGAATTTTTTTGCAAATTCATCCTAAGGTTTTAATACTGACAATTTAAAAGGTTTTGTGTCAAGAGCTCAGTTAGCATACAAGTGGCTGTCCCACTAAAGACTTGTATAAAAAATGATTATTAGTGCCCATATCGCATCTGTGAAAGTTGCACATTGCAATTGGAAATAAAAAGAGTAACTTTCCACCTTCAGTGAATTAATGTGAATACAGCCCTCTAATGTCAGTCTGCTCAAATAAAATTCAAAGGAACAACATGAATATTTCTGAGACAAGGAAGGTTTATACTATTTTAAGTTAAAACAAAACAAAACAAAAAAAAAACAAGCAAAGAATACAAATGTTTACTCAATCTACTTTTGTATGCGTTAAATGCAATGGAGTTTCACGTCAATATATATTCAATATAATGGTGGAAGTAAAACTCTCTGTAATCACAGCTAAGGATTCTGGGACGTTGCTAACCTGACTGAACTTTGAGACAAACTACTGCTTCTTACTGTCATCAATTCACAATAACTAATATCTCTTCAAGCCTGTGCTCTCACTCCCCTCCATTTCCCCCTCCCTCCATCTTATTGCTCATGCGCCTCTTATTACCAAAATATATCACCATCCCCTCTGTACACCATCTTCCAGGTTGCAGTGTCTACTGATTCTCAGGAGGCGCTGTATTCAGACGGTGAGGAGAGTAATGAAGTACTTGTCAATGTGTCTAAACTGGGGCTCACTCCGTCTTCCTGCCCCTCCCCTACATCTCCCACATCCTGCTCCTATCATCTTCAACAACATGCTCTCTGTTTGGTACCTGCAACCCCAGGCACCGTCCCCGAACCCTCACACCCTGACAGCATGTCCGCCCAACATCATGAACAACACTACTTCACTTCTTACTCCCCAGCATCCTCCTCCTCTTCCCTCCTTCCTCCAACCTTACCAGTAGGGTCACGCCACCAGGAGGAGGCCTCGGTAGATCAGGAAGTGTCCCTCATTACGTGCACTGGGTTGGATGCCAGTGATGACATCATGGCAGAGACCGGTGGTGGTGGTGGTAATAAGGCTTACAGCTCCTTTGCAGGCTGCCAGGTGAGTCAAAGTCCATATTTGAAACCCCTGAAAAGGTTCCACAGTGCTGACATGCAAGGCTGTCATACCTTCCTGTCCCACCCCCGGTCCTCCTCCTGGTTGGATGACCCTCAACACCATTCTCTAGAAGTATATTCATCAATGGAGTCCAGCCCTAAGTGCAGAATCACTTTCAACTCCTCTGGGTCTGTGTCACGGCCCGACAGCCAGCAGACTCACACCCAGATCCCCACTCAGACCTCGCTACCCTCACCTCGACGCAAGGAGAAGATGAGCCCACCTTGTATCTCTGTAGATCCCCTAGATGGCCTGGAGCCCCAGTCTGGTCTCTACCTAGGTGAGCTTGGTGGTTTTGGTATACCCTCTTCCCTTTCCATCCAGGAGACCTGCCTGAGAAGGAGAGCACCATCCAGTGATTCTAAGGACTCTTTTGACCTGGGAGTTGCAGAGATTTCAGAACAGATTGGAGGCTCATCAAACCTCAGCACCAATACGAAGCTATTGACTCTTCCCAGCTTCTCCTTTGAGAAGAAAAGTTCTGAGCACTGAACACTGATACTCAAGCACACACAAATGGCTTGACGAACCTTCCACACGCAATCACAAAATGTGTTTCTGATTATCATAGTTCTAATTATAATGCTTTAACAATTAGTGGTAAAACTACAACAAACGGTAAGATCATCCTTGGTCTCATGAGGAGCTCAGTACTGTAGTAGTGTGACCACCCCTTGTCTTTGTATTGTTACTGCCAAAACAACCAGAGAAGACAACACAAACCTGCCTGCGTCCCTCTGGCTGCAGCTAGGCCCCATAACCTCTGGAAAGACTTCTGTACCTGGGATCTCACATCCTCTGTGGTTGCATCCAAACCACCTGGTGCATAGGGTAGACTTTGCCCAGTCAGTGGAGGTACAAAGCAATATGAAAGTATGAAAGACACTATTTTCTTAAATTATTGGCCATAGTGTTTGTACAGGATGTTGTTTTTTCAAATTTCATTTGATTATTATTTTCATGTCTTTTGTGATTTTTTTTATTTTTTTTTTATTTTTTTTCCCCCCACTGTAGGAATTTCTAGCTTTCTTGAATTTACTGACAAAAGTGAATGTTTTTGAAAGTTCTGCAACCATGTATTTGTAGGAATTATATACGTATATATATATATATATACATATATATATATATATATATATATATATATATATATATATATATATATGTGTGTGTATGTGTGTGTGTGTGTGTGTGTGTGTGTGTGTGTGTGTGTATTAAACTGAACTTGGAATTTTAAGGATATGCTTTACACCGTAATGATTTAAGTTTTTGAGAGAAATGCAGGCACTTGACGTTTTTCACAGATTGCTTGATCTTATCGAATTCAGTCTCATATTCTCTGTCACTTCTATCACCATGTCAGTCACTGAGACACCCAGCCAGTTGTGGTCAAGTAGAGTTGGCTTTCATTCACGATGATGGAGAGTGAGGACTTCATTGTTGCATAAAAATATCCTGGAACACATAACAGTTTTATGATATGAACTTGCAGGGTTCTCGAAAATGCACTTCTAGTGTCAAATTACGTTTGGACTGGACACTATATAAAATTTGTTTACCAGCTTTTAATGACAATGGAAATCTGGAAAATTGAGCTGACCTTGGAAATAGGACCCCATGTCAGTTGCTTACAATAGCGTCACCACTGTACTCAACTAACTTCATTTTACAGATTGACTTCACATGGTCCAATGTGTGCTAGGGTTCAACTTTTATATTTTAAGTAATATGACCCTAAGCCAGGACAGCACGGTGGCGTAGTGGTTAGCGCTGTTGCCCCACAATATGAAGGTCGCGGGTGCAGAGTTTGCATGTTGTCTGGGTGGATTTACCCCGGGTACTCCGGTTTCCTTCCACAGTCCAGAGACATGCATGTCTGGTGACTGGCGAGTGTGAGTGGTTGTTTGTCTATGTTTGTGTTGGCCCTGTGATGGACTAGCGACCTGTCCAGCGTGTACCCTGTCTCTCGCCTGGAATGTTGGCTGGGATTGGCTCCAGCACCCCCACGACCTGGAAATGGAAAACCGGTAGAGGATAGATGGATGGAACCCTAACCCATCGCATATCACATATCACAATGTGAGGTGAAAACAGTTCATTGGGAATAAAATTAAGGGGCTTTGGAATGCAAGACCTGTTTATAAGGCCTGCCAAAACAACCAGAGAAGACAACTACACATCTATCAGAAGAGGTCTAGAATGACATATTTTGTCATTCTAGAGTGTGATATCTGACACATCTCCATAACTGATGCCACTTGATGGATGGATTCAATCTGAAGACCACAAGATGTAATGAAAAAAGTCTGGCAGTGTGCAGTGAGAAAAGTTTGAGACTAACAGATGACTAACAGAGACTAACAGATTATTTTAAAGGGAGATCAAAAAACTGTCAAATTCAGTCAGTGGAAATGCTTGCCCTGCCTTGAGTTCTTTGTTGCATACTTTTCAAACCTTTGAGATGGCGATGTGACTGCAAAAGGAAAAGGGAGCATGTGCAAGTCCCCCCTTTTTTATTGTCTTTGTAACTGTTTTGGAAGGTGTTCTTTATTTACAATTATTATGATTTTTAAACCACAGAACTGTACTGTAAATAAAGTGTTTCACAGTAAAAAGTGAAGAAATAAAATAAATGTAAATCTAGATAAAGAACAGTATAACTCTAAACCTAGTTTTAAAAAGAAAAATAAGGTAGTTAGTTTGTCCTAAACCATAGACCTAGTCACCTTTCATTACAAGCTGTTTGATCAATCTGGATCCAACATGGTGATCAGACAGCAATCAAGGTCATAGTTAGTTAATAGATCATAAAGGGAGGAGCTAGACCATTCAAGGCTTTAAAATAATAATCATAAAATAATGTGTGTGACGTGGTCTCTTTTCTTCGTAAATGTTCAAAGCCTTGCAAAAATGGTTGGTGCGCAAAACTTTGGATGCGTCTCTCAATGCTGCTAGAATATAATGCATTGCAGCAATGAATTTGGAGAAAATAGTAGTATTGATCCATTTTGATATCTAAATATAAAATAACAGCACAGAAGTTGTTATTTAAATGTACACAATTAAATTTTTCAATGTTTATGAAAAGAATGTGCTACAAAAAAAACGAGAAATTTTACAAGCAAGTAACCATTGAATCCCCTTATTTAACAAATTTTAATAAAAAATTTGGCAAATTGTTTCTACAATGGGAATAAAATATTGTCACAACATTATTGAAAGTGTTCTCATGAGTGTGCTGCTCTTGCTTTGCTTTCACCTGTCTCATTTTTACCAAAGCAGCACAAGCTGCAATGGAAAGGTGTTCTGTGTTGGCAGTGCAGTTCGTTTACCGCATGTCCAGAACAGTTTCTTTCTCCAGTTTTCTTCCTTTAACATTTGGTGTGGTTTTCTCTTTGCCGTTAATAGTGTTGTCCCATTAAGATGGCTTATGCGTGATGAATGGGACTCAAAATACAGTGAATATAATTCAATGACACTTTTACTGGTATTATTGTTCTCCAACCTAACATCACGGTGTGTTCCAACAATAAGGTTCCGGGTGGGTACATGTGCATGAAATCACAGGAGAGTTCGTGCCTCACTATATCACAACAGTGTACCAGTAAAAGTAACTTGATTTGTTTTGGAAATATTTCTCAACCGTTATTACCCTCTTATTACATATAATAGTTCAGTCTCACCGGATTAGTTACAGAGTGGTATTAGTCAGTGAGGAGGAAGGTGAAGATGTCAACAGGTGGTGGTTACATGCCTCAGAAATTGGGGAGTCAAACATGAGAGAAAATCAATAGGAAAGGGGTAGTAAAAGGCTTTGCGATGGACTAGAGACCTGCCAAGGTTTACCTGGTGCTCGCCTGAAGCGTTGGCCTAAATTGGCTCCAGCACCCCTACAACCAAATAAGCGGTAGAAAATGAGAGAGGAAAGAAGGAGTAGAGCAAAGCCAAAGGTCAGTATGTCACCCAATTTTTCAAGAATAGAGGTGGGTTTTTTGTGTGGAACAATTTAGCAGGGAAGAAGGAATAGAGACACCCCATCTCAGACGTGTGCGTCTCTCCCCTTATGTAGATATCAACGAGTGGGATGGTGACACGGTGTGACCAACTATCTCAAGTTTTTGTTCAGTGACTGATTATATGACTTGTGAGTGGTAGTAGCATACCTCCTTTATTCTTTTGCCCAACCACTCCAGCTACTGTAGTGCTTTATGGGCCAACTGTAGAGTAAACTCCAGACTCAGAACATAACATATAAAGAATCCAGGGCCCACTTAATTGCCAAAGCTTTCACGGTGGAAGAGCGGACCTCCCTGGGGAATATCTTCCATCTGATGTAAGCCACAGGATGTAGATCCTCTGTTGATCCCTCTCCTCCTAGATGCAACAGTTTGTAAAATAAAATGTTTGTCAAAATCTGGGCCCTTACTGAGGGATTTCTGGATATCCTTAATATCCCACTTCACCTTATTAGGGCAACTTGAGTCAGTTCTGTCTGAAAGTGGACCAGCTCTGGATGAGAGGTTTGGGATGAACCGGTGATAGAAGCCAGCCATCCTCAGGAAAGATCTAACCTGGTTCCTAGTCTGTGGGAGAGGACATGATTCAAGTGCATGAACCTTCTGAAACTGTGTTCTAATTAACCTACCTCCAATGGTGAACCCCAGGTACTCAGTTTCAATTTTAGCAATGACACATTTGGCTGGGTTGATCGTCAAGCCTGCGGAACGCAAGCACTCCAAAACTGCCTTCAGATGCTCCAGGTGCTCCTCCCTGGTGGCACTGGAGATCACAATATCATCAAGATATGCTCATGCAAAATCAGACAGACCAGAAAGTACCTGGTCCATGAGTCTTTGAAATGTGGCAGGGGCACCATGCGGCCCAAATGGCAAGAATGTAAACTAGTAGAGCCCCCAGGGATGCTGTCAGCTGCCGAGACTGCTGGATCAGGAGAGGTCAATTGTAGTCAGGTACTTGCTTTTCCAAGGCGCTCAAGGTGCCTGGGGGTACGTGTTCAACTATACCTCTCAAGAGATGTGTTTTTACCAGTTGGAAAAAGATGAGGTTTACAGCCCGGAGGGATCGAGAGCGACACCTCAACAGACTTGTCTGCACTGACGTTGGTGGGTGTAACAAATTTAAAAGTGAATGGTGTGAAAAAAGAAGAGGGCTCATCAGGAGTTCTGAAAAAAAGAATTGCAGCCCACATTGTGTGGGAAACCAAGAGCACCCCGTCGGGTCGATGGTACTACAGAGCCGCCCATTGGGTGAGTGAAGGGTGTGAGGATGAGTTTGTGTTAGAGTATTTCAACAGGGACTGCGGAGTGTTTCAGAGATGTTTGCACATTCCGTTCAAGAACTGGTTGAGTTTGATGGAGGAATACATGGAGAAAATGAAGACTCTGTTTGCGAGCAGTGAGAGTTTCAGAGACATTCTGCTGGTGAGAAAAATTCTGGTGTATTAGACTCCACCCCTTCCACGCCATTGGTCTACGAATAACCCCTCAGCCTCCTCCTCCTTGTCCTCCCGACCAATTCCAACACGCTTACACGGCTAACACAGCGTGCTAGTCACTCCGCCTCCTCTCAGCCATACTTTAAAAGGAACGACGAGAACAAGAAGATAAAATCATGTCTTTCATACCCACAACGCTCCGTCCGTCAGTCCTCGTCCTCCTGGGACGCTGACTTTGCGGTCTCGCAGGAAAAGACATCTGGAAAGGACGGTGGAGAGAGGGGATGTGACCGACGGACTGCTGTCCGTCGTTCTTTTGAACACGGTGAAAGCCGTGGTGTCTCATCTGCTGAACCACGTCATCTCCGTTTTTCGTTCGGAAATTTGCTACGGCTGTATCACCAACCACCCCAGTCAGAGGGAGCATGAGTGTCTGGACGATGCGCCGGACTACTTCTACCTGAAGTACTTTGAGCAGGTGAACGAGAGACTTTGGATGGCTAAATTTGTTCCCGCCATCGCCACAGCCTTGAAAAATCGCTCCATCCACGTGTCGGGTGAGAGGATCCAAGGTCTGGCAGAAGCCTTTCTCGACGATCTGAAATTCAAAAGACGCGTGAAGGAGAAAATTGCCGACCTGTACGATAAACTGGTTGAAAAAGGAAACGCTCTGGAGTTGAAAAGCATCGAAGAAACCTTCACCCTTTGGAACGGCGGAGAAGAGTTGAAGAAATGGGGGATTATTGTGGAAAACTGACGGCGCATTTGGAGGATCACTGGACTACCTGCCGGTTAGTCTTTATTTTAGAAGGGGTGATTGAAAACACAACAAACGATAATCGTGTCAATGAAATGAGAAAGAGGTTGGACTAGGTTCGAAGTCACGCAGGACCCTTGTGGGGTTTACTCATCACGATTGCATCGAAATTCACGGATGAACGGTCATTGACCGAAGCATTTGATGAACTGATCAGAGAGATGAATTATGACAATGTGGATCATCTATTTATGATATATGCTTTGATTGTAGATGTCATAAATTGACGTGTAGAAAACAGTGTGCCTACACACGTCTCGAGTGAATTGCTGAAGCTGCATTGTGTTATTAGAGCCACCATCGGCGCTTCGGTGATGAGGACGGCCCTGCACAGCCTCGATGTTTGAATATTATAATGTGTGTGTGTGTGTGTGTGTTGATCCATCATATATTTTCAATGTATTTTTGAACCTTCATATATTTTGAACCATCATATATTTGCAACGTATTTCTGATGCTTTATACAAAATAAAAGTTGTATTAAAAAAGTAGAGTCTCGCTGATTTTTTCATAAACTCTGGAGAGGCGCGGGTGTGAACATGTCTGAGAAAAGCGTTATGAAGAAAGCATATTATAACCCGGTTCACCCGGGCAGCTTTGGAGGAGAGGACAGACTCCGCAGAGCCTTGCAAGATGAAACGGGTAAAAAAGTAAATGTGGAAACAGTTAAAGAATTTCTATCAGAGCAGGATGCTTATACTCTGCACAAGCCAGTGAGAGTAAATTTTCCTAGGAATAGAGTGTTTGTGCCACGACCGATGGTTCAATTTCAGGCCGATCTCTGCGATATGCAGGCTTTGGCCAAGCACAACGACGGATATCGTTATCTCTTGACGGTCATAGATGTATTTTCCAAAAAGGCCTACGTGAGAGTTTTAAAGAATAAAAGTGCCTCGGAGACTGCGAAGGCTTTTGAATCTGTTTTTAAAGAGAGCCGGACCCCAGAAAAGTTACAAACGGACTCTAGTAAAGAATTTTTCAAAAAGAATTTCCAGAGGCTGATGAAGAAACACAAGGTAAAACATTTTGCCACAGCCAGCGATCTGAAAGCTTAAGTGGTGGAAAGATTTAACCGTACGCTGAAAACTAGAATGTGGAGGTATTTTACCGCTGAAAACACCCGCAGATACTTGGAGGTTTTACAGGATTTGGTGAAAAGTTATAACAACAGCTACCATAAAAGTATAAAAATGACCCCTCAGCAGGTGACCGAGGAAAATACCTCTCAAGTTTTTCAAAACCTGTACGGTTCTTTTCTTCCCAGATACAAAGCCAGGTTCAAGATGAACTTGAAACAGGGGGACACGGTGAGAATATCCTGACTGAGGGGAAAGTTTGATAAAAAATACGAACAGAGCTTTACCAACGAGCTATTTACAGTGTCTGAATGCATACTGCATCTACCGCCGGTATATAAACTCAAAGACTTTGATGGAGAACCTATCACGGCGGGGGTCAGTGTCATCTTCGTTGTTTTCCACCCGTGGCTTACATCCTAGGTGTAAAGCCCGGAGAATGGATCAAGTTTGAATCGAAGACGGCTCCTTATCCCACGGATATAAAAGCGGGGATGTACCACCTCTACTGTTACACAGACGTGGTACAACACCAGGTGGTGGGTGACGCTTACGCTCCTCTCTTGAGAATCGTCGATGTGCAGGGAACGTACGGAGACGTGATCACACAATCTTTCAACCCCGCTTACTATCTGCCCGTGGCCAAGAACCACATTGAAAACATTTGCATAGAGATTAAATCGGATCAAAACCTACCCGTCGATTTCACCTTTGGCAAGACTGTGTTGAAATTACATTTCAGGCCCGTCAAAACTCTTTCTGGTGTATAAAAAAAAAAAAAATGATTCAGAGTCTCAAAACAGACCCTCACCGTTTTGTGAGTTATTACGAAAATCAAGTAGGGGGAGCACTGCCCGGCTTTTACGGGTCCCCTGTGATGTACAGGAGAGGTATAGGCTCTGTATTTAGCAAGTTATTTCATTTTGTAGCGCCTTTGGTGAGAAAGGGCTTTGCGTTCATTAAACCTCACATCAAAACGGCGGCTAAAAACATAGCCTCCGAAGTGTTTACCCGCACCGTGGGGAAATTATTCAGCGGCGGTGGGCGAGAGAGCCCCGGATCTAAACAGGGCGCTGGAGGTATCATGGTTTTGGCTAGAAGACCTAGGAAGAGACCTCCCGGGGAGCGTGTTGTTTCGGGAAGGCCAAGGGTAAAAAAACGCAAAGGAGGCCTCAAGAAGAAATCAGTCGGAAGAAACCGTCCTAAAGGGAGGAACTCGTGCTCCGGAGATATATTTCTTTAGGAAAATAAATATATAAAGGATGGCCTTATTACACCACAAATTGAGCGAATGCAGTATGGCGGAGCTGGATTGATTTTCAGTGCCCATGACCCAGCTGTCTATCGATGGAAAAACTCTATACGGTATAAGGTTTTGCCTTTGTCCGCAATTACAGACGGCGGCCCAATAGAGTTTTTTATACCGGGAGACGGTGACAAATATCTGGATCTGAACGACACCTTGCTGCACCTGAGGGTAAAAATCATCAACGCGGACGGTACGGACTTGGCCGACGACGCCCGCGTGAGCCTGATCAATTACCCTTTGAATACAATTTTTAGTCAATGCAACGTTATTCTGGGAGACAGATTGATATCGCAATCCAGCGCCACTCACCCGTACAGGGCTGTGATAGAAACCTTACTAAACTATTCGGAAGGCGCCTTAAAAAGTCAGTTCAGCACCGGGTTATTCTACAAAGACACGGCCGGTGCTATGGACTCGGTGGTGGTCACCAACGGGCCCAACAAAGGCCAAAGAGTCCAAAGAGATCTACCTGCTGGGACCTATCCACGCTGACATATTTTTCAGCGAGCGGCTTCTTTTGAACGCAATGGATTTGAGAGTCAAGCTCACCAGAGCCAGCAACGCCTTCAGCCTCATGTGCGCTGGTGACGCCACCTATCGTTTAAAAGTGCTGGGAGCCTCTCTGTTTGTGAAAAAAGCAACCATGGCCCCCGCGGTGCGTTTAGGACACGCTGCGGCCTTAGCAAAGGGAATCGCTCTCTATCCCTAACCCTAACCTGGCCCAGGTGAACGTGAGAACTTATTCCATCCCCGAGAATTCTCGAATATGTAACCAAAAGAATCTATTTCTGGGGACCATGCCCAAATACGTTGTTTTGGCTATGGTGCACCACGAGGCTTTCACGGGTAGAAGAGACTTGCCTCCATTCAATTTTATCCACAACGACATGGAATACATGGCCCTGTGTCGTGACGGGAGACAAATTCCGGGAAAAGCTTTTCAACCTCAATTTAACCGAGGCGTGTCCGTCAGAGAGTTTTACAACATGTTTACCGCCACAGGGAGACATTTGAAATTTACCTCTAAGCATCAACAGGGTAGAATTTGAGCAGGGCTACTCTCTGTTTGTCTTTAACCTCAACGCCGCCGAAGACGCTGACGCATTATCCCCTGTTTCCAACAGAAATTTAAGGCTGGAAATGAGATTCAGGGTGCTGTTATCAACTCGAAGCGACAAGTGTTGGTGGATAATCTTCAGCTGGAAAGTCTCATGCATCGTTTACTGGGAGATGTTTTCTGCGGGGTTTGGGCCTCGGATCAGTTGCCTTTACTGACGTCATCTTTCACACTCCCCGCCTACATGATTGTGAACACACATCCGGGACACAAGCCCGGAGAACACTGGTTGGCCCTTACTCTGGAAGAAGATGGAACGGGGACTTTTTTTGACTCTTTTGGATTCCCTCCTGATTTCTAAAGACATTTTAACATTTTTAGAAAAACGGTGCAAAACCGTGTCATATCACGGCAGACAGCTGCAACACACCTTGTCTACGGCCTGCGGCCAGCATTGTGTTTATTATTTATGTCACAGAGCCTGCGGTTTAACTTTTGAAAATGTTTTATCTTTGTACGGTGGTGAAGACGAGGCATTAAAAAATTATGATACGGTGACTCGTTTTGTGAAAAAATATCAAAGCTGTACGAGGAGTCGTAAAGACTGTCACCACACCGTCTGCTCTTTACAAATGTTTAAAGATTGTCACAAGCTGGATAAGAAATAAAAGACGCACAAAAAAAGAAAACGGTCTCGAGCGTTTTTATTTTTTCAATGATAAACTTTATTAAAATTCAATCCGTTTCTGCATGTCTTTATATCTTTTCTCCACCAGGGGTGTTTCTTCATCATCATCGTCTCTTCTCTCTTTGGGGGGCGTGATTCATCTTGGGGATAGGATGATTTTCTTCAGAGCGGTTTCCAAACCACCGCTCTCTTCCTCTTCCTCACCCCCCGTTCTGAGTATGCTGTATTGTTTGCGAGCTGTATTGGGTTATTCATGGAGGATAGGGGAATGTTGACCTCCGTTAGAGTATTTAAAAAAAAAAACATCCAACCCTTCGGCGCCGGTCTGTGGATTTTTTTATTATAAGACAACGACAAATGTTTAAACAGGTCCACTATATGAGAACCTTCACAGTCTTTCCCTTATACACAAATTCACCGTTTGGAGTCCACCCACCGTTGCTTTTGCTTAATTTCTTAATGATATAGGAAGCATTTTTACGATCGCGAGGAGCCAGGTTTTGCAGTACTTCAGAGACCGTGTCGTCCTGTTGTTGTTGTTGTTGTTTTTGTTGCTGTGGCAACGGTTCCGCCTCTTATTCTTCTGCAGCGGCATCGGGCGCAGGTTGTCTCTTCACCGCCCCCTCTCTGTCATCTTGTTTGACGAGGGTGAGATATCTTTGCAACAGGACGTTGTATTTTTTAATTTTCTCGTAAGGGGTTAGTATCGCCTCGTTTAATACAGTCCTCATTTTTTCATCCAAATCACTTTCTGCCTCACGTCTCATGGTTTGAGCCGGAGTTTCCGTACCCAGGACGACCGTGGGGACTGACGTCTGCGTCAGTTGGCTCAGCTGTTAAGGGTTCAGCAGAAACATCTTCTGGCTCGTTTTCTGACTCATGATTTAGTTTTTGTGAATCAGACTGCCGAGAAGCTGGCCGAACATGGGCACCACAGCAGAGAGCAGAGGCAAAAGAAAACCTCCGGTCTGTTTCATCAAAACCCCTCGTTTTCTCTTCAGACTAGTTTTTTTGTCCGCCAGCAGCCTGATAGTTTTCTTCCGGCTTTTGAGTTTTTTATATTGACAAGCGTTCAACGGCACGTTTCCTTTCAGCACGTTTAAACAGAGCTTGCTGAGACACTGAAGAAAGTCTGTGGACCAGTGCTGGAGAATGTCTTTACGTTTCAGCAGCGTGGCTCGACTCAAGGCGAGGAGTGTTCCTTTTTATACGCGCCGAAATACCGTTTTTTTTTTTTTTTCCAAATATGTAAATGATTTCACTTTGTTTTAGGCAAATAAACCACAGGCCACCGGCGAGGTAGTATTCCCGACCTGAGTCTGAATCTTTCTGGACAGGCGGGTGTGAGGTCCACCAATAAATAACCGAAAGGATCTCGAGTAGCGTCTTCAAACCTTTGAATAAAAAAATATTTTTGACCGGGATATATTTGTTGAGCCAATACGTTGATTTGTAATTTATCCCATGGGTTTTTAAACAGCACCAGGTAATTACTGTTTAAGCTGATGGTGTCTTCAAAAGAATCCGGCAGTCCTTCGACAAATTTAATATTTTTATTTTTCTTCTGCAGTTCTTCGTACATGCTTTGATAAGAAGTATAAATCCATACAATATTCTCAGGTACACGGTTCATCACATGTTGACAAATTTTTCCAATACATTTTTTACAAAAAAAGTTTTTCCACAACCACTGGGCCCCACAACCTGGCATGAAAAGGGCAGGACCAATCTAGAATCAAAATCAATTTCTTCAACAAGGTGTGACATTTTTTTTAAAAACCAAAAGGCAAAGTATGACTGGTAGGCTCATACATACATACATACTCGTCTCTTGTCAAACACAACGCGAAACTTTTTCTGAAATGATTCTGATTCTGATTTTTTAAGAGAAATCCCCTTTTATCCCTTAGAATGTTCTGCTGAGGGGTTTGAATGAACCCCTCCCCCTCCTGCTCCTCCCCACTCTCACCACGCTGTCTCACATAGCTCTCCACCAGTCGTTTGACGCTGTCAAAGTTGACTCTTTCAGCACGTTTAAACAGAGCTCACCCTGAACAGCGGTGGCTGCAAACACTGTCGTACCCCGTGTAACAGTACTCACACACGTGACGGGCTCCTAGAAAAGATTGTACATTTTTTATGCCGTAATAGTGATTCTGGTGTAAAAACATAAACACAGTTTTGTCTTTTCTAGGGTTAGGGGAGGGCTCGTAAAATATGTATAAAACACTACAATTTTACAATCTAAGGCCCTCTCAAACTTTGAAACATCATCAAACGTCACCTCCGTCTGATCATCAAAACCTACAGCCGTCTGAAACTCTCTGGCCTTTCTCTCAGCCTCTCTATCGCAGAGATGGGGATGCAGCAGGTGTGCCAAATTAATAGCAAAGCACATTTTGTTGTGGAGATTTTCCACCACATACAAAAATCTTCTCCTCTTTTTCAAAACCTCCTCGTCCAACATTTTATCTACGCTTCTTTTCCCTCCGCCGCGACAGTTGCGAATCAACTGCACCACTAATTCAAGACCGGCGTCCGTCATGACAGACATGTTGGACTGAACCAGTTCGTCCAGGAGATTCTGAAAGGCGGAGAGACCCCCGTCAGCGTTCTCAGCTCTGACTATTGAGGACACGCTCATACTCAGTCTGTCCCCCCTCAACTCCATCTGCACAACGTCACGAGGCTGTGCTTGCGAGAATGCTCTTTCAAACAGGTCATGAGCGGCTCCCATCACAGAACCGTAAAATTCTCCGTAATCGGCTACGCCCGTTGGAGTCGGAAAATTTAAAATTTGCCTAATTTCTATATTATTGAATCTATTTCTAATCACAACCCCCTCTCCCCTCCTCCCACTCATCCTCCACAAGCACGGCCCCTCGACCCCCCTCCCACTCCCTCTCCTCTAGCTCTTCCCCTCTGTCCCCCTCCCTCTCCTCAGTCCCTGAAACTACACCTGCGTTTCCCCCCTCCTGAATCTCTAACAGGTGTACGGCCCTGTCTATGGCATTCAAAAACTCTGTGTGTGAAACAACCGGCGGAGAAGGTGAATCAAACCCAGAGAAATGAGGTGAGACGGGGGCTCAGTCGCAGAATAATTTTCAATAGTCAAATCGTTTATTACAGAACGAAGTTCATTTACAGCATTGGTCAAAGTTTCAGGATGATTCAACTCCTCTAGAGCTAGGTTTATCGCCAGAAAAGGGCCCTCTGAAAAAATCCTACGTCCTACATTCCCTTTTTGCTCCATATCACACCTTTTTGAACTCAAACCTCATACGCCAGTGCATACAACCTGTCTAGGAATCTATCGAGGTGTCTGCACGGAATCCTCCTGCAGTTTGGTGACCGCGTGTAGAATGGCGATCTAATTCTTCTTCTGTATGAAGAGGACCTTCTTCTTTCGTAGGATAAGGACCTTGGTCTCCTGAATGAGGGGGATCTTGGTCTCTTGTATGACGGGGACCTGCTTCTCCTGGAGCGCAAATTCCTCCTCCTCCTCTCCCTCCTAAAGTCTGAAAAAATAAATAAAATTATTTCCCACGGAGCTATACACGGTCTGTTCATGCAGGTACACAGTTTGAAGTGCAGGCTGATGTGAAAAAATTAACTTACATTTTCTTCTGCTAGCAGCAGAGGAAGAAGATGAAGAAGATGAGCTGCTAGAAGACTCCTTGGATCTTTTCCTAGATTCTCCTCGAGCTTCCTCCCTTCTTGAGACCTCCGGCTCCTGGAATAGCTGTTTATGCCCGTACGGTCGCGGTTCTTCAGCCGTGGCTTTCCGGGAGCCTCCGGCCTCTGGAACTGTCTCTGGTACAGGCCCGGTCACGGCCGTAGCGGTTGCTGGTGCGGGAGAACTTTCTCTGAAAGCTCTCTCGATTTCGTCCAGATCTTGTGTACAAACTACCGGGAATAAATACCGTAAAAAATAAAAATCATAATATGAATATAATCTCGATAAAGACGCAACACTTACCATCAGGAAAATCATCAAAAGTGAAACACTCCAACTCACCCTCTAAAAGACCGCCTGTAAAAACAAGAAAATAAAAATTAAGAAAATATACATATCACAAAAAAAAAAAACTTTTCAGAAACAATCAATTAACTGCGTTATCTTAAAATGACTTACCGTTGTTCATTTCTTTCTTCCGTCGCTCCGAGCGGTCAGCTGATCACAACTTGTCAATCGATCGCTTTGTCAATACACAGGCTGTGCTCGCTGTGGCCCTCTGCGTGCTTCTTGGTTTTTTTAAACCCCTCCCTGTCACGTCGGAGCAACTCATCTGTGATTGACGGTCAATCGAGTGTTTTTTTCTGGTAAACGCAGAGTCCGAGATTTTGTCCCTCCAGACACACCCTGATCGTTTTTTTTTACCCTTCATAGATAAACAAAACTTTTTACCCAGTGTCATAAACGCATCAGAGTCGGGGTCTTGTCCTTTCTTGGAATGAGAAGATGGAGTTCTTCTTTATAAGATTTGCATCAAGAGAGAAACATAACTTTCAGATTAGTCTAAAAATGACTCTTATTTAACACACCACTTACGAGGGGAGTGGTTACGAGCAGGAAATGCTCTCATTGGTCGAGAGGGGAGGGGTCAAAAGTTCAACTAAGATCAAAGGACCTGTCAAGTTTGACAAGAAGGTGTACATATTACTCTCTCAGGTGTGTTTTTCCCCTTATATTTTTTCCCTTTTGGCTACTCCTCCATTTTAAGTCATGCAGCATGGAGGAAGACAGACAAGAGGAGGCCGGGCAGAGCCGGAACGCCAGGTGAATGATGAAGGGGATGTGGAGGCAGCAGATCTAAAGCTCTAAAGGGAGCATCAGACACTGAGGGTGAAGAGGATATGGAGCTAACATTGAGAGAACTGGCTGGAATTGTGCAGGTCCTCATGGGGCAGCAAGCAGCCAGGGGTGTGAGGATGCAGGAGGTCCCTGCATGCCATAAACAGCGCTATAAAGCCCTACAGCACCAGTTTCAGTTGGTGTCTCATGAGCCCTGGCTAGAAAAATTATCAAAAAAATATGATGTTGAACATTTTTAGTTAAATTTGAAAGAATTGCAGCAATCTGACTGTTATAGCTACGTGTGTCATCAACATCCATATGAACATAAGCCCCTTACCAGTGAGATGAGAAACCCAAAGTAAAAGCTGCCATTCTTAAAAAGGTTGGTATAAACCCTGAGGTTCTGGTCCATAGATATTGGCCCTGAGGAAAGCCCCAAACAACTGTATGAGGTTTAAGGAACTGTATGGTAAATGGATCCAAACCCAAGGTAAAACTGTTCAAGAAATTGGCAGAGGTGGAAAGAGTACTGAAAATTTGTACTCAAGAACAAGTACTATTACATTTGTTAATTTGTATTCAATTACAAGTAAAAGTACTGGTGTTAAAAAAATACTAAAAGTAGAAAGCATTCTTCTCATAAACTACTCAGAGTATTAATTACTTGTTAAACAATGGATGTTTTATTGTGTCGTCAATAGATTTGATTTATCTGTATAAAATATCTATGTTCAAATCAAATCAAATCAAATCAGATTTATTTGTATAGCACCAAATCATAACAAAGTTACATCAAGGCACTTTACATATAGAGCCGGTCTAGACCAAACTCTTTCTAAAATTATTTAAAGATACCCAACAGATCCCTGATGAGCAAGCACTTGGCGACAGTGGCAAGGAAAAACTTCCTTTAAGAGGCAGAAACCTCGAGCAGAACCAGGCTCGGGGGGGGCGGCCATCTGCCTCGACCGATTGGGTTGAGAGTGGGAGAGAGAGAGAGAGAGAGAGAGAGAGAGAGAGAGAGAGAGAGAGATAGGCATTGGAGGGAGGGTATAGGCAGGAACATGTTGCTGCATGAAGTTCATGGAGTTGAGCTGTAGTACAGAAGTCATGAAATATGGGACCAGCAGGTGTTGCAGGAACATGGGATAGCGATGAGTCACCACCTGCAGGATGAGGACAGGGAGCGAGAGGAGAGGAACTGGGAGAGACTTTGGCAGAGCATGGTTAGTAAATGCAGTATAAATGCTTAGAACTGGATGAAACTGTGTTTTTTAAGAAGAATGGTTCTTATCAGTGCATGCAAGAGGGGAGGAAAGCAGAGCAAGCGAGAGGGAGGGAGAGAAAAAGAGGGAGAGGGTGACAGGGAGAGACAGACAGCGAGAGAGAGAGAGAGAGAGAGAGAGAGAAGCTCAGTCCTTCCCCCAGCAGCCTAGGCCTATAGCAGTATAGCGAAAGAGTAGAGGACTTCCTGTATGACAGAGCTTATAGTTAAAAAGTTAAAGAGTCCGCCCCCCGGACCGATATTCTGGAAGTTGGTTCCATAGAAGAGGAACAAATGTCTCTGACAAACAATGTAAGAGAGTAATATGTACACCTTCTCGTCAAACTTGACAGGTCCTTTGATCTTAGTTGAACTTTTGACCCCTCCCCTCTCGACCAATGAGAGCATTTCCTGCTCGTAACCACTCCCCTGGTGTTTCCACGCTCCTGGCGATGAGGTCAGATCATTTGAGGGTGGGGACGAGCAGAATGGCGGCAAATTCATTTCCAGGTTGACAGGCAAAGAGGGAGGACGTGTTTTGCTAGAGTGAAAGGAGCAGATTCAGTATGTATTTAAAAAAAGGATGATATTCACAGAGTGTTTCTCTCTCTCTACAAAGAGGGAGTACAAAACAATGGTTTTAAATCATTGTTTAAAAGTTGTGATCAGTTGACCACTCGGAGCGGTGGAAGAAAGAAATTAACAACGGTAAGTCATTTTAAGATAACGCAGTTAATCGATTGTTTCTGAAAAGTTTTTTTTTTTGTTTTTTTTTTGTGATATGTATATTTTCTTAAAAGACTTGTTTTTACAGGCGGTCTTTTAGAGGGTGAGTTGGAGTGTTTCACTTTTGATGATTTTCCTGATGGTAAGTGTTGCGTCTTTCTCAAGATTATATTCATATTATTAATTTTATTTTTTACAATATTTTTTACAGTAGTTTGTACGCAAGATCTGGACGAAATCGAGAGAGTTTTCAGAGAAAGTTCTCCTGCACCAGCAACCGCTACAGCCGTGACCGGGCCCATACCAGAGACAGTTCCAGAGGCCGGAGGCTCCCGGAAAGCCACGGCTGAAGAACCGCAACCGTACGGGCATAAACAGACCGTGTATAGCTCCGTGGGAAATAATTTTATTTATTTTTTCAGACTTTAGGAGGGAGAGGAGGAGGAGGAATTTGCGCTCCAGGAGAAGCAGGTCCCCGTCATACAAGAGACCAAGATCCCCCTCATTCAGGAGACCAAGGTCCTTATCCTACGAAAGAAGGAGGTCCTCTTCATACAGAAGAAGAATTAGATCGCCATGCATGAACAGAGAAACAGAGCTTCAACCGTGTATAGCTCCGTGGGAAATGATTTTATTTATTTTATTTTTTCAGACTATAGAAAGGAGAAGAGGAGGAATTCGCACTACAGAAGAAACAGGTCCCCATCCTACAGGAGAGCAAGGTCCCCATCCTACAAAAGAAGCAGGTCCTCATCCTACAGAAGAATTACATCGCCATCCTACACGCGGTCACCAAACTGCACGAGGATTCCTTGACAGGTTGTATGCACTGGCGTATGAGGTTTGAGTTAAAAAAGGTGTGATATGAAGCAAAATGGGAATGACGATTGTAGGAGTTTTTCAGACGACCCTTTTCTTGCAATAAACCTAGCTATAGATGAGTTGAATCATCCTGAAGCTGTAACGAAGGGGAGTGGGGCAGAGAGGTAGAGCTAGAGGAGAGGGAGGAGGAGGGGGAAAGAGGGGTAGAGCAAGAGGAGGAGGGGGGCCGAGGGGCAGAGCTTGTGGAGGATGAGAGGGAGGGGGGCAGAGGGGGAGAGGGGGTTGTGATTAGAAATAGATTCAATAATATAGAAATTAGGCAATTTTTAAATTTCCCGACTCCGACGGGCGTAGCCGATTATGGAGAATTTTACGGCGCTATGATGGGAGCCGCAGCAAGGTGCAGCAAGGTGTCGTTCAGATCCAGATGTTTGTCACCGTATCCCGGTATAAAAAACTCTATGGGGCTGCCGTCTGTAATCGCAGACAAAGGCAAAACCTCCATATAGAGTTTTTCATCAATAGACAGCTGGGTCATGGGTGCTGAAAATAAATCCAGCTCCGCCATACTGCATTCGCTCGATTTGTGGTGTAATAAGGCCATCCTTTATATATTTATTTTCCTAAAGAAATATATCTCCGGAGCGTGAGTTCCTCCCTTTAGGACGGGTTCTTCCAACTGATTTCTTCTTGAGGCCTCCTTCGCATTTCTTTACCCTCGACCTTCCCGAAACAACACGCTCCCCGGGAGGTCTCTTCCTAGGTCTTCTAGCCAAAACCATGATACCTCCAGCGCCTTCTTGAGATCCGGGGCTCTCTCGCCCACTGCCGCCGCCGCTGGATAATTTACCCATGGCGCGGGTAAACACTTCGGAGGCTATGTTTTTGGCCACTGTTTTGATGTGAGGTTTAGCCACTGCAAAGCCCTTTCTCACCAAAGGCGCTACAAAACAAAATAACTTGCTAAATACAGAGCCTATACCTCTCCCGTACATCACAGGGGACCCGTAAAAGCCGGGCAGTGCTCCCCCTACTTGATTTTCATAATAACTCACAAAACGGTGAGGGTCTGTTTTGAGACTCTGAATCATTTTTTTATACACCGGAAAGAGTTTTGACGGGCCTGCAATGTAATTTCAACGCAGTCTTGCCAAAGGTGAAATCGACGGGTAGGTTTTGATCCGATTTAATCTCTATGCGAATGTTTTCAATGTGGTTCTTGGCCACGGGCAGATAGTAAGCGGGATTGATATATTGTGTGATCATGTCTCCGTATGTTCCCTGCACATCGACGATTCTCAAGAGAGGAGCGTAAGCGTCACCCACCACCTGGTGTTGTACCACGTCTGTGTAACAGTAGAGGTGGTACATCCCTTCTATATCAGCGGGATAAGGAGCTGTCTTCGATTCAAACTTGATCCATTCTCTGGGCTTTACACCTAGGATGTAAGCCACGGGCGGAAAACAACGAAGATGACACTGACCCCCGGCGTGATATTCACATTTCTTGTGAATGTTGTTAAAGACTAGTTTAACCTCAGATTCGATACGTCTAAGAAACGTGTTGAACTTGTCCGCAAATTGCTCGGCGCTTCTGTAATAACCTTCCGTAAATCTTTAACGACAACCCCCTGTCTCTTTCTTGCTCTGATCCAACTGTTGAATTTTTCGGGCCAATTTTTCCATCGCACTAAGGTTTGCTTTTCACCCCCCACCACCCTCCTGGCCCTCCTGGCCCTCCTGTGCTCGGCCAAAACCTGCATATCGCAGAGATCGGCCTGGAATTGAACCATTGGTCATGGCACAAACACTCTATTCCTAGGAAAGTTTATTCTGACCGGCTTGTGCAGAGTATAAGCATCCTGCTCTGATAGAAATTCTTTAACTTTTTCCATATTTACTTTTTTACCAATTTCATCTTGCAAGGCTCTGCGGAGTCTGTCCGCTCCTCCAAAGCTGCCCGGGTGAACCGGGTTATAATATTCTTTTTTCATGACGCTTTTCTCAGACATGTTAATACCCGCACCTCTCCAGAGTTTATGAAAAAATCAGTGAGACTCTACTTTTTTAATACAACTTTTATTTTTTATAAAGCATCAGAAATACGTTGCAAATATATGATGGTTCAAAATATATTAAGGTTCAAAATACCATGAAAATATATGATGGATCAACACACACATTATAATATTCAAACATCGAGGCTGTACAGGGCGGTCCTCATCACCGAGGCTCCAATGGTGGCTCTAATAACACAATGCAGCTTCAGCAATTCACTCGAGACGTGTGTAGGCACACTGTTTTCTACACGTCGATTTATGACATCTATAATCAAAGCATATATCATAAGTAGATGATCCACATTGTCATAATTCATCTCTCTGATCATTTCATCAAATGCTTCAGGTGATGACCGTTCATCCGTGAATTGTGAGGCAACCATGAATAGTTAACCCCACAAGGGTCCTGCGTGACTTCGAACCGAGTCCAACCTCTTTCTCATTTCATTGACATGATTATCATTTGTTGTTTTCAATCACTCTAAAATAAAGACTAGTCCAGTGATCCTCCAAATGCGCCATCAGTTTTCCACAATAAACCCCCATTTCTTCAACTCTTCGCCGCCGTTCCATAGGGTGAAGGCTTCTTCGATGCTTTTCAACTCCAGAGCGTTTCCTTTTCAACCAGTTTATTGTACAGGTCGGCGATTTTCTCGTTCATGCGCCTTTTGAATTTCAGATCGTCGAGAAAGGCTTCTGCCAGACCTTGGATCCTCTCACCCGACACGTGGATGGAGTGATTTTTCAAGGCTGCGGCGATGGCGGGAACAAATTTATCCATCCAAAGTCTCTCGTTCACCTGCTCAAAGTACTTCAGGTAGAAGTAGTCCAGCGCATCCTCCAAACACTCGTGCTCCCTCTGACTGGGGTGGCCGGTGATCCAGCCGTAGCAGATTTCCGAACGAAAAACGGAGATGACGTGGTTCAGCAGATGAGACACCACGGCTTTCACCGTGTTCAAAAGAACGGCGGACAGCAGTCCGTCGGTCACATCCCCTCTCTCCACTGCGCTTTCCGTCGAAGATTGGCTCGTCTGCAGGGAAGGTGGTGTGTCAGGAGCAATCTCCATAGCCGTCAGGGAGTTTGGCGGCGTTGCGTGATATACGCTCAACAGATAAGGAGCGATCCGGGTCAGATGTCTTTTCCTGCGAGACCGCAAAGTCAGCATCCCAGGAGGATGAGGACTCGGCGGACGGACCATTGTGGGTATGAAAGAAATTATTTTATCTTCTTGTTCTCGTCGTTCTTTTTAAAGTACGGCTGAGAGGAGGCGGAGTTACTTGTATGCCGTGTTAGCCATGGAAGCGTGCTGGAATTGATCAGGAGGAGGAGGCTGAGGGGTTATTCGTAGACCAATGGCGTAGAAGGGGTGGAGTCTAATACACCAGAATTTTTCTCACCAGCAGACTCTGACTTCTCGCAGTCTTAATTTTCTCCATGTATTCCTCCATCACCGTCAACCACTTCTTGAACGGAATGTGCAAACATCTCTGAAACACTCCGCACTCCTTGTTGAAATACTCCAACACAAACTCGTCGTCACACCCTTCACTCACCCAACGAGCGGCTCTGTCACCGGACGGGGTGCTCTTGGTCTCCCACACAATGTTGGCTGCAATTCTTTTTTTCGGAACTCCTGATTAACCCTCTTCTTTTTTCACACCATTCACTTTTAAATTTGTTACACCCATCAACGTCAGTGCCGACCAGTCTGTTGAGGTGAGTGTCGCTCTCGATCCCGTTGGGCTGTAAACCTCATCTTTTTCCAACTGGTAAAAACACATCTCTTGAGAGGTATAGTTGAACACGTACCCCCAGGCACCTCTGTCCGACAGTTTCCACTCACTGTGGAGAGCCCAGGTGCCGGAGTCTGAATCCGACACAAATATGTCACCCGCTTCTTCGGAGCTCCTCGTAATTCGTGATAACTCGTTACAGGAGTCTCGCAGATCATCACGTTCGGGGCGGCAGACTCTGATTTCATGTTGTTTTCAGCCATTTTTTTCTTACTCTCGCAAAAAACAAACCTCAACACTTTAAGTTTTTTTTTCCTTTCAGTGCAGCACACATCCAAACTCTTTGCCCGTCAACCTGGAAATGAATTGAGCGCCATTCTGCTCGTACCCGCCCCCCGTATGATCTGATTGGTTGTAACCTCAGGGTTGTGGACACACTAGGGGACTGGTTATGGATGGATCAGTGGGTGAAAACCTACCTCCTCTCCAGTCAACCCTGAGTAGAGAGAAACACTCTGTGTGAATAGCGTCCTTTCCTTTCATTACAACAGAGGTTTGAACAACGGACGAAACCGAAAATTACAAAATGACCCTTGTAAGTAACCCCTTCACGGGGAGAAAACACAACTTTTGGATAATTTAAAACAATGATTTAAAACCATTGTTTTGTACTCCCTCTTTGTAGAGAGAGAGAAACACTCTGTGAATATCATCCTTTTTTTAAAAACATACTCAATCTGCTCCTTTCACTCTAGTAAAACACATCCTCCCTCTTTGCCTGTCAACCTGGAAATGAATTTGTCGCCATTCTGCTCGTCCCCGCCCTCAAATGATCTGATTGGTTGTGACCTCATCGCCAGGAGCGTGGAAACACCAGGGGAGTGGTTACGAGCGGGAAATGCTCTCATTGGTCGAGAGGGGAGCGGTCAAAAGTTCAACTAAGATCAAAGGGCCTGTCAAGTTTGACGAGAAGGTGTACATATTACTCTCTCACCTGTCACCATGTGTGAGAGACCAAGCTGGTCAAGGCATGAGGACACACATGTGTGTCCTCACGACAGTTTAAAGGAAAAAGGGTTTTATTTACCCATAATACAAAAAATATTTTCTCAAAATTATCAAGTCATCACTCAACTCATGCTATAAATGAAAATGAACACAGAGGACTGAAAAGAATAAAAAAAAAAAACAGACCTAATGAACTGAACACAGTGGGGCACATATATAGTGGCTGATCAGACCACAGACAAAGTGCGGGAAACAAAGACAGAACACACTAACAAATAACATCTAATTAAACCAAAACAGAAAATTCCTCTCCAATCAAACAAACTATTAATGACAAAAAGAAATATACTAATGTCTTATCTACACTACAAAAAAATAAATAAATAAATAAACAAACTGAATTATCTCCCTCCCCCTGAGTCAGTGGGGAGTTGGTCCAAACCATTCACACAGTTTGTTCAAATACTTGTTGTACTACTGAAAACTCTGAGATCTTTTTTCCTGAAACTTTGGAAGAATGCCACAGCTGATTTTGGGAAAATTGGAAGACCATGTTGAGCACCACTGCCTGGTCTTATCTGGCCCACAACTTGGCAGTTGGGAGCCACAACAGTTTTGGCCTGCCAGCCAGGACACAAACGGGGGAAAATTACCAGCCTGAAAGTGGACCGCTCTGCCCGACAAAGGACACCTGCTGGCCCCAAAATTAAGGTAAAACAGAGCTTTGTTTTTGTATTCAAATGGTGTATGAGGGAGAGCGGAAGTGGTTGCACAGAGGCTGGGTGAGCCCCATTTCTAAAATCCTAAAATCCAATTATAAAAAAAAAGAAAAAAAGATTTTCCTAATTTGGCCGAAATTGATATGATGACATAACTGATGAAACTAACAATTGAACACCAGAGTCAAAGCAGTCTTTTGAGGCAAAATGTGTTGCATGTTGCATGAAAAGACCATGATGAGGACGAAAGCGTATGAGTGAGAGTGTATTACACTGAAAAAAAAGAAAAAAATAAACTTTGGATCAAGTAAAAAAAAAATAAATAAACATATATATATACATATATATATATATATATATATATATTTATCAGTCATACCTAATATTTTAGCATTGATTCAATGAAAAAAATTCAGTCAAACTTTTAAATTGAAAGTAAAGTAATCTATCACCTCACGTAAAGAACCCTCATGTAAATTACTTGTCTGAAAAAGAAAGCTCATTTGAGACAACAATATGGTTGGTAATTTTACCACCAGAAGTTGTAACAGTGGCAGTTTACTCAGCTGAACAATCTCAAACTTTGACATATAACCCAATTTCTGAATTTATCGCATGCAATGGAAGAGCTGCCATTTGTGCTCTAGTACCAGCAGCTAAGGGAGTTGTGCTTGCCCTCATATAAAACAACTGTGTGGCCATCCCAGCAGGGCAGCAACACTGTCTGTGATGTGTAATGTGTGTGCCTCTCATAGACAACCTGTGTTTCTTGACCATTGTTTTTGCTGTTTCATGATTCTATCTTCAGATGAACAATCAATTTGTAGTCAAATGCTGAATGCTGCAGGATACTGCATGCATGTTCTTTGTTACATTGTGATTCAGGATGCAATTGAGTCAAGGGCCATTTCTTTTTGGTCATTTTGTGTTGTTTGTGGGCCATGCTATTTTCAATAAGCATGATGTATGTTGTGGGTTGTATAGACCAGTCTACTGTCAACTTAATATGTTAGATATGAAGCAGCAAGTTCTGTCCTGCAATGAAAATAATTACAATAAAAACCTTTAATTGTCCTTGTTTCAAGGCATTCTTAAATTGAGAAGTTCTGCAAATGGTTTACTGTTAAAATAAGGAAAAAAATCTTGTTGCTCCACTGGGTTTTATTGTAAAATAATTTTATACTCTGTTTCTGGTTCATTCTAGCTCAAAATTAGCTTTTGATCTTATCAAAAAGAAGTAACACATGCTTTCTTAAAAATCCTAATGCAAAACTTGCTTGACAAGATGAATATTCTTGTTGGACAAAAAATAAGACTTATTTTCTTATCTTACCTTCTCTCTCTGATACAAGGCTTTTTTTAACTTTCTTGAAATCCCTCTTTTGCAGTGAAGAAGCTGAAAGAACGTTTCAGATTTGAAGATTTGCAGTCCGCCCCTGCATTGGGTAATCCAGACTACTCCAAGCCATTCCATCTGTACATGGCAGAATGATCAGGCCATGCAAATGCAGTGCCGATGCAGGATTCCTCGACAGATAAACACCCAAAAGTATATTACAGCTTACAGCACAAAGCTGGACAAAGTGGCAGGGCTGCCCCCCTGCTATCAGGGCCTGGCATTGGCAGTGTTTGCATTTCAGAAAGCCTCTTGCTTAACAATGGGACATCCTGTGACCCTGCACATTACTCCAACTGCGTTTGTTACTCACCAGCCCATGCCTTATACTGACTCAGGCCAGGAGAACTGGCTATGATGTGGTACTATCAGCACTCACAATCCAACGATGTAACACCATAAATCCTGCTACCAGGATGGAGCTGACCAACGAAGGTGAGCCAAAAGACTGCATACAGAGTACAAATGCATTCATGTGGGCTCATGAAGATTTGTAGAACCAACCAATACCTCCAGATCTCACACTATTTGTTGATGGCTCCTGTTATCGCTACTCAACAGGCACACGAGTAGGATATGGTGTGGTACAGATGGCAACACATTTTCAGAAATCCAGACCATCAAGGTTGTTCAGTCGTTGTTAAGATGCTCTCCTAAAAAACTAAAGATTTATTGATACACTACGTTGGGATTAATCATTAGTTGGTGAGGTTTATATCAGGTTTCTTACCTAGGTTCTTCAGCTCACTAAACGAGTGACTCTCTTGGTCAGCATCTATGAGTGAGTGTCAGAACACGCTCACTATCACTGAAACTTAATTCAGGGCTGATGCCCAAAAAAAATTAATAGAGGGTTACAGGAAAGCTCAGATCCAAATTCGGACAACAGACTGTGCAAAGTTTAGTGTACATACACAATCAAATGTGTAGTTTTATAAATTCTGATGTGTGCCATTACTATGTTCAACCAGTGATAATTGTGATTAATTGATGTCGCTGTATGAAGGCTAATGGGCTGTACAAAAAATTTCTTTGTGCCTATTTACAATGACAATAAAAGCACTCAAACTCAAACTAATTCAGTTGAAATGCTGTGCCGGGGTCTTACAATATGCTATACATGCAAGGTAACCCTCAGTTATCACAAACCTGATGGTGGTCATGATGCCATGCCCAAAGTGGTCACTTCACCATGCTGTCCACATGGCTCACCAGTGGTCACTTCATCACCCTGCCCAGAGGGTGAGTGGTGGCCTTGTCCCTATGCTCAATCTCTGGCCACCTCAAGATCCAAGAACCAAAGAACTCAATTTGAAAGCAATACATCAAAAAATACAGTCTCCAGAAGAACTTGAACACGCCTATTTTTAAGATAATTTTTTCTAAGTGAAAAAAAATACTTAAAAATTATCTTTAGAACCGTAACATCAATTAATGAAAAAAATCATTTTGGGCCTCTGGGGTATGCTCTATCTAAATTGCGAAGGAATAGTCACTACATCATAAAATGTCAGAGCTATGTGTCAATCAAATTGCAATGGTGATATAATGATTTTTTTATATTTAATAGTTGTCTGCTTCTGAACTACTGGCCTGATGTTAGAATAAATGTACATAAAGTGATTATCACAGTACTGCTCAACTTTTACTGACCCTGCAAGAATGCAGAAACCTGTGTTTTTACTAGCAGGAGCAGAGGTCATACCGCCGAAGAAGAAGCAACGACCTTTGAAGAAGATTTATGAAGAAAGGGAGGATGTCGAAGCGAGATTACTTCGTTCATAAACTAACCCTCAATGTGTTTGAGTTTCTTGTGACTTATAACTTGAATATAAATCATATAACAAGCGTCTATTCATTCACTACTTGCAGCTGTGTATTCTCACCTTTAGAGCTGCAAGATTTTGTAACTAGGGACCACCCTAAGGAAATAAAAAGAGGGGAGAACAGAAGAGATACTCCAGAGCGGGTAAAGAGTGTCACTGAGCACATCTCTGTCTGTTCTCCTTGCAAGTAAAATGAGCGCTGTTGTCCTTTGTCTTTCTTCTCTGTGTTTTTAATAATGTTCTAGGTGGTTTAAACCTGACACCTGTTCAACACAAAACTTGGTATGGAAAAACTCTGTCTAATTTATGAAGGAAAAGGTTACTTCAAATAACATGGTTACTACAAGCCACTCAAGTAGTTTAAATCATTAATTACTATACAAATCACCTCAGTTTCATTCACTGTTCCATCAATTGTTCTGAAACCTCTTGTGCCCAGTGGCAAGGCCTCACTGACAAGATATTCCAAATTTGAAAGTATTCAATCAAAGTCTCCAGAAGCACTTGAATATGCCCATTTTAAGCAAATTCTTATGCAACAAATCATTGTTTCCTGTCCCCCACTTTACTATTGTAGACATGATGAGAAGTGATTATTTTGTGAGCATTACACTTCAAGTGTCACGTTTTTTAAGCACGATTCCCTAATTGTTTTTCGTGCTAGCCAGAATGTTTTTCAAACTAATGTATCTCAATTGGAACGCTAACCTTGACAACAACTGAATACAACATTTTAGAAATTCACATTTTAGTTCCTCGTATATCATATTTCATATCATATTGGTCTTTTTTTTTTTTTTTTTGTCATGTCAAGCCTGTAGGCTTGACATGACAAAAGAATCCAGTGCTATATTTTACATCATATCATCCCATATTTATGATCTAATGTTTTTTTTTTTTTTTTTTTCCCTGCAGGATTCAGGCATTTTGCGATTACAAAACTCTTTTGTAGTTATTTTTAATATCTGCCTCCAGCTTTTTTTTTTTTTTTTTTAATACAATATTGCTAGAAGCTGAATTTGCCACCAAGTGTGGAGCATCACCAAAGAGCAGCATGTGATACAGAATAACAATAGGCATAATGTCTCATTAGGCACCCTTAGGATGATCTAATTTCATGGTGAGTTTTACTTTAGTATAAAACTGTAGGTGCCAACCAGTGACAGACTGGGAATTAAAAAACGGCCCTGCATTTCCACCCACTTGCAGACAACTCGACTCAAAATCAGTGGGGTGTGCACAACTTCCCCATGACAAACAAAAACTGCCAGATAGGCCTACAACCTTTGACGAACTGAAAAAACACTTTTGATACCCACAGTGATGAATGTAATCTTTATTGATAACTGTACCAAAACATTTACATATCCACATCGCCATTGAATAAAAAAATTAATAAAACACCAGAGCCAGCTGATCTATAATAAAAACATTTTTTACCTTCATGCAGTTAACAGGGTATGAATCAATTCCCTGTTTTGCTCTCTGTGTCAATCTCCAACTCCCAGTCTCTATCGGAGAGCGTGGTCTACTCAATCCAATATTGAAATTCCTAGAAGGCATTAAAAAAGCAGGCAGATTTCTTTAATTTCAAACTATGCAGGTTTTTAATGAGACATTTTGTTACAAAACAATGCAGACTGATGTAAAGGTTTGTGAAATTGTGACTGTAGTGGATAGTTATGACTGTAATACACAGAGAGTCATATGTGGTATAAATACGGACCGAATCATGTGCCAGCCAATAGCAAGATTTTTGTTTCTCAACATACTAACTTATTACTATATCTCAATGGCCGAGAGAAATTATCATGGGGGCTGAGAACAAATCCAGGGCTGTGTGCCTCTTGCTAATTGGGCCGCAGCCCCTCTGGTACCTGCCCAAAATACAGATTACTAGTCCGTCACTGGTGCCAACAGGAACAGTTCATGAAGTTTGTTTAGAAAAATAGTACAGACCCCGACAATCTCCTCTTCCTCATTCAATTGGGCACTCTATTTAAACTGCATTGCCTGTCCATCTGCTTCTGCTGCTTCCTCAGCTTGCTGCTTTACAACCCAACTCCTCCCCAGTGCCTGCTTCTCATTTTGTTCTGACTTACCAATGTCATTATTGTGTCATCGGTGCTTGCTCTGTTTTGGGGGTCTTGCTGACTCTTCTCTCCCTGCCTTATGCCATCCATGGCAGGGAGGTCCAAGAAAAGAGCCATGCTGCCAAATTTTATTTTGCAATTGCAATTTAATTACATTTCTTAGTAGTACATGTAATCACAGGGGTTGATGCTTTCATCATTTTCCCCACGTTAATTGCCTCATAGTTGTAAGTTTTTATGAGAGATGATTTTTAAAAGAAAACACAGGAAATCCATCAAGCTTGATATGTTTAATTTTATCAAATAACTTTTGTAGCTAAGATATTGATAAAATGCTAAGCATTAACCACTCTTGCTTGCATACCACTGGAGTCTTCACTGTTTTTGCTCCTAATCTAAAATTAATTAAAATTATGTACTGTCCCTGCAAAAAACAAATAATATTTATTTGTTGAAATTCCACAGTGTGCTGTCAATTTTAGAAAAAGCCTTGTGTGTATCATCTGTATCTGCAACATATCATTACAAAACAATGTAAATATCAGAAATGTCCCAGTGCACCAACAAAAGTCATTGACTGCAACCACAGATAATAGCTGATTCCAAAGACTGGGATTGATACCTTTTAGAATAGTGATAGATTTCTTTCTTTTTTGTTGTTCTTTATTATCTTTATAGTTCAAAACACTATATTGAATCAGGTCATTTTTTCCATCACTGATTTATGATCTCATTGTGTGTGCTGTGCGATCGATAGACGTCATTTAACCGCTGGCTATCGAGGTGGTGTCCCAAAACAATGAGGGCTACGTAAAAAAACTGGAAAACCTTCTGGGGGAGACCGAGTCTGATTAGGAGAGATGGTATCAGTCCCACCATGGATGGGGCCGCTCTTATATCTGGGAATATGGCCGATTTTTTTGAAAGCCAAAACCCTGACAGTCAAGTCAAGTCAAGACCAGGAGGCAGAGCTGCTGCTGAGAATAGAATAGAATCTCTGTCTATGTTTAGGTCCATAGAAACTGTGTCTGTCCCCCAACCACCTAAATTTAGAAAAGTTACTAAACGAAAATTAAACAGAAACAAACACTTAACTGAAATCAAAACAGCCACAAATTCAATCTCACTGCAATTAATTGTGGAGTTAATGATCTCGTCGCTGATGATTGTATTAACTTATTTTGCATTGCAGAAACCTGGCTGCAGCAGGACGAGTATGTTAGTCTTAATGAAGCTGGGCCCCCCACTCATGTTAATTTTCATATCCCTCATACCACAGGTCGAGGAGGGGGGGTGGTTGCGATATTTCAAACAAGCTTATTAATCAACCCTAGACCAAAATCTGGCTGTAGGTCTTTTGAAAGCTTCACTCTTATTCTTTCCCACTCAAACTGGAAAAGTGAAAAACCAGTTCTGTTCGACTTCAATATACATGTAGATTTCCCTACTAGATTCAGTCTGCTTTTCCCAGCATGTGAATGAACCCACTCACCGCTACAATCATATCCTTGACCTTGTTCTAACATATGGCATTGAAATTGACAAGTTAACAATCTTCTCTCAAAACTCTCTTTTCACCGACCATTACCTCATTACATTTGAGTTTACTTTAACCCCTGACAACAAGGGAAAGACCATGTCACAACTTGGATAGACAGCTGAGAGGAGACAAAGATGGACTAGCAATCCATGGTAGCAGTGGCAAGGTTTAGCAGCCTTGTCACAACCAGCACAAGCTACAAGTCAGATAAGGAAAATACCCCAAGGGTCAGCGAAAGCTGGATATGTGACTCAGTGAAGGATAGGGGCACGGACCTATTCTCTAGGACTATAAGTGGGCAGAATAGTTTGAAGGGCAAAGTGAGCGTGGCTGGAGAGAATAGAAATGGGAAATTAGAGGGAAAGAAGCTCCAGGTTTGTCCTTGTGGTTGGTAGAAAGTAACATCAGTTAGAGGCCTTAGAGTGCATCAGGGAAGAAAGAGATCTGTGGGAAAGGAAGGGCAGTGTGGCTGCATCAATCAGGACTTTTTAAGAAGTCAAGTGAGTAAGTCGGATGAAATTCAGTGACAGGTAGAGTGAATAGGCCAGTCAAAGAGAGAAATAAGGAGCAGAAAGCTTGAGTTAAATGGCCTAGGGCAAGTACTAGCAAAGAATGGTAGGCAGTCAACAAGGACTTGTCAATAATTCTGAGCAGACTAGGAGGACACGCAAGCGATAGGCCAGAGAAGATGGGAGACATAATTTACTCCTATGGTGTAAAAGGATTTGGGGTGCAAGATAGAAAGAGGGGTGAAAGAGTACAGAGTCTAGATGGCAAAGAGGAAAAATTGAGAAATTAGTTAAAGGAAGAAGACAATTAAGAAAGCAGCGGAAAAGAGCTACAGAAGAGCAGAGGGAGGCAGAGCACAAGAGGAGGAGTCTTCAGACCTGAGTCAGTTCCATATAATCTCTCTCCTGAATGTAGAGGTGAAGATTTTCTTTAGTGTGGTTGCACGGAGACTAGCTAGTTGTTTAGGAAGGAATAGCTTAATAGATACTTCAGTACAGAAGGCAGGAATTCCAAATTTCGCAGGGTGTTTAGAGCACACTAGCATGATTTGGCATCAGATTCAGGTAGCCAAGAGTGACAAAAGAGACTTACATGTGATATTCTTGGACTTAACAAATGCATTTGGGTCAGTGCCACATAGTCTTATTTGGGAGGCATTTGATTTTTTAGAGTGCCTGGAGTAGTTGTTAATTTAGTAAGAGCATATTTCCAGGATATCAGACTATGCTTAAGTACAGCAAGCTCTACAACAGGTTGGCAGAGGCTAGAAATAGGTATTATGGTAGCGTGTACAATTTCTCCATTGGTATTTACAATGGTAATGGAGGTAATAGAGCTTCTAGGTGGGTTGTAGGTGGAGGGAGGCGGCAGGATGGGATGCGCCTTACACCAGTTAGGGCATACATGGATGATATGACGTTGATAACTACAATGGTGCCATGAGAAAGGCATACTTGAGCTCCCAGTATCTAGGCTAGTGGAGCAGTTTAAATGTGTTAAGGTTGGGACAGAGCTCCTGTTATCTGGGAATAAAGATGTGGTAGTAAGGTGGTTCCAAACCCAACTGAGGGGAGAAAATGGAATCCAAGAATGGCAGTGCATGAAGCGAAAACAACTCTTAGGTATACACAGATTGTGGGTAATGTACAGATAGGCCAGGTAGGCTTGGGGCTTGGCCCAGGCAAACCGGTGTGGAGTAGAGCAGGTCCCAAAAAGAAGAGGAAGCTAGTTGTGGAGCAGGTTCATTGACAGGAGGAAATATTAAGGAGTGCAAAGGCAGTGGCTCAGGCTAAGCAGGGACACTGGTTGAACTGGGAAGGTATAGAGAGGAAAAAGCTTAGTTGAAAAGAGCTGTGGAGTATGGAGGAAAGTAGAATTAGATTTTTGATAGGGGCAACATATGATGTATTGCCCACTCCCCAGAACCTAAAACTCTAGGTAAATGGAGACCTGCGATGTTCGTTGTGTTCAGGTACTGGAAACCTAAAGCACATTTTGTCATGTTGTAAGGTGCGTGGCTTCATAAGTTCACAAGTTTTAAAAAGCTTAGCTGCAGGTATTGAATATATATGGAGGTAGGCAAATTTAGGAGGGTCTAAGACAAAGAGTTGCAATTCAGTTTGTTCAAGAAGGAGGGAATGTTCCGAAGATAACAAGGAGGCAAGACAGCTTAGAGGATACTACTGACTGGGAGATGCAGGTGGATTTAGGAGGAGAGCTTGTTGTTCCCCAGGAAATAGCCTGTACAAAGCTAAGGCCTGATATACTTTTTTGTTGTCTAGGAGTAGAATGAGCATATTTCATAGAGCTGACTGTGCCGTGGGAGGATTCAGTTGTTGAAGCATATGAAAGGAAAAAGCTCAGGTATGCAGATCTAGGTAAAGATAGTGAGCAGCGAGGACAGAAGGTTAGGACTTGTCCAGTGGAAATAGGATGTGGAGGGTTTGTGGTAAGATCTGTTGTTGCTTTGTTGAGGGAGTTAGGAGGAAGGGGACAGAGTGTGAGGAAAACAGTGAAAGAAATGTTGAATGAGGCATTAAGATCCAGTCAGTGGATTCGGATTAGAAGAAGTAGAGAGAGCTCTTAAGATAGACAGACTCTTGGAAGAAGAAGAGGAAATGTATTTAAGTGGAGGGTTAGATTTTTGTTTGAGGTTAGATATTATCTTAAGAGCACATAGGGCAGGGTGAAAGTTTGTTGTTAGGGAGTCAGTCACTGAATCTGGTCCATTTTTTTTTGTCGCACAAGTTTCTTGTGTTTACTATAAATTGGTTGCACAGCATCCAGGAAGAAATTCAGCTATAGAAGATGTTTATCTGAAGATGCTGTGGCTAAATTTAATACATGATACATACATTTAAATACATTCGGTCATCATTTCCAACAAGCCCATATCTAAATTCAAATGAGGAATTCTCCCACACACAGGTGCCCCTCTCAAAAGGAAAGTAATCAAACAGAGGAGGCTGGGTCCATGGTATAGTTCCTAAATTTGTGTCTTAAAGCAGACGTCAAGGAAATTAGAAAGATGTTGGCATTCCAGTGACTTGGAAGAGTCTCACTGTGCCTGGAAAGAAAATGGATAAAAAAGCTCTCAGTCAGCGTGGCTACAGTGCTGAAGAGAAACCTGGGGTTGTTCTTGTTGTCTTCTATTATTGCTGAGTTTCTAGCACTGCAGAGAGTCATAGCTCAGTTGAAACAGTGATCGCCTTTGCTCTCAACAGTGATGCTTTTATGACCTTTTTTAAAGATAAAATTTTCACAGAAAAAGTTGAATCTTGATCCAGATGTTTTGGCCAACTATAGACCCATATGGAACCTTCCATTCGTTTCTAAAATCATTGACAAAGCAGTCAATGATCAATCAATTACATGACCATCTGAATGGGAACCGTTTTCTTGAAGAGGCTGTCAGGATTTCGAGCCCATCATGTCAAGCCTCATCCTGGATGAGCCATATTTTTGTTTTCTTGTACGTTTGTCTTCCTGTTTTATTTTGTAGTACTTACCCTCTACTCTCATTTCAGGTGTCTTGACTTCCTGCCCTCATGTTCTCCCATGTGATGATTGCAGCAGCCCCTACCTGATTGTTTCCATGTGTGTTGTTGTCCTTCCCCTTGTGTAGTTAAGTTTTGTGCTTGGTGTCTTTGCCTGTCTCGTCAGTTTGTCAGGTGTCCCAGCCGTCAAGTCTGTTCAAGTCTTGCATTCTAAGCCTTGCTTTATTTTTGCCTCAGGTAGGTAGAACCAGGTTTATTGGTACTGAGTCGAGCTCTTGAGTCCTGCAGCCACTGAACGCTGTCACATCACAGCACAGAAACAGTGCTGGTTAAAGTCTCCAATAATACTCTAATGGCTTCAGACAATGGATCAGACTCCATACTTCTCCTCTTAGATCTCAGTGCTGCATTCAACACCATAGATCATAACATTTTACTACAGAGACTGGAACATGAATTTGGCATGAAAGGAAAAGTATTAAGATGGTCGGGCCTACTGTAACTCATTATCTGGATGTCCAAACAAATCACTGAAAGGTCTTCAGTTGATTCAGAACGCTATTGCATGAATATAAACAGGAACTAGGAAAAGAGATCACATCTCTCTTGTGTTAGCTGCTCTTCATTGGCTGTCGGGTAAAATACAGAGTAGAATTTAAAATCCTTCTGTTAATGTATAAAGCTCTTAATGGCCAAGATCCATCCTAGCTCAGAGAGCTCATAGTTCCTTACTGTCGAAGTAGGCCACTCCACTCTCTAGATGGAGGTTTACTTGTGGTTCCCAGAGTCCCCCCCCACACGCATGCGCTGAAAATAACCATCAGAAATCCCCTTTCCTCCCAGCGCTAGGCATGTGTTCTGCATTCACTAACCATGTTCTTCCAAAATCTCTTACTCTCAGAGCTCCTCTCCTCTCTCTCCTTGTCCTCAGCCTGCAGGTGGTGACTCAACGCCATCCTATGTTCCTGCAATGCCTGCTCCTCCCATATCTTCATAAATTCCATACTACAGCTCATCTCCATGAACTTAATGCAGCATCATTTTCCTGCCTACACCTGTTTTGAATATCGCCCTCTCCTGCTCTCATTCTCACCCTACCACTCTCAACCCAGCCAGTTGAGGCAGATGGCTGCCCCTGGTTCTGCCCGAGGTTTCTGTCTCTTAAAGGAAGTTTTTCCTTGCCACTGTCACCAACTGTTTAGTCATCTAGTGTATTCTAGTGTAATTCTAGTGTATTCGACCCTTATTGGTCTACGAATAACTCCTCCACCTCCTCTTACTGATCAATCCCAGCATGCTTAATTAAAAGTTCTGTTCCTTTGGTGTACAAGTAACTCCTCCTCCTCTTAGCCGTACACTTAAAAAAGAGAAAAAAGAAGAAGAACAAGAAGATAAAAACATGTCTTTCCTAACTACAACAGTTCACTCATCCACTCCTCGTCCTCCTAAACTGCAACGCTTGTGGTCTCGTCAGAGAGGGCATCTCACACGGATCGCTCCTTATCCGCAGCAGATATTCCGCATTGCCAACCTCCCCAACGGCTATGCAGATCTTTCCTGACACACCTTCCTCCCCGCAGGCTAGTCCAAAGCAACCTTTGACATCTTCATCGGAAAGTGAACCAAAGAGAGGGGATGTGACCGACAGGTGGCTGTCTGCCATTCTTTTGAACACAGTAAAATCTCTTTCTACCTGACTTACTTTAAGCAGGTGAACGAGATACTTTGAATGGATACATTTATTCCCACTGTTGCCGCAGCCCTGAAAAATCGCTTCATCCACGTCTCTGATGAGAGGATCCAAGATCTGGCGGAAGCCTTTCTCGACGATCGGAAATTCAAAAGATGCGAGGAGAAGAAAATCGCCAACCTGTACGAGAAGCTGGTCAAAAAAGGGGAGGTCTACAAGCTGAAAGGCATCAAAGGAGACTTTACCCTATGGAACGGCGGAGCCGATTTGAAAAAAATGAGGGATTATTGTGGTAGTCTTTATTTTACAAGGGGTGATTAAAAGCACAACTAATGATATAATGATGATAAACGTGGATGAAATGAAAAAGAGGTTGGACTCGGTTTGATGTCGGGTGTGCTCAACATGGTTGCCTCGCAATTCACCAACAAATGGTCATTACCCGATGCATTTGATGAAATTATCAGAGAGATGAATTATGAGAATGTGGATCATCTATTTACGATATACGCTTTGTTTGTAAATGTCCTAAGTCAACATGTATGAAACAACGTACCTACACACGTCTTGACTGAATTGTTGAAACTGCACTGTGTTTGGAGCTACAATCGTTACCTTGGTGATGAGGACCGCACTGTCCAGCCTTGATGATCTTTAAATACTACTTCTACTGTATTATGTGTTGTACTATCATCATATATTTTCAATGTGTTGTACTATCACCATATATTTTGTTGATGCTTCGTGAAAAATTAAAAGTTACATAAAAAAAAGTCTCATTGATTCTTCATAAACTTTGGGATAGGATGGGGGCAAACATGTCTGAGAAAAGTGTCATGAAAAAAGTGTATTATAACCCAGTTCACCCGGGCAGCTTTGGAGGCAGACTCTACAGGGCCTTGCAAGATGAAATGGGTAAAAAAGTAAATGTTGAAAAAGTTTAAGAATTCCTATTGGAGCAAGACACTTACACTCTGCTTAAACTGGTCAGAGTAAATTTTATGTGTTTGTACCGCGACCGTTGGTTCAATTTCAGTCACAACATCTTTAAAAATACTACAGCTTCCATTTTCCAGGTGGATTTACCTTAACACATTGATTTAGAGGGTCCATGGCAGACAATATTTCAATCCCGCTTGCTATCTGCCTGTGGCCAAGAACCACATTGAAAACATTCACATAGAGATTAAATTGGCTCAGAACCTACCCATTGATTTCACTTTTGGTAAGATGGTGTTGAAATTACATTTCAGACTAGCCAAAACTCTTTCTGCCATATGAAAAAACCAAAAATTAAAAAGAGAAAAAAAATGATTCCGACTCTCAAAATGGACCCTCACCGTTTTGTAAGTTATTATGAAAATAAAGTAGGGGGAGCACTTCCCGGCTTTTATGGGTCCCCCTGTGATGTACGGGAGAGGTACAGGTTCTGTATTTAGTAAGTTATTTTGTTTTGTAGCGCCATTGGTGAGAAAGGGTTTTGTCATTGCTACACCTCATATCAAAATGGCTGCGAAAAACATAGCCTTTGGGCGAGAGAGAAACTGGGATCTCAAGAGGGTGGATTTACCTTATCATGGTTACCTTATACCTTATACCTTATCATGAGAGGTATCATGGTTTTGGCTAGAAGACCTAGGAAGAGACCTCCCGAGGAGCATGTTTATTTGGGAGGAAAAAAATGCAGAGGAGGTGTCAAGTAGAAATCCGTTATTTTCAGCACCCATGACCCAGCTGTCTATCGACGAAAAACTCAATGCTATTGTTATTCTGGGAGACAGATTGATATCGAAATCCAGCGCCACTCACCCCTACAGTGCCATTATAGAAACGTGACTCAACTCAAGAAGATGCCTTAAAAAGTCAGTTCAGCACTGGGCTATTCTACAAAGACATGGCGGGAGCTATGAACTCGCTGGTCATCACCAACAGACCCAGCAAAGGCCTGTGCAAGAGAGTCACTTTCACCTCCGAGTCTAAGGACCTGCTGGGACCTCTCCATGACAAATATTTTTTCAGCAAGAGCCTTCTTTTGAACATGGTGGATTTGAGAGTCAAGCTGAGCCAGTGATGCCTTCAGCCTCATGTACGCCGGTGACGCCACCTACCATTTAAAAGTGTTGTGAAAAAAGCCACCAATGCCCATGCATTTTGGTCACGCGGCAGCCTTAACAAAGGGCAATGCTCTTTACCCTTTGGCCCGGGTGAACATGAAAACTTATTCCATCCTGGAGAATTCCCGATTATGTAACCAAGAGAGAGAACGACATGGAATACCTGGCCCTGTGTCGTGACGGGAGACAAATTCCTGCCAAAGCTTTTCAACCTCAGTTTAACCGAGGGGTGTCTGTCAGAGAGTTTTACAACATGTTTGTTGTAAAACACGGGGAGACACTTGAAAGATTTAAACTGACACACACACACACACACCCAGACAAAATGAATAACCTTCAACTGGAAAGCCTCATGTATCGTTTACTAGGAAATATTTTTTGCGGACTTTGGGCCTCGGACCAGTTGCCTCTACTGACGTCATCTTTCACACTCCCGGCCTACGTGATTATGAACATACATCCGGGACAGAAGCCACAACCCCCACTTTTTTTGACACTTTTGGATTCCCTTCCAAATTTATATACTATCATATAGACATTTTAACATTTTTAAGAAAATGTTACAAAACCATATTATATCACAGCAGACAGCTGCAACACACACTGTCCACGGCCTGCGGTCAGCATTGTGTTTATTATTTATGTAACAGAGCCTGCGGTTTGACTTCTGAAATATCTTCTAAAATATCTTTGTGCAGAGGTGAAGATGAGGCGTAAAAAAATCTTGACATGGTGACTCATTTTGTAAAAAAATATCAAAGCTGTATGAGGAGTCATAAAGACTCACCACACCGTCTGTTCTTTACAAATGTTTAAAGATTGTTACAACTAAGAAATGAAAAAAAGACTGACAGAAAAAAACAATCGGGCTTAAGTGTGCTCTATTTCAATTATAAATTTTATTGGAAATGCAAATTTTTTTAGGAGAAAATTTGATCCACAGAGGTTTCGTCTTCTTTTTATGTTTTTTCCCCACCAAGTGTGTAGACATGAGGGGTCTTTTCTTCATCATCATTATCATCTCTTCTCTCTTCAGGGGGCATGCTGAGTCTGAGTCTGACTCTTTCTGGACAGGCGGGTGTGAGGTCCACCAACAAATAACTGAAAGGATCTGAAGTAGCGTCTTCAAAACTTTGAATAAAAAATATTTTTGACCGGGGCATATTTGTTGAGCCAATATATTGATTTGCAATTCCCGTAGGTTTTTAAACAGCACAAGGTAATTACTGTTTAACCTAATGGCACGGCTGTAGTTACCTTTGAAAAATACATTTTGGGTCAGCAGCATCACACTCTTTTTTATTTTTATAGTGTCTGTATTGCGTGAAAATTCTTACTCCTTCAGCATGATCCGCCGCTTGTAATAACATATCGTCCAATATCATGAGATGGCTTTGGTGAGGGGGAAATAGCTGTGCATGTTCAAAAGAATCTGGTAGTCCTTCAACAAATTTCAACAAATAGTCTTATTTGTCTTTTGCTGTTCTTCGTTCATGCATTGAAAAGAAGTATAAATCCATAAAATATTCTCATGTACATGGTTCATAACATGCTGACAAAAAAGGTTTTTCCACATCCAATAGGTCCCACAATCTGGCATGAAAAAGGCAAGACCAACCTAAGATCAAAATCAATTTCTTCAACAGGGTGTGACTTTCTTTTTTTTTTTTTTAACCAAAAGGTATAGTATGACCTGTGGGCAGCAACCGTCTCTTGTCAAACACAACGTGAAACCTTTTCTGAAATTTTTTAGGAGAAATCCCCTTTTATCCCTTACAATCATAACAAAGTTACATCAAGGCACTTTACATATAGAGCAGGTCTCCACCAGATGGGCAGCCATCTGCCTCGACTGGTTGGGTTGAGAGTGCCAGAGAGAGAGAGAGAGGCATGGGTGGGGTGTAGTGCAGGGTGAAAATGAGAGCAGGAGAGGGAGATATTCAGAACAGGTGTAGGCAGGAACATGATGCTGCATTAAGTTCATGGAGATGAGCTGTAGTATGGAATTCGTGCAGATATGGGAGCAGCAGGCGTTGCAGGAACATAGGATGGCGATGAGTCACCACCTGCAGGCTGAGGACAGGGAGAGAGGGCAGAGGAGCTGGGAGAGTAAGAGGCTTTGGGAAAACATGGTTAGTAAATGCAGTACACATGCTTAGAACTGGGAGAAACAGGGATTTTTAAGAAGTGTGGTTATTGTCAGCACATGCAAGGGGGAGAGAGAGAGAGTGAGATGCTCAGTCCTTCCCCCAGTAGTCTAGGCCAAAAGCAGAATAGATTTATGCCTTGCACTTGGATTACCCCAAGTGCATGAAAAGCACCTTCCACTTTATTCAATATGTCATGCTAAACCTGGGCAGAGGTGAGCTGAAACCCAAGATTCACTCTTTGAAGATTAATCATTGAAATTAATTATCTGCTTAAAACAGGGGTCTGAAAACTTATAACACTGCTCTGTGTATTTTGTGACATTTCACGAAAAATGTAACCAAAGAGCTCACATCTCTTCAAAAACTAATACATCATGTACTTCCTTTTGGAAGTACAGGACTTGGTTGCATTTTTTTTTGTGGAAATGTGAAAAACTCATTCTAAATGTTGAATTGCTTGCGGACTATAGGTGAAAAATAATGAAATATACAAATTCCAACAGAATATCACCAGGAAGCATCTATTTAGTAGTTTGTGAAGAGATGTGAGAACTTTGTATATTTCACTATTTTTCACTGAGAGTCCACAAGCAATTCACCATTTAGAGAGATTTCCACATTTCAACAAAAAAATGCTACCAAATTCCAGCAGAATATAACCAGGAATCATCCATTTTGTAGTTAGCGAAGAGATTTCAAATCTTTGTTGCATTTTTGTTGAAATGTGAAAAAAAAAAAATCATTCTGATGTTCACAAACTACTAAATAGATGCTTCCAGCAAAGCATCAACAGGAAGCAGATGACTGAGTATTTTGTGAAGAGATGTGAGAACTTTGGTTGGACTCTTGGTGGAAAATAATGAAAGAAGCAATTTCAAGCAGAAAACCAACAGGAGGCATGTATTTATTACTTTAAGAAGAGATGTGAGAACTTTGGTTGCATTGCTTTGTTGAAATGTGATAAACTCACGGTCCATGGTGAATTGCTTGTGGACTCTTGATGAAAAATAGTGAAATAAGCAATTTCCAGCAGAACATCAACAGAAAGCATCTATTTTGTAGTTTGCAAAGAGATGCCAGTACTTTGTTGCATTTTTGTGAAAATGTGAAAAAAAATCACTCTTATGTTGATTTGCTTGTAGGCTCTTGGTGAAAAAGAATGAAATGAGCAATTACAAGCCGAACATCCCCAGTAAGTATGTATTTTGTAGTTGATGGAGAGATTTCAGAACTTTGTTGCATGTTTGTTGAAATGTGAAAAACTCTAAAGTCTAAATGTTGAATAGCACATGCACTCCTGTGAAATAAGCAATTTCCAGCAGAACATCAACAGGAAGCATGTCATTATTTCTTAAAGAAGAGATGTCAGAACTTTGGTTGCATTTTTTTTTTAATTGAAACGTAATAAACTCACTTTTCCAGCAGAACATCCACTGAAAAGCAAGTTTTTAAGTAACTTTTGAAAAGATTTCAGCAAGGGGATAATAATTTTTTTGAAATGTGAAAAACATGGTGAAATGTTTATTGACAGCTGGGAAAACTAGTAAATTAAGCATTTTCCAGCAGAACAACCACAGAAATTGTGTATTTAGTAGTTTGTGAAGATATTTCAGCAACTGTGTTGCATTTTTCTTGAAATGTGAAAACTTCACTGTACATGGTGAAATGCTTGTGGACTGCTGTGAAAACTAGTAAATTAAGCATTTTCCAGCAGCACAGCCACTGAAAGGCGTGTTTTTAGTAAGTTTTTAACAGATTTCAGCAACTGAGTTGTATTTTCTCTAAATGTGAAAAACTCACTCTACATGGTGAATTGCTTGTGGACTGCCGTGAAAACTAGGAAATTAAGCATTTTCCAGCAGAACAACCACAGAAATCATGTATTTAGTAGTTTGTGAAGAGATTTCAGCAAGGGGAATGATATTTTTCTGAGATGTGAAAAACTAACTCTTCATGGTGAATTGCTTGTGGACTGCTGTGAAAACTAGTAAATTAAGCATTTTCCAGCAGAACAACCACAGAAATCATGTATTTGGTAGCTTGTGAAGAGATTTCAGGAACTGGGTTGCATTTTTATTGAAATGTGAAAACTTCACTCTACATAGTGAATTGCTTGTGGACTGCTATGAAAACTAGTAAATTAAGCATTTTCCAGCAGAACAACCACAGAAATCATGTATTTAGTAGTTTGTGAAGAGATTTCAGCAAGGGGATGATATTTTTCTGAGATGTGAAAAACTAACTCTACATGGTTAACTGCTTGTGGACTGCTGTGAAAAATAGTAAATTAAGCATTTTCCAGCAGCATATCCACTGAAAAGAATGTTTTTTAGTAACTTTTGAAGAGATTTCAGCAATTGGATGATATTTTTCTGACATGAGAAAAACTAACTCTACATGGTGAATTGCTTGTGGACTGCTGTGAAAACTAGTAAATTAAGCATTTTCCAGCAGAACAACAATAGAAACCATGTATTTCGTAGTTTGTGAAGAGATTTCATCAAGGGGATGATATTTTTCTGACATGTGAAAAACTCACTCTACATGGTGAAGTGCTTGTGGACTGCTGTGAAAACTAGTAAATTAAACATTTTCAAGCAGTACATACACTGAAAAGCATGTTTCTAGCCGTTTGTGAAGAGATTTATGTAACTGATGTCCTTTTTCTTGACATGTGAAAAACTTACTCTACATGGTCAATTGCTTGTGGATTGCTGTGAAAACTAGTAAATTAAGCATTTTCAGGCAGTACATACACTGAAAAGCATGTTTCTAGTAGTTTGTGAAGAGATTTCAGCAAGGGGAATGCATTTTTCTTGACATGTGTAAAAGTCACTCTACATGGTGAATTGCTTGTGGATTGCTGTGAAAACTAGTAAATTAAGCATTTTCAAGCATTTCATACACCGAAAAGCATGTTTCTAGTAGTTTGTGAAGAGATTTCAGCAAGGGGAATGCATTTTTCTTGACATGTGTAAAAGTCACTCTACATGGTGAATTGCTTGTGGATTGCTGTGAAAACTAGTAAATTAAGCATTTTCAGGCAGTACATACACTGAAAAGCATGTTTCTAGTAGTTTGTGAAGAGATTTCAGCAAGGGGATTGCATTTTTCTTGACATGTGTAAAACTCAGTCTACGTGTCGAATTGCTTGTGGATTGCTATGAAAATTAGTAAATTAAGCATTTTCAAGCAGTAAATCAACTGAAAAGCATGTTTTTAGCAGTTTGGGAAGAGATTTATGTAACTGATGTGGTTTTTCTTGACATGTGAAAAACTTACTGTACATGGTCAATTGCTTGTGGATTGCTGTGAAAACTAGTAAATTAAGCATTTTCAAGCAGTACATACACTGAAAAGCATGTTTTTAGCAGTTTGGGAAGAGATTTCAGTAACTGATGTCCTTTTTCTTGACATGTGAAAAACTTACTCTACATGGTGAATTGCTTGTGGATTGCTGTGAAAACTAGTAAATTAAGCATTTTCAGGCAGTAAATCCACTGAAAAGCATGTTTTTAGTAGTTTGTGAAGAGATTTCAGTAACTGATGTCCTTTTTCTTGACATGTGAAAAACTTACTCTACATGGTGAATTGCTTGTGGATTGCTGTGAAAACTAGTAAATTAAGCATTTTCAAGCAGTAAATCACTGAAAAGCATGTTTTTAGCAGTTTGTGAAGAGATTTCAGTAACTGAGGTCCTTTTTCTTGACATGTGAAAAACTCACTCTACATGGTCAATTGCTTGTGGATTGCTGTGAAAACTAGTAAATTAAGCATTTTCAAGCAGTACATCCACTGAAAAGCATGTTTTTAGCAGTTTGTGAAGAGATTTCAGTAACTGAGTTCCTTTTTCTTGACATGTGTAAAACTCACTCTACATGGTGAATTGCTTGTGGATTGCTGTGAAAACTAGTAAATTAAGCATTTTCAGGCAGTACATACACTGAAAAGCATGTTTCTAGTAGTTTGTGAAGAGATTTCAGCAAGGGGAATGCATTTTTCTTGACATGTGTAAAAGTCACTCTACATGGTGAATTGCTTGTGGATTGATGTGAAAACTAGTAAATTAAGCATTTTCAGGCAGTACATCCACTGAAAAGCATGTTTTTAGCAGTTTGTGAAGAGATTTCAGTAACTAAGTTCCTTTTTCTTGACATGTGAAAAACTCACTCTACATGGTGAATTGCTTGTGGATTGCTGTGAAAACTAGTAAATTAAGCATTTTCAGGCAGTAAATCCACTGAAAAGCATGTTTTTAGCAGTTTGGGAAGAGATTTCAGCAAGGGGAATGCATTTTTCTTGACATGTGTAAAAGTCACTCTACATGGTGAATTGCTTGTGGATTGATGTGAAAATTAGTAAATTAAGCATTTTCAAGCAGTAAATCCACTGAAAAGCATGTTTTTAGCAGTTTGGGAAGAGATTTATGTAACTGATGTCCTTTTTCTTGACATGTGAAAAACTTACTCTACATGGTCAATTGCTTGTGGATTGCTGTGAAAACTAGTAAATTAAGCATTTTCCAGCAGCATATCCACTGAAAAGCATGTTTTTAGTAACTTTTGAAGAGATTTCAGCAATTGGATGATATTTTTCTGAAATGTGAAAAATTCACTCTACATGGTGAATTGCTTGTGGACTGCAGTGAAAACTAGTAAATTAAGCATTTTCCAGCAGCATATCCACTGAAAAGCATGTTTTTTAGTAACTTTTGAAGAGATTTCAGCAATTGGATGATATTTTTCTGAAATGTGAAAAACTCACTCTACATGGAGAATTGCTGGTGGACTGCTGTGAAAACGAGTAAATTAAGCATTTTCCGTCAGAACAACCACGGAAATCATGTATTTAGTAGATTGTGAAGAGATTTCAGCAACTGAGTTCCTTTTTCTTGACATGTGAAAAACTCACTCTACATGGTGAATTGCTTGTGGATTGCTGTGAAAACTAGTAAATTAAGCATTTTCAAGCAGTAAATCCACTGAAAAGCATGTTTTTAGCAGTTTGTGAAGAGATTTCAGTAACTGAGTTCCTTTTTCTTGACATGTGAAAAACTCACTCTACATGGTGAATTGCTTGTGGATTGCTGTGAAAACTAGTAAATTAAGCATTTTCAAGGCAGTAAATCCACTGAAAAGCATGTTTTAGCAGTTTGTGAAGAGATTTCAGTAACTGAGTTCCTTTTTCTTGACATGTGTAAAACTCACTCTACATGGTGAATTGCTTGTGGATTGCTGTGAAAACTAGTAAATTAAGCATTTTCAGGCAGTACATCCACTGAAAAGCATGTTTTTAGCAGTTTGTGAAGAGATTTCAGTAACTGAGTTCCTTTTTCTTGACATGTGAAAAACTCACTCTACATGGTGAATTGCTTGTGGATTGCTGTGAAAACTAGTAAATTAAGCATTTTCAGCAGTAATCCACTGAAAAGCATGTTTTTAGCTAGTTTGTGAAGAGATTTCAGCAATTGGATGATATTTTTCTTGACATGTGAAAAACTCACTCTACATGGTGAATTGCTTGTGGATTGCTGTGAAAACTAGTAAATTAAGCATTTTCAAGCAGTAAATCCACTGAAAAGCATGTTTTTAGCAGTTTGGGAAGAGATTTCAGTAACTGAGGTCCTTTTTCTTGACATGTTAAAAACTCACTCTACATGGTGAATTGCTTGTGGATTGCTGTGAAAAAAGTAGTAAATTAAGCATTTTCAAGCAGTACATACACTGAAAAGCATGTTTCTAGTAGTTTGTGAAGAGATTTCAGCAAGGGGAATGCATTTTTCTTGACATGTGTAAAAGTCACTCTACATGGTGAATTGCTTGTGGATTGCTGTGAAAACTAGTAAATTAAGCATTTTCAGGCAGTAAATCCACTGAAAAGCATGTTTTTAGCAGTTTGGGAAGAGATTTCAGTAACTGAGGTCCTTTTTCTTGACATGTGAAAAACTCACTCTACATGGTCAATTGCTTGTGGATTGCTGTGAAAACTAGTAAATTAAGCATTTTCAGGCAGTACATACACTGAAAAGCATGTTTCTAGTAGTTTGTGAAGAGATTTCAGCAAGGGGATTGCATATTTTTTGACATGTGTAAAACTCACTCTACATGGTGAATTGCTTGTGGATTGCTGTGAAAACTAGTAAATTAAGCATTTTCAGGCAGTAAATCCACTGAAAAGCATGTTTTTAGCAGTTTGGGAAGAGATTTCAGCAAAGGGAATGCATTTTTCTTGACATGTGTAAAACTCACTCTACATGGTGAATTGCTTGTGGATTGATGTGAAAACTAGTAAATTAAGCATTTTCAGGCAGTAAATCCACTGAAAAGCATGTTTTTAGCAGTTTGTGAAGAGATTTCAGTAACTGAGTTCCTTTTTCTTGACATGTGTAAAACTCACTCTACATGGTGAATTGCTTGTGGATTGCTGTGAAAACTAGTAAATTAAGCATTTTCAGGCAGTAAATCCACTGAAAAGCATGTTTTTAGCAGTTTGGGAAGAGATTTCAGTAACTGAGGTCCTTTTTCTTGACATGTGAAAAACTTACTCTACATGGTCAATTGCTTGTGGATTGCTGTGAAAACTAGTAAATTAAGCATTTTCAAGCAGTAAATCCACTGAAAAGCATGTTTTTAGCAGTTTGGGAAGAGATTTCAGTAACTGAGGTCCTTTTTCTTGACATGTGAAAAACTTACTCTACATGGTCAATTGCTTGTGGATTGCTGTGAAAACTAGTAAATTAAGCATTTTCAGGCAGTACATATACTGAAAAGCATGTTTTTAGCAGTTTGGGAAGAGATTTCAGTAACTGAGGTCCTTTTTCTTGACATGTGAAAAACTCACTCTACATGGTCAATTGCTTGTGGATTGCTGTGAAAACTAGTAAATTAAGCATTTTCAAGCAGTACATCCACTGAAAATCATGTTTTTAGCAGTTTGTGAAGAGATTTCAGTAACTGAGTTCCTTTTTCTTGACATGTGAAAAACTCACTCTACATGGTGAATTGCTTGTGGATTGCTGTGAAAACTAGTAAATTAAGCATTTTCAGGCAGTAAATCCACTGAAAAGCATGTTTTT